>NC_140952.1:810000-2010000 GCF_014529385.1 Adiantum capillus-veneris
ACACACACACACACACACAAGCTCTTCTGTATCTGAGAGCTCTCCACCTTCTCTCTACAAAATAGTTCTTTCGACTGAATCTTGGATGTTGATAAATCTACTTCTTCCACACACACACACACTCACACGCACACATACACATACATACACACACACACATGAGCTCTTCTATTTAAGTGCTCTTTACCTTCTTTGCAGCCTAGCTGTCTGTCTTCTTTTCTCCAGTAATCCATCCTTGGAACATTGGCTTCTTCTTTCTTTATGTAAATGGAAGGACTCAATAAGGTTACTGGACATGCAAAAACAAAGAGTATCGGCACCTACAGTGTTGAGATGTCGAGCTCTACACCTTGAGCTGGCATCCACTACGGGTCTTGGCCGCTTACGGCATTTACTCACTGGCGCGTTAGGTGACCAACACGGAGGATCTCTGCCAGTGATTCTACAGCTGGACTACACTTATAGTGCCAGCCTAGTACGCTTCTAGAGAGTTCACGCTTAGTGACCGCATGTACATATGTGCTACCTTTCAGCTTTAGCACTTAGTCATTTTGTACTCTCTTTTCTGTGAAGAAGAAGAAGAAGCTTTCCATCTCTGTGTGCTTTGTGCTTGTCTTGTGTAGCTCTCTTGCATCCTCATTCTTTACATGGTATCAGAACCTGGTGCAGGCAAGAGAGGCTAAGAGAGCAAGAGCATCACAATCCCTTCGTTCGCAATCCAAGTGCAGTATACAGAGATTTACTGTACAAGTACAGTGGTTGTATGTACGCTTGATTGTGGACACTCGTTGAGTGTAGAAAGCGTTACAGGTACCACGATAGCAGGTTCAACAGATTTGCAGGTTTTTGCAGATTGCAGCTATTTTGTCTTAGTGCTTCAAGATGTATGACAGTTTCAGTCAGATTGTTACTGAGAATCTTGAGAAAAATAACTACCCTGCATGGAAGTTCAGAATAAAAAATTTCCTAAAAGGAAAAGGTTATTGGGACTATGTAGAAGGAGACAATGAAAAGGAACCAGAGATTCCCGAGGCAAATGCTACAGCAGAACAAAGGAAAGCTTTGAGGGACTGGCAACAAGGCCAGAGCAAAGTGATGTATTGGCTTTCTATGAGCATCACAAATGGCATGATGGGCTATCTACAGGATGCTGAAACCCCCGCCATTGCATGGAGAAAATTAAGCAGAGTGTTCGAGGTGAACACCAAGGCCAGGAAGCTTCAACTAAAGTCGGAGCTAAATCAGGTTAAGAGGAACAACCTCTCAATCAATGATTATGCCTTGAAGATCAAGAGTATCATTGAGGCTCTTGGATCTATTAAAGTCTCAGTGGAAGACGATGACATTGTCCGTGCATGCTTGGATGGTGTAGGAGATGAGTATGTACATTTTAGGTCTTCCATGAATACAAGAGACGACATCCCCGTGTTCCAAGATTTGATTTCTATGCTTATTCTTGAGGAGAAGAACCTTTACACATCTTCTTCTCATGGCAGAAATAATTCTGAACAGGCCTTCTATTCTAACTCCAACATAGGTAGAGGTAGAGGTAGAGGTCGTGGTCGAGGCACAAGGGGCTGCAGGGACCAATTTCTGGAAGGTCAATCAAATCAAAACAATACAGGTGGCAGGGGAAACCAGTCTCAAGGCAGGGGGAGTCAAAGAGGTCGTGGTGCAGGATCAAGCAGGCAGCAACATACTCCAGATAGCAGAGAATGTTGGACTTGTGGTGAAAGAGGTCACATGTCACATGACTGTCCAAAGGGAAAAGCAAGTGGAAAGAGAGAACAGGGTAACTATCCATCTACTAGCAGAGACGCAGATGACAGCAAAAACGAGCGCATGTTTGTTATGCAGCATGTAATGAATACAATGACTGCAGAGAATTCCACCCAAGATGATGTTTGGTATGTGGATTCAGGTGCCTCTAATCACATGACGTCTCGTGGAGAGTGGTTTAGAGATATGCGCAAACCAGATGTGTCAGGCTATGTGTAGACAGGAGATGACACAGCTCACCCCATTGCTCATGTAGGGGACATACCTCTAAATACGAGAGTGGGACATCAAAGTACTTAGCAGATGTACTTCATGTCCCAAACATTACAAAGAATCTTGTTTCTGTTGGACAAATGGTTGAGCAGGGTTTGCAGGTTCGCTTCAATCCAAATGGCTGTTATGTAGAAGATTTCCAGAATGGCTGTAAGCTGATCACAGAGGGCAAATGTGTGGGCAGAATGTTTACGCTGAATGTAAACATGCCTGAGGTAAAAGCTGCATTATTTGCACAGGGCATAGGTGTTGTGGCTGATGTTGACATTTGGCACAAACGCATTGGCCATGTCAATGAGCAGAGATTGCGCAGCATGCAATCAAAACAAATTGTAAAAGGTTTGTCCAAATTCAAGGTGGATGGTATGCATAAATTGTGTGCAGCATGCCAGTTTGGAAAATAGTCAAAGGGCTCATTTCCACATGAGCGCAATGTATGTAAAAAGCCACTTGAGGTGGTGCACACAGATGTTTGGGTCCAACCGATACTGCAAGTATACATGGTTGCAGGTATTATGTCTCTTTCATTGATGACCATACAAGGAAAGTATGGGTCTACTTCATGCGTAACAAAAGTGAAGTGTTTGGTCACTTTCAAGACTTCAAAGTCATGATTGAGAAGGAGACAGATATGCAAATCAAGACATTGAGGTCAGATGGAGGGGGAGAGTACTTCTCCAATGATTTTTCAGATTTTCTGTGAATGCATGGTATACACAGGCAGTTTACATGCAGATATACTCCACAACAGAATGGGGTCGCAGAAAGGAAAAACAGGCACATTGCAGAGGTTGCACGTGCATTGATGAATGAGAAGAACATGCCTCATCATTTCTGGGCTGAAGCCGTAAATACAGCTGTGTACATTATGAGCAAGACACCTACAGCTGCGATGCATGATGTAACACCTGAGGAAAAGTTTACAGGTACAAAGCCTGATTTGGCACACTTGAAAGTGTTTGGCTGCATAGCTTACGTGCATGTACCAGATGATTTGCGTAGGAAATTGGATCCTAAAGCAGAGAAATGTATTCTTGTGGGATATTCCCTTGAACAAAAGGGGTACAGGTGCTACAATCCTACTACACGAGAATTACGAGTGAGCAGAGATGTAGTCTTTGATGAGATGAGCAGCTGGTACAGTAATGCACATGGCACTATTGGGGCTGATGTAAAAGATGATGTGGTTGTACAAAATGTGAGGCCACAGTCATAGGTTTTGAGTGGACATAAAGAGTCCTCTTCTCGTGGCTTTGTTGAGAAACCATGGAATGTTAGACTACGTACGCAGGTTACTCCACCAACAGGTACAGGGAATGTATCACGAAAAGGAAAGGAAAAGGTTGATGAACCTCCCTTTATGGCTGATGCATCATCAAGTTTTTCACATGTAGACATGGATTCAAATGGTTCTGAACAAAGTCTTGATGAGGAATTTGGAATTCCGGCTGTCAGGACACCTGGTGTAAGGAAAGTACAAGAAGATGCTAGAGGGCAAAGGAGTGACCCAGGACCGCACAGATCTAATAGAGTCAGAAATCCAGTTCAGAAATTGACTTATGATGGGTATCTAGCGCATCACCAAGCCTACATGGCTAAGGTGATTTAGGATGTGGAGCCCATATGTTTTGAGGATGCAGTTGGAAATGTGCATTGGGATGATGCAATGAATGAAGAGATGGATGCATTGGAAGCAAACGACACATGGGAGTTGGTGCCATTGCCAAGTGGCAAGAAAGCTATTGGCTGTAAATGGGTGTCTAAAACTAAGCATAAGGCTGATGGTAACATTGAGCGTCACAAGGCAAGGCTGGTCGCAAAGGGTTATGCACAGACGTATGGCATAGACTATGAGGAGACCTTTGCTCGAGTGGCAAAGATGACGACTGTGAGAGCTATCATAGCAGTGGCTGCATCTAGAGGATGGATTATGCATCAAATGGATGTAAAGAATTCCTTCTTGAATGGTGAGTTGCAAGAGGAAGTGTATATGGATCAGCCACCTGGTTATGTCGATCCAGGTTACCCAGATTATGTATGCAAACTTCTCAAATATTTGTATGGTTTGAAGCAGGGCTCTAGAGCATGGTATGATAGGATTGCCAAGTATCTTGTCAGTATTGGTTTTAGGAGAGCTCATGCTGATCATTCACTCTATGTACGTGAGAGTGATGTGGGGATTGTGGTCATTACCATATATGTAGCTGACCTTATTATTGTGGGTGACAATGCTATGGAGATTGACCATGTGAAGGGTCTTCTCAAACAGGAGTTTGAAATGAAAGATTTAGGCGAGTTGCTCTACTTTCTTGGCATTGAGGTGATCAGGACTAAAGAGGGTGTATGGCTGTCACAGAGACAGTATGCTTTGGACATGTTGTCAAAGTATGGTATGGCTGATTGTAAGCCGATTTCTATTCCCTTGGATGTGAATGCAAAGCTGAGTGCAGAGAAGGGTGATGTTGTTGAGGATGTCAACATGTACAGGAAGATGGTGGGTAGTCTAATCTACTTGACTATCACGAGGCCAGACTTGAGCTACACAGTAGGCTTGGAGAGTCAGTTCATGCAGCTTCCGAGGAAGCCACATTTGGATGGAGTACGACGCACACTTAGGTATGTGCAAGGGACTCTTGACTACGCATTGTTCTATGCAGTAGATGCACCATTAGCATTGTATGGGTATACAGATGCAGATTGGGCAGGTAGCATTGTTGATAGGAGATCTACGAGTGGCTTCATGTTCTCTTTTGGGAGTGCTGCTGTTACTTGGAGCAGCAAAAAAGCAGCCTACGGTTGCTTTATCGAGCACAGAGGCCGAGTACAGAGGTGCAGCAGTTGCGGCGTGCGAGGTAGCTTGGCTACACACATTACTTGAGGACTCGGGAGTGCAAGTGGGCCAGCAGATTTTCATCCATTGTGACAACCTCAACAACATGCAGTTGGCTAGGAACCCAGTGTTCCATGCTAGGACCAAACACATAGAGGTCCATTACCACTACGTTCGAGAGCGAGTGTTGGCGGGCGACATCGACTTGGTCTACGTCAGCACAGAGGAGCAGATAGCGGATATCTTTACCAAGGCCCTCGGAGGTGAGAAGCTTCGACGTTTCCGGACTATGCTTGGACTCTGCGACATGCAGAGCTCGAGGGGGAGTGTTGAGATGTCGAGCTCTACACCTTGAGCTGGCATCCACTACGGGTCTTGGCCGCTTACGGCATTTACTCACTGGCGCGTTAGGTGACCGACACGAAGGATCTCTGCCAGTGATTCTACAGCTGGACTACACTTATAGTGCCAGCCTAGTACGCTTCTAGCGAGTTCACACTTAGTGACCGCATGTACATATGTGCTACCTTTCAGCTTTAGCACTTAGTCATTTTGTACTCTCTTTTCTGTGAAGAAGAAGAAGAAGCTTTCTATCTCTGTGTGCTTTGTGCTTGTCTTGTGTAGCTCTCTTGCATCCTCATTATTTACATACAGATCTCTTGGGTCGTAAATAATCATGCGGCCTTAGAGGAACAGAGCTCAGAGCAGTGCTCACCATAGCCGCGAGCTGCCTTTGAAACGGGAGCTGCGAGCTATTTTAGTTCGGACAGGTTTTGGGGGGGCCGAGAATGGTCAAATAATCCAACGTGGTAGGTCACCAGGTGTGTGGCCGATTCCCCTGCAGCGGGCTATGGTTGTATGAGTATAGTTACCTTGTTTCGCAAAGCAACGATTTGTTGCTCACAGTAGCATGGCTTTGTTCAAGTTGCGCGAGCATGGAATTTTTAGCATTATACACAGTTCCTTTTAGAGCACATTGCTCTCCTTTTGAAGCTATTTCTAGAGCTCTCTCTCTCTCTCTCTCTCTCTCTCTCTCTCTCTTTACACAACCCCATCTGCTATTATACCTGCACCCTGAGTTGTCATGGCCTTGGTGCCTCCATGCCAGCTACTACCGCTTTGACTCCGATCCTCCACCGTATCATACCCGCTAACCAGCTTGCGTATTGCTTCACGTACATAGCCTGCAAATAAGAGAGAACTTGCTTGCAGTGCACATGCAATCCCGTGTGCACACACGTCCACAGTCAAAGAAGCGGTCTCTCTCTCTCTACGATTGCAAGCCTCCAGCTCGAGCGCACACATGAAATACCACCACATTAGGCGCAGCTGGGGCTCTCTCTCTCTCTCTCTCTCTCTGTGCTTGCAATTCTCCTTGGGCGTGCACACACACAACCACAATTGGCGTAGCTGAAACATGTAACACAGGCGCAACTGGAAGTCTCTTGTAGGCGTAGCCGTATGATGGGCACACTCACACACACATATCCTACAGTGGAAGCATGGTTTTCCCATGGCCGAGCATGCATGCCTATTTCCATACACATCTCTCTCTCTCTCTCTCTCTCTCTCTCTCTCTCTCTGTGGCGACACATGAAACAACAAAGCAGGCTTTCACCTGCAATGGAGATGTAGGAACAAAGAATGTCTCTCTCTCTCTCTCTCTCTCTCTCTCTCTCTCTCTCTCTCTCTCTCTCAGGACGCCGAGATTAACTTCCTCGAAAGTTCCAATGGCTCACAATAGCCGTGCACTTTGTCCTATCTGTCTCTCTCTCTTCGCTGTAAACGGCACATGCTGTTCAGTACTGCTTACTGCTGGCAGCTACTCCCCCCCCCCCCCCCCCCCCCCCAATCTCTCTCCCTCAAACAGGCTTTTTCTGTCTCGTTGAGTGCAGAGCACACTGCCGGAGCTTGACAGAGTAAGGAGGCATCGACACGTGTCAAAGCGGTGGGGGGGGGGGGGGGGGGGGGGGGGGGGGGGGGGGGGGGGGGGGGGGGGGGGGGTTTTCCCTCCCCCATTATCAAAGAAGCGGTCTCTCTCTCTCTACGATTGCAAGCCTCCAGCTCGGGCACACACATGAAACACCACCACATTAGGCGCAGCTGGGGCTCTCTCTCTCTCTCTCTCTCTCTCTCTCTCTCTCTCTCTCTCTCTCTCTCTCTCTCTCTCTCTCTGCGCTTGCAATTCTCCTTGGGCGTGCACACACACAACCATAGTTGGCGTAGCTGAAACATGTAACACAGGCGCAACTGGAAGTATCTTGTAGGCACACTCACACACACATATCCTACAGTGGAAGCATGGTTTTCCCATGGCCGAGCATGCATGCCTATTTCCATACACATCTCTGTGTGTGTGTGTGTGTGGCGACACATGAAACAACAAAGTAGGCTTTCACCACCTGCAATGGAGATGCAGGAAAAAAGAATCTCTCTCTCTCTCTCTCTCTCAGGACGCGGAGATTAACTTCCTCGAAAGTTCCAACGGCTCACAATAGCCGTGCACTTTGTCCTATCTCTCTCTCTCTCTTCACTGTAAACGGCACATGCTGTTCAGTACTGCTGGCCGCTACCCCCCCCCCCCCCCCCCCCCCCCCCCCCCCCCCCCCCCCCCCCTCTCTCTCTCTCTCCCCTCGAACAGGCTTTTTCTGTCTCGTTGAGTGCAGAGCACACTGCCGGAGCTTGACGGAATAAGGAGGCATCGACACGTGTCAAAGGGGGGGGGGGAGGTGGAGTTCCCTCCCTCATTATCTGTAGTATGGATTGTCAAGCTACTTGCATGTAGTTGTTTGGTTCGTCTTCATGAAAAATGAAGCCTACATTTAGCCAGCTACATCGCCAACCTCTTGCACTCTTGCATCAAGGCTAAAGATCTCTCTCAAGGAAAACTTGTCCATGACTTCATCGTTAGAAACTCGCTTGAACACGAATGTTCTATACGGAGCCTCTTGCTCCACTTGTACGTAAGAAATTCCGCCCAAAAATAGAGAAAAATAGTGTAAAAACTCAAAAAATAAGTGGTTGCAGATCACATGCGAGAATTTGGAAGAGAGAGTACACTGGTCTATAGATTCTGAGAGGGGAGAGAGAGAACAGTGCTCACCTGAGGTTCGACACCTGAATTCTGGGCTCTGATCCCCTCATTACGTCCCCTCTTTTCTCTATTTTCAACCACGTGTGTTGATAGTCAATTTATCGACATGTGTAGACCTCTTGTTGCTGTACATGTTGACTTGCAGACGCTCCATACGCTCCTGCGGCCTGTCTTTTCAAGATCTTGCAGGCATTGGCGAAGACAATGCGCTCAGAGAAGACACTAAGCAAGGTTTAAACGTGAGGGATAGAAAATACCACAATAGCCTGCTAGCCAATCAGCAAAGGAAATGAACTAATGCACTGTGTGTGTGTGTGTGTGTGTGCGCGTGCGTTTTCATGTTACTCTATCAATATGCCTGCTAGAGCTCCTCTTTGCTAGCGCAGTCGAAGCCTGCTTGTGTGCAGAGCAGGTCGGGATGCTGTGTGTGTGCATGTGTGTGCGCACGTGTGTGGGGAGTTCACGCTTGGGCTGGCCGGGCTATTCACCTTCCACTTTGCTTGCCTTTTCAGCTCCTGCACTCCTTGCGTTTAGCCGACCGTGCCTTGTTTTGCTTGTGCCACCTGGCCGCCTGAATTTGGCTTTCCCATTATAGAGAAACAAATCAAAGATGTGAAACATGATTCATGTTTTCCTTCAGTTGATGTAGACAGGAAAGGCCACATGCCTGGCTAAAGCGTGTCGCCTTATCAAACGATGCTTACATGGCATAAGCGAAGGCACACTGTTGTGTCAGCACTACAGGGAGTGGAGCACTGGGCGTACTCACGATCCATTACTATAGCAAAGATAGCACTCAAATGCATGGGTTATAGGGAGTGGAGCATTGGGCATACTCATGATCCATTACTTAGCAAG
Organism: Adiantum capillus-veneris; assembly: GCF_014529385.1. Taxonomy (NCBI): domain Eukaryota; kingdom Viridiplantae; phylum Streptophyta; class Polypodiopsida; order Polypodiales; family Pteridaceae; genus Adiantum; species Adiantum capillus-veneris. The sequence goes on from NC_140952.1 coordinate 818,835, forward strand.
AATATCACTCAAATGTATGCATTGAGCTACGGCGTCCCGCTCATGGAATGCTCCTTGTAGTGTGCTACTTAAATGTCATCACCCTTATGCATTGAGCTACGGCGTCCCGCTCATGGAATGCTCCTTGTAGTGTGCTACTTAAATGTCATCACCCTTAGCATTGCATCCGCTTCCAAGCCCCACATAATTTGAACCACAGTGCTGTCAGCGTCCCTATTTGGCAAACTTGAAAATAAAATTTAAAAAAGAACACACACCAATTGCCCTTCCTATTTAAATAGCCTACGTACAACAATATGAGCACCTTTGCAAGTAGAATGTATCTACATACATCCCACCGATCATCTACCATACCCACCGCCTCTTGCATGTGACCATAACCATCACTTGTTGCAAGAGCGCCAAAAGCCAACCATAAAGAAAAAAAAACTGAAGGACTGCCAAATGCCAAACTGGTCTCACTTACACACAAAAAAAAATTGTTTTTATTTTTTAGCTCCTCTTTTGTTAGCTCTCTCTTACTCTTCACTTGGAAACTCAAGATTGAGCTGAGACTTCTTAGATGGCCCAAAATGAAGCGATCTTACGTGGAGGCATATAGTTAAATTCTCATGGCATTCTTTGAAGCATGTTCTACTATTCTAAACAAGACAAAACCAAGCTTTTCATGGCAGTTACGGCTTCAAGGATTGGCGATATCGTCCCCTGGTTCTTTCCTTTCTCTACAGAAAGCGTAGGCGTAGCGATAGCATCAATTCACCGACTGGCGATGCCATCCCTTGGTCTTCTCTTCGACAATACCCCCTCTCGTTCTCCAAGCCTTTCGCCTAGCCCTTGTCATCTTTAATGCCACCACCAAGAAGGTTTTAGCCGTTCTCAAAGGTAGCTCCAAGGTCAAAGGTGTAGTTCATCTCGCTCAGGAGGAGGATGGTGAGTATAGTTTCATCCTCCAGCTCTCGCCATAGAGTTGTGAACGTGCAGTCACCTCTAAGTTCACCTGTTATTAATTAGAGGGAGGAGATCCCAGGATGGATATCCCATGACATTTATTCACTTTCCTACTAACAAAGCAAATGGTCCTACTTGATCATGTTTTTTTGAAGTGCCACAGTATGCAGTAGACTTACGTCGTCTCCGAGAGCACCCAATTGTGCGGAGAGAGAGAGAGAGAGAGAGAGAGAGAGAGAGAGAGAGAGAGATTCATTATCGTCCACGGAGGTCAGATATGACCTATGGGACCAAGAATACATACATGGTTGGACCTCTTACTAAGGAGTACATGGAGAATCATGGCTAAGGTGGATACAACAAAATTTGTTACATATGTCACTTAGGGGAGGGAGAAGGGGAAGATGGCTTGGGGGTTTTTGGAGCCCGAAATTCTTCGATGATGGCTTTGCCGTCTCGATAGACGTCCCATTTGTCGGCTGCTCGTGCCTTTCGAACCTTTTGGAGTTCTTGTTTCTTGACTTTAAGTTGGGCAGGTGTTAAGGCCTCGCTTATCCATACTGTGGTGCTCTTGAGGAGTCGTGCTTGTTGTAGAAGTGTAATGCGTGCCTCTTTAGTCTTGAAGACCAAGATGCCTTGGTTGGTGCGGCTGTCCTAGTGAACCCTCTCGATTGTGTTGGGGTCAAACTCGGTTAGGTGGATGGCTTGGTTGAGTTTCACTAGGGTTGTAGCGCAATCGTCGTTCACTTCCCACCAAGTAGATGGCAGGCTGCCGATACGAACAAACAGTGCTAGTCCTTCCCATCGACAATGTTCTTGCATGCACTCTTCTACTTTGGAGGAGACTCCCGCGGTTGCTGCTTGGACTTGGGTGGCAAGTTTGGCCATGCTTGCGGTGAAGGTGCTTTCGACTTCCTTTGCTTTGGCGAGACAGTGCTCGCTATCATCTTTCTTTTGAGACTCCAAGGAGGAGAAACGTGCCTCAAGGGCTGCAAGACGCACCTTGAGCTCTGCGTTCTCATCCTTGAGCTCTCAAATTTGAGAGTGAAGGCGTTCCATCGGATCCACCCGTGGCGTGGACAGGAAGAGCCGTGTCCGCTTGATTGGGGGAGAGAGAGACTCTTCACTGCATCGTAGGTCCAAAATTTTTTCCCTTGTAGTCGAGGGCGTAGATTTCCCTTGCAGTCGAAGCACAGATTTTTTGAGTTTCTCTGGGACGGGTTGCTTAGGTTAGGGTGATGGGCAGAGTCTTTGTTGTACGTTTCCTTGCCCCCTTGGTGAAATGACAAGGCGCCCTGAGACGGCGGCGTGGCCTGGCTTGGCCCGATCAGAGCGTGTAAAGCGCGCGACCTGGCCTGGCTGGTTGGTAATGCGCTGACGCAGGCCCGAACAAAGCGCGCGACAACGTGCAGAGGCAGGCCTGAACAGATCGCGCTTTGCGCGTGCGACCTTGCTAGACTGGATTGGCACACACACACACAGAGAGAGAGAGAGAGAGAGAGAGAGAGAGAGAGAGAGAGAGAGAGAGAGAGAGAGAGAGAGAGAGAGAGAGAGAGAGAGAGAGAGAGAGAGATAGATAGATAGATAGTTCTATTATCGTCCTGGGAGGTCAAATATGACCTATGGGACCAAATGAACATGTCACGTGGTGTGAGTGGAGTTCATAAGTGACTCTCGATGCTCAAAAATGGCTGAAATGAGCGTCGCAATAGAGAGTCCACATCGTGGTTGGGAGAGGAAGGTATGTAGGGAGAGCTCATGGCTGAATATATGGGGAAAAGAGGACCTAATGTGGTCAAAAGCTGAGCACTCAAGTAGTGTGTGGTACTCACTCTCTCGCACTTGACGAGGGCATAAGGTGCAAAGTCGATGACACTCCTCGCCAGTGCCCCAACGTCCTGTCTCACAGCGTAGAGAATGGGAGCTAAGACGAATGGAGGCAATGGTGCGGATCGCACTCAACGGGATGGGCTCAAGGATGTAGGAATGGGTTCGGTTACCTCGTTCCGAGAAGAAGAGAGATTTGTAGTTTGGGGCAACGTGTGTGGTGTAATGGCTGAAGCGAGAACCTCCGGATTTCTCCCAAGCCATGATACATTGGCGTTGTAAGAAGGCCTCATTAACTTGGGAGTCGATCGACGCATCCTTGACCAAGTGACATGCATCCCATCTTCCAAACCATTTCTTGATATCAAGCATCCACCATGAACTTAGTATTTTGCTCTTGCATGTCTTTTGAACCTTTTGACTTGCTTCATATGCGATTCTAAGAAGTCGATGCAAAGGGCTACGTTGTGTCTTACGCATGTACTCCACAACCCTTTCCATGCCCAAGACCTCAATGGGAAGCGATCCGGACTCAAGAAGTAAGAGCATGTAGGGTGTTTGTGTCTTGACTTGGAGAAAGTTGGTGAGAAAACGCTTTTGAACATTCTCAAACTCTTTCCAAGTAGACTTCCCGATGCTTCCACCCCACACCTCCACTCCATAAAGAAGCACCGGTGTCACCAATGTGTCAAAGATGTACTTTTTGAGAGCCCAACACTTGATCTCTCCTGCATTGCACATGTTCTCAAATGCATAATAAGCCCTCTTTCCGGCTTCCAAGCGACGCATTGCACAATCCTTCCATTTATGATTGGATGGAACCTCAAGGCCAAGGTACTTGAAGTGATCTACCACTTCAAGTTTCTCATTGTTGTATACAATGCATGGATTTTCGTCATTGAGGGTCTTTACAAGCATAACCTTGGTTTTGGATCCATTCACGATCAGCCCGCTATGTAGGCAAAAGCGTTCCAAGACACTCATAAGCTTTTATGCATCTTCTAAGGTATGTGCCAAGAGCACTACATCATCGGCATAAAGCAAAAGCATGATCACCGCATTTCCAATCTTAACCTCTTCTATGCCTTCTTGTTGCATAAAATCAAGAACCATGTATTCCAATTCATCAATGAGTAGCCCAAAGAGGGTTGGGGAAAGTGGGCATCCTTGTTTGACACCAATAGTGCTTGCAAAAAATTCTGAAATTCCATCTCCCATACGTAATCGACATATCACTTTTTGGTAGATGCGAAAGACTGCATGCATAAATTCTCTCGGCACTTGAAGGCTTTGCATACGTCTCCAAAGATTTCCTCGTGGTACCATGTCAAAAGCTTTCTTGAAATCCACAAAGCAACAATACAACTTTTTTCCTTTCAATCGAGACGCTTCCATAAGAACTCGAAGAGTGACAAGGTGATCAATAGTGCTATGATGCTTTCGAAAACCTGCTTGGCCAAGCGCACGTTTGCCATTCTTTTCAGCCCATTCACTTATCTTCATCTCCATGATACATCCAAATAACTTTGCCATCAAAGAACCAACCATTATAGTGCGATAGTTGTTCACATTGTTTACATCTCCTCCTTTGTGCAAAGGTTTGATCCAATTTGCACTCCAATCATGAGGCATGCCATACTGAAGTGCAAGGTTAAACATATCGCATATCCAATATCGTGTTTTCTTGCTTGTCCATTTAATCATTTCAGCCTTGACACCTTGAAGGTCACTTGCCTTGCGAGTAGCAAGTTTCTCAAGCGCGCGGCATACATCTTCAATGGTAAAGAAGGGAGACATAAATGGAAGGGAGCTACAACCCTCCATCTTATCAACATTGGGTTGCTCATAGAGGTTCTTACAATGCATATACATATCCTCAAGAGTCAAGTCACCAAAGCTCTCAACGCGCTTGCCTTTTAGATTTTGCCAAAACTTGCCACATGCATGTGCTTTCTCTTGTGCTAAAAGAAGTTGTTTTTCGACTTCCCACCTTCTCCTCTTCTTTTGAACAAGTGCTTTGTATGTGTGTGAACATTCCAAGTAAACTTCCTTGTCTTTGATTGCATCCAATCTTAGCAAGTGTTTTCGGGCTTGACTACATTCCATGTCAAACCATTTCTTCTTGGTGCTACCCTTCTTAGACCTTTTGCAAGACATGTGTTTCGCCGAAAAGCATTCCTTCGCACAAGAGAAAATTACTTCTTTGAAAACTTTCCACTTGCATTCTAATGTTGGGCTCCCTTGATGCTCTATCATGCTTAACATTTGGTCCACCATATCAGCATATATAAGTGCTCGTTTGAAGTCTAGACGTAGGTACAAATGATTCACATCATGATTGGAGGCTACATGCTCGGGCCGTTTACCACACTTGAGGTCAATACATAACATCCTATGATCCGATTCCGGATTCCATTCACCAAGTGTAAAGCTTTGTATGCATTCTAGAGTGGCTTCTGAGAACAACATATAGTCAATCACGCTAGCACCATTGTGCTTTCTACATGTAAAGTCATTGGTGCCTTGCCATAGAGATACACCATTTGCAATGAGTATTCCGGTACTATTGCACATATGTAGAAGTGACTTTCCATAGTGATCGACTTCTTTTGCATCATTAGAACTTCGATTATACATGCATGAGTCATCCACTCTTCTTGATACATGCGGCATGTCGACTTGTTGTGTGTCGTGTTGTAACATATTTGTGCGAGCATTCATATCTCCAAAAACAATGACTTCACCTTGATCCTTGTAATGAGCAATGTCTTCCTCTAGTTCAATAAAGGGCTGATCTCTATCCATATTCAAGCGAGCATAAAAGTTGGAGTCATAGTGAGGAATGTAGCAGCCAGCCACAAACATGACTTGACCATTTGGTGGGCTGATTTTCAGCCATAAGTAGCGTTTATACTTATCTTCTTTGACAATGGAAACATCTTTCAAACCCTTTTTGGTCATACATGCTACGCCTCCTTGGCCTCTTCGTTGCTTTGCATTTTTGGGCCACATCAAAGAATGCACATCGTATTTGTCAAATCCAAGAATTCGTTGCGCATCATGCTCCCATGTTTCGACAAGAAGTATCACATCGGAGTCATTGGTAAGCTCATCAATGCCAATTCCCGCATTCCATGGATACCCGTTACAATTCCAAAAGCTTATTCGCAAGCGTGAGTTGGTCTCATAGATCATGTGTCCCTATTTGTTGGGTGGACTTGCATCCTCCTCAAGTGCCTTTTCTTCTTGAGATGATACCTTAACCTTCTTGCTTCTTTCCTCGTATGCTTTGCGACGTACATTTTGTTGCATAAGAGTGCGATCCTCATATACATTACAACCCGTTCCTTTGAGGTAGATCCAACCATTGTCAAGGATGATCTTTCTCTTTACCTCATCAGCCATGGTACATACAATAGGTCTTTCTCCCAAGCGAGGGACTCCTTGTTTTCCAACTCGATGTGCACCATAAGCCATGATTCCTGACATGCCAAAGTGTGTAGCAAAAAACTCTTCAATAGCAACCGCAAGAGATTGGGGTGTTTCCATGCTTTCCTCCTTGATTCCACGAATGACGATGTTCTTTGAGCATTTTTGTCGTTCTTGCAATTCTTGAGTGTCCACATTCTCTACATTCTTTGCTTGGACAACGGCTTGCGTGATAGGAGATGTAGAAACCACATTATCCTTACATATATTAGCCCATGATTTGGATGCATTTCTCATCTCACGTACATCATGTCGTATTGTATCTATCGTTTCCTCTTTCAATACATGATCACTCTCAACTTTGCTCAAGCGCTCTTTCACTACATTCATGTCAACAAGAGAGCGTTTACATTCTTGAACTTCATTCTCAAGATGCATCAAGCGTGTTGTTTACATTTCAAGAACCTTCTTGAGGTGCTCATTCTCCACAACGAGAACTCTTAAAGTACCATTCTCCATTGCAAGTGCGCGTAACTCTTCACCTTGCTTGTTGACGGTTTCTTGTAACGAGATCAAGTAAGCCATGATCATTGCTTCCGTTGTTATAGACGATGTGGTTGGATTAGCATCCAAATTCCTTGGAGATTTTGTATCATTCTCCATGGCGAGTGTGGCTTTTCCACCCTTGCGAGTTTTGTCTGACATTGCCTTCAAGTCGGCAACAAAAACGCAAAGTTTTGACAGTTTTTTCAGTTCTGAGATGCTGTTACAGCAAAGCCTTCCATTACACAGAAAAATTCTGTCTTTACATCAATGCGTAGAGGGCTTCGTGCTCTTCGATTGAGGCTATAGATCACCTAAATCGGAGTTCGGATGAGCAAGTTATGGTCAAAAGAGTGAACTGTTGTCTACTAGGTCAAAAAACGGCTGTGAAAGAGAGAGAGAGAGAGAGAGAGAGAGAGAGAGAGAGAGAGAGAGAGAGAGAGAGCTCCTATTGATCACGTGGGAAGGAGTAGATCACCTAGGTATTTAGCACCCTCTCTCTCTCTCTCTCTCTCTCTCTCTCTCTCTTTTCCTCTCTCAATGTGTGTGTGTGTGTATGCATTCTTTGTTTATGCATGTGTGTGTGTGTATTTGTTTTTTGTTTATGCATGTGCTCTCTCTCTCTCTCTCTCTCTCTCTCTCTCTCTCTCTCTCACACACACACACACACACACACACACACACACACACACACACACACACACACACACACACACACACACACACACACACACACGCACGCACTCGTCCCCACTCCCCCACAGTCGGCTGACTGTTCGCCTTCCTCGAGCAGGCCTGCACCCTCCTGATGTCCTGGCTACTCTTCCCGAGCTAGTGTTGCCATGTGGAATGCTGGAGATCCTCTTTGCTAGCGCAGTCGAAGCTTGCTTGTGTGCGGAGCTCGATGCGGAGCAAGTCGAAACGCTATGTGTGTGTGCATGTGTGGGGGGAGTTCACGCTTGGATTGGCCGGGCTATTCACCTTTCACTTTGCCTACCTTTTCGGCTCCTGCACTCCTCGCTTTTAGCCGACCCGTGGCTTGTTTTGCTTGTGCCACCTGATGACCTCTCCCGTTATAGAGTAATATAGATAGAGATGGTTGAATGCACCATATACATTTGTGTTTTCCTTCTTTTTTTTGCGTTTTCTTTTCTCTGAAGAGTTTCTTTTCACCATGCACTTTTTATATATGTACTATGTAGGTAATGAATTTATTTATTGTAGAGCCATTAAGAAATCCTTTTCATAATTATGAATAGTTTTGTCTAGAAAACTTAAATTAACTCCCCCTCATCGGAAATATGCAAAAATTGAGGCAAACCCATCCCAAAACCAATCCCTAGTGTACTATGACCGCATCGTGAACAACGATTACCGAGAGCCATTGGCTACCACAAGGACCATTCTCTATCGTACTATCGGGGGAGGGTGTTGATGTGTCTATGTTACAACAATTCTCTTTAGGGTTATTATTATGTTTGTTGGTGCATCAAGCTTGTCAGGCCAAGGGCAGGGCCAAGGACTAGGACGGACTTGCGGTCAAGGGGCGCTATATTTAGGGGCTAGGAGTCTATATATGGCATGGTTGGGTGGAGAGTTGCATGGTCCAGTCCCCGCAGTCTAACACTGGTATCAGAGCTCAGGGGAGGAGGAGGCATGGAGGAGGGAAAGAAGCATGGCTCTCGTTCCCTCTTGTTCTCACTCTCTCTCTCTCCCTTTCCGCTCATGGGAATTCAGGGGTATGTGCTGCCATGAACTTCCCTTGCAAGTGATGGAGGAGCAATCTGTGAAACTCATGCAAGGTTGCATGCATGCGAAGCTTTGCCGCGGGTAAGCGCCCTTGTACAGAGAACCGGAGAGAGGAACGATGGTGTGCAAGCGCTCTTGGAGCGGGAAGGGTCGAAGGTCGACCACCACGAAACAGCATGGGCTTCGGCTCGTTGGGATCGCAAGGCCAAGTACACCAATTCTCGACCCTGCAATGCGGATGATGGCGCAACCTGTTAGTTAGGGTGTCGTTCTCTTTCTCGGTGCAAATTCCAGCCCGCCATCGTTGTGCAGAGGAATTCTTTTTTTTGTTTTTTTTTGCTTCTCACTTGAGTGGCCGCCCACGGTTTAGGGGGTGGCCACTCCTCAAAAAACCCTAAGAGGGTATGCACACCCTCGCCACGGCTTCGCCAGATAGCGTATGACGCACCCGAGCAATGAGGGATGCTCACTTGTCGACCTGATTGACACGGCCATAGCAGTTGATATGGAGAGTTCTTGACATTAAGATTTTCCCAAAACTACAAGAAGATCATATGTACTCAAGCACAGCTTGAGATTCAGCAGGGCAAATCTACCAGGATCCGAAATGCTTGGCATGCATGCTCATGCATCATGCACGAGATCGATCGTCAGCACGTCGAGTCACGTGAGTAACAAGGTATGCATATATTTTTATTTTGCTTAACACCGCCAAGAGCATGAAATCAGAAAGTCTAGTTCAAGTTATGTGCCAAGGAAGCTCCTCGATTTCGGGAAGCGCTCCACACAACAGTTGACACACATGATATCGACAACCTGGCATGTCGATTCGAGTAATTGATGAGTAATGCAGTAATTTTTTGATTTGGTTATGTAATCATTTGCACTTTGTTGGGTTTGCGAATGACAATTTATGCAGTGATTACCGGCCAAGGGGTGTATTGGATTTTCAAGCATGGCTTGAAGGTTTTTACAATAAGGCTGTTATTTGAACTAGCCAATTCCGGTTCTCAGCATGGTTTGTCGAGCCATGCCGCATTAAACTTTTGACGATTGCAGACAAGCACAGCTTGTCTTGACTTTGAAAATGATGAGTATTTGTTGAATGTATGCATCTACTATAGTGTTACTGGCATACATTGTTGGCATAGGAACAATGCCAATTAGCCTCACGCAGGGCTTGAGTCTATACCGCCTTAAATTGAAGCACAATTCGTCAGCGGTTCAATTTGATGCAAATGCATAGCAAATTGGTTGCGAATTGGGCAAGGTCCTTGACAACATGAAGTAGAGTAGTTATTGAGCATGTGCTTGATAACTCTAGTATGCAATGGAATGGATGATCACGGCTATCATTCATAGCGCCAAGCAGGGCGATGCATAATTTGCACTTGTTCTACTGATTTTCCACTACATTTACAATTCGACACGGTCAATTTTTCATGCATGATCGACAAGGTCGACTCTCTTTGCTATGAATCTGTTGCTAATAGCATTTGTTGGCAATGAGGTCAGACATAGTTATATGAAGCATGGCTTCTCCTGAGTACCTTGATAGAGCACGCTCATCACATGCTACATTTTGCTTCAAAGGCAAGGCCAAGGGCCAATTTTTTCGTATCTCAAGGAGACAGGCAGCAAGTTGCTCAGCATGGCCGACTCCTTGTCACTGTTTCTACAAGCCAACATAGGATGCTTGCCACACAGTACTCGTTAATTTCACTTGAAATTGCTCGACAAGGTCGATTATTTTTGTCATGCTATTGGCAGCCACAACAGTTGGCTATTAGCACTACCCAATTAGGATGAAGCAAGGCTTCTCCCTTTTGCCAAGGTACTGCCCAATGACTTGGAGTCAAGGGCATTGGCACACAAGTTTGGGAAACTAGCAAATTAAGGAATATTCGCTCACACAATCCCTACCAGTTTGGGTTGCTGTCAACCTACAACAACACTTATTTCACAGGCAACGTGCCAATACTCAGTCATTTTCATACAATCACGACCACTACAAGGAAGGTAGGTCAAGATGTGATACCTCTCTCAATGAGCGAGTCATACCGGACAATTGTGGACTGCTTATACGATAAGCTGCAAGTCAGGCATAAGATGCGTAAGAGCACACAACTTGGGTGCACACTCTAAAACTTAAGGAAAGTTCCTCATCCCAGCATGTTCTTCTTTTCTCTCTCTCTTTCTCTCTCTTTAAGGGAATAATGAAAATCTTCTAAGAAGCTTTTGATACATGTTTTGCTCGTGAGTTAGCCTGAGCCAAGGTGCTCTAACTCTCAGCTAGCACGTGAAGTATATATCGACGTTAATGCATAAGCAAGCGTCTTGTCATTACAGATGTTTAGGGTGTCATTTATGCACTATATGTTTTTAGTGCAACACTCAAGTTGAGTTTTTGATACATCTTCAACTCACAACAGCTGATCTTTACAAGGCAGTATAGATGCAGTAATCAGTTGAGACAGCATGGCTGTCCACTAGAGCTAGGCAGTTCACTTGTGTGGATTTCCTGCTCTCTCTATAGCACTACGGAGTGTATATGGAAATATTGTTTTGGGGTACGACCCGACGGGTGACTGCTACATCACCCCATAGGCATTGAGGATCATAGTTGATCTGCATTGAGGATCACAGTTGATCTGCATTGAGGATCATTGTTTGATCTCTCTCAGTTAGACTTTCAAGGAAAGAATTCCGCAATCTACCACGCGGTAGCGAAAAAACCCAACTTTTCAAGTTGATTCCAATCATTATGTACACGGTTAACTATGTTGGTTGCCGTTACCTACTAGTTGAGCAGTTTCTACAAAGGGTCTTACCAAGGGGTTTGACTACGTAGTTTTAACCAAAGGGGTTGGATTGCGAAGGCAACACCCACGGTTCCCAGTGCAATGTTGTTTGTTTTTTTAGGTAGGAGATGTGCTCCTCTTCGTTTGAATACTGGTAAGTGAACATTACGTTCAAACCTCCAGGTACGCATCTATTAATTTGGTGTTATTCCATTTTTTGTATGCTTTGCTTGTTTTTTTTTCAAGACGTACAAGTACGCTTGAATGTTACAGCGCCATGCCAAGGGCATGTCGGCACAAAGTATTTTGGGCCAAGTGTCCAATCTACCTTTTTGCCTTATGCTGTTACGAACCTACTTTGGTTCCTAGGTGTGACCGGGTTGTCACATTCTATTATGGTCCAACTTTTGTTGCAAAGTATGCTACGTTCATGAGAAGGTCTCATGGTTGGTTCCTAGGTGTGACCGGGTTGTCACATTCTATTATGGTCCAACTTTGTTGCAAGATTTTCACGTCAGTATTGTGGAAAGTCTCGTCATGAAATTGCGGTTTGGATGTGTTTGTGCTAAATGCATGCACACTAGGTGTTATGGGCCCTAGTGTTTAACAAAAATTTATTTGGAGCGGCATGCAAATCCATGGACTTCATTCTTTCTGCACCCTTTTGCACTGCTAGTGCAATCTCTCTTGCAGATTTAGTATGAGTTTACACCCTGCCATACAAGGTGATGACTGAGTATGGATGTTAGTGATTGGTTGCTGGAACCTCCAATCTACCTTCAACCTAGTTGGTTGTCTCCATTCCATATCGAGTATATGGATGGATACTCAATGGTTGAGTCATAGTTTGTCGTCGGTCGTGGAAGACTGTCTGTAAGTGGTTGGGGAAAGTACCTCACTCTTACTGCTGTTATTCATCCCACGTTGGATGGGCAGCTTACAAGTATTCTATTTAGTACTAAAGGATATGCTAAGCGCATACGTTAGTAAACCGTGCTAAAGGATCTACTAAGAGCATACATTAGCACAATGCATTCTAAATAGGTGATTCTCTCCTTATTCTAGAATTTGCTTAGGTTCGGTTTTCAACTTTGAACACCTGTTGTGGTGGGGTTGGATACCGATAGTTTCATAAGTCAAGGACTTAGTAGTAGGTGTGCTGACAGAGTATGTTGGCATGTAACCTTTGTTAGGGGTGAACATGTGGTTCTGTGTGTTCCAAAATGTTCAGAAGTCTGACATGAGGACACTCCCTATTCTATCTTTCAGTACCTATGAGCTTTTCAAGATACTCACATGAGTTATCATGAGTTACCATTTAGATACGGGTGGTTGCAAAAGGACAACAATGTTGAAAATCAAGATATTGCTCTTGGTTTCATTGAACCTCCTCACTGCACCAGGTATCAGTCATATGGACAATTGGCCCGTGTAGAGGATGCCAATAAGGAAAACATCAGTGTTCTTACGAAGATACTACCACTTGTGTTTTCGAGGACGAAAACGCTTCTCCAAGGGGGGAGTAATGTCAGGCCAAGGGCACGGCCAAGGACCAGGACGTACATGCGGTCAAGGGGCGCTATATTTAGGGGCTAGGAGTCTATATATGGCACGGTTGGGTGGAGAGTTGCATGGTCCAGTCCCGGAAGTCTAACAAAGCTCTTGCAAGAAACGATGCTCAAGGACCCTTCCTGATCGTACTATAAAAGGGAGGGTGCTGATGTGTATGCTACAACGATTTGCGTTGGGGCTATTATTCTGTTTGTTGGCGCATTTCTAATTCCTTGTGGTGTGAGTACAACCTTGGATAGGGTTTAGGGTTTAGCGATTGTTGAGTAGGGCCATTGGACTCACTGGAGGAGTTTCCATTTTTGATAGTGTCGGTTGTCTGGCCTTGCCCGTATCCAAGAATCTCATAAGGCCCATTGAAGGAATGTTAATACCTCGATTTTGCCTCTCAGATTGGATGATGCTATGGATGACATTGCAGACCATCTATTGCTGCTCCTCTAGACTTGTGGCGCTATAAGTAGATTGTACAACTTCTAATCAACCTAAATGGCATGTATGTGTAACCCGTGTACAGGTCAGTCAAGGTTTTAGTTTGTAGGTCATATTTCCAATTTTCATTGAGAAATAACCCTTCTAGGCCCGATGTACTAGAGGTTTCCCTTGAGGTGAAGCATTGTTGTTTCCCAGAATTTGACCCACATTGACTCTAATTACTCAGAAGCACTCGATTGCTCGATTCCTATGCCTATTGTCCCAGGGGTCTTTCCCTTCATGGCTTGGGGTTTTTCTAGGAAACTCTCCATTTCCCTCTCCCTAGCCGCTTGCATATAACACTCAACTTCTTGCACCTCGGCAAGACTCCTACCATCGGGTAGTAGAACTTCGGGGGGTGATTGCTTTGTAGGGTCTTCCATGAAAGCAGGAGGTAGGATATCGACGTGGAAAATCTTGGGGGGTATGGAATCCCCCTGAGATACCAAAGGAGAATCTACCTCTCTCTCATCTTCGTTAACTTCACTAGCCACAGGTTCAGAGCGAGTAGCTCTACTAAAGGTTTCTATAAAGCGACTAAACACACTAGATCCAGGCTCTGGGGCCCAGACAGGTACATTTTTGTTAACTTGCTCGAGGTTTGGTGTAGGATGCCCTTCCATAATATCATAGTCAGATGAAGAGTCACTAGCCGCTATATTTGGGTCTTGGGTTGTACTACCTTGGGTCCCCGTCGAGGGCCCGAAACCTAAGGTAGGTGGGTATTGAGAATCCGTGTAAGTCGAAGTGCTCGCTAGTTGCTCGGCCTCTAGCACACGACCAGAGCATAGATGCATGTGCCTTTCACTCTACAAGCATCGGCAAATACCCTCAAAGGTTAACCGCTTGATTTTTTGGGCGTTTTGTACCCCGTTTTCACTCGTTTTTTGATGTTTTTTAATGTCTTGTTACGATCGGTTTTTGGATTAGAGCGTGTGATAGCTCGAAACAAGCATATTGCTCAGGGGTCATGGTGTGCTTTATAGCACAACATTCAGTTACCTGAAGTTTCGATGGTCCTCAAAAGGGTCGATTTTTACTTAGGCGTGAGGCTAAAATAAGCAAGTCCAAAGGGTGATTGAGGCTTGAGCCTGGGCTTGAGCTTGGGCTTGGGCTTTGGAAATGTTTTCGATCTCGGTACTTCCTTTTAAATAATAAATAAATAAATATGTATATATGTATATATATATATATATATGTATGTATGTGTATATATATATATATATATATACACACATACATACATATATATATATATATATACATATATACATATTTATTTATTTATTATTTAAAAGGATATATATATATATATATATATATATATATATATATATATATATATATATATATATATATATATATATATATATATATATATATATTTAGGATAAGGTCGTCGCGGTCACGTCGTGCGCGTGCACACACACCTAACCTACCTAATTGCAGCTAATAGAGATACTGTTACACACTGTTTAACACAATACTACAACAACTAATTAACTAACAGATATACTTACTGTACCTTACAAATCTAACATTATAGATCTAATACCTTAAATCTAACACCTTATCAACAGAAAACAATACACTGCAGCAAAAGCAGAGTTCACAAATCCTTCTCAGCAGCCACACACCTTCTTTCTCTACCTTTCTTACAGCTCACATTGCACTACAAAGCAGCATAGAGTGCTATTTGAGCTTAGTGCAGGGCATCTCCCCGGCAGCGGCACCAAAAATGTGCTCATCTATCACTCATGTTAAAGCAAGGGACTTGCCGTACATTGTGTGCAAGCCACAAATGGCTGCAAGCACACAACCAGATTAATCTAGCAAGATCAAGAGAGCAAGGGTGTGTCACTCACCGCCCTACGTTCGCCTTCGTGGAGGATTCCTCGCCGCTAAGAAGAGGGAGCTACAGCTGTACTGTGCTCAACCGCCTCGCCGCTACCGTGCTGTCGCAATGCTCGATCACACACACACACACACACACACACACACACTCTCTCTCTCTCTCTCTCTCTCTCTCTCTCTCTCTGTCTCTCTCTCTTTCACGCATACACACACAAGGAGATGAAGAAGAAGATGGAGATGGAGCAAGAGTTCTCTTCAATTGCACAAATGAGAGAATGAGTGATTTTTAAGTTTAGGAGACTTTTATATGAGCTCGCCTATTCATAGTTGGGCGCCCATGCTTAGCCAACTAACCCTTGAATGTTCTAGTTAGAGTGCCCCTCTCATCGGCGATCACTCTTACCCTATTCCTATTGGACCGACAAGCCTAGCCCATGACTACTAGAAGTGGACACCGGAGGTTAACACACACACAAAAGCATCACAAGTGAAATAAACGAATGCTATAAACCATTAGTCATGAAGGCTACAGCCCCAACCAATTGGACCAATGAAGATTGGCATCAACATGAATATCATGACATGAAGATGAAGAAAGGTAATGACTCCAATGGCATGACTACATGAAGAAGAACAACATAAATACATGAAAATGATGCCGACTACAACATGATGAACGAGGATCATGTTACACTAAGGATGAACAATGAATTCCTACCTACTACACTCCCCTCTATACTTGCATGATGTATCCAAATGTGAGCAAAACATGATGTATCCAGTTTGAGAACCATGTTTATGCATCCAAATGTGAACCCATGCATCTACCTAAGGAAGCCTTGTATAAACCATGACCTGTTGAATCGCAGTCAAACCGGCCTAGAACCATCCCCTGGCAAAAATTTAAATGCCTATAACTTGGTATTCGAGACTCCAACTGATGATCTAAAAAGATGGACACACTCCATAATTCAAGATCTTCACATCCATCACCTTAAACCAGCTTTGACCACCTGTCCCTTTTTGTCTTGGATCTACAATCCCATCCAAGTTCAAACTCCCATAACTCACACTGTGTCTTCATTTGATGAGCCGTCTAGACTAGTTCGCTCAGCATCTGAAGCACTTCATTTCCAAGAAAAACATTGGCACCTCGGACATCCTTCACCTGTCATCCCATCTCGACCACTTTGAAGCCCTTCTAGTCTAGAAAACCGCATCAAATATACATCTTTGCTGCTACTTGACTGCCCAAGATCTCCACATCTGCTTCAGCCCTCTTGCACCTGCTAGCATACCCAAACTTGCATGTGTGATCTTCTATGGTCAACCAACTTTGGATGCACTATCATTGCCCAAATACCTTGTTGAACATTTATGTTCAACAACAACACTACTTTATTCTTCTACCTACTTCAAACAATGGCAAACACTATGAGAAAACCAAAAAACCATATACAGTCTTATTACAGCCCTACCGGATTTCAAGTGGGTTGCCCCACCCCCTGCATCACATCATAGTCTCCACCTCGATCAAACACTTGGCACTGATTTTGTCCATCCACCTGTAACCGCATCCCATAATGTTGAACCCCAACACATAGCCCATCATCCTCATAGGCTGCCATGGTCTATCTTCATCACTCCAAGCATCCACATGCATCCAAGCACCTTCAAATAGAGCACCATCGTGCTCACCATCTTTTTCAACATGCATATCAATGCACATACCTAAAAGCATACTTAACCCTCCCTCCCAACCATGTAAAGTGAGGTTGTCCATGCAAGAAATCTCCTGAAAAGAACACTATGGTTGATACAAGCACTCCCTTCACATCGTTCTTTGTGGGCACATCCATAGCAACATACTCTTGCTCATCCAACAAAATCTCCCCTTTTGGATGGGCAAACCCTCGCATCACTTGTATCTTGGTCAAAGCTCTATCAACAAGCACTTGCATATCTTCATCCATAGAATCCTCAACATCATCAAATCCCCAATTAGACTCGCTCTCAAAATGATGCCACATAGCACCTTTGACTGCATATCTTCCTCCACATGCTTTAACACTTCAACCCGCTCTTCCTTCACATTGGCTATCACCATGTTATCAGACACACAACAAGGCAGCTTTACCTCTTACCAACACATCTGACTATGTCTCCTTTCCGTAGGATGTGGACTCATCCGTTCTATCCTCCTCGCTTGTCTCCCAAAAACTTGAGCTTGTATCTTCACTATCATCGGCACATACCGACTCCGTATCAACATCCTCATCCACTTTTTGTTCCACACAAGCTTGACCATAATCTTGGATTTGCACACTCTCTTCATCTACTTCCAAGTCCTTGGCATCTGCAACTTGGCTACACTCCGCTATCTCCTCATGTTACTCCTGGACCTTCACATCCATTAGATCTTCCACACACAGGTTCTCTTCCACAAGTGGCTTATCCTCATTGAAAATCTCATCCACGACCACTCACATTGACACTTCACAAACTGGAAACCTCCAAGGAACATAATTGATCACTCGTCTTACCTCAATAGGCTTTTCACCTCGAACAACCAACACCACCTTTGGTTTAACCATAGGACTCATCACTACCGCTTTGACACTTCACAAACTGGAAACCTCCAAGGAACATAATCGATCACTCGTCTTATCTCAATAGGCTTTGCACCTTGAACAATTGACACCACCTTTGGTTTAACCATAGGAAGCATCACTACCGCTACATAATTAGTGGGATTTAACAATCCCAACTCTAGCTTTTGCTTCACTTTCTTGCTCTTCACTTTGGCCAAATATACCATATCTTCATAGATATCCGCACTGCTCTCCACCTTGTCCCTGATGTTTGGATGCAAGCACTCTAGCAACTTCGACAACTTCAAGTATGGATTCCCTTTAACACCCGTCGCAATCTCTAGCCACTTCCAACAGGCTTCAACCTTCTCAATAAAACCTAAAAACTCCATACTTACATCCTGGCATAGTGCCTTTAGCTTTGTGTAAAGAAAGAGGATGCAAGAGAGCTACACAAGACAAGCACAAAGCACACAGAGATGGAAAGCTTCTTCTTCTTCTCACAGAAAAGAGAGTACAAAATGACTAAGTGCTAAAACTGAAAAGTAGCATATATGTACATGCGGTCACTAAGTGTGAACTCGCTAGAAGCGTACTAGGCTGGCACTATAAGTGTAGTCCAGCTGTAGAATCACTGGCAGAGATCCTCCATGTCTGTCACCTAACGCGCCAATGAGTAAATGCCATAAGCGGCCAAGACCCATAGTGGATGCCAGATCAAGATGTAGAGCTCGACATCTCAACACTCCCCCTCAAGCTCTGCATGTCGCAGAGTCCAAGCATAGTCCGAAAACGTCGAAGCTTCTCAGCTCCGAGGGCCTTGCTAAAGATATCCGCTCTCTGCTCCTCTGTGCTGACGTAGACCAAGTCGATGTTGCCCGCCAACACTCGCTCTCGAACGTAGTGGTAATGGACCTCTATGTGCTTGGTCCTGGCATGGAACACTGGGTTCCTAGCCAACTGCATGTTGCTGAGGTTGTCACAATGGATGACAATCTACAGGTCCACCTGCACTCCCAAGCCCTCAAGTAATGTGCGTAGCCAAGCTACCTCGCAGGCCGCAACTGTTGCACCTCTGTGCTCGATAAAGCAACCGTAGGCTGCTTTTTAATGCTCGAAGTAACAACAACACTCCCAAAAGAGAACATGAAGCCACTCGTAGATCTCGTATCAACAATGCTACATGCCCAATCTGCATCTGTATACCCATACAATGCTAATGGCGCATCTGCTGCATAGAACAATGCGTAGTCAAGAGTCCCTTGCACATACCGAAGTGTGCATCGTACTCCATCCAAATGTGGCTTCCTCGGAAGTTGCATGAACTGACTCTCGAAGCCTACTGTGTAGCTCATGTCTGGCCTCGTGATAATCAAGTAGATTAGACTACCCACAATCTTCCTGTACATCTTGACATCCTCAACAACATCACCCTTCTCGGCACTCAGCTTTGCATTCACATCCAAGGGAATAGAAATTGGCTTACAATCAACCATACCATACTTTGACAACATGTCCAAAGCATACTGTCTCTGTGACAACCATACACCCTCTGGAGTCCTGATCACCTCAATGCCAAGAAAGTAACGCACCTCGCCTAAATCTTTCATTTCAAACTCCTGTTTGAGAAGACCCTTCACATAGTCAATCTCCATAGCATTGTCACCCACAATTATAAGGTCATCTACATATATGGTAATGACCACAATCCCCACATCACTCTCACGTACATAGAGTGAATGATCAGCATGAGCTCTCCTAAAACCAATACTAACAAGATTCTTGGCAATCCTGTCATACCATGCTCTAGAGACCTGCTTCAAACCATACAAAGCTTTGAGAAGACTGCATACATAATCTGGGTAACCTGGATCGACATAACCAGGTGGCTGATCCATATACACTTCCTCTTGCAACTCACCATTCAAGAAGGCATTCTTTACATCCATTTGATGCATAATCCATCCTCTAGATGCAGCCACTACTATGACAGCTCTCACAGTCATTGATTGAGAGGTTGTTCCTCTTAACCTGATTTAGCTTGCACTTTAGTTGAAGCTTCCTGGCCTTGGTGTTCACCTCGAACACTCTGCCTAAGTTTCTCCATGCAATGGCAGGGGTTTCAGCATCCTGTAGATAGCCCATCATGCCATCTGTGATGCTCATAGAAAGCCAATACATCACTTTGCTCTGGCCTTGTTGCCAGTCCCTCAAAGCTTTCCTTTGTTCTGCTGTAGCATTTGCCTCGGGAATCTCTGGTTCCTTTTCATTGTCTCCTTCTACATAGTCCCAATAACCTTTTCCTTTTAGGAAATTTGTTATTCTGAACTTCCATGTAGGGTAGTTATTTTTCTCAAGCTTCTCAGTAACAATTTGACTGAAACCGTCAGACATCTTGAAGCACTAAGACAAAATAGCTGCAATCTGCAAAAACCTGCAAATCTGCTGTACCTGCTATCGTGGTACCTGTAACGCTTTCTACGCTCAATGAGTGTCCGCAATCAAGCGTACATACAACCACTGTACTTGTATAGTAAATCTCTGTGTACTGCACTTTGGAGACCTGTTCAGAAACTTGTACGAAAAACTTGTTCGACATCTGGTCGTGGATTGCGAACGAAGGGATTGTGATGCTCTTGCTCTCTTAGCCTCTCTTGCCTACACCAGGCTCTGATACCATGTAAAGAAAGAGGATGCAAGAGAGATACAAAAGACAAGCACAAAGCACACAGAGATGGAAAGCTTCTTATTCTTCTCGCAGAAAAGAGAGTACAAAATGACTAAGTGCTAAAACTGAAAAGTAGCACATATGTACATGCGGTCACTAAGTGTGAACTCGCTAGAAGCGTACTAGACTGGCACTATAAGTGTAGTCCAGCTGTAGAATCACTGGCATAGATCCTCCGTGTCGGTCACCTAACGCGCCAGTGAGTAAATTCCATAAGCGGCCAACACCCGTAGTGGATGCCAGCTCAAGATGTAGAGCTCGACATCTCAACACTTTGCACTAGCCTCCATCGGAGTAATCACCTTTTGGAACCGCTTCAAAAGTTGACTTTGCATCTCCTTCCATGAAACCCAGTCCGCACTCTTCAAACCATCAAACCATACCTTTGCACATCTGTGCATCATCAGTGACACCATCAACAGCTTTTCTTCATCACTGCATCCACAATGAGAGCATACACATCTCAAGATCTTCCAACCATTTGTCCGCACATCCATCACCATTGAAAATCGGATTCGAAGTCTGCCACATCTTTAGTCACAAGCATATCACGATGGAGTAATCAACATGATCCTCAATGGGGGAACCAAAATATGGAAAGGGAGAAAGGGAAACACACCCATGACACAAACACAATGCCTCTCTATATCCTATGATACACATCACAACAATTCACTAGAGTTCACCTTCAAACTCGACACAATTCATAGGCAAACCACCGTTTGCACACGGCCATACACACACATGATGCTACACATCAAACATGCCCAATTATTTCACCATGATCAATTCACTGCCTTCACCACACACACAGCCTCTCTCAATACCTCTTTGGACAACCAACCTCAGTGGGGAACACCTGCCAACACACGCCCAGAAACACACACACAAGCAAAGAAGAGACGGGGGAAGGGGGAACCAGCATAAGTAGACGACAATGATGGATTCTTGTTTTTCAAAACACGAGCACATACAAGATGCTCCAAGCCAAAACACTCCTTGAAACCTCTACACAATAATATGCAGCCCTTTCGACTCCTCATTAGCTTCTATAGCCTCCTCCTTGGCAACACACATCGGCTCTTGCACCACCACAGATCAGAATAGCCAAAAGCCTTTACAAAATCACAAAAACTCACTCTTATAGGGGTGGCTAAGCACACAACAGAAAAAAAGTTTTCTTTCCCCGCTCGTGCAGCTCTTTGAGAGCTCCTTTTGGAATTTTCTTGCATTGCATACAAGTGGCCTTTCAATTTTAGCAACCAATGCACGATGCTGACACCCCAGATAATTTCCCCTTTCATATCTCACTCAATTGACCGCTCCATGTGGATCCTCTCTAGGGCCCCCCGTGGTGTTGTCATCGCGGCGTGACAATTCCAATGGGAGCACCCCCTCATAAAAGAATTGATGTTGTTTTGGGATGCGTGACAACAAAACCCCGGTTGGACATGCCATCTCATCATCTCAACAGCATTGCCCACAACCATCATCAACAACCACCAAAAATGCCTACTCACATCCAAAAATGCCGTCGGATCGCTGTCCTTGAAGAAATGATAGCACGGCTCCATGCTCACCATAGCCAACAACGCACGGGAGGTCAAGGGAGAGCTCTCCCCTTGTGATACCTTATGCCCATCACCCTTTCAATACATATACTATGCTCTAGCAGGGTCCCATTTTGCATGTAGATTTTTAAAAGTGAGCAACACAATGCATGCAAGCTCAGTTTTTCCCTCGCACTGCTTTGTAGCAAGGCCGCCATCGCTATTCTCTTCCTTGTTCTCCACTTGGGGGATGCCCATGGTCAAAGGGTGGACACTCTTTAAAGGTTTTAAGGGTGCATACCCACCCCAAGTACACACCCAGCAGTTGCAGCGTTAGCAGCCCTTGGCATGTGCACAACTACGAATATAGAAGGGCTACAAAGTGTCAATTTTTGAGTGGCATGCATGATCATGTAGTATACAAGATGTTAATATCAAGGATAGAGCGTGCCGAGGATAAGCCGGTTCAAGAACCATGGAGGCTCGAACACACAAATCATGAAGGCAATGACAAAGTGCAAAAATTTTGGACACCAAGGGTGAACCTTCAGTAGTATCCAAACATCTCAGGGATCTCTGAATCAATGCGTGTTTTGTGCCGTTTTTTGAAGGCCGTAACCGGCCTAGTAGCACACACGGACTTGGAAACACAAAGTGTTAGACCAGTTTCCAAGACTAACTAACAAGTAGAATGTCATTGAGATGCTCCAAGGGAGTTTTCATCCAACAGATATACTCATGGTTTGACTGGAGCAAGGTTTCAGGCAGAGCACAATGATTGAGACAAATCAACAGGTTTGAGATTTCATGCTTTCAAGGTTTTCTAGCTTTATGATAATTTTACATTGCAGGAGTTCTTCAAGAGATTTTCAGGTTAATTCTTGATTTACAAAGTTCTCTTGTCCAATCAAGGTAGCGGTGGCAATGAATGTCAACGGAATGCAGGTTGATTCTTTGTTGATTATTGACACGATTTTTGTCACGCATGGCATGTGGATTGTCCTATGAAGCAAGGATTCTTTCTCTCTCATTTAGAGTTCCCAAGAGGAGCAAGGCTCCATACACTTACTTGGTCATAGATTTTGATTAACAAGTATCTCTTGATTTATCCTCTTCCTACTATCAAGAGGAGGGGGGAAGGAAGGCTTCAATTTTCTACGGCATGGCTCCTAGGCAAGTTGTCTGTCATTAATGCAATCAGACAACAACAAGATCCACTCATTGTTAGCAAGCGTGATGTGACAAGTTTTCTAAGACATCACAGGAGCAAGGCTCCATCTACAAATCCTTAGGATAACAGTAATCAAGCCAAGCAGGTACAAGGCACATTCATTGCAAGTATTTTTTAGTTTTTCAATACATTATACAATTCAACAAGGTCGATTATCTACGAATGCTCAACAAGGTCAAGTTTCTTTTGCCATGCCATTGTAAATTGGCAAGAGTACTTGTTAGCTATGAGCACTAGAACTCCATGAATACTCATGTGAAGCAAGGCTTCCCTTTTGGCATTTGGCAAGTTTTTACGATTTGGAATATGTTATTAGCATACAAACTAGGGAAAACTTGCCAAGATGTCTATAGGTTTTTACATTCCACGGGGGTGTATATGATACATACACTAACTCACTCAAGTAGCACATATGGCTACGAGCTATATTCAAGTGAATTACCAAAAACTTGGCCACCACAAGTGGGCGATAAGGCTAGTAAATTTCAAGTTATACTTGTTTCTTTTCTAATTTAACCGTTTATTTGAAAAATATTTCTCAATTCTCCAAAGCAAAGTTCTTTTCTAAACTTCACGCAAATCAAGGTATTATCAAGGCATGCATCTTTGGCACTATGTGGGTACTGTTAGGAAATAAGACGTAGCTAAATAGATAATTGAGTAGATTACTTAATGGAGAGAGACAGATTTATATACACGAGATTATAGAGTAGAGAGAGAGAGAGAGTACACACGATATACGTGGTTCACCCAATGTGGGCTACGTCCACGATAAAGCAGCCACTCAATGGCTTTAGTACTTCAAAACAAGAAGTAGTTTACAAAGGGATTATACCCTTAATGGAGCTCCCGCCTTGCTTCACTCTCACCACCTCACACTCACCTTGTTGCATCAACTTCACACTATGAAATGTGTGTAGAAATGGCCTCCTTTTATAGGCCAAAAGGGCTGCCCTCTCTTATGAGAGACAGCCATGTGTAGCCGCCCTTGTGCGAATAAGTCCAAATCGGACCCTCCAATCCGCCCATGTGTGGCCGCCCTTGAGAAGACAAGTCCGCTTTTGAATTCCGCCACCGGCCACCGGCCATTGACTTCCGACCACCGGCCACCGGCCATTGACTTCCGACCACCGGCCATCGGCCATTGACTACCGGCCACCGGCCAACCGACCGGTTGTATTCCAACCACTTTCCGGCCGCCGTCCGGCCATAATATTCCGGCGAAAAAAAAGTCTCGGGGGCCTCCGCCCCTGAGGCCGTTAAAGTTGCCCCTGATTCTTGTCCGTGAAAATTTTGGTTTCCGGTGAGTGATTTTCCTTCACGCACGATGGCTTCTCCTCATAATGGGGGCCTTACAAATGTGCGCTTTTACCACAGAAAATTACAAGGGTAAATCAGGTTCCATACTTAACAATCTCCCACTTGGAGACTGATCTCCAAACCAAACCTGTGACTGCGTTCCATTCTGGCTTCTTATCCTTGAATGCCGATTGAAGATGAGCAAAAGCTCAACTTCTCCTTGTTGACCACCTTTGTAAACATGTCTGCAGGATTTTCACTTGTATGCGCCTTTCCTAGCTTTAGTTGTCCCTCTTCCAAAAGAGTGCGTATGAAGTGATATCTCACCTCAATGTGCTTTGTCCTTGAATGAAAGGATGAGTTCTTCGCAAGATGGATAGCGCTTTGGCTATCACTTTACAAGACACAATTGTCTTGTTTGAATCCAAGCTCTTCTAAGAATCTGTGAAGCCATAGAATTTCTTTGCTTGCCTCCGTCATTGCTACATACTCTGCTTCCGTGGTAGAAAGTGAAACCACTTTCTGTAGCTTTGAAGCCCAGCTTACTGCTGTGCCTCCAACCGTGAACACATAGCCAGTAGTGCTCCTTCGAGTATCTTTGTCACCTGCCATATCTGCATCAGCATACCCTTCTAGAAAAATATCAGTTCCTCCAAAATACAAAGCATTTGTTGTTGTCCCATTTAGATACCTAAGTATCCACTTCACAGCTTTCCAATGCTCTTTACCTGGGTTGTCCATGAACCTACTCACAACTCCCACTGCATGTGGAATGTCTGGCCTTGTCCAGACCATAGCATACATTAGAGAACCTACCGTTGCAGCATATGGAACTTTAGACATATAGTCTATCTCCTCTTGTGTCTTTGGACACATATCCTTCGTTAGTTTAAAATGACCAGCCAAAGGTGTAGAAACTGGTTTTGCATTTTGCATTGCAAACCTTTCTAGTACCTTCTTGATGTAATCTTCTTGAGATAGCTTTATTGTCTTCTTCGTCCTGTCCCTTGATATTTTCATACCAAGTATCCTCTTTGCAACACCTAAATCTTTCATTGAAAAAGATTTGGACAGCTCCTCTTTTAGGTCTTTGATGTCCTGCATGTTAGCACTTGCAATCAACATGTCATCAACATACAACATTAGGATGATGAATTTCCCATCTCCCAAATTCTCCGTGTAGACGCAGTGATCCGAGTTGCATCTTGCGAATCCATGATCCAACATCCATCGATCAAACTTCAAGTACCATTGTCTTGATGCTTGCTTTAAACCATACAAGCTCTTCTTTAATCTGCAAACCATTTTCTCCTTACCTTTGACTTCATACCCCTTTGGTTGAAGCATGTAGATTTCCTCATCTAAGTCACCGTGAGGGAATGCCGTATTTACATCCATTTGCTCGAGATTTAGATCATGAGCAGCCACAAGGCTTAAGACAACCCTAATTGAGTTCATTTTTACAACAGGAGAAAATATTTCATTGAAGTCAATACCTTTCTTTTGAGAAAAACCTTTTACCACAAGCCTAGGCTTGTACCTTTTCTTCCCACCTTCTTCTTCCTTTAGCTTGTACACCCATTTGTTTTGAAGTGCCCGCTTACCTTTAGGCAACTCAACCAACTCCCATGTTTGGTTGCGATGTAGTGAGTCCATCTCCACTTGCATGCTCTTCGTCCATTCTTCTTTGGATTCATGTTGCATAGCTTCTTCATATGATTCCGGCTCTCCAGAATCTGAGATCAAGAGATGGTTGAAGGAAGGAACAAACCTTTCTGGAGGTCTACTTGCTCTTGTAGATCTTCGGGGAATAGGTTGAGGCTCCTCATTTGGTTGACGTTGTTGAACATTGTCACCGTTTGCAGTCCTTGAGTCTTCACCGTCCTCAAGCTCCATGTACTCATCACCTGTTTCTTTTGTTTGTTTTCTTTCCAAGTAATCTTTGTACATATTTTGTTCGTTAAAAATTACATCCCTACTCCTTAAGATTTTACCATCTTCAGGATTCCATAGGCGATACCCAAAGTCTCCTTCTCCATAGCCAATGAAGAAACACTTTTGGACTTTGCATCTAACTTTGATCTTAGGCTTCTATCTATGTGCATGAAAGCCTCACACCCAAACACTTTGAGAAATGCATAATTCACCGGTTTACCTGTCCATGCCTCTTCTGGAACTCCCCCATCCAATGCCATTGAGGGTGACCGATTGATTAAGTACACAGAGGTACTTACAGCTTCCGCCCAAAGCTCAAGCAGTAGGCCTGCATGTAGCCGCATGCTTCGTGCTCGTTCCATGATTGTCCTGTTCATCCTTTCCGAAATCCCATTTTGTTGAGGTGTCCTTGGGGTTGTCCTTTGCCTCCGAATGCCATTGCTAGCACAAAAGCTTTCAAAAGCTTGGCTGCAATATTCACCTCCATTGTCGGATCTGAGGCATTTAACCTTGGTACCTGTTTCATTCTCCACAAAGGCTTTCCACCTTTGAAATATGGAAAATACATCGGATTTATTCTTCATGACATAAACCCATGTTTTTCTAGTCGCATCGTCTATGAATGTTACATAGTACAATGATCCACCAAGTGATGGTGTACTTGCAGGACCCCAAACATCAGAATGAACCAACTCAAGTTTTTTATTTTTTCTTTCATTTCCTGATTTTTGAAATTTTACCCTCTTTTGTTTACCATAAACACAATCTTCACAGAACTCTAAGTCCACTTCTTTCAAACCTGGTAGAAGCTTCTTTGTTTGAAGGATTTGCATTCCTTTGGCACTCATATGCCCAAGTCGGTAGTGCCATACCGCACTGTCAAATTCTGTAGTTGCTGCACAAGCTGAAGGTTGCGTGCTAACAGTACACAAGTAAAGTGTACCGACTTTTTCACCCTTGGTAACCACCAAAGATCCCTTTGAGATCTTCCACTGTTTGTTTCCGAATGCAATGTTGTGACCTTCATCGTCCAATTGTCCTGTAGAGATCAAATTTTTACGAAGAGAAGGAACATGCCTAACATCTTTAAACTTCCATTCATTTCCGGTAGCAGTTTTGACAGAAACTGTACCTTTGCCGACAATCTCACAAGCTTCATCATCTCCCAAGTATACATACCCAAAATTACCTTTGGTGTAGTCTTGGAAATGTTGCTTGTGTGGTGTCGCATGGAATGAAGCCCCGGAATCTACTATCCAGGAATTAGACACATTGTCTAATGAGAGAATTAGAGCATCTTGCTCTACTTTACCTGCCACATTGGCCTCCGATGTATGCTTGTTGTCTTGAGACTCTGTCTCCTTCTTCTTCTTGGACTAGCAATCCTTCTTGACGTGGCCCTTCTTGCTGCAGTTCCAACATTCAAGAACTGACTTTGTGCGTGACTTGCTCCGCCTTGAGCGATCACGACCCTTTTGGTTTTTGAACCTCTCCTTAAGCCTTCCTCTTGTTTCCACTGATAGTGCAGCACTTGATGATTCTCCTGTGCTTCTCCTTCGCATTTCCTCGCTTAGGAGAACACCCACAACATCATCAAACTTAAGAGTATTTGTGCCAGAGATAGAATTACTTACAGCCATCACAAGGCTGTCCCAACTTATCCGGTAGAGATGATAGTATAAGGAGAGCTCGCACTTCGTCATCGAAATTGATTTTCACTGATCAAAGTTGACTTATGTTTGTGTTAAAGTCATTTAGGTGTTCTGCAACTGAACCATTCTCTGCCATCTTTAGATTGAACAAGCGCTTCATAAGAAATACCTTATTGGATGCCGATGGTTTCTCGTAGAAGTCGTCAAGTGACTTCATCAAGTCCTCCTTGGTCTTCATCTCCAAAACATTGAAGGCCACCGTTGACGCCAAGCTTAACCGGATTGTTCCCAGTGCCTTTCGATAAAGGACAATCCATGCTTCATCTGCCATTGTTGCGGGCTTCTTCGCAAGACCGCCTAGTGGCAAATAGAGGTCCTTCTGGTAGAGATAGTCTTCAATCTGCATCTTCCAATGTTGGTAGTTTTTGCCGTTGAACTTCTCAATCTTGAGCTTCCCTTCCTCCGCCATAACTCCCACTCAATTCAAGGAATCCTTTCCTTGAGATAATTTAGCTACGAGAAAACCTTGCTCTGATACCAGTTGTTAGGAAATAAGACGTAGCTAAATAGATAATTGAGTAGATTACTTAATGGAGAGAGACAGATTTATATACACGAGATTATAGAGTAGAGAGAGAGAGAGTACACACGATATACGTGGTTCACCCAATGTGGGCTACGTCCACGGGAAAGCAGCCACTCAATGGCTTTAGTACTTCAAAACAAGAAGTAGTTTACAAAGGGATTATACCCTTAATGGAGCTCCCGCCTTGCTTCACTCTCACCACCTCACACTCACCTTGTTGCATCAACTTCACACTATGAAATGTGTGTAGAAATGGCCTCCTTTTATAGGCCAAAAGGGCTGCCCTCTCTTATGAGAGACAGCCATGTGTAGCCGCCCTTGTGCGAATAAGTCCAAATCGGACCCTCCAATCCGCCCATGTGTGGCCGCCCTTGAGAAGACAAGTCCGCTTTTGAATTCGGCCACCGGCCACCGGCAATTGACTTTCGACCACCGGCCATTGACTTCCGACCACCGGCCATCGGCCATTGACTACCGGCCACCGGCCAACCGATCGGTTGTATTCCGACCACTTTCCGGCCACCGTCCGGCCATAATATTCCGGCGAAAAAAAAGTCTCGGGGGCCTCCGCCCCCGAGGCCTTTAAAGTTGCCCCTGATTCTTGTCCGTGAAAATTTTGGTTTCCGGTGAGTGATTTTCCTTCACGCACGATGGCTTCTCCTCATAATGGGGGCCTTACAAATGTGCGCTTTTACCATAGAAAATTACAAGGGTAAATCAGGTTCCATACTTAACAGGTACAAGCTCAGAGTTTTTGCAATGAGGCACTGTGATGTATCCATGCAAGCGTAATCGTGTAAGGCACGTATACTAGGGGCTCACATGATTGAGGCTATCATTGAAGCCAAGGGCTTATTATTCTATTTTTTAATATGTATGCATGGTGTACTAGTACAATGGACTTACGGCGACAGCCCAACATTGTATACACTTTTGCTATATCACTAGCTCCTTTGTCAAGGACGAGGTCAGTTATTGATATCTAAAAACAAAATTCATGTTTATTCACAGGCAAAGTGCCATACTTATGTCACACAATCACATACAAGGTAGGTCGGTCAAGATGTGACTTTTGGTACCTCTCTCTACGAGAGCATTGTACAAGTACATTGTTATATGCTTATAGGATAAGCTACCACACAACTATTGTCTTGCACAGAGGCAAATGCAGTGGGAATACAATACAGTAGAATAAGGGATTTTCCTCTTCCCATCATTCTCTCTCTCTCTCTCTCTCTCTCTCTCTCTCTTTGAAAGAAAGGTGAATTCAGGCATGCTTTTACTAAAATATTTTTATGTCAATATGGTAACAGGAAGGGCTAAGAGCCATCTGTTTTTGAAGGGCTAAAATGTACAAAGCTCCTTTGGAAAGATGGTAGTCTTTACTTATGTTCCATTTGCAGCTTCAAATCTCCCAACAAAGATATTGGCAAGTATCTTAGCTAGCTCCTTCTCTTATATGTGGGCTTTCTCATTTGAAGAGATATCCACCACCTGGTAGGGAGGAGATTCCCATTGCTTCCTTGGCCGTCTGCAAGGCATTCTATGATAAAAAATTCAAGTAATTACAATGGAATTTGGAGACTATGTTCACCAGAATATTCTCTTTTTGCTGAAATATTATGGCCGGCGGAGAGTGATCAAAAAATGCCCGATCGGTTGGTCGGTTGTCGATAGTCAATGGTGAGTGGTTGGTGGGCGAAATTCTTTGGCTGGTGGTTGATTTCTAGGGGGACTTTTCTTTTCAAGGGTGGCCACGCATGGGCGCATGGGAGAATTCAGCTCGGAATTGTCTACACAAGGGCGGCTATGCATGGCTCCCTCTCATGAGAGAGGGCATCCCTTTTGGCCTAGAAAAGGAGGGCCTCTTCTACACACAAATGGATTGTGAACTTGATTAAACAAGGTGTGTGTGAGGTGGTGAAAGTGAAGCTAGGAAAGATCTTCATTAAGGGTATAACTCCTTTGTAACCTTCTTCTAGTTTGAAGTACTAACACCATTGAGTGGTTGCTTTCTTATGGACGTAGCCCACATTGGATGAACCATGTAATCTCTCTCTCTCTCTCTCTCTCTCTCTCTCTCTCTCTCTCTCTCTCTCTCTACTCTATAATCTCTTGTGTGTGAAAATTATCTCTCTCCATTAACTAAACTAGTCTAATATCTACTTAGCTACATCCTATTTCCTAACAATCAGGTATCGAAGAAATGTTCTCTCATAGCTAAAGTATCTTAAGGAAAGGGTTGCTTGAATTGAGTGGGAGTAATGGCGGAGGAAGGGAAGCTCAAGATCGAGAAGTTCAACAGCAAAAAATACCAACACTGGAAGATGTAGATTTAGGACTATCTCTACCAAAAGGACCTTTATTCACTAAATGGTCTTGCAAAGAAGCCCACAATGGATTTTCCTTGACCGAAAGGCATTAGGAACATTTGGGAGGTCATTTGGAGGGCCTTATTGAGGAAAGAGAAAAGGAGGCACATCCAATGAGCAGCAAGCCAACGTAAAGTAGAAATAGGAAGAAATAAATCAAAAAATGCAAAGGAAAGTGAAGAACATGAGGGAAAACCTTGTTTTTACGGGGTTGAAGGTATCTGTATGTGGGCCCAAGGTCAGTATGTGATTATGGTACTGAAAGAGAGCTACGATACTGTATCATTCTCCCGCACCAAAAGCTCTTGCTCCATAACCAAGCGTTCAAAAATGTAATGGAATTGGCCTATTTAACTTGAGAGTAGCGAAAATTAATGAGAGTACTCTCTCTCTCTATCTATCTATCTATCTATCTATCTTTCTCTCTCTCTCTCTCTCTCTCTCTCTCTCTCTCTCTCTCTCTCTCTCTCTCTCTCTATCACCACAATCTCCATCTCACCAAAACAAAGGTTTATGTAAATACCACCTTTAATCAAGTTTGTCCTCACATCTGGAGGGGTTTCCATCATCTATGTCTACATTTCTCTCTCTCTCTCTCTCTCTATGTGTGATGTGCTATGTTAGTGTTATTTGAATTGATGTTCCTTAAAACAACACCTTGTACTTCAAGGGCAATGACCACATCCTCAGGCGAGTACCAATCTCTAGTGAAATCACGGAGATGATCTCAAGTTTCCATGATGGTCCTTGCAACGACCACTTTGCTCTAGATATTATTAGTGGAAAGATTCTAAAGTCAAGATTTTCTTGGCCTATTCTAAGCAGGAATGTGCATCATTGGTGTAAAACATGCAGAGTTTGTCAAGTATCGAGTGATCGGACACTAACCTATGAGCCACAGACTCCTATCGTCTCACATAGCCCGTTTGAGAAGTGATGGATAGATGCAATTGGTCCTTCACTAAGGGCCCAGTCGGGTAAACTATACATTATAGTTGGTGTAGACTACATGACCCGATGGGGGGAAGCAACGGCCACCGTACGTATTACAACCCAAGAAGTGGCGAAATTCATATTTGAGCACATCTGTTGCCGCTTTGGCACACATCTAGAGATAATATCTGATAGAGGACCAAGTTTCAGAGGCAACTTGGTGGGAGAACTGATGAAAAAGCTAGGTATCACACGCCGACACTCAACTCCCTAGTATCCATAGTGCAATGGTCTAGTGGAAAAGGTAAACAACATAATCTGTAAGATCATCACAAAATAGGTGAATAACCACACAAGTGATTAGGATAAGCATCTCATGGCCTCTCTTTGGGCCTATTGCACAACATTCTGAGCATCACTAGGTTTCACCCCTTTCGATCTGGTAGATGGAAAAGAGGTCATTCTACCCATCGAGGTACAGATAGCCAGGTTGCGAGTCATGGCTAGGTAGTTACAGTACCCAATTGCCCATCTCCAAAACCACATCTTAGATTTAGAAAGGCTTCAGTTAGACAGGGAAGATGCGATCAACTACTATACGACACAAGCAGAATGACATCAACTCACATTCAATCAAGGGCTTAAGGAAAAGGGTCAGAAGAAAGGCATGTTAGTATTGAGATACGACAACAGATTTGACACTAGAAAAGATAAGAAGTTTCAGCCAAGATGGAAAGGGCTATTCATCATCAAAAGGTGATACCAATGGTAGCTACAAATTGATGGAGACAGATGGTCGAATTCACAAGACCAGAGTCAATGGATGGAGGCTAAAAAGTTACTTCTTAAGGTTTGATCCGGAGTTCATGGCAAAAATTCCAGAGGGGAGAGAGCCCTCTAACTCTGTCGCCCGGGGGATTCACCATGGAAAACATACCACACCACGTAAGTGCAGGGGAGGAGGGTTTTTTTACAAGTTACATAAGCTTATAAGTTAGGGGCACGCCCCCAATAATTTATCTACCAAGCTTAAAAATAAGGGAGGGGGTATTACATTTTGGGGGGGGGGGGGGGGGGGGGGGGGGGGGGGGGGGGGGGAGAGAGAAGTGAGAAAAGGTGAAAATGAGAGGAAGTTTTTGTGTTTCAAGATCATGGCTTCCCAAAAGAGTCTGCCCTCAAACTTGTGAGTCAATAGCTACAAAGGTACATGCAAGAACTAGCAATCCTTTGTATTAATTTCTTGTTTTGTGATTACAATATATTTATTGAGGGATAAAATCTATAAAGAGTTTGTATAGATGCAATTTACATGGAGAACTTAACCCAACTTTATAACCATATTTTTTGAGTAATTTAGATGGATCAAAATTGGACGAGTAGATAGAGTGCAGGCTGAAGGAGCACATAGTTTGAAATTCAAACTAAGACACATTGAGGGTACATCTAGTTATCAACATAAGTAGTTCCTTAATACATTGCCAGTCACTATGCTACACACTCTTTAACTAGTTTTACTCAGTTAGATCATGTGAGACCTAAATTTTATATGTAAGATAGGGGTCTCGTAGTTTTCTGCATTGATTGTCGTATAAGTGTAGAAAGGGGGGTCATATTCCCTAATATGAGTTGTATATAGGGGTTTTATCAAAGTTGTCCGCTCGCAGGTGGCGTCCCATTTTGTATATAGAGTGAATCCCCCAGGCTCTGTCGCTAGAGAATCATAACTAGAGTAAGAGGCATGAATGCCTCTAGCTAGAAATGGGAGGGCTAATGATGGCCCACTTTTGAAGCCGTAGCCGCCGTAGGAACTAACCCACTCGGGGGAGCATTATATAAGTTAAAAACTATATTTAAAAAACCATTTTGTTGGTTGCAAGCTGCCACCACCCCCTGTCTCAGTGTTCATAGAGGGGGCCACCCCCCTTGGAACCACCCTTTCCCTCTCCTCCATGATCAGACTCTCTCTCTCTCTCTCTCTCTCTCTCTCTCTCTCTCTCTCTCTCTCATTTTCCATCAGCCAGGGGACGCCATATCTCTCTCTCTCTCTCTCTCTCTCTCTCTCTCCTCCATTATTGAAAGAAGCTCTCTCCCTCTCTCTCTCTCTCTCTCTCTCTCTCTCTCTCTCTCTCTCTCTCTCTTTTCCCGTGTTGACAGCCAAAAGAAGTAATCCCTCTCTCTCTTTCCATACACACACACACACTCAAAGGTTATCTCTCTCTCTCTCTCTCTCTCTCTCTCTCTCTCTCTCTCTCATTCAGCCCTTCCTCTAGTATCCTCTCTCTCTCTCTCTCTCTATGTAACTTCAGCCCTCTTTCTCTCTTTCCATACACACACACACACACACACACACATACTTACATACACACACACACACACACACTCACATAGACACACACACACACACACACACACACACACACACACATTTAGCCCCTCTCTCTCCTCTCTCTCTCTCTCTCTCTCTCTCTTCATTATCAGCTAGAGACAATATCTCTCTCTCTCTCTCTCTCTCTCTCTCTCTCTCTATGTAGCTTCAGCCCTCTCTCTCTCTTTCCATACACACACACATACACTTACATACACACACACACACACTCTCTCTCTCTCTCTCTCACTCACTCTCTCTCTCTCTCTCTCTCTCTCTCTCTCTCTCTCTCTCTCTCGTTCAGCCCCTCTCTCCATCTCTCGTTCTATGTAAGAAAACTCTCTCTCTTTCCACACACACACACACACACACACACACACACACACACACACTCACAAGCACATACATATACACCCACATACATACACTACATGCATGAGCACATGCACCATACACACCAACAATGCACACACACGGCATGCACGAAAGCAAAAAATGGAACAAAAAACGGACAACAATGCATTGATAAATGGACCAAAAACACACGATGGCGACCACAATTCAAAGAAAGACGCCAAAGGCATACCCAACCGGCACCGAAATCAATGAGTGCGCTACACCAAAGCACCAATAAAACTTGCAATTCACCGGCATCTCATTCATGATGCACTTCCTTAGTAAACATCTGTAGGGTAATCCATTTCTTTCAAGCCAAACCTTGTAAAAATCATTTGTATATTCCACCTCTCTCTAAGTGATGGTCACAAAGGCCCACCTAGGAGAGTACCATTTTTCTAATTCCTCCCGAAACAAAGCACCAGTCAACATTCGGGGACCCGACTGCCTGCTTTGTCTCTCCAGCTTAGGGCCCTAAACCTAATCAGTTTATGTTAAACTAATGCAGCCTACACCTATAAAAGAGCAGTGAGAGGTCACTATCGGGGGGGGGGGGTCAGCACTTGAGAGGGAAGCCATGCACACACACTGACTCCAAGGGTCACTATGCATAGGAATAGGACCTCCACACACGTGAATTTTTCCTAGAGAATGCACTATAGGCTCTCTCTCTCTTGCTCTCTCTCTCTCTCTCTCTCTCTCTCTCTCTCTCTCTCTCTCTCTCTCTCTCTCTATCACCACGATCTCCATCTCGCTGAAATGAAGGTTTTTGTAAATACCGCCTTGAATCAAGTTTCTCCTCACATCTCGAGGGGTTTTCATTTTGGTAACTTGAGTCTTGTGGATATGTACACACATTGTAGGCAATTATATGAGCAAGCAAATGTTGAAAAAATGCCATTTTATGGTTCACTCCCATGTATGCCTTCTTTCTTGTACTATTGAGGATGTATGCGGTGGGCTTGAAAAGTTGGCCACTCACAAAGCGGGAGATCTTCAAAGTATCAAGCCGGAGATGATCAAATGGACGGGATATTTTACCCATGAGTAGATGTGTGATATGTTTAACCTTGCACTTCAACATGGTATGCCTTATGATTGGAGTACTAATTGGGTTAAGCCTTTGCATAAAGGAGGGGATGTAAAGAATGTAAACAATTACTGAACTATAATGATTGGTTCTCTTATGGGAAAGTTGTTTGGGTGCATAATGGAGATGAAATTGAGTGATTGGGCTGAAGATAATGACAAGCGTGCAAAGGGACAAGCGGGTTTTTGTCGATGCCATAACACCATTGATCATATTGTCACTCTTCGTGTTCTCATGGAGGAAAGTCAGTTTGAAAGACAAGCGATTATATTGTTATTTTGTGGACTTTGAGAAAGCCTTTGATATGATTCCACGCAACAATTTGTGGAGAAGGATGGAAGAACTCCAAGTGCCAAATGAGTTTATGCTTGCGGTCTCTCAAATCTATGAGAAGGTGATTTGTCAATTGCGTATGGGAAGAGAAATTTCAGAAATTTTTGTAAGCACTATTGGGGTTAAACAAGGATGTCCGTCCGTTGTCACCAACTCTTTTTGGTCTATGCATCGATCAATTGGAACAAATAGTACTTGACTTTATGCAAGAAGAAGGCATTGAAGAGGTCACTATTTGCAATGCGGTAATCATGCTTTTGTTGTATGCGGATGATGTAGTGCTTCTAGCACACACTTTAGAAGATGTACAAAAGCTTATGGTTGTCCTTGAGAACTTCTTCTTGCATAGTGGGCTGATTGTGAACAAATCCAAGACAAAGGTTATGCTTGTGAAAACCAGCCATAAGGAGAAGCCATGCATTGTGTACAACAATGAGACACTTGGAGTTGTTGAGAGCTTGAAGTACCTTGGCCTTGAGGTTCCATCCAATCACAAGTGGCATGAATGTGCTATGTGTCGTTTGGAAGTGGGAAAGAGAGCATATTATGCATCTGAGAACACGTGTCATGCGGGAAACATCAAGTGTTGGGTTCTCAAAAAGTATCTTTTTGATGCAATGGTGACACCGGTTCTTCTTTATGGAGTTGAACTGTGGGGTGGGAGCATCTCAAATTCTACTTGGAAAGAGTTTGTTCAAAAGCGTTTTCTCATAAACTTTCTCCAAGTGAAGACACAAACACCATATATGCTCCTACTTCTTGAGTCGGGATGTCTTCTAATTGAGGTTATGGTCATGGAAAGGGTTGTGGAGTACATGATAAACATGTGTCAAAACCACTTGCATCGACTTCCTACAATTGCATGGGAAGCAAGCAAAAAAGTTCAAAAGACGCATAAAAGCAAGATCTTGAGCACGGGATGGATGCAAGACATAAAGAAGTGGTTCGGGAGATGGGATGGATTACACTTGGTACATGATGCTTCAATTGACTCCCAAGTGAATGAAGCTTTTCTACAATGCCAATTTGTTACGTCTTGAGCCAACTACAAAACCATGTTCTTCGCTGAAAGAGGAAACCATACTCACAGTTACATGATTGAGCCTATCCCCTTGTCGGTGATATGCACTATCGCAGCCATTCGGCTTAGCTCCCATTTCCTTTGATGCGAGATAGGGTGTTGGGTCAATGGAGAAGAGTCCAATCGATTGTGCACATTATGCTCACTGCAAGTTCGAGAGTCTGAGTACCACACACTACTAGAGTGCTCAGCTTTTGGTCACATTCAAACTTGCTTCTCCCACATTTTCAGCCATAACTTAGACCTACACACTTTCCTCTCCCAACCAAAGTGTGGGCTCTCCATTGTGACTTTCATCTCACCACAATTTTGGAGCATTGAGAGTCACTCATCATCTATACACATACTACATCACATGTAACTTTAGTCCCATAGGTCATATTTGACCTCCAAGGACGATAATAAAATCTATCTAAAATCTCTCTCTCTCTCTCTCTCTCTCTCTCTCTCTCTCTCTCTCTCTACGGTGTGTTATGTTAGTGTTATTTGAATTGCTGTTGTCCATGTCCTAGCCACTCGAAGCTAGGTGGTACCCCTGGTTCACTCCCCGTGACGATTTTGGCATGCACGGTCCTTGCGTAGAGGCCGTTGGGGTCCGTTTTGCATTTGCGCTTGTCAGCATTACATTCAATGCTCATTCAGATCATTAAAAAGATTCCTCTAGGTTTGCCTAGAGTACAAAAGTCATCTTTTAGAAACCACACAGTTAAAGTGTGTCTAGTTCAGTTGTGTAGAGGTGTCTTGGGAGTAGTTTGTATTTGTTGAGGACATTTAGGCTTGGATTATGTCATTTTTTAGTGGTTGATAGCTTAGACTATGTGAAATTCTGAGTATGGATGCACTTTTTGAGCGAAAAAAAAGAAAAACTAGTGTTGGTGGACGCTTTCCACTTTCTTTTGGGGCTGATGTGATTAGGAGTAGGGTAAGTAGGAATTAATGAAGGTTTCCAATCTATCTCACTCTCTAAATTGACATTACTAGAGTACTTGCACAAAATTTTAGAGTTTTCAGGTTCTACACTCATAAGGTGAGTCCAAAAGCTTCAAAATAGCATTTTTGGTCAACATTAATCTTGGAAAAGCTATGGTTACCCATGGGTAAGTCAAAAATCAGCCTTCAATAAAATTTTTGAAGTTTGATCAAAATTCTTCCAGTAATAGCTGCATGCAAAAGTGAGTTTAATTGCTTTGTGTAATATCTTGTATAAGACTTGAATACCATCAAACTTCCAAAAAAGTGCAGATTTTGTCATAAGCGCTTTCTTTTCTCAGGCTTAAAATTGAAGTTTTTTCCACATGAATAGCTTGCCTAGCTGTTAACGGAGCACTTTTTAGACGGTATAAGTGGTTATAGCTTCAGTGTGATTCCAATTTGGACAAAAATACTCCATTCTTTGAACAAACAGACAATTGAACGTGAAAATACTCAGAAGTTAATAGAACCTGACCAAACCTCTTGACAGATTTTAAAACACCTTGTTGAAACCATGTGAGAGAAAAAATTTGGAAAAAGTGCAAAAAATCACCACCGAGATAATAAGCGTGCTTATTATCTAAGGGATTAAGAAAGCAAGTTGTCAGCATAGTGCAAAGAGGCTTTGAATCAATTTAGGTAGAATTTGAACTTGTAATTTGACAGATAGACCTAGAAATATTTGAAACCAAAATGCAGACACAAAATTTGGCTTAGAAACCTCAAAACTAAACCAAACTTTATGGAGCTTCTTTTGTGGCTTGCTTAGAGTGTAAACAACCTATACAAGCCAAACTAGTGTGCCATGATTACTCCGTAGGGAACGATTCAGTTCGAGTCACATTCATGAAGTAAATCACCATTAAAAATACTGCAATAGAAGGGTAGTGATGTACCTGTATTTTGTGTCAAAAATCAATCCCGAAGCACGTGTGTACGAGTTGTCGTGCTCACTCTTGCACAGCCTTCTCCTGCCCCGGTCTCTGCGTTCATCATCGTCATTACTGTCAGCATATCTATTAGATCTATCCTTGTAATAATGATGCTCTTTGGGAGTCCTTCACTCCTCTTAGGGACTCCTTCGATCACCATTCTTGTGGCTTTGATCCCTTGTGTATTCATCCCTCATGGTCTGTTCCTCTTTCATACCATTTTCATGTTGATCTTTTCTATCGTGATTATCGTAATCATGGTCTCGTCGTCTTTCAGACCTCTCATGTCGATTTTTGCATCTGTAGCATAGACTGCATATCTTTTGTACATCTGAAAATAGAAAGCGGCCTCAGTTGAATAATGTGTATGTTGAAAGGAAGCTATGACAGACTTCAACGCTACTTTTCCTATGAGTAGCTCAATAATGGATTCATCAAAAGAAGAATGCCATCAGAAAGCTTTTCTTCCAAGTAAATCAAGTCTTGAGATAGTATTAACAAGCAAAAACCATTTCCACCCATTCCTTTTCCAGCCTGTGACAAAAAACGCTATTTGTGACTTCTCGAACCTTGTTTCGCATGGCATAGACATAGGCTTTTGAATGCATTTTTCTTATCGTTTGTGTCTTCCATGAATCGATCTTGCAATGGCATTTCAAACTCTTTTCCAATAGACTTTTGCAGATCAATTTGCGAGATCCCTCCAACAAGCGAGTCAATCACGCTGATGTGTGTTTGCTTGATGTTAGCCTTTTTTCACCACGATGAATGCATCATACAAAAAACAAAAACAAACATAAAGCTGAAGGGCTTCCAAGGCTCAACCGTACTTTAGAGTGTTCTACATCCATTTCACTCGGTTGCTGCTTAAGAACTGAAGCTCCATTTTCATTACCACCTGCTGCTGCACCTGCCCTCAGCCTCCATTTTTCCATTACTAGCAACATTTCAAGCAAAACCTCATTATGATTTGCGAGGATAGTAGCTGGTGTTGTCTTGGCCCTTGATGTCGGCTTTAACAGTAGGACATCTTGTGAATAGTCACTTGAAATATAATCGCTCAAGTCGAAGTCTGGCTCAAGAAGCACAAACCAGTGTTTGATTTGAACCTTGAAATTGGAAGGAAGTGCTCAATACTGCACTTTCCTACTGCTAATCTTGTGACATTGGGGGTGTGCAGGCCGATGGAAAGCTCCAAAGTTTATAGTCCCAGTACAGAGCAAGTTCTGTATTACAACAGAAGAGTTCAATGATGTTCATGGCCTCTCCCTGGCTGGTGCCAACCCCAAACTAGTGAGGTGGGATCAGATCAGTGATGTGGAGTGGTTCAGTGTTTTCAGAGAGTCAAAGAATCGTAGTCACTATCGCATTAAATGCAGTTGTTTGCATACTGATATGTTCAACTAGGTGATGTAGCTGCATTACAAGGTGTACCAGAAGCGCCCAACAAACATGGAGATCAAATTTGCATTCTCCAAGGGGTTTGTAAAAGAATTCAGCCCGGCGGCAATTGCAAGTAGCTCAGCCATGCAATTCAATTGGGCTGAATTCGCTGTCCAGCATTTGTAGGACCTCTGAGAGAAAGGGTACTACGAGGCCCATGTCAAAAAGTGGAGGATGCGCAATGTATGTCTAAACATCAAGGAGGCGCAAGCTGAAATGAAGAAGGATACCAAGGAGACACCCATCTCTCGCCATAGCACTCACCAGCAGGCTGAAAGCCTGTCAATTTTTTGCGTTGAGAATTTGCAGCACATAAAGGCTGCCTCTGAAATTCTCCGCAAACAACTGCAAGATGCTAAAGAACATCTTCTAACTGCAAAATCAGACTTTGAAGCTGCGAGGGTTGTCCAAGCAAGCAATGCTAGGGTCACCCCAATTGTGCTTGCTATGAGACAAAAGCTTCACGACGCTGAAAATGAATTACAGAGGTTACTACAGAGCGACAGCGTGGATGCAAAGAGGGAAATAGAGTGTAAAGTAAAAATAGAGACATTTAAAGAGACATTGGAAGGTTTGGCATTTCCTGACAGTGAGGACACTCTTGCTGCTGACTCAACTTGTCAGCATGTAAGTTCGTGACTTTTATGCTTCTACCGTATGATTGGAATATGTGCAGAACAAACCTATGTACTTACCATGCTCCTCTTTTTTTTGGTGTGCAGATTAATGTGGAGGTTATGGAAGCAAAAGTGAATGCATGTGAAGGTCAACTGCAGCTCCTAATGCACATGAGAAAGATGCTACAAGGCTCCTCCATTCCCACTGCCCTGTGTAATATGGCTATGGGCACTTTTATCAAAAGTATAGAAGGGGTATGCGATGGTGCGATGATCAACCCGTGCAGTGGCTGCAGTTTGCCACTTGAAGTAAAGGGAATCTCCGCAATGGTCAAGATGCCCTGTGGGCATAGCTACCACTTTCTCTGCTTTGCAGCTGCATGCTCCTTATCGACAAAATGTAGAGTTGTGACCTGCCAGCAAAGGATACCACAAGAATGGTGTTGGAAACCCACAGGGCAAAGACATCCAATCACACCAACATCTGGTAAGATTGTACAGGGTGTGCTAATTAGCATACCCACTGTGTTAATTAGAATATTTAGTGTGTTAACTGGATATGCTAATTAGCATATCTTGTATGCTGATTAGCATACTGGGTATGCTGATTAGCATGTCCAATATGCTGATTAGCATATTGGGTATGCTAATTAGCATACCCAATGAGAATATTGAGTGTGCTAACTGGATATGCTAATTAGTAGACCTTGTATGCTAATTAGCATACCCTGTGCTCAGTGAATAGATTAGAGTAAGTTTGGCATATTAGCATATCTAGTAAGTTAACTACCATATCCAAATGTTAACTAGAAAACTGTATATGTTGATTAGCATACTGGGTATGCTGATTAGCGTACTGGGTATGCTGATTAGCATACTGGATATGCTAATTAGCATACCTAGTGAGAATATTGAGTGTGCTAACTGGATATGCTAATTGGCATACCCTGTGCTCATGAACAGATTAGAGTAAGTTTGGCATACTAGCATATCTAGTAAGTTAACTACCATATCCAAATGCTAACTAGAAAACTGTATATACTGATTAGCATACTGGGTATGTTGATTAGCGTACTAGGTATGCTGATTAGCATACTGGATATGCTTATTATCATATTGGATATGCTAATTAGCATATTGGATATGCTAAATAGCATACTGGGTATGCTAATTAGCATAGTGGGAATGCTCATTAGCATACTGGGTATACTGATTCACGTACTGAGTATGCTGATTAGCATACTGGATATGCTTATTAGCATATTGGATATGCTGAATAGCATACTGGGTATGCTAATTAGCATACTGGGTATGCTAATTAGCATACTGGGAATACTAAATAGCATATTGGGTATGCTAATTAGCATACTGAAGACAGTCCTTGTATGCTAGCTACCAGCAGTCCCAATATGCTTATTAGCATATCCAGTATGCTAATTAGCATACCCAGTATGCTCATCAGTATACCCAATATGCTAATTAGCATACACAATATGCTCATTGTAAAGAATGAGGATGCAAGAGAGCTACACAAGACAAGAACAAAGCACACAGAGATGGAAAGCTTCTTCTTCTTCTTCTTTACAGAAAAGAGAGTACAAAATGACTAAGTGCTAAAGCTGAAAAGTAGCACATATGTACATGCGGTCACTAAGTGTGAACTCGCTAGAAGCGTACTAGGCTGGCACTATAAGTATAGTCCAGCTGTAGAATCACTGGCAGAGATCCTCCGTGTCGGTCACCTAACACGCCAGTGAGTAAATGCCGTAAGCGGCCAAGACCCGTAGTGGATGCCAGCTCAAGGTGTAGAGCTCGACATCTCAACACTCCCCCTCGAGCTCTGCATGTCGCAGAGTCCAAGCATAGTCCGGAAACGTCGAAGCTTCTCAGCTCCGAGGGCCTTGGTAAAGATATCCGCTATCTGCTCCTCTGTGCTGACGTAGACCAAGTCTATGTCGCCCGCCAACACTCGCTCTCGAACGTAGTGGTAATGGACCTCTATGTGTTTGGTCCTAGCATGGAACACTGGGTTCCTAGCCAACTGCATGCTGCTGAGGTTGTCACAATGAATGACAATCTGCTAGTCCACCTGCACTCCCAAGTCCTCAAGTAATGTGCGTAGCCAAGCTACCTCGCACGCCGCAACTGCTGCACCTCTGTACTCGGCCTCTGTGCTCGATAAAGCAACCGTAGGCTATTTTTTGCTGCTCCAAGTAACAGCAGCACTCCCAAAAGAGAACATGAAGCCACTCGTAGATCTCCTATCAACAATGCTACCTGCCCAATCTGCATCTGTATACCCATACAATGCTAATGGTGCATCTGCTGCATAGAACAATGCGTAGTCAAGAGTCCCTTGCACGTACCTAAGTGTGCGTCGTACTCCATCCAAATGTGGCTTCCTCGGAAGCTGCATGAACTGACTCTCCAAGCCTACTGTGTAGCTCAAGTCTGGCCTTGTGATAGTCAAGTAGATTAGACTACCCACCATCTTCCTGTACATATTGACATTCTCAACAACATCACCCTTCTCTGCACTCAGCTTTGCATTCATATCCAAGGGAATGGAAATCGGCTTACAATCAGCCATACCATACTTTGACAACATGTCCAAAGCATATTGTCTCTGTGACAGCCATACACCCTCTGGAGTCCTGATCACTTCAATGCCAAGAAAGTAGTGCAACTCGCCCAAATCTTTCATTTCAAACTCCTGTTTGAGAAGACCCTTCACATGGTCAATCTCCATAGCATTGTCACCA
Source organism: Adiantum capillus-veneris (assembly GCF_014529385.1). Lineage (NCBI taxonomy): Eukaryota > Viridiplantae > Streptophyta > Polypodiopsida > Polypodiales > Pteridaceae > Adiantum > Adiantum capillus-veneris. Next base: position 862,897 of record NC_140952.1, read on the forward strand.
ACAATAATAAGGTCATCTACATATATGGTAATGACCACAATCCGCACATCACTCTCACGTACATAGAGTGAATGATCAGCATGAGCTCTCCTAAAACCAATACTGACAAGATACTTGGCAATCCTGTCATACCATGCTCTAGAGCCCTGCTTCAAACCATACAAAGCTTTGAGAAGTCTGCATACATAATCTGGGTAACCTGGATCGACATAACTAGGTGGCTGATCCATATACACTTCCTCTTGCAACTCACCATTCAAGAAGGCATTCTTTACATCCATTTGATGCATAATCCATCCTCTAGATGCAACCACTGCTATGAAAGCTCTCACAGTCGTCATCTTTGCCACTGGAGCAAAGGTCTCCTCATAGTCTATGCCATACGTCTGTGCATAACCCTTTGCGACCAGCCTTGCCTTGTGACGCTCAATGTTACCATCAGCCTTATGCTTGGTTTTATACACCCATTTACAGCCAATAGCTTTCTTGCCACTTGGCAATGGCACCAGCTCCCATGTGTCATTTGCTTCCAATGCAGCCATCTCTTCATTCATTGCATCATCCCAATGCACATTTCCAACTGCATCCTCAAAACATGTGGGCTCCACATCCTGTATCACCTTAGCCATGTAGGCTTGGTGATGCGCTAGATACCCATCATAAGTCAATTTCTGAACTGGATTTCTGACTCTATTAGATCTGCGCGGTCCTTGGTCACTCCTTTGCCCTCTAGCATCTTCTTGTACTTTCCTTACACCAGGTGTCCTGACAGCCGGAATTCCAAATTCCTCATCAAGACTTTGTTCAGAACCATCTGAATCCATGTCTACATGTGAAAAACCTGATGATGCATTAACCATAAAGGGAGGTTCATCAACCTTTTCCTTTCCTTTTCGTGATACATTCCCTGTACCTGTTGGTGGAGTAACCTGCGTACGTAGTCTACCATTCCATGGTTTCTCAACAGAGCCACGAGAAGAGGACTCTTGTGGTCCACTCAAAACCTGTGACTGTGGCCTCACATTTTGTACAACCACATCATCTTTTACATTAGCCCCAATAGTGCCATGTGCATTACTGTACCAGTTGCTCATCTCATCAAAGACTACATCTCTGCTCACTCGTAATTCTCGTGTAGTAGGATTGTAGCACCTGTACCCCTTTTGTTCAAGGGAATATCCCACAAGAATACATTTCTCTGCTTTAGGATCCAATTTCCTACGCAACTCATCTGGTACATGCACGTAAGCTATGCAGCCAAACACTTTCAAGTGTGCCAAATCAGGCTTTGTACCTGTAAACTTTTCCTCAGGTGTTACATCATGCACCGCAGCTGTAGGTGTCCTGTTCATAATGTACACAGCTGTATTTACAGCTTCAACCCAGAAATGATGAGGCATGTTCTTCTCATTCATCAATGCACGTGCAACCTCTGCAATGTGCCTGTTTTTCCTTTCTGCGACCCCATTCTGCTGTGGAGTATATCTGCATGTAAACTGCCTGTGTATACCATGCATTCGCAAAAAATCTGAAAAATCATTGGAGAAGTACTCTCCCCCTCCATCTGACCTCAATGTCTTGATTTGCATATCTGTCTCCTTCTCAATCATGACTTTGAAGTCTTGAAAGTGACCAAACACTTCACTTTTGTTACGCATGAAGTAGACCCATACTTTCCTTGTATGGTCATCAATGAAAGAGACATAATACCTGCAACCATGTATACTTGCAGTATCGATTGGACCCCAAACATCTATGTGCACCACCTCAAGTGGCCTTTTACATACATTGCGCTCATGTGGAAATGAGCCCTTTGACTGTTTTCCAAACTGGTATGCTGCACACACTTTATGCATACCATCCACCTTGAATTTGGGCAAACCTTTTACAATCTGTTTTGATTGCATGCTGCGCAATCTCTGCTCATTGACATGGCCAATGCGTTTGTGCCAAATGTCAACATCAGCCACAACACCTGTGCCCTGTGCAAATAATGCAGCTTTTACCTCAGGCATGTCTACATTCAGCGTAAACATTCTACCCACACATTTGCCCTCTGTGATCAGCTTACAGCCATTTTGGAAATCTTCTACATAACAGCCATTTGGATTGAAGCGAACCTGCAAACCCTGCTCAACCATTTGTCCAACAGAAACAAGATTCTTTGTAATGTTTGGGACATGAAGTACATCTGCTAAGTACTTTGATTTCCCACTCTTTGTATTTAGAGGTATGTCCCCTACATGAGCAATGGGGTGAGCTGTGTCATCTCCTGTCTGCACATAGCCTGACACATCTGGTTTGCGCATATCTCTAAACCACTCTCCACGAGACGTCATGTGATTAGAGGCACCTGAATCCACATACCAAACATCATCTTGGGTGGAATTCTCTGCAGTCATTGTATTCATTACATGCTGCATAACAAACATGCGCTCGTTTTTGCTGTCATCTGCATCTCTGCTAGTAGATGCATAGTTGCCCTGTTCTCTCTTTCTACTTGCTTTTCCCTTTGGACAGTCACGTGACATGTGACTCTTTCACCACAAGTCCAACATTCTCTACTATCTGGAGTATGTTGCTGCCTGCTTGATCCTGCACCACGACCTCTTTGACTCCCCCTGCCTTGAGACTGGTTTCCCCTGCCACCTGTATTGTTTTGATTTGATTGACCTTCCAGAAATTGGCCCCTGCAACCCCTTGGGCCTTGACCACGACCTCTACCTCTACCTCTGTTGGAGTTAGAATAGAAGGCCTGTTCAGAATTATTTCTGCCATGAGAAGAAGATGTGTCAAGGTTCTTCTCCTCAAGAATAAGCATAGAAATCAAATCTTGGAACACGGGGATGTCGTCTCTTGTATTCATGGAAGACCTAAAATGTACATACTCATCTCCTAGACAATCCAAGCATGCACGGACAATGTCATCATCTTCCACTGAGACTTTAATAGATCCAAGAGCCTCAATGATACTCTTGATCTTCAAGGCATAATCATTGATTGAGAGGTTGTTCCTCTTAACCTGATTTAGCTCCGACTTTAGTTGAAGCTTCCTGGCCTTGGTGTTCACCTCGAACACTCTGCCTAAGTTTCTCCATGCAATGGCGGGGGTTTCAGCATCCTGTAGATAGCCCATCATGCCATCTGTGATGCTCATAGACAACCAATACATCACTTTGCTCTGGCCTTGTTGCCAGTCCCTCAAAGCTTTCCTTTGTTCTGCTGTAGCATTTGCCTCGGGAATCTCTGGTTCCTTTTCATTGTCTCCTTCTACATAGTCCCAATAACCTTTTCCTTTTAGGAAATTTGTTATTCTGAACTTCCATGCAGGGTAGTTATTTTTCTCAAGCTTCTCAGTAACAATCTGACTGAAACCGTCAGACATCTTGAAGCACTAAGACAAAATAGCTGCAATCTGCAAAAACCTGCAAATCTGCTGAACCTGCTATCGTGGTTCCTGTAACGCTTTCTACACTCAACGAGTGTCCACAATCAAGCGTTTCACAACCACTGTACTTGTGCAGTAAATCTCTGTATACTGCACTTTGGAGAACGAACGAAGGGATTGTGATGCTCTTGCTCTCTTAGCCTCTCTTGCCTGCACCAGGATCTGATACCATGTAAAGAATGAGGATGCAAGAGAGCTACACAAGACAAGAACAAAGCACACAGAGATGGAAAGCTTCTTCTTCTTCTTCTTTACAGAAAAGAGAGTACAAAATGACTAAGTGCTAAAGCTGAAAAGTAGCACATATGTACATGCGGTCACTAAGTGTGAACTCGCTAGAAGCGCACTAGGCTGGCACTATAAGTGTAGTCCAACTGTAGAATCACTGGCAGAGATCCTCCGTGTCGGTCACCTAACGCGCCAGTGAGTAAATGCTGTAAGCGGCCAAGACCCGTAGTGGATGCCAGCTCAAGGTGTAGAGCTCGACATCTCAACACTCATTAGTATACCCAATATGCTAATTAGCATATCTTTTATGCTAATTAGCACACTTGTGCTCACTGTACAGACTAGAGTAAGTTTGTCATAATGGCAAATCTAGTAACTAAGCTACCATCTCCAGATGCAAACTAGCATATTGGATATGCTAGTTAGCATACTCAGAAATTCGAATTAGCATACTGGGCTTGTCAGCATAATGGATTCCAATGTATGCCAGGCTGCACACATAGTCACAGCATATCAAACATTTTCTAGCATACATGACATGCTTATATGAGTCTTAATCCATGTTTTTTGTTGCAGGCCTGGGGCAGTCCCTCCGCAATGTGGGCAGTGTGCATGACACGAAGGACAAGGGAAAGGCTATAATGGAGGACCTTTCGATAGAGGAGAGTGATGAGCTGGATATAGGTGAGAACCCTTCAACGGAGAAGGGTGTTGAGCTGGATGCAAGGAGTGAAGGGGTGAATGAGGGCTCCCAGCAGATGCCAAATGAAAGCATGAAAACAACGGAGGAAGGCCGTGATGTGAGCAGGAACTCAGAAGATGAAAAAGAAGATGATTTTTTTGTCATGGCTCCTCGTGTGCCCCATGTGCCAGCGATGCCTGCTGCAACTGACAAAGCAGAAGCTTCTTAGCAAACAGTGGCTAGTGGCTCAGGGGAAACTTTGAAGAATGACAACATAGAAGATGAGCAAGAAGTTGGTGACAACATCCCTCTCGAGGGTTTTTTGCGTAAAGCTCAGCTAAAAAGAAAAGTTGGCCTTGAAGAGGTACCCGAAGACATTGCAAGCACAGCCTGTGGTTCGGACAAGGCTGAAAGCTCCAAAGGTGAAAAGAAAGCCACCCGCTCAAGAGCTTGCAAAAAATTGTGTTAAGACTTATTGCTCCCTACCCGATTGTTCCCTTCACTGTATATGCTAGACCATTTTGAAACCCAAATGCGTATTGTAACTGACATGCATTTTGTTTTCCAATGAAAATGTATTTTTGTGCAATATAAATCTGAGCAGCAGTTCATTGTAATTTTTGCGGTTTTTCTTTTTTAAACTTATTCATTTCGTACTGCGGTTTCCCTGCAGAGGAAGAGAAACAGGCATTAATCGTCATGCCTGATGCAACTGCGGCCATGCAATGGCAGAAATTACGGAGATGGCGAGTCCACAAAGCGAGACAGTTTTTGAGACAGAAAATGGAGATTGAAAAATGCCTTGAACGATATTCACAACTTGCCCGTAGTATTATTGAGCGCCTAAATTATGCACCCAAGTGGGACGGTTATTTTTGCTGAATGGTATCCTCTACCAGACCTAATATGGGTGCCTAAGCATTTATGTGATGAAAAAAGGGCTCTGGTGCTGGACCTGAACGGTCTTTTGGTGGCAGTGGTAGAGCCTCGTTTTGGTGAAAAGCCCCCGGCATATGCAGATGAAATGCTGAAATACGATGTACTTGATAAGCAAGTGTTCTGTCGCAAGGACAACCATTTTTTTTTGGACTGGTGCCTGCAGTTCTTTAATGTGTTTATATGGAGCACAAGCCTCAATAGTAACGTCATGAGTATTTGCCGTACTGTTTTTAAAGAGCAGATGCCAAAGATTACTGGGTTTTTTGCTCAAGCGCACTGTACAAAGCAATCCTGGCAGATCCAGAGAAAACCTGTGTTTATGAAAGACTTATCCTTGTTCTGGAAACACACTCCGGGGTACAACGCCCAAAACACACTTATAATCGATAATAGCTTCTACAAAGTGTTTCAGAACCCACCACAAACTTGGCTTGTTACTCCCATTCTAGAGCACCAGAGTGCTGAGCAGAGGGAAAAGTTCCTTATAGAAACTTTGAAGTCCTGGATTTTTCTTTGGCTACAAACGGATGAGCGGAAAGCATATGTTGCTGATAATGTGTTTGAGACAAGCTCAGATGAGTTTTCTGATGCAGTCGTCAAACGTTTGCTTGACATTCAAAAGAGAGATATAGAGGCTAAAAGACTGAAAGAAATTCGTCGCAAACAACGGGAAGTTGACCTAGAAGTAGAAAGAGAGAAAGAAAAGCTAGAGAGGGAAAGAAGAGAAAGTGAGCAGCATAGTGCCAACCTAGAAGCAAAGGAGGAAGCAGAGAGAAAAGAAAAGAGGCAGCAGGAAGAAGACAAACAGCGAGGACATCTCGGTCACTACAAGCGCGCTCCGAGGAGGCCTTAAGGGTTTTTGGGGCAGTGACTGTCATTGTAAAATTGAACCCTATGTAAATAATTTGATGCTGGCAATTAATGTAAACAGTTTTATAGTTAGCATGCTGACCAAATTTATAATAAAACTGCATACCCTTACAGCAAAGTGGTATATAGAAAATCCCGTGGATACAACTTAAAAGCTGAAGGGCATGCTATTACAGATTGCTTCATAGCTTTCTGGAGTGATTGTGTACACCTGCCTTCTCCTTGGGACGTGCTCCATGGGTATTTTGATACATCGCACCAGATGTGAAAGTAGGTGGACGATAGGCTGCTTGTGGTCTAGCTTGAAGGTGTATGCATCCAATTGCTTGTAATACAGTCCTTTCACAACATATGAGCCTCTGTCAATTACATTTCTCCATTCATCAATGTACCCCTTCTCCACCTTCTCCTTTTCTGCAACACACTTGACTAGATAGAAATCCACATCTTCGGCGTTGGTTAAAGCATCTGGATTTATAGCAAATGTGTCTCCAGAACATAGAGCGCTACTCAACACATCATGATGACCTTCGTATGTGAAGTCATCATAGCCAACGACTTTTTATGTCAAAACTTCATCTGTTTGCTCAAGTAATGGCTGCAGAATCTGATAATCCCAAGCCTCCACGCGAGCTTTATTGATGCAGCGATTCCACCTTCCGTTCATGCATGCATCACAGAAGCATGCCAACTTTCTTGTTGCAAGGGCAGTTGGATCTTGCGGGTTGTGACCACGAATAGCATGCAAAGAGCGAGTTTTTGCCACAGTGGCACAATTCCACTTAACTTCCCTGTTAACATCTCCCTCTTTAACCTCCCAGAACACACGAGCACATTCCCTTTCTTTTGAAGGATATGATGAAGGTGCTCCATGCGATAGGTTGGCCTGGCAATAAGCAACCACATCTGCTGCACACTGTAATATAGCTCCATTAGGTTTTAGTTGTTCATGGGTCAAGGTTCTTTTCACAACTGCTCCTGCACCATCATGCTCGCCCTTGCCATGCCCTGATCCAAAGAAGAACCAGCTCATCCCAATCCCTGTGAGTCCACCATATCTTGCAACAAAATAGAAAGGCCTGGCTCCCTTGCATTGCGAGGCCGCACCATCTGACCACACCCAATGTTGTTTACAAGTGACACCCTCTTGTTGTAACCATCACAGTGTAGCATGAAGCAATGTTGCACAAACAGTGTGTCATGGACCCTATCATTTGATATGAAGAAGTGGATTGTTTTGACTGCCTCCCCTGCCTTGCGGTAGTACGTTATGTGTACAAAAATAGTTACTTGACTAGAGTGACAATGCATTGACTGAATCTCATTTTGCTCCTTGAAGGCGTAATTTTCAGCAAAGTCAACAACTGAGACAATGACATCATCCGGAAAGCGAAGTATACAATCCTTAAATTGTTGTCCTTGCCATTGTGCCACATAGTTATGAGTGATGAAGAGCTTCAACTTGGTCTGCAACAGTCAAAGAAACTCCCAGCACTACATTTCATTATGGAAAAGATCTTTTCTTTTCTTACTGTTTCCATGCCTGTCTTTTGCTTCTACATACGCAAATACTTTCACATTAATACTCTTACCTGGCCTTGCTGTTTCTAAGCAACATAATTCTAACTTCTTTACTCCACATATCTTACAGTCTCCCATCAATCATTCCCTTCTATGGAAAACTGCATCTGCTGGCTTTGGACAGAGAACGGACTCCCACATCTGTGTGACACCTTTGAACGTGTGATGTGAAGCCAGGCAGCCGCTGCTAATGTTCTTGCCTGTAGCACAGATATTGCATACACAGTTGCAACATGTATCATGCAGCCCAAAAGCACGAGAGCGCATGTGGTTCAGTGCGTCTTTCAAAAAGGTCATCTGCACATGGTATTCGCAACAGCATGTGTACCTATCCTTCAGCCTCCTGCAAAAGAATGGCTTTAACATCTCAAACATCCTCATGCCAATCTTGCAATCTGGATGTTTTTGTTTGAATCTTTGAAAGAGCTCAACCTACAATATCCATATTTGATCAGTATGTTTACTAGGAGAAATAATCCAAACAGGACTATACGCATTGCTACTTAATACATCCACCATAGATACAAATTGGTGTGTTAAACAGCACATTGTATAGTCCTGACATGCATGTAACTGGATATAACATTGTATACTAAGCATGCTAGTTAACATGTTGAGTATGCTAACTAGAATACTAGCTGTGCTAACAAGCACAATCAGTGTGTAATGTAGCATACGAGGCATACTCATCAGCATGCTGAGTATACTCATCAGCATACTGAGTATGCTAACTAGCATACTAGCTGTGCTAACAAGCACAATCAGTGTGTAGTTTAGCATACGAGGCATACTCATCAGCATGCTAGGTAGCATGCTGAGTATGCTAGTTAGCATAGCTGAATATGCTAACTAGTATACTAGCTGTGCTTACAAGCATAATCAGTGTGTAATTTAGCATATGAGTCATTGTTAACCACATGAATGTGTGCTAAGAAGAATAGAAGGTATGCTAACTAGCAAACATATTGTGCTAACTAGTACACTTATTATGTTGAACAGCATATCCAACACACTACGAATGCTAACTAGCATAAATTAGCTTACCCGTTATGCTAACTAGCATGCTGAGTATGCTAGTTAGCATAGATGAATATGCTAACTAGCATACTAGCATAAACCAGCTTACCCGTTATGCTACTTAGCATTCTTAGCTGTGCTAACTAGCATACTCAGCATGCTAGTTAGCTAGCTGAGTATACTTACTAGCATGCTATATTGCTAGTTAGCACAACTGAGTATGCTAACTAGCATACTAGCTGTGATAACAAGCAAAATCAGTGCGTAGTTTAACATGAGTCATGGTTAACCACACAAAGTGTGCTAAGAAGAATAGAAGGTATGCTAACTAGCATACATATTTTGTTAGCCAGCACACTTGTTATGTTGAATAGCATAGCTAGCACACTAGCATAAAGGTGTTAAAGTAGCATATATATTGTGCTAACCAGCGTAGTCCTCAAGATCACTAGGCATGCTAACTAGCAGAAGATTTATGCTAAACACCATACCCACCATACAGGAATGCTAACTAGCAAATACCATAAACCAGCTTACCCATTATGCTAGTTAGCATACTACGAAAGATAGCTACCATACTCATTGTGTCAAAGAACATACAAAGCATACTAGTTAGCATAATAGGTATGCTAACTACCATAAAGGATGTTATAGTAGCTTACATATTGTGCTAGACAGCATACTTATCATTCTAAACAGCATACCCAGCATACTAGGAGTGAGACTATGCTAGCTAGCACGGTATACATAGCATAACATATTGTGATAACTAGCATGCTCTGTATGCTAGGTAGATTACTAACATGCTAGAATGCATAAGTTATGGCGCAAGTATGTCATTGATCACCTGAGACTCATCCAAGAGGTGCACAGGGTGTTGTATGTAGCTTTTCCTTCCCACTCTCTTTCGACAAACATCCTTCTTGTTGGGTGAAACACGAGTCTCCTCTGTCCAAAATGTGTAGACCAATTCCTTAATTTCATCTGTGATAGGGCTATGACGGTGTTGCTTGTGACATTCAGCCAATGAAAACAGTCGAGCATTGACACCAGACTTCACCTGCCGTGATTTTGCTTTGAACAAGTTGCGACGGTCGACTTTTAGGACCCTGGAGAATTTGGCAATAGACATGTTTTCCTTTGAATTTATCATCATCTGCAATGCTGCATTCTTCAAAAACAGCTCGTCGTTAGAAGCTGACTGCTTGACGATAGCTAGTGTGTTGCGGACATTGGAGACAATTGCACTCTGCACAGCAGCCTCCTCTTGTAAAGACTCATCACGGATTGCCCGAACAAGCGGATGTTAGACAATAAGATTCCAAATTTCGCACTTTGCTTCTTTGTTGAAACCTTTAGTCCTCCTCTTGAAAGCTTTCACAATCTCGAAGGAGATTTTCCTTTTCTCCTCATCGTCGACGATAGAATGTCCTCGTTTAGTTGTCATCTGTCTGTGCTCCCGTTGTTTACGCTTTCTTTCTGTCTCATATTTCCTGATAATAGAAAGAGTTGGATGCTGGCAATAATGTTGTCTGCTGGTTTTCCATATCTGCAAGTCTGCTAAGCTTTGACAACTCAACTTCGAGGTAAGAAGCAATGCGAGAGAGAGAGAGAGAGAGAGAGAGAGAGAGAGAGAGAGGGAAGGAGGGAGTAGGAACAAGGCAAACTATAAACTGGTCTGAGAGTGAGACAGAGAGGGAGTCTACGCCGCAGAGAGAGAGAGAGAGAGAGAGAGAGAGAGAGAGAGAGAGAGAGGCCACACCCCACGTCGTCGTCGTAATCGAAATCAGAGTCCACACTCCATATGGGAGGGAACAAATAATATATCTTAGGTTATTAAAATTTCAAACTTCACTTGCTCTTTGGTTTTGAATAGATGCTAACAAGCACCTCTTACTAGCATTGTCCGGGACACCAAAAAGGATGACAAGTTAACATGCTTATACCCATAAGTAACTGCATCAGGAGACACACTCTCCACCTGCCTCTCTTCAAAACGACTCAACGCTTCTTCACCATGACCATGCTCAGCATATCCTGCAGTTAATGAAGTCCAAGAGACAACATTATTTACTGCAAGCCTGGCAAAGACATCCTCCCCTTTTGCGAGCCATCCGCACTTTGCATACATATCAAGGAAGCCGAATTTTGTGTACGTATCAACCATTGTGTTGCCAACAAATAGATCTTTCTGAAGGAGACCAATTCGAGCAGCCTTGGCATGTATGTCAATGCCCCTTTCCATATCTTTCAATTTGATAAGAGCCTCAATGCTTGGAGATAGAGAAATATCCATCTCCTGGTAAAGATGGAAAGCAGAATCAGACCTTGCATTTTTGACATAGCCACTGATGAGAGAGTCCCAACTCAATGTAACTCTGAGAACCAACCCATCAAAAATGCGTTGAGTAGTTCCCACACTTCCAATTCCTGTGAGCATAGCGACGAGGTAATTCCCCAATGATATGTGGCCCTTCCTGACCATTGTGCATTCCAAGAGCACACTCCGGACAAAAAGCTCCTCAAGCTCTTTTTCTGCTCTCTCAAGTGCACCGCATTTAGCAAACATGTCAACCAAGGCATTGCCAAGCACGACATCTTTTTCAACAGCCCATGACTAACAATATCAACATGAATTTTTATGCCCATATCAGCATCTCGCTTTGCATCCGCCAAAAACGGCTTAGACCTTTCTGGCCCTGCTCCTGTTGCGCATATCCCGCAATCAATGCATTCCAAGAGACGATGTTTCCTGTCCACAATGCATTCCAAGCGACGATGTTTCCTATCCACAACATTCCAAGTGACGATGTTTCCTGTCCCCCAATCAATGCATTCCAAGCAACAATGTCCACATGCTAGCCACATGCCTTCAAGATGCATGCGTAGGTGATTGCATCTGGAGAGAGGTCCTCGCTTTGCATCTGCTGAAAACAGCCCAGCGCTTCCTGGCCATGTCAAGCATATCCCCCAATCAATGCATTCCAAGCGACGATCAAGGCATTGCCAAGCACGACCCCTCTTTTCAATAGCAGCCCTTGCATTGCATCTCGTGAAAACAGCCCAGAGCGTTCTGTGAAGTGCACCACATTGGGCATACATATCGATGAAGGCAGTGCGAAGCACAACACCTCTTTTCAATAGCAGCCCTCGCTTTGCATCTGTTGAAAACAGCCCAGAGCTTTCTGTGAAGGGCACCACATTGGGCATACATGTCGATGAAGGCAGTGCCAAGCACAACACCTCTTTTCAATAGCGGCCCTCGCTTTGCATTGCCAAGCACGACATCTTTTTCAACAGCCTCTGATTAACATGATACAACATTCCGGACAGGCAGCTCCTCAAACACTTTTTGTGCTCTTTGAAGCACAAACACTGCATTTGGCATACATGTCGACCAAGGCAAAAATTTCAAGGGTGCATAGATACGTTACTTTATCTTTGTGCATCAATCGCTCTACAAGCTTTGACGATGGACAAATAGGTACACTGCATTGATCTCTCTCTCTCTCTCTCTCTCTCTCTCTCTCTCTCTCTCTTTCACGACATCTCCCTCTGCTTCGGTCCTGGTTGACAACAGTTGGTGCTCTGATTTTGCGTAGCAGCATTGCTCTGCTTGCTCGTGCTCTGATTCTCGTTCTCGCTTTGAAAACGCAGTTCGCACGTCTGCTGTTTGCTTTAGTTATTATTAACTTAAAAATCCTCAAAAACTCCTAGGTGACGTGGAACACTCTCCTCGCAGCATTAGAAAAATCTCTCTTATAGAATCATGGTAAAAAAAGTTGAAAAACTAGTCTTGCTTGGTGGGCCTGTGCCGTACATAATTTGACAGATCTTGGAGCGCAGTTGGTTAGTTGGTTGTCATTGTTTTTGCCTTGGGTTTTGTTGTGGTGATTCGAGAAAATGAGTAGAACCTATTGATAGGCACCAATAGTAGTTTAACTTGGGACTTGATGAGCATTGGAAAGAAGCAAGTTGTGTCCTAGAGTGCTCCTTATACGACAAAGAGCTACTAAAGAGGGTAATTGAATTGAGCAAAAGGGTTGCAACTTAACTTACTTTGGTAGTTATTTGTAGATTGTACCATTCAATCCAGTAATATTGACCATTTAGTCTCTAAATTGTGGAACTATCTTTGAGACACCCATCTTATTCTCAATCAAGCATAGTCAATTAACAGACTATAAAAAGTGAACTACACTACCGACTTGATAATCCTGTACGAATGTCATCCAATTGTGCCAGTCGGCGGACAATGTTAGTCGAGCTACAAAAAAGCAATGTGAATAGTTAAATATATCGTCTTGCAATGAAATGTCACAAACTGAAATTGCAAAGTATACAGTGCACGTCATGCAGAGGTGGCATACAAAAGTATGGTGGAGAGTTGGCACTGTGGTCTCTCCAAAAATTATAAGAAACGGAAGCCATATCATGTCTTGTAGCATTTGTGTTGCGCCAAGCAAACCCATAGTCATGGGAAGCTGGATACAGATAACGAACTTTGTAGTATTGTCGAGTTGAAGTCGTGCTTGTTGCAATTGAAATGTCCACTGTTGTGAATATATGTCCTCCCTTGCTAGACACAAAATACACGTTAAGACAAATAGAAAAGATGTAGGATATAGATTAAACTTAAAGAGAAGTGGAGCTAACTTTATTTTCTACATCATAGACGTATTGGATTCCTACGTAGTGCGAGAAGTATCCTCACTTTACATCCTAAAACCAATGAGCCAGATCTTTGTGGCCCAGTTCTTGTTGGGCATATCTCGCAATCAATGCAATTCAAGAGACGACATTTCAGACATACATGTCAACCAAGGTTGTGCCATATGCCTTCAAGGGGATTTGATATACGGCCAAAGCACTGCGAAGATTAACGAGGCCTTTTTCTCAAGTCCTTGACTAGAAATCTCCTTGTTTAATTTTTTTATGTATGTGTGTTAAGGTGGTAGAAGGTGACCTCCTCGTATTGGTTGGCTTTTGGCTAGAGAACAAATACAGCCTTCAAGAGAACGCAACATTTCCTTCAACAAAGGTCTCCTATGGCAAATTCGCAGTGGTGATGGAGCAAGGGGGCATCATCATGTATGCTTCCACACCGGTCCCTTGTCTTACAAGGTGGTGGGCTTCTCATCCATAGACAGGAACAACATGACAGTCTCCTCTGTCCACTACCCTTCTCGCTACGCGGTCATCACCTTGACATACAACAATGAAGGGCATCAGCAAAACGCTTGAATGCTACAACTCCTTCCAACGACAACAACTTTCACATTTTCTTCAGGCTCGATTAGGATAGGAACTTCTGTCGTCTGCATTGCCAACAGTCTCATAGCATCAACATAAAAATGTGTTGAACAGGCCTGCAAAGGCAACACACACAACCGCCTGTTGCCATGGAGAAGTGATTTTTCCAAAGAGTGATGTACATGAGGTACTCTTCTCTAACTCACAACACTCTTACTACACATAGAGAGACATATCCACTAACACACACACACACACACACACACACACACACACACACACACACACACACACACACACACACACACACACACACACACACACACACACACACACACACACACACACACACACAATATACACATACACTTGCCATACCTCTTGAAAATACTTACATGCCACACTCTGTCATGTTTCCCCAGTAACACAGGCACACACCATGTCTATCATGCATGCGCATTGCCTAAAGAAATATGAAGCTTGCGTAGTTTAGCAAACCTCTACATGGCTTCATGCCAACTCTCGGGGTCCTTGTCGACAGAGATTGGTAATTTGCAGGCATTGACAAAGATGGATTTCACTCAAAATATCCTATCCGGCCCTATTCCTGACTCCATTGGCCACCTCCAAAACACTCTCATCATGCCCTACAATCTTTCCAATGGGTCTCTTTTAGTTTCAATGAGGAACTGCAAAAGTCTGCAAATTGTGGATCTCTCTTTAAATTAGCTTCGAGGTCTGCTTTTTGATGAGCTTGCGAACCTTCAGCTTGTCATTTCCTTGTCTTTGGAGAATAACCATTTCAATGGGCCATTACCATCTTGGCTGGGCAGCTAGACAAGGGTAACTTCTCTCTTGTTGGCAACCAATAAGTTCTTAGGGAGCATACCAAAAGAGTTGGGTGACTATTCTTCACTCATCACTTTAAGCTTGGATGGTAATAAAATCTCATGCTCTATACCTGGTGAGCTCTCCAAGCACCCCACCTCTCATAGCCATTCTTGAATAGGGACTTTTTTAATGACACTATCGATACGACATTTTGGAAATGCACTGCTTTGTCAGACATAGAACATACTAGCAATCAACTCACAGGGAACATTCCAGGATACTTTGCAGGGATGGAAATGCTAGTGGCAATGACCCTCGCCAAATGAGCTTTGGGAATCCGACTCCCTTATGGAGATATCAGCAAGAGACAATTACCTCACTGGAAGTTTGTCTCCCCTTGTAGGAAACCTCAAAATATTGCATGAGCTGTGCTTGGATAGCAATCTTCTCGAAGGGCCCCTCCCGGCTGAGCTGGGTATGTTGGCGAATCTTACCACCCTCACTCTTAGCTCCAACATTTTCACTGAAGCAATTCCTGTTGAGTTGTTCACAGCTTGCAACCCTTGATTTGGGCAGTAACAATCTAGGTGGCCAAATACCTGAGGCAATTGGGAACCTACCTGGGATAGATTGCCTTGTTCTATCGCATAATCAGCTCGTTGGAACAATTCCAGACAAGATATGCTCTTTTACTATAGAATTCAACATACCAGACTGCATGTTCACCCAGCACTTTGGAGTATTGGATCTCTCTTACAACAAGCTTAATGGCAACATACCTCCTTGAATCGGAAAATGCTATGTTTTGGTCTATGTGTTGCTTCAAGGTAACATGTTGAGTAGCAGCATTTTGGGGGAGCTTTCTGCCCTCCATAATCTTACTACCCTAGACCTCTCACAGAATGGTTTGGTTGGCAGTATCCCTCCGTGTTTGGGAGAATTGGGCAGGTTGCAAGGCTTGAACTTGGGCCACAACAAGCTCACCGGCCAAATCCCTGCAGAGGTCGGTAAAATACGTAGCCTGGTGAAGCTCAATGTTTCCCACAATGAGCTCTCTGGACATCTACCTATTCCTTTGAAATTTCTTTCAGAATTATCACACTTGGATTTAAGCCATAACCATCTGACATGGGAAATCCCTTCTGAGTATGCAAGGATGGTGTCCATGGTGGGCTTCTACGTCAACAATAACAACCTAACAGGAGGCATCTCCAGCTTATTCATAGACAGCTTCTTATGGAATCAAGCACAATCTCTAGATTTCAGTAGCAACTATTTTGATGGTGTCATTCCCAAGAGTTTGGGAAACCTTTCCGACCTTTTCTACTTGTATTTGACAGCAATCAATTTCATGGCTATTGGTCTCTTTCAAGTGGCTTATCTAGATTTTTCTAACAACCACTTATCAAGTAGAATTCTAGATGAGCTTTGTGAACTTAATGGGCTTAATTTCCTTGATCTTTCCCAAAATGAGCTCGAAGGAGATGTTTCGCCATTTTGCAGCTGTGCCAGATTCTCCTCTAGTTCTTTTCTGATGAATGATGCTCTCTATGGTATTGAACAAGTATAGTCAATTGATGGGTTGAATTTTCCATCGTAATGAAATAATGGCTGCCTTCTTGCGCTCATCGACCCATCAGAAGGCATCCATCTGTGCGTGATAAGTGGACTGCCTCCTTGTTCTTATCCATCACCTCATTAGGAGACATGCAGCTCGGGGAGGAATTTCAAGAGAGTGATGATCTTGCAAGGGAACTGCTTCAAATTGGATGGCCAGTAATGTGCATCATCGATAGTAAAGATGCAAATAATGGCTCCCTTCTTGCGCTCATCAACCAATGCAGCAGGAGGCCACCAGCCTACCAAGGTCAGAAGCAGCGTCGATAAGAGTCACAGAGACCCGAAGAATCAGCTTGGCCAAGACCCAACGCAAGGAAGGAGTGTCCGCAAGGTCCTCTTCATATTCATGCTCCATAGATTCTTCAATGTCTCCTTAAAAATACTGCTTGAGAGAAGATGCTGATCTGCAATGTGCTACAATTGTGAGAGAAGCCATGTTTAACAAGGCCTTAAAATGCATGCATAGGTGATTGCATCTGAAGCTCAATGCGTATCTGGAGCTCAATACATGTCAACCAACGCATAGGTGATTGCATCTGAAGCATCAATACGTATCTAAAGCTCTATGCATCTGTTGAAAAAAGCCCACAGTTTCCTAGCACCACATTTGGCATACATGATGTCAACCACGGCAGTGCCAAGCATGACATTTTTTTATCAACAGCCCCTGACTAACAATTTCTCTGTGAACTCTTTTGCCCATACCAACATCTTGCATCATGCTAGATGCCTTCAAGATGCACGTGTAGGTCATTGCATCAAGAGCTCAATGCCACATGCCTTCAAGATAGAAGCGTAAGGTGACTGTATTTAAAGAGTTTTCTTCTCTTTGCATCTGCTGAAAACAGCCCAGAGCTTCCTGGCCCTGCCACTGTTGGGCACATCCCGTGATCAGAGCATTGCAAGAGACGACATGGAAGCTCATCAAGCACTTTTTGTGCTTTATGAAGTACAACACATTTGGCATACATGTCAACCAAGGCAGCGCCAAGCACAACTTTTTTTGTCAATAGCTCCTGACTTATAAAATCATCACGAACTCTTTTGCCCATACCAACATCTTGCATGATGTCGAATACCTTTAAGCTGCATGCGTAGATCATTGCATCCCTTATCTTTGCATCTGCTGAATGATGTTTTTTGTCTTTTGCCCACACCAACATCTTGCCTGATATCAAATGCCTTCAAGCTGCACGTGTAGGTCATTGCATCGCAAGACAAGATCATGCCTTTGCAAACCCTCCGACTAGCTCATGTAAAAGGGCATGCCTTAGCAAGCAGTTTGTCAAAAACGGTGGTCTTGATGCATACCAGTGCAAGTTTATTGGTGTGCGCTACTTTTTGGATTCGATCATTTTGGTTGGACGGAATCTCCTGCCACTCTTGTGAGAAACTGTTGAAACCTTGCTTGTCATGCTTGCAGAGTCGTGGTGGCCAGCTCTGTGCAGACCTTCAAAACGCAAGCACAAGTTAATAAAAAACTAAATTGGCAGTCTAAGATTCAGGGCACAGGGCACAAATGAGATCTCAGGTTTTGTGGCTCATGTGAAAGGGCCTGCCTTCGCCAACAGTTTGTCAAAAACGCTGGACGGAATCTCCTGCCACTCTTGTGAGAAACTGTGCTTTGCCATGCTATGCTTGCAGAGCCGTGGGGTGACCAATGCAAGCACACGTAATAAAAAGCAACAATATTCTTGTTACTTGTTTTTCTGCGAGGCTTCTGGCCATGAGATTCCACTTGTGGGCAATGGCTCTGATCATGCCAAGTGGCCACCTGTGGGCTCAAAGATCCAAAAAAGGACCTTTGGCTCACCAAGTAATCAGCTAAGTTTGACCCTAGAGATAATAAGTGTGCTAATTATCTCTTGCCCTAAAAATTTGAGCTTTGCAAGTTTTTTCAAACGGAATTGGGTTTAGGGAAGTAATAGAGTGCTTGTGTGAAGTTTCAAGTGATTTGAACAATATTTGACTTGCATGACCACCAAAATTGCATTTGAATCTATCAGATTCAGAAGGTATTCAAACCAAGTTGAAAGAAAATGAAACAACCTCAAGAAGCTTCTTTATCCCAAAGATAAAAGGACCTAGAACATACTTGACCAACGTGAACAAGACAAGAAAAATGCAAAATCATCACTTTTGGCATGGTAGATAATAAGCATACATATTATCTACTACTAGCTAGGAAGGTCAAGATTAACATTTTTTGGTCCGAATAGTTGGTAGACACCTTGAGCAATTAGCCTAGCAAGTTTGAGGTTATTTGGATATTGTTTGCTACTTGAAGTTGAGATTTCTAGAATTAAAGATTGCATACTGACATTGTTGACTGTGCTAACAGGGTTGTAGCAAAAAAAAGCATCAAGAGTTCTTGCGTATCCATGTGATCATTAGACTAACTTAAATACTCTTGACTTCATAGGGAGATCAGAAAGAACTTGAAAATTTATCCATGTGATCATTAGACTAACTTATATAATCTTGACTTCATAGGGAGATTAGAAAGAACTTGGAAATTTTCCAAATTGAATTGACTGCATCTAAAACAGGTTGGTATTGGTACAAGAAGCCAGGTATTCATTTTCATTGAGGAGTTCAAATCTTTATGTACCTAAGGTAAGGCCATTTTGTTTCGAATCAAGGTTATAGCCTAGAATATCCACATAAGAAAGCATAAACCAAGGGAGGCCTTTATAGACTATAGTGGAAGAAGTGACACACTTAATTTGACTCGAGTTCCGAGATGTCGTCTTTTTTGACCCAATCGAGGACTAGAACCTCATTCACATTCAAGCACATTTTGACCTTTTAATAGACTAACAAGCATGGGGCCCAAATTTATCTAGATCCTAACAAGGAGTATGTAATAAGGGTGGATGACTATACTATTGAGTTTGAAGAGGAGGTTGGAGCAAACAAGTAAGATACCTTCTACATGGTCCAAGACGCGGTGAAATACCTTAAAATACAAAATCTTGGCACTATAGACTGATGGGAATTGGAGGTTGACACTATGATTCCAAACATGGATGTGAAAGAGAGACCAAGAGTATTAGAGCTAGAAGGATACGACCTGATAGACACCAAACCTTTGAAGCGCATACCTACCAACAACCCAAGGCTTAGAGTCTATTGTTGAGAGGACAACAATGTTACAATCTTGATTTGGAGTGCTCATGCCAAATGACGGCAATTGAAATCCTTGAAAATCATGTATATTTTCAAGATAAGGGAGAAGGGCTTAGCAGAACTTCCCATCCCTCTCTTTAGGGATTGTTATAATAATAATTTTGTTATAATGACTTTGTAAGAGATCGAATAGATAAAATACCAAGGATACTCAATTTGAGAAGTCATTATTGAAACAATACCTGCAACAAACCAGAACTTGGGGCCAAAAGGAGAGAGCCTATGGTAGCATAGCTGATCAGTGGGGAAGTATGGCCCGATGTAGTCACCTCAATGATGAAAATTGGGATAGATATGTGAAAACCACCACTAACCAAAGAAGAACAAACGACACCAAGAGAAGAAGAGGTCCGGATGAGTCACACCTACCAAGGAATTGGTTTGGCGCGGCTGAATGGAAGAAACACCAGCCAAAAGAGTGGGTGTGGAACATCACCATAGATTTAGGCCAATCAATTTCCAAAAATGGGTCAAAAAATGCATTGGATCAAGGGATTTGTATGACCATTTAGCAAGCTTTAGACAGGTTTTGATAGCTGAACAACAGACTTCAATACTTAATTTGAGGGATTTGGGATGACCTTAGAGGGAAAATCTTTGAATTGGTTCTAGACCATACCTCCTAGATCAATTGATATATCAACCTTGGCCTTGAGATTTTTGTTTCTTGCTTGAAAATGGGAATCAAACACAACATTGTGGAACAATCTATTGGTTCAAACCAAAACATGGAGAAACAATAAGAGACTGTGTAAGTTGGATGAGGCAATACATCAATAGATACTCAAAGTTTGAGATTGCAATCGATGAAAGACTTATCTCAATATTCCTAGAGGGATTACTCAACAAGAATTTGCATGCCATTTTGTATAGAAGGAAACATACGACTTGGGAAGCACGCAGCCTAGATGCAATCGACTTTGGGGATAACTACAAGAAAGCACTATTAAGGATACTCAAAGTAAGAGGACCATGTCAACTGTGCTAGCATAGGTAGGACCAACTATGGCAGCTCTTGTCAATTCTATGGAGGACATGATGTTAGCATGAAAACAACAAGGAAAATGAGTGCCTCTATAGCCTTGCACGAGTCACACTGTCGGAAGGAAGAACTATTACACCGTCGAAACCACCTGATAAGTACCTGTAAAGATCTATGAAGAACCCTTCAAGCATGAAACACAATTAGAATTAGGAGACACCAAGGACATCATGACGTAGCTCATCTTGTGGAGATTCTCGTAGAGTATCCATAGGCAAAAAACAGATGAAAGAGGAGAGAGTTATGGCCACTCAAAACTGGGGGTGTACTCTCTCTTGCTAAAAAATGAGCTCTCTAGAAACTGTGTAGGTGTTGCAACTATAGTAATGGGGGCTTTTCCTATCTTTTTTCTCCAAATATTTCTTCTCTCTCCTCAATCGACAAGGCTTTCTTGCAAGATTTCATTTTATTAGTCCTTTTTTGGGCTCAATTTGGGTATAAAATGGGCAGCCAATGACTTTTTGACCAAGGGAAGGGGTGGGGACAAGTGTCCAAAGGACCAAGTAGGAATCCAAAATGGCCTCCCGTCTCCCCTAAATTTCCACAAGCCCCCATTAGCCAAGCTTTCAGAGAGCTCCTCTCACCTTTGATACACCCTTAATGGGCACCCCATCCTCCCCTTATACCCCCCACTTTCCCCTTTCTTCTTCTCATGTGGGATAATTCCATTTCCACATAGCACATTCCTCTCACTCTTCCCCAAGTCCCTTCTCTCCCCATAGAAAATTTCTAGCTTGACCTCTTCTTAGGACCAACTTCCCCGGAGTATAGTGCACCTCTCCGGGCATCAAATGCGATGTCGTAAAGCAGGCTTGATGCCTATTACTTTGGCTATCTCCATAAATTTAAATCTCAGAATTTCTAGTTTTAGATCATCAAGATGTCCCAGTTGCCTTTTTCCGCATGTATCTACAACTACTTTCTAAGTCAAGGCCACCCACTTTGGATGCACATAACTCATGATGTACAAGTCCGATTCACAAGCTGTAAAGCACGACTAGAGATACTTATTGAAAACCATGTTTTAGGGACTTGAACTACCCAAAAATCTAGTACACAAGCTCGGCACAACCAAACCTTTGTACATGAATTTTACATGGTCACTACCAAGACTTGTAGGACTATGTACACACATATGTACATGAGGCTAGTTAGCAATATTTTTGGCTAAATCTAGTGGCTTTATGCTCATCCAAAAAATTCCTAACATAGCTTTCCAACCCCCCCTAGCCTGCTTGATCATTCATGACAAGTAGAGGTCTCTAGGGTGAACAAATGTTGTAGCTCATCCCTAGAAACCTCATTCACATTCTCAAATGTCTTCAAACTATCTTCTTCCATTGATGGCATCTCATCTATTACAATTGTCATCAAACGTGCCACCTATTTCTTCAATTTGTAACCATTAATATGGTATTACCCAAATTTGCCAACTGATATGTCCCATTGTCAAACTTGCTCACAATAGTAAAAGGAACTTCCCACTTAAATTGAAACTTTTCTTGAAAGGTATTGTCCAACTTACTATTGTATCACAACACAAGATCACGTTTTTCAATTCCCTTATCCTTCACACATTCATTAGCCTTATCTGAGCTTTCTTAACACTTCATCATAGTAGATTAAAGCCAAAACTCTGTCCAATTGCAAACATTGTAGATCCAATAGCCTTTTCTGCCAAGTATCTCTTTGCTCTTCATTTCCCAATGACAAAAATTTGAGTGTAGGAATCTCCAATTCAATTGGAAATAAATCTTCCTTGCCATAGGCCAAGTGGTAAGGAGAAAATCCGATGCTCGTTTTGATAGCAGTTCTATAGGTCCATAATCCACAAGGCAACTCTGAAAACCAAGTTTTCCCATGTAATTGAGTCTTCTTTGCCCAAATTTTCACCAACTCTCCCTTGAACCTCTCATTGAGACCATTGCATTGTGGATAATAAGGAGAACTGTACTGGTGCTATAAATTGAGCTTTTTGCATAGGAGATCAAACAGCTCTACTATAAATCCTGGCCCTCTATTAGAAAGTAGTTCTAGTGGCACATTAAATGTGCAACATATGTGCTTATATACAAACTTTCCCATTTCCTTACTAGTAATTTGTTTGACAACTTTGGCTTCTGCCCAACATGAAATAATCCACTACTGTCAAGATGTAAGCATTCCTTTTAATAGTCATGGGTAAGGGTCTAATAGCATCAAGACCCCATTTTTCAAACACATCAAAAGCTAGAATTTTCGCTCGTAATTCAGGCTTCAAAATTCTCTTCCCCATTTTTTGACAAGACAAACAAGACTTGCACCAATGGTTAACATCCCATTGAATACTTGGCCATACATAGCCCTCTTGCAAAATTTTATGCAATGTAATCTTCATCGCAAAATGGCCTCCACAAGATCCCTCATGATTTTCTTCCAAAATCTTATAGATTTCCTCTTTCCAGGGCACAGGACGCAATACTAAATCACTTCCTTTCATGTAAAGCATATCACCAAGCATTTTGTACTTTCTAGCTTTTCTTATAAAATCATACTTTTTTGAGGATGGTAGATCTTCAGGTAAAACACCTGTCTCAATAGAAAATCCACCTCCTTTGATAACACTTCCCTTCCATGATATAAAGGGGCATTAGCCTTCAGTACAAACACACAAGTGATCATTTCTTGGGCAGCATCATGAGATTCTTCATTTTGAGACCTTTCAATATGTTGCAAACTCCATGCTTCAAAATTTTTGAGTAATGATTTCACCTTAAAGCATAAATCTTTTAGTTTAGGATTCTTATTCTTTTATACTCCCAATACTTTCTTCACAACTAGCAAGGCATCTCCTTTGATTTGTAGGCATCTAATATCCCACTGTAAACAGATGTACTCTGCTTCATTTGTTACTTTTTGCATCAAGTTTCAGCCCTTGTTTTTTTACAAGTTTTCCTTGTGTATCATTACTTAAAATGCCTCCTGAAGCAACATCATGACTTCTTTGATAAGAGCCATCAAAATATAACAGTGAAGCATCAGATATGGCAAGAGTCTCCACTTCCTTCTTTCGCACCACCTCTTCCTTAACCAAAACAGGAGTTTCTTTATAAGTGAGTAAATTTGCCAAGGTAGCATGAGTATTCTCTTCTACCAAAAAGGTGAGCTGAAACTCCTGAAGTTCAATAACCCATTTCATCACTGTTTTTGATATATTCGAATTATTGAACAGCTGAGGAAGCAATGAATAACTGGTGAGAAAAGTGAACAACTCTTGCACAGTAAGTAATGTCTAAATTGTCTCCAAGCATAAACCATATTGGTCATCACCAATTTGATTTCCTAGTAATCTCTTTCATGAGGAGTCTTCACTCTGCTAGCATAATGAACATGCTTCATATACTGAGATTACTTCCCCCTTTGCAACAACATGGCCCCAATGGCATCATCTCCCACTGATGGGTTAACATAAAAATCCTTTTCCCAGTCAGGAGCTTGCATAATGGATAGTGTACTCAAAACTTCTTTGACTCTATCAAAAACATATTCACAGTCATGTGTCTACTCTAAGGGATCATTAACTGCTTACTGCAATGGATACAATAACAGTGATGCCAAAATTATGAATCGGGACTGAAGTGTCCAACTGCCTTGTATCCTTTGGAGATGACAGCAATAACAAAGATTCCACTTTCTCTACATCTGCTTCTATCCCATTTTATGAAATCACATGTCCAAGAAGATTCACCCTTGGCTGCGCCAAATGACACTTCTTAGGGTTCAACTGACCCTTGCATTCATCATACCTTGTAAAAATCATTTCAAGCTTTTGAACATGCTCTTTCCTTGAATTGTATACACAAAAATCATCTATGAATCCTTTGAGAAACTTCCCAAGGAACGGGGTAAGGACCCAATCTACTTTTGTTTCAAAATCTCCAGGCCAGTTTGTTAACCCAAAAGGAAGGCAACAAAAGCAAAAACAACTCCATGGAGTGATAAAAGTAGTTTTTTTCCGGTATTCAGGAGCAAGGATAAGTTGAAAATATCCTAAATAACCATCATAGACAATCTTCTAGTGCCAAAGGTTGCTTGGTAGTCATATCAAACACCCTCTTTGTACCCTTCTTGCCATACACACACATTGTGCCCTTTCCCCAATCTTGCACAGCACCAATAGCTCTCAACCAAGGTCGTCCCAAAATGAGAGGAAAAGCTCCCAGGCTAGTCGGCATAACATGAAAGTTTACTATAATCTTCACGTTAAAGACTTCAACTTCTAAATTCTTAATTAGCCCCAAACACTTCACTTTGGCATAATTTGCTAGTCAAATCCTAAACCCAGAGCTCCCACATGTAATGTGACCTATTCTCTTGACATATGACTGTGTGATCACACAAACTTGAGAACCTCCATGAATGTAGGCCACTCCCATAACCACACCTTTGTGCCAAGCGTTTCACCACATGACAAATATCGGGTAACTCTCCCACATCCAACACTTTGACTTGTCCATGCTTCGGCTCTTTCTTTGGATTCACTAATGACTTCTACTACCTCTTAAGTTTGGGCACCATATCCATCAACTTTCCAAAAGTACAATCTACTTTCCTCCCAATCAGGTCTTCCTTTAAATTTTAAACCATTTGGCCTTCTCCCAAAGGTAAATCTGCTACTTCAAACTGTCTACGAGGTCTTCTCTTCCTCTTAACTTTGCATCTTTGCCCTCTTTCTCTTTCCATTTCTTCCTACTGGGACTTAGAGAGGCATAGCCTTCCCTCTCTCTTTTGCCTACGAGCGTCGTATCTCTACTTTCTTTTCATCCCGCGCAATACCCACATGACTACCAGAGGTTGAGGCCTGATTTTCTTGTTCACAATACCTTGATCTCCTCGTATATCGAATGCACAATCATTAGCCCTGTTAGGAATCTGCTAAGGAAGGGGAAACATATCACCTCCCATCCTTGTTGGCTTTGGACAATAAGTGTTAATATGACCAAGTTCACCACAATTATAACAGGTAGGAATGAACTTGCTTTGGGGCTCAAAGACACCTTGTCCACAACCCACATTAGCATTAGGCTGAGCTTCACACGGTTGGGCCATTCCTCTACCATGACCATGACCACCTCCAGAAACATTGAGCCGCAATTCTTGCATCATGGCCATCATGTCTTGAATATTTTGTTGTTGTAATTGTTTAGTGTTTGCAACCCTTTGAGCAGGTTGGGCTGCACCCTCTACCTGATTTCCCTCATTTTGGCCACCACATAACTTTGCACATGGACCGCTTTCCCATACTCATTGAGTCTTTGAGCCTTCCATTCTTTCTCCCTAGCGATAGTGACTACTTCCTTGAAGGTAGCAAGCGTTTTTAGCTCAACTTTGAACTTCAGACTTTCCTTTAAGTTGCCACAAAATGGTCCTTTTTTAACATGGCCGGAGGGATTTCATTTCCCAAAGCTCAGGCCCATTTATCCCATAACAAGTGAACTGCATGACCAAATCATTAGCACTTTGATTAACCTTCTAAATGTACCCCAAAATTTCATGCCAAACTTCATCAAGTACTTCGATGCTTCTATATTGTGCCAAAAAAGCTTGCGTCACATAATTGTAGTCCAAAACCACCCTTGGAGTTTGTGCTTGCACCAGCTCTTCATGCTTTTGTAACCAAAATTTTGCCTCATCCTGTAAATTGTGTTGCAGTAATCCTATAATATAGCTTGATCTAGTATATTTTGTAGTAACCAATTGACTTCTAGTTTCTCAATAAAAGATCATGCATTCTTAGTAGGCAATCCATGAAATTGTGGAAACTCGTCCGCTGCTATGTTCTACTGTCACAAAAACACTTACATGTGACATCAAAAGTTCAAGGATGTCGATGGATCACTCTAGTACAGCTAATCCACCTCACGCTCAGTAACCCGGCCCCCAGTGCTTGGCTTCATAAAACCTCACGACCCTCCAAAGGGTGCAATCCAATTACATGACCGCCTCAAGTGTTGTCCACAATTTGCAAATACATAGGCGGTTCTCCATAAGGACTCACGTCCCTTTTATTCTTTGCCTACAAAATAGACATATTTCTTAAAAATTGGAGCACAAGAGCACTTGCTCCTCAGTGGGGGAATCAAAACAATGTTAGCATGCAAACAACAAGGAAAATGAGTGCCTATATAGCCTTGCACGAGTCACACTGTCGGAAGGAAGAAGTATTACATTGCAAAAACCACCTGTGATAAGCACTTGTAAAGATTTATGAAAGAACCCTTCAAGCACAAAACACACTTGGAACTAGGACATCGTGATGTAGCTCATCTTGTGGAGATGTCCATAGAGTATCCATAGGCAAAAAACATATGAAAGAGGAGAGAGTTATGGCCACTCAAAAACTGGGGTTGTACTCTCTCTTGCTCCAAAATGAGCTATCTAGAAAGTGTGCAAGTGTTGCAGCTATAATAATGGGGAATTTTCTTATATTTTATCCCCAAAGATTTCTTCTCTCTCCTCAATCGACAAGGATTTCTTGCAAGATTTCATTTTATTGGTCCTTTTTTGGGCTCAATTTGGGTATAAAATGGGTAGCTGGTGACTTTTTGACCAAGGGAAGGGGTGGGGGCAAGTGTGCACCAGAGGACCAAAATGAGGGTCAGCGCTTGGGCAGCTGAGGGGGAATCCAAAATGGCCTCCCTTCTCCCCCAAATGTCCATGAGCCCCCATAGTCAAGCTTTGAGAGAGCTCCTCTCACATTTGATACACCCTTAATTGGCACCCCATCCTCCCCTTATACCCCCAAATTTTTCCTTTCCTCTTCTCATGTGGGATAATTCCATTGCCACATGGCACATTCCTCCCACTCTTCCCCAAGTCCCTTCTCTCCCCACAGAAAATTTCCAGCTTGACCTCTTCTCAGGACCAACTTCCCTGGAGCATAGTGCACCGCTCCGGGCATCAAATGCAACTCCGTAAAGCACGACTTGAAGCCCATTACTTTGGATATCTCCATAAATTTAAATTCTCATAATTTCTAATTTTAGATCATCAAGTTGGTTTGTTGCATGTATTTGCAACCACTCTCTAAGTCAAGACCACCCACTTCGGACGCACATAACTCATGATGTACAAGTCCGATTCCAAGGAAAGAGTACTGTATGTACTTTTTAGAATGGAATTGTATATTGGGGCGAAGATGTTATGATTCGGTTAAAAATCTGCTCAATAGATTAAATTAACTTGTGTAAAAATTAAAAAAAACCAGAAATTCACAAATAAAATGAGTTGTAATGATCATATAATGTTGATTTGATATTTTGGATTATGCTTCACTAATTTACTGTTGTCCTTTGTATTAAATGACAGTCACTTGATAAATTAAATCTCTGGTTAAGGTTCCTATTGCATTAGTTCTCCTATACACCTGTTTGTGGGCACTTTATACTGGTTTCTGTAAAGGCGTCCTGACTTCTTTTATTGCTCTTTTTCTTATTCGTGATAATGCTAAGGGTTGCTACACATCCGTTATTGAATATGAGTGGCAATACATACTTGGTTTGTATATGGAGCTAAAGTATGGCAGCACATACTAGGATTTATTAAAACTGGTTCCAAGATTCTGGTTTTTTTCACATAAGATGATGTTTTTTTTACTGTTTGGTAAATTACCTTTACTTCAAACTGGGAAATTGAGTTATATATGGCTTGGCCGGGTTGGAACCTCGGCTATTCTATAAAATTTAATGGTCTTCATTTGCTAGTTTCAAAAAAAACACTCAAAAAATATATAGGACCTGATTCTAGCATCTTGCACTATATACAATAGTGCTTCTAGGAATAGGTTATAAAGGCCTCGGTTTTATGGAAAGTCGTATAAACTCCCTTTTATACTGATCCTTTCTGGTTTTTTATATGTCGTATCTGTCTTGGACCAGGTCCGAGTCTGATCGAAGGACTGACTCACCTAGGGCCTTATATTTTTTAATTAAAACAACTGTCTATTTCTGGCTAGTGATACAATATAACAAGACATGACATGATAAGCATTAATATTTCTTGAGAAATATAGTCTTCTTAACAGGGGGAGGGAACTTAGATTTATAAATGTATAAAAATCTTTAAAGTTTTTTTAAAAAAAGATATCTCAAGGTGATTTTAAAAATCGGTCCTTATAGTAGGATTTGCTCTAATTGTTTTCAAACCACAAGGATGAGGTTGTCCTTAATTGAGCTGTGTTTTTGGCTTGAGATTAACTTTACCTACCGACAAATGAGTGAAATTCTCTCTTATCATATAAAAAAGGAAGTGTTTCGTTTCTCCAAAAAACTTAGTGTAGCAAAAGATGTTTCAAAAAAAAGAGAGATATATGTATATTAAATTGAGGAATGAAAAGATACATTGCTACTTTATGGGTGTGCAAGTTCCTTTATCAGATTGCCAAAGAATGGTTTATTTCAAAACTAAACAATATACTTGTTAAGAACGATATGCGTTTTTAAGGTGACATGGATAACAACTGGGATGCCCTGCATCACCTGCGTACAGTCACGTGCTAACGAACTGTTTTCTTGTGGCTATGGGTGCAGGTGAGGGCTACCTTCCTTGATTAAATTGTCCAGTTCTTAACAAATGGAGGATATCTTAATGTGACGCAAATTATCCCAGACTTTGGGTTTATGGATTCTTGAACTATATCTTATTATCTTCATTACCTTGTACAAAATTTATTTTCAACTACAAATAAATTATTGTGTAATGCCACTGTACTTTTCTAGAATTTATGGTCTGTGAACAGCTCGTGTTCGTTTGAGTATATGTATATAGATTTAAAACTGCTATACACACACACACACACACACACACACACACACACACACACACACACACACACACACACACACACACACACACACACACACACACACACACACACACACACACATGCACACACACAGACACACACACATGCTCATGCACTCAAAAGTTTCTTCCCACACATGATTCATTTGATAAAACAATTAAAATGTAAGTTGCAAGAAAAACTTGGGTGACTAATGTGAAAAAAACACCATTCATATTGAATAATATTTTTTGAAGATTACAAAGGTGGGATACCATTATCAATGTTGATAATGACCATAGCTATGGGTGGACTAATTGGAACCATTGCTAGAAGATTACAAAGTTGAAAGGCGAATGCTAAGCGATCATTCCTCTTCATTTGCATTGACATTTGATGGTGCCTCATGTTCATCAAGTTTCAACTGACTCTCTTTGGCCTTGAGCATTATTGCCTTTGGAATCTTGATTTTTTAAGGAATTCGTCCACCCTTGGGCTTCCATGCCCAAATGATGCACCTAGTGTCTTCCCAACGTTGAGGATCATTGATGTTATCTCTCCAATACTTGTTCCACAATCCTTGTAAACCTCCACATCACTTGCATTCTTCTTCTTTGAAATTGGTGCCCAGTATTGTATCTTCACTTGAAGATAGATTGCCGAGTCATTGTTCTGATCAATATCTGTTGCTACCACTCCTAACCAAATTGGGTAATTTTCATCACAAGGTTGCACAAGTACAAAGTCTCCCTTTGACACATCAAGAGTTTGGTTGAACTCCTCAGCAGGTTTGTTGCGCATTGGACCACAATAGTGGCCCTCTATTATGTCAAGTGCTTCATCTAGACCATCTTCCAATGGAACTTCAAGAGGATGATCTTTGTTCACGCATACTCCTTGGCCAAAATTCATCAAATAAAGTGTTTTCACTTTGTCCAGGGTTTTGCATAGCTTGCATGAGATTCTCCCAGTACATAAGAACTGGGTTGATCCACTTAGCATACTCACTTTCATCTCCTTTCTCTTGCAAGTGATCTTTCCACCAACTAACATACTTCTTTATTCCTTCCATAACTTTCTCACTATCTTTAACATTCTCAAAGGGTGGTATTACTTTTGGAACACCTTCAGGAAGCTTGGCTCCTCCTTGGTCATTTCTCTTCCATAACTCTATACCATTTTCGGGTAACCAATCCACATTTTTAGGGTGCACTTTGTACTGCATCAAAGGTATTCCATCACTCATATAGAACCTAAATTGCAATGGCTTTGAATGACCCACTAAGCTATCTGCTCCATCATACAAATCCTTTAAAGTTTGCCACCTTTTGTAGGAGAAAAGGTGCTGGATGCATGCTAACACACTCATTGAAGATCTTCATCAAATGTGGAAATGTAAAAATGGATTGTTTTCTAAGCTTCTCAG
The DNA here is from genome assembly GCF_014529385.1 of Adiantum capillus-veneris. Classification (NCBI taxonomy): domain Eukaryota; kingdom Viridiplantae; phylum Streptophyta; class Polypodiopsida; order Polypodiales; family Pteridaceae; genus Adiantum; species Adiantum capillus-veneris. The sequence continues at coordinate 893,844 of NC_140952.1, forward strand.
AAAAGCGACTGAACAATGCATCAATGTCTTCATGAGTGTGACCAACCATAATAAATCCAAGTTTTCCAGTGTCAAATACTCCTCATGCAACCAAAAATGATAGGTATGCAAACACATATCGGTTCTTATTTTCTAAACCACAATTGTAAAGTTGCAACAACAATGTTCTTGGCAACCTCTTGAACCCAAATACATTGCCATCCTCATGTACATGTGCATTAGTAGAAAATATTGATTGCATCATTGGACAATCATTTCCCTATCTAGAAGCAAAATTCTCAGTGTCCACATTCACATTTGTGATTAGATCAGTCTCTGCCTCTTCATTCTAAGCACTCTGTTCCTTGCAGTACTGTTTTTTCTCCTTAAGCACTTTCATATGGTGATAGAGAGAATCTGTAGACAAAACACAATAAAAAAGATTTGTTCGTGGTTCTACACTTGAGTTTTCTAAGCTCAAGTCACCAAACATATGTTTATCTCTTCTTTCTAAGTTTCTTAGACATTTTGAGAGAGATGAAATTGTGAAGTTGGGATCGGCCATAATCCCAATGCAAAGTGACCAAGCTGTTTGTCCATGTCCATGAGTGAGCATTCGTATCAAGGATACTGGAAGCCTCTCAACTCCATTGACAGATTTTGGAACTGGTTTAATTTGTGGTATAGCTGTCTTACTTTGGTCCATCTTGTCATGTATAATGCACAAGAACTTGGTTGGGTTCATTTTTGAAGAGATCCTCCAAGCATAGTACAGATTTCTATAGCTCATTTGTTGCAACATGTGTGCTCTCCTCTGTGCCATGTATCTAGCACGCTCCACTTGAGTTTAGAGAATGTGCTTGATTTTGATAATGTGACTGTCTTGACGACTGTGTTCCACAAACTTGAGAATGTTGGCTGTGACAACGTTTTGTATTCCATTGTGACAAGTGTGTCGTTTACTTCCCACAAAATGTCCACTTGTTTGTACATTGTTGGTAGAACACATTGAGTTTCCCGAGTGCCATGCATGTTTGTCCTTGACTTATGTGACATTTGATCTGCATTATTATCTATGAAGCCTTGTATGAGTGCTTTTGCCATCTCAACATGTGTCAAGCTCTTCCTTATTATTCCAATGTTTCCATGATTGCCATTGCATGCTCCATCCAAGAATTTTTTACGCAGCCTGTAAAATGTTGACTTTTGTAATGGAATTGGCCTATTTAACTTGAGAGTAGCGGAAATTAATGAGAGTACTTTTGAGAAATAACTTTGTGAGCATAACGGGTGAACATAATTGAAGATAGCAACATAATCATAGCAATTAGTTAACTTGGCATGAACAATACTTTTGCAAGAGAGAGAATTTAGAGAACATGACAACAGTTGAGGATCGGATTTATGTGGAGCCGGTCCCCCCTCCAATAGGCATTTGTATTATGATTTCTCCCATTAAGAGAGACTTGTTACAATACGGTCTTTGTGTTTCTTGTGACCTAGGTGATGCAATGAAGATGGAAAGCTTCATGCATCACAAACATAACATAAACTTGAAGAAACCTTTAGCTATCCCAAGCCTCAGTCCCAAGACCTCAAACACCTTAGAAGGTGGAGAGAGCTAGCAGGGAATGAGGGTAGGGAAGAGGAAGAAGAAACATTTCGTAGGAGAAAGAATTAGTTCCTCACTTATCATAACTCTTGTTGCTAGCATACATAATAGCATAGTAATGAAGAAGAAGGAGATGGCAAGCTTAAGCATTGAAGCATGGCTCTTGGTTGGATTTGCACTCCATAGCCAAGAGTGTTGGTGTAGGCTCTCAACCTCTACTTGCTTGGAGAGGGAGCTCTTGCACTTTGCATAGCACACAATGAGAGTGTTTGTGAGTGTGTGTGGGTGATTATACCCCCTAATCAACCCCCTAGCTTTCTTGGGTCGACCCCCCCTTGTAGCTCATGCTTGAAGCTCATTGGACCCCTCCAGGCCTAGCCAATCATAAGCAGGAGGCATTACAAGTAGTAGGGGTAGCCTTGAGACAAGTGTCCCCCTTTCCCCTTTGAGAGAGAGGGCTAGATCAATGCTAAATCAATTAATTAAATCTCCTAAATTACTATTGGACCCCTTGGGTGGCCAACCAATAGGCTTCAGGCATCTCATGAAGGTAACATAGGTAGGGGCCTGACATGTGTCCCTGCTGCCTCTTCAAGCTTGGGCCTTCCTTGTGTGTGTGAGTGTGTGTTCTCTCTCTATCCCCTAGGAAAAGGGTTCGCCCCCCCTCTTGTAGGGATACTTTTGACTTTTGGTGCTCAAGCACCTTAGTCATCAAGCATGACAATGCACTTGAACTAGGGGTGTTAAAGCATGACAATGCACTTGAACTAGGGGTGTTAAAGCACCTCGAGCACCTTAATCAAGTAGCAACTCAAGCACCTCAAGCATGTAGCAGGTCAAGCACATCAAGCACCTTAATCAAGCACCTCAAGAATGACAAGCACCTCAAGCACGACAAGCACCTCGAGCTTGGGCTGGGTTCCCGCCTCAAGCTTACCTAAGGTCAAAGGACTTTTACACACATTATTGGAGGTCTTCAATGAAGCTAACCCTAAGGTCTTATGCTCCATTGGTTAGCCTTGCTCTTTGATAGACCATCTCTCATTTGGGCCCCTTTACCATTGGCCCCGTGTTGAGATAGATCTATAAGCACATATCTATATCTTAACACTTGTTCCCGTTTATTCTCCCACATTAAGTGATCAATTTAATATGAGAAAATCATTTGGATTGATTATTTATTTGTTTTTATGACATTGCCTCTCTCTTGAAATCATAGTCTTCCTCGACTATGAGGTAGAAGAGATAAAGCCTTAGTCATTAGTCAATCTTACTTAGCGGGTAGAGGATCCCTTTTTACCCTACGACATCTTTCCAAGATGGATGACTAATCCATTTGGTGCTTGGGAGACATAGCTGCCGCAAGCATGTCTGCTCTTTAGTCCATTTCATTCTCCCAAAGTAGAGTGACAAATTCTACTTGGTGTTTGAGAGACGTCGTCATCACAAACATGATTCTAAGCATGCATACAATTAAATTTGTGCACAATTAAAAAGAGGACTAGTCTTATAAGACAAAAACATGAGTCATTTAAAAGATCCTTGCATCCATCTAGCATCTTTAAAAGGATAATTTTTGAACTTAATAAGATACCGTCAGATAATCTTACCATGTCATAGTACCTTGTATTCATGCCGAAGGACAACTTCGGGTTGTAGCACCTCTTCTTGGTCTTCAACTTCGGGAGGGTCTTCAATGATTGGTTCAGTTGGTGGCTCTCCTTTGTAGGGCTTAAGTAGGCTTACATGCAAGGCATTCTGTATGAGCCAATGGTTGGGCAACATGAGTTGATAAGCCGTCTCATTGATGGGCTTCAAGATTTGTAAAGGACCATAGTATCTTTTTGCTAGTTTAGCATAATACTTTTGATGGCCCGTAGGATTTTTGCCCGTCGTTTGCCTTAATCAAGCCTTAGGAAACTTGAGTAAGACCCAATCATTTTCTTTGAACATTAAGGCTCCTCTGTGCTTATCAGCAGCAGCTTTTTGCCTTTGTTGAGAGATGGATATAGCCTCCCTAATCTTTTGAAAAGATTCTTGTAAGTCACGGCTATACTCATTGGCAGTGAAGATCTTCCCATGTACTTTGAGTAGCAAGGGACTTTTAGGTCTTCCCTCAATGATCTCAAAAGGTGATTTTCCCGTAGAAGTATGTACATTATTATTGTAGGCATACTCTACAAGAGGTAAGTACTTTTCCCACTGTGAGAGTTGATCTACTTCGGTAACATAAGTCTTGAGTAGATTGAGTATCGTAAGATTTGCTATCTCACTTTGGCCATCTGTTTGTGGGTGGTAGGCCGAAGATAAATTCAATCTTGTTCCTAGATTTTCAAAGAGACCTTTCTAGAAATTACTGGTCATTCTAGGATCTCTATCTGACACGATGGATGTGGGTAATCCATGGTTCTTGAAAATATGAGATATGAAGAGAGTTGCCATTTGATGTGCCTTAATAGTCTTTTTGACAGGAATAAAATGTGCTTGCTTGCTAAACTTGTCGACTATTGTCCATATTCCTGTATTCCCATGGATAGACTTGGGTAATCCAAAGATGAAATCCATGGATATACTCTCCCATGGTGAATTTGGAATAGGTAATGGCTGGAGTAATCGAGGTGGCTTCCCTCTATCATACTTGGTCTTTTGGCATACTACACATTTTGATACATACTCTTGTATGTCCACTTTCATGGTAGGCCAATAGAAGTACGTCTCTACTCCTCGGAGAGTAGGTTGAATACCTCTATGCCCCGCATATGGAGGAGCATGGGATTCATACATAACTTTCTCGCGACGGGAATGGGTAACACATAGCCTATTGCCGTGGAGAAGATAACCATCCTGCAAGGTGAATGGTTCCTCTTTCTTCCCCAAAGCAAGGGCTGACATTATGTCTCTAAAGTCAGGGTCAGTAGCATACTCATCTATCATAGAGGATAGATCATTGTGAGTAGCTATAGACACCGCATTAACTTTTGGTCATCGTGAAAGTGCATCGGCAACTTGCTTGTGCTTACTAGCTATGTGAGCAATATGGAAATTAAATTGCGAAAGAAAATTTGCCCACCTCATTTGTTTGTCGGAAAGCTTGGTTTGTGTCATGAAATACTTGAGACTTTGGTGGTCGGTTCGTAGGATAAATGGAGTCCCCAATAGGTAGTGCTTCCATTTGTCTAGGGCATGTAGAATAGCTAAAAGCTCTTTCTCATAAATGCCCAAGACTCGTTCATCAATATTGAGCCTTTGGCTCTCATTTGCTATGGCATGCCCTTCTTGAAGCAAAACTACTCCAAGGCAATCACCACAAGCATCACATTGGACCTCAAATGGCTTTGAGAGATCCGGAAGCACGAGGACTGGTTGGGAAGTAAGTTTCTCTTTGAGTTTTTCAAAAGAATTTTGCTCCTTAGCAGTCCATACAAACTTAACGTTCTTCTTAGTTAAGTCGTGTAGTGGTCCTGCTACTTGAGAGAATTTTGCTATGAAGCGTCTATAGTATGCGCACATACCAACAAAGCTTCTTAGCTCATGTAGATTTCTTGGGTTAGGCCATGCTTTTATTACCTCTAACTTTGATGGATCCATTTGGATACCATCTTTAGAGATAATATGACCTAGGTATTGAATCTCTTGAAGGAAGAATTCTCTTTTCTTTTGGTTGAGATAAAGCTTGTTCTCCCTCAATGCTTGAAAAATTACTTGGAGATGTTGCTTATGTTCCTCCAAAGACTTGGAGTAGATGATGATATCATCAAAGAACAGTCCAGTGAATTTACGATATGGTCTAAAAAATTTATCCATCAAACGATTGAACGTAGCTGGTGCATTAGTCAAGCCAAAAGGCATGACTAGATATTCATACAGACCAAACGTTGTGCGAAACGCGGTCTTTAAGATATCTTCATCCACTATCCTTATTTGATGATAGCCACTCTTAAGGTCAATCCTACTGAAGTAGGTAGAGCCTTGTAGCTTATCAAACAGATCTTCTACCCGAGGTACGGGAAAATCTGTTTTTGATAGTGATATGGTTTAGTGCTCGATAGTCCACACACATACGGTATGTACCATCTTTCTTTTGCACTAAAAGGACTGGAGAACAAAAGGGAGAGGAACTAGGCCTCACCATCCCTTTGTCTACCAGTTCTTGTACTTGCCTCATGATCTCCTCTTGTTGAGCTTGTGAGACTCGATAAGGAGGCTTGTTAGGTGGTGAGATTTCAGGAAGGAGCTCAATGCGATGGTCATTATCCCCTCGTTTTGGAGGTAAGTCCATAGGGATATCATCGATGACCACATCTTGGAATCTTTTTAGAAAATTAGACAAGTCTAACTCTTCTTGATTCCCATTATTTACATTTGATGAAACATTAGTATCTTTTAGAGACTCTTTGACAAAAATCATGTACGCAGAAACTGAGCTCTTCATTGACTTATCAAAATCAAGAGGATTTACAAGTGGAATAGTGCGACCATGCTCACTAGCATCTATATACATGTTATTTCCCCTGTAGGTGAAGTAGATTTTCCTTTTAGGGAACTTCATGTTGGCAGCCATGCGATCAAACCATGGTGCCCCTAGGATAACATCCTCATGTTGGAGAGGAGAGATGAAGAAGTCTTCTTTGTCGACATAGCTTTGGACATGAAGCCTCAACTTCCAAATCAAGGGAGTAACGGAGGCTTGTTGTCCCTTGAAAGCTGCATCAGCCACTACTATATCTCCTATCTCAAAAGCTTGAATGCCCAACTTGGTGGCCAACTCTATTGATATGAAGTTGAGAGTAGAGCTAGGGTCAAACAAGATAAAGGCATCATGCTCTCTTACCTTTCCCCAAGCATAGGAAAGTGATGATCCTTTGCAATGAGCATCCTCTTTTGGAGCTTCGATGGTAGAAGCCCTAGGAGTCTCATTGCGAGCATTCTTCTTGGGGCAAGAACGATAGCCATGTCCTTGCTCCCCACACTTGAAACACTTATGGTCCTTGCAAAAAGCTTAAAGATCTTCAGGAGAGAGTTTGTTTTTACCTTTGTAAACTCCCTTCTCCTTGGACCAATTGTTGTTGTTGTTGGAATTGGCTTGGGAAGTATTTTGAACATTGGTTTTTCCCTTTGCATCATTTTTATCTTTGTTTTCCATGGGCTTGACATTACGTCTAGCCCCTTGATGGAAATTGATGCGTGAAGCAACCATGGTGTGATGGATTACTTCGCTAATTGTACTAGGCCGTTGAGAGTTGATGTATTCGGCCATCTCTTCAGGTAGCCCCGCATAGAATTGCTGCTTTTGCTCGGCAAAGTCTATCTTTTGAAAGACAGTAGCCTTGAGATGTAAATCCCAAAACTTGTCTACATATTTGTGGATAGACTCATGCGGGAGGAGCTTCAAGCTGCGCCATTCGGTAAGCACTTTGTCCTTTGCATCGCTTGCAAGGAATTGCTTCATGATGGAAACTCGTAGACTTTTCCATGTCTTTGGGGATTCACCATCTCCACGAAGGCTAGCCCACCATTGACGAGTTGATTTTTGGAAGTGCATAGCTACATGGCGTAGCTTGGAGGACTCTGTGAAGCCCTCATCTCCAAAGGCCGCATCAAATTGCTGGATGAAGGCCAACACTTTGTCGGTAGCACCGAAGGTGCCATCATAAGTGAGAAAAGAGATACTCTTTCCTCCGTCCTTGAACTTCTTTAGCTTTTGTGACCTTCGCCATGTAGGAAACGATTTGCGATGTCCTCCCCTCTTCTATTCTCTAGGAGAATAGCCATAACTTTCATCGGAAGAGGAGGAAGGTGAAGAAGAAGGAGAAGAGGGTGACCTCTTCCTAGCCCTTTTCTTCCTTTGTTTCCTCTCTTTCCTTTGAGAGTGATGAGGAGAAGGACTATGTGTTGATCTTTTCCTCTTGGGAGGAGTAGGCGGTCATCTAGACCGCCGTCTTCGTGGAGCCACATCTTCAGAGGAACTTAAACTTTCCTTGCTTTCTTGCTCTTTGGATTCCTCCTCTCCAATGGGAGAGAGTCTTCTTTTGGGGGTCTGTTCAAGAGGCCTCCTAAGCTCTCCCTCCTAAGCACGAAGTTGTTGAGTAACTTCGACTTGCAAAGCAGGGTTTCCCAGAGCTTGCTGCAACCTAGTGACGAGATAATTCACAAACATGGGAGCATCATCATTATCACCTTCATGTGCAAAATCAAAGCTATCAATGTTCATTCTACTCTCTTGATTGTTGTCATCCATGTTAACAAAATTTATATATGTACTTAGTATATTCTTTGGCAATTCAAAACCTTAGTTGCCACTCCTCTTAGCCTTTGAAAACCGGCTCTTAAGTATCTCTCGGAGTGGTTAATTATAGAGAGTAGAGGAGTAGGTCTAACATAGCAGAGTTGCCAAGGGCTAGCTCCTTTCAGACTTCTTATGGCTCAATAATGGTAAAGCCATAGGCAAGTCTAAAAAGACTCCATTATTAAGTCCAAAGCTCCCGAGGTGTGCACCATCCCCCACATAGTGGGCTCAACAAAACCGATAATAGATCCCAGTTCCACTTACCCTATTATAATTAACAACATCAACCATTTATAGGCTACTTAAGGACCTCTCTTCTTAAGCAAGAAAAGAGAAACTAAATGCTCTTATACCAATGTAATGGAATTGGCCTATTTAACTTGAGAGTAGCATAAATTAATGAGAGTACTTTTAAGAAATAACTTTGTGAGAATAACGGGTGAACATAATTGAAGATAGCAACATAATCATAGCAATTAGTTAACTTGGCATGAACAATACTTTTGCAAGAGAGAGAATTTAGAGAACATGACAACAGTTGAGGACCGGATTTATGTGGAGCTGGTCCCCCTCCAATAGGCATTTGTATTATGATTTCTCCCATTAAGAGAGACTTGTTACAATACAGTCTTTGTGTTCCTTGTGACCTAGGTGATGCAATGAAGATGGAAAGCTTCATGCATCACAAACATAACGTAAACTTGAAGAAAGCTTTAGCTATCCCAAGATTCAGTCCCAAGACCTCAAACACCTTCGAAGGTGGAGAGAGCTAGCAGGGAATGAGGGTAGGGAAGAGGAAGAAGAAACATTTCGTAGGAGAAAGAATTAGTTCCTCACTTATCATAACTCTTGTTGCTAGCATATATAATAGCATAGTAATGAAGAAGAAGGAGATGGCAAGCTTAAGCATTGAAGCATGGCTCTTGGTTGGATTTGCACTCCATAGCCAAGAGTGTTGGTGTAGGCTCTCAACCTCTACTTGCTTGGAGAGGGAGCTCTTGCACTTTGCATAGCACACAATGAGAGTGTTTGTGAGTGTGTGTGGGTGAGTATACCCCCTAAGCAACCCCCTAGCTTGCTTGTGTCGACCCCCCCTTGTAGCTCATGCTTGAAGCTCATTGGACCCCTCCAGGCCTAGCCAATCATAAGCAGGAGGCATTACAAGCACTAGGGGTATCCTTGAGACAAGTGTCCCCCTTTCCCCTATGAGAGAGAGGGATAGATAAATGCTAAATCAATTAATTAAATCTCCTAAATTACTATTGGACCCATTGGGTGGCCAACCAATAGGCTTCAGGCATCTCATGAAGGTAACATAGGTAGGGGCCTGACATGTGTCCTTGCTGCCTCTTCGAGCTTGGGCCTTCCTTGTGTGTGAGAGTGTGTGTTCTCTCTCTATCCCCTAGGAAAAGGGCTCGCCCCCCCTCTTGTAGGGATAGTTTTGAATTTTAGTGCTCAAGCACCTTAGTTATCAAGCATGACAATGCACTTGAACTAGGGGTGTTCCCACAAGCATCTCAGGCAAGCATGTCAAAGCACCTTGAGCACCTTAATCAAGTAGCAACTCAAGCACCTCAAGCATGTAGCAGGTCAAGCACCTCAAGCACCTTAATCAAGCACCTCAAGAATGACAAGCACCTCAAGCACGACAAGCACCTCGAGCTTGGGCCGGGTTCCTGCCTCAAGCTTACCTAAGGTCAAAGGACTTTTACACACATTATTGAAGGTCTTCAATGAAGCTAACCCTAAGGTCTTATGCTCCATTGGTTAGCCTTGCTCTTTGATAGACCATATCTCATTTGGGCCCCTTTACCATTGGCCCCGTGTTGAGATAGGTCTATAAGCACATATCTATATCTAAACACTTGTTCCCGTTTATTCTCCCACATTAAGTGATCAATTTAATATGAGAAAATCATTTGGCTTGGTTAGATATTAGATTTTATGACAACTTTCCTATTCCATGCATTACATACCATGCTTTACTACATACCTTCTTTCCATCAAAAGTAAACTCAAAGCATTCCTCTTCTTGATACTTTCTATGAGCCATGCTCATACAATCCAATACAAATGTGCATCGACTAGTGTAGATTTGTCCCCAAAAGTCTGCCCTCTCTTGCATGATTTTGGATTTGTTTCTAATCTGGCAGCATCGCATCTCACAACAATCAATTGTTGCAACTTTGTGAATGTTTGCAGCATCACATTGTTTGTTGAAAGAATGAGCATTACCTTTTTTTTTTCTAGGCCTAAATCTATGTATAGAACTCCTTTTCTTACCTGTCCCATCTCTTATATCATAGTCACCGGCAATGGCATCCTTCTCTCTATCATTTTGAGTATGAAGAAGAAGACCTAGTTCTGTACTGGTGGTACCTTCTTCAAAACTAGTTTCAGTGTTGTTATCTATGCCATCATCCTCATAGTCATCACTGGAAGCATATAAGCTGTCAAGGGAATCTCCCGTTTCTTCCATGAGGAAATCTTGAATACCCTCAATGGCAGAAGAGGATCCAGTGTCTTTGATCAAGGGCTCACCATTCTCAAATGTGAGCTGCCTAATAGGCCAGCTTACCAAATTCAAACTTGAAATATCACTTTGATGTGGATGCATCGACCCTTCCATAATGACACTCAAGCTACTCTCACCTAGTTCAGTACAGTTTATATCCTCATATGGGTGGACCAGCAATACCACTCCATTACCAAGTTTTGTAGATCTATTGTCAGCCCAAAGGATGACTCTTTTCTCTTTCCAACTCGCTCTATCTATCAAGCCATCTTCTCTAACAAGAAAATCCTCATCTATTGTGGCAGATTTTCCTCTGTCCATAACAATATTATGCAATGGCCATTTGATGATGCTTCCAACTGCTTGAGACATGGTTCTTGCATCCATTGTGATGAATGGAATCAAGAAGGTGTCATCAAAACTTTCTAGTACATGTATCTCCACACATGTTATGCCAATCAATTCAAAACCACAACATTGAGATGCATCAATAGAATGAACAACCCCACGAGCTTTCCTTGTGGAACCATCAACAAGAAACACTAAATCACCTTGTTTTGGAACCTGCAATTTTTGAGAAAATCAAGAGATATCAGTAAAATTGTATGTCTGAACATATAACTCAAAATTTAATGCATTCCCAAGATACACTCACAATTTTGGCAAAATCTTGCATCCCATTCAATTAAGAAAATCTACACTGAGTCAATCCATGGAGGATGGTAGGAGGCTCGAGCTCAAGTTTGAGCCTGTATGTACATCCAAGTGCTAGAAATATAAAGCTGACAAGAGTTGCAAGATAGGGACTATGTTACATTGCAGAGGCACCCATGGAATTTGATAGGAGGCTTTTTAATGCTTTTAAAACCTTCTATATTATAATAAGTTTGGATTTTTCTACAGACTGTGATGAGTTCGACGACGGCGCGACAGGTGAGATTCTTTACTCCCGCATCTCCTCGCCCTCTACGAATCTGCTCGCGGTCCAACAAGGCTCTTTTTCACAACTCTATATTAATTCTCTATCTCTCTCTCTCCCTCTCTCTCTTCTACATTAAAACAGGGTTTCGGTTTTTGTGCAGAGTGTGAAAAAATTGACGACGACGTGACAGGTATGGCTCTTTACTTTCCCATCTCCCTCTCCTCTATGAATCTATTTGCAGTCCCAAAACGCTCTACATTAACTCTGTGTGTGTGTGTGTGTGTTCATATCTTTCTGTTTTTTATTGCAAGTGAAGATCTGAGTGCAGTTTAGATTTGAAATTTGAATTTCAAATTCGAAAGGCTTATCTAGGTGCACTTCTTTTTCTCTCTCTCTCGTGTGTGTGTGTGTGATATATCTTCTTCTAATCTTTCTGTGTAATTACCCTCAGCTCCTCTTAATCACTCCCTAATCTCTCTATGTAATCTCCCTTGCCTCCTCTTAATCACTCCCTAATCTCTTCTAATCTCTCTATGTAATCTCCTTTGCCTCCTCTTAATCACTCCCTAATCTCTCTATATAATCTCCCTTGCTTCCTCTTAATCACTCCCTCCCTTCCTCTTAATCTCTCCTAAACCTGTATCTCAAAAGTTCAATCTTCAATATCATTCTACTAGTTTCTAATCTCTATTTAATCTACTTCTAATGACCACTTATACTCATTATTTCTAATCTCTATTAGTTTCTAATCTCTATTTAATCTACTTCTAATGATTACTAATACTCATTCTATTAGTTTATAATCTCTATTTAATCTACTTCTAATGACTACTTATTGTTTGCTACCGTCTCCTTGATACACCTTTTAAAATCTATCATTAAGTTAATCAAACTACAACTACGTCTAAAATCACACTCTATAAATTGAAAGTAAGTGGCTATTCTTTAGTTAGAGTACTTAATCAATAAGTACTTTAATTTACTTTTTTAAAAACTATAATTAAGTAATTAATCTACTTAAAGAAAAAGATAGATAACAACACTTACTTGGTTGGGTACTGAGTGTGACATTTCTTTGCTTTTGATATTTAGCTCGTTTTTGGTGCCTTGTTTCCTTGAGAAACTAGAACAATGAGCTGATGTAGCTTAAACCTCACCTTCTAATGCTCTCAAAGCACTAGCATATTCCACTCTAGTGTGACCTCATGAGCTTATTGTGGATATTTTAGCATGATAGTGTTTCCTCATGCAAGTGCTTGAGACTTAACCAGAGCTAGAGCATAATAGCTCTTGGGAAAGCGGCTCAAATTTAAGTTCGAACCTCGCCTACCTATGATATTTTAGCAAGTCTGTCTTAATGGCATCCTTGTGGCTACTTAGGGAAAGAGGCTCGAGCTTAAGTTCGAACCTTGTCTACATATGCTAATGTAGCAAGTCTGCCTTGAACTTAAGTTTGAGCCTCAACTGTATATGTTACTTTAGCACTAGGGTGTACGGTTAGCCTCATGACATCTGTGTGGCTACCAATGCCAGTAGGCTCAAACTTAAGTTCGATCCTCACTTGCATATACTAGAGTAGCACCATCATGTAGGGCTTGTTGCTACCAAGGGCATAGAAGAACACCTTTAGGCTCAATCTTAAGTTCGAGCTTCAAGTGCATATTCTTTAGAACTAGGATGCAAGGCTTGCCTCCTAACATCCTTGTAGCTACCAATGGAAAGAGCCTTGCTTGCTGTGTAGCCCTACTATGCAAGGGCACAGCCTCATGACATCCTTATCAAGGACATGGAAAAATATCTTTAGACTCAAGCTAAAGTTTGAGTATTTCATACTGTAGCGCTAGGGGGAAAGGTTAGCCTTGTGAAATCCTTATAGATACTAAGGTCATAGAATAGAATCCTTGTGGAAAACAATGGGAAAAATCTTGCACTTAAGTGTAGAACTTTCCTACAAATGTCAGTATAGCACTACGATGCATGTATAGCTTCATGACATCCATGTGGATACCAAAGGAAAAGAAAAACACTTTGAGGCTCGAGCTTAAGTTCGAGCCTCAATTGTATAAGCTATTGTAGCACTAGGGAGTATGACTAGACTCATCCTTTAGAGATAATAATTCCAAGAGGCTCTTGATCCTCACTTGCATAGGCTAGTGTAGCACTAGAATGCAAGCCTAATGCCATCCTTGTGGCTACCATGGGTATAGAATAGCACCTTAAGTTCAACGCTCATTTTCATATGCTAGTGTAGCACTAGGATGCAAGGCTTTCCTCATGACATCCTTGTGTCTACTAAGGGCAAGAGGCTCGAACTTAAGTTTGAGCCTTGCCTACATATGCTAGTATAGCACTAGCATGAAAGTCTAGCTTCATGACATGCTTGTGGATACCAAGGGAACAAAACAACACCTTTAGGTTCAAACTTAAGTTTAAGCCTCAATTGTATATGATATTGTAGCACCAATGTGTAAGGCTAGCGGAGGGATATCCTTGTGGCTACTTAGGGAAAGAGGCTCGAACTTAAGTTCGAACCTCGCCTACACATGCTAGTATAGCAAGTCTAACCTAATGACATCCTTGTGAATACTTAGGGAAAGCGGCTCAAATTTAAGTTCGAACCTTGCCTACATATGCTATTGTAGGCTATCTTAATGACATCCTTGTGGCTACTTAGGGAAAGAGGCTCTTGAACCTTGCCTACTTATGCTAGTATAGCAAGTCTAACTTAATGTCATCCTTGTGTCTACTTAGGGAAAGTGGATCAAATTTAAGTTCGAACCTTGCCTACGTATGCTATTGTAGCAAGTCTGGCTTAATGACATCCTTGTGGCTACTTAGGAAAAGAGGCTCGAGCTTAAGTTCGAACCTTGCCTACATATGCTAATATAGCAAGTCTGCCTTGGACTTAAGTTTGAGCATCAACTGTATATGTTACTTTAGCACTAGGGTGTAAGGTTAGCCTCATGACATCTGTGTGGCTACCAATGCCAGTAGTCTCAAACTTAAGTTCGATCCTCACTTGCATATACTAGAGTAGCACCAACATGTAGGGCTTGTTGCTACCAAGGGCATATAAGAACACCTTTAGGCTCGATCTTAAGTTCGAGTCTCAAGTGCATATTCTTTAGCACTAGGATGCAAGGCTTGCCTCATGACATCCTTGTGGCTAGCCTTATTTGCATATGCTATTGTAGCACTAGGGTGTAAGGCTGCTAGCCGAGGGACTTCCTTGTGGCTACCAAAGGCAAGAGGCTCGAGCTTAAGTTCCGAGCCTCACCTAGATATGTTAGTATAGCACTATCATGAAAATCTAGATTCACTAAGTCCTTTTAGGATTCATGCAAGAATAGAAAAACACTTAGGATTGAACTTAACTCTAGCCTCATGGAATCCTTTTGGTTACCAATGACAAGAGGCTCAAACTTAAGTTTGATCCCCACTTTCATATTTGAGTGTAGCACTAGCATGGAAGGCTAGCTTGATGACATATTTGTGGCTATCAAGGGCGTATAATAGCACCTTTAGGCTCGATCTTAAGTTCGAGCCTCAAGTGCATCAGGGAATTAAAAATCACTTTTAGGCTCAAACTTAAGTTTGAGCTTCCTCTCCATATGCTAATGTAGCACTAGGGTGCATGCCTAGCCTCATGACATCCTTCTAGCTAGAAAAATCATAGAGCTTCACTTTTAGGCTCAAATTTAATGTAGCACTAACTTGCAAGACTACTCTCATGACATCCTTGCGGCTAGCAAGGGTACAAAACAACATCTTTTGGCTCAAACATAAGTTTGAGCCTCGCCTACACATGCTAGTGTTTTTTTTAAAAATGTGCTATTTAACTTAAACATATGCTCCTTGTTTAGGTTCTAACATTGTTATTTTTGGTTGTTTCACGAATGGAGGCTTTCAATGTACTAAGTATACCAGATCAGGGTGCACAAGTCTTCACACTCGATGTTCTTGGAATGTCCACTCACGCCAAAACTAGTGCTCCAAGAATAAAGGTTGACAAGACCTTTGAGTTAAAAAAAGAAGAAAGAGTGAAGTGGTTTGTGGATACCTACGATACAGATGCAAACTACAAAGGTGACATCCATCTATATTTGTCACAAGGTGATATGAAATATGGAGACATGGGGTTTGTTGTGGGTGTCAAAGATGATGTGGATGCAACAGCAATGCCATGATTTGCATGTAATGTGATACCTATTGGAGAGACCACAAAGGCAAACAAGTTTTGATTATCATTGGGCACTTTTCATGTAGCAGACATGAATGGTAGCAAACTAGGAAAATAAAATTCTATTGTAAAATTAGGATTGAAGATCTCCAGCTTCACTAATCAAGAAGACTCAGGTGTGGACTGTGTGGAAGACCTAGTGAAGGCAGTGAAACATGCAAAGCGAGTCTTGAGCTTACCAAAGAAGATTGTACCTGCAAAGAAACCAATAGGGGCACTACCTAAGAAAGTTGTGGAGAAGACAGGGAAAGCCATAGTTAGGAGTGCACTTGCAGCATCAAGAGGTGCCCATGCAAGCGCTTCAACACATGTAGAGAAGATCACTACCACCATTAATTTAGAGGAGCAAGAAGGTTCACAAGGGCAAGATGCACAAGGACTCAAAAGAAAAATAAAGGCAAAGGATGATTCTACTCTTTAGGAAGATCGACAAAAACTAGCAAAGAGGAAGATGAAAAAGAGTGCATAAGAAAAAGAGGTTTCTGAAGAGGAGTTGATGGACATGGAAACTCCATCCGACGATAACAAGGCACGGACCTCTTTAGAAATCAAGAAGGTATTCTATCCTTTTGGGATCAATGAAGTCTTTAGCATTGATGTGACAAGGTGTTTTCCTGCTCCATCAAACTATGTGTATAGAAGATTAAATCTAGATTGGGTCAGGATTTTGACTTTAGACTTCATTCAAGAACCAAAGCAAGAGGAGATACTAGCAATTTTGATGCCTTGTGATCCTTCCAAAAGACATCCTCTTGAAAAAATTTCCAAAGAGGATGTTCGCAATGTTGATTATTGGATCATCTCTATACAACACTCCATTAGTGCTGCAAAACGTTTGCAAGGTGCAAATGTTGCAAAGGTTACCCCTCAATTGCGTCAACAATTCAAATATGGACGATCAAAGTTTATTCTCAATTGCCCACCGAAGATCTCTCGTGAAATCTCCAAAGATTCGAATCTATCTGTTGCAATGTCAATGCAAAAGGAGCCATTTCTTGACCAACTTATGCAAGCACGAGCACAATGGCACGCAAATGGTTGTCCTTCTAAGCCACCGCCTGGTGTCAACCAAACCAAGAAGGACTTTGAGGCTTGGAAGGTACTTGTTTGATTCTTTGAAAACACGGATGTGAGTCTTTTTAATTGATATCTATTTGTAAACTAGAGTCTATCATAGGCTCAAGCAAGACCTCCATGTGCTCATTTAGAACTTAAATTGAGGTTTTAACTTAAGATTTAGTGTCACTTGCATATGAGGCTAAGCGAGGCTCGAACTTAAGTTTGAGCCCCACTTACATATACCCATGTATTTTGGACTTTGCATAGATGTATGTGACCATATAAATAAACAATTCAATCTAGCTAGGCTTGAACTTATTAATTATGCGTCTCAATCCCACAAGTTAGAGCCTTGTCAATATTGATGTTGGAATTTTCAATTTTGCAGACCTTTGTTGAGACAACAGAGCACACACTTCAAAAGGGATTTGTCAAGACCGACTTGCATTTGCTTCTATGTGATGAGAAGATATGGAAGAATTGGGTCAAGATCATGCGACAATATGCTCGAGGCTTGCTACCAAATACAAAGGGAGAGACAATTGACAAAGGTTCCAATGAAGTTCCTAAATTTCTAACTATGAAGGGTGGTCAGATTCGACAAGCACCTAGCACAACAACACTGGCACCTACATTGTTTAGGTACATTTTAGGCCTCGAGAATAAATAAGTTCTTGAACTACAAAATGCAATCCTGGACAAAACCATCTTGCTAAAAAATAGCAAGCATACCCCTCATAGAATGGACATGGATGAGATGGCTTGGAAGCTTAAAACAGATCGAGTGTTGAAAGAAGCAATAATATAATTCTTCTTTGATTTGACAAGGGAAAATTTATCTTGGGAGAAAGTTTGTGAGAAGTACAAGCTAGGAGATCATGAGTACAATCAAATGAGGAGCTATAGCCAGTACTATGTCAAGGACTCCCTCAATAGAGCAAGAAGACTCCACCCTCACTTCCAAAAAGTGTAATAACTCTCCTCAATCATCTTTATAGAGCTAATATGGGCATAATATCTCAAGATGAGTCTATTCCATGGAGAATCAAGGGGGTGGGCTTTGATACAGGAAAGATCAAAGACTTTTGCAATACAGAGCACGTACCATTTCAATTGGTTGTCTTGGATCTTCATGGTACTAAAGAAAAGCTCTCTATAGAATTTTTTTGCAAATTTGGCACTCAATCTAAACACATTGAATGCACAATACGAACATGTGCTAGTGTGTTTCATTGATTTCATCAATATCGGAATGCTTGTTGAAGGGGTTTCTAGCCAGTCAACTAAGGTCCATATTGAATATGGAAATATCCAAGCAACAAGAGATGACTGATGGATAGATGAAACTGTGGACTATGCAATGGTTGCTCTTTTTGTTAGCAAGGTTGATAGATTTGAGGCTATTGACAAAGCTCATACAAAAAGAGTCTTTTTCTCACGCTCTTATGGCAAGGATCATGAATTTATTGATAGAAACTTCATTGATGGCCTTATCACAGGGTTTTGTCCTGAGCAAAGCTGTGTGTTGGAAATTTTTTGCGGTGGAGTTGTGTTGGAGCAAAGCTTGTCGAAGAAAAGAAGGAAAATTGCTCTATGTAAAGATGATTTTGAAGCAATGGAGTTAGAATCTCAATGCTCTAGTCTTTTGGAGAGCAATCCGTCCTTGCAGGAGTGGTGTGGTGCAAGTCAAGCATCAATTGCGAGACAAACAGTGGAGCTTGATGATAAAGAAAAAGAAGACCTTAACAATCTTGACATCGATGAGTAACAAAACAGTGGAGAGGATGTTGATGGAAATGAAGACAACGATAACGTAGACAACACGGATGATAGTGAAGTTCAAGAAGATGCGAATTTTGATCATCAAGGGGGGCAGAGTATGTTGGAGAAATGAGTCTAGTTGTGGATGTTGAGTGGGAAAAAAAAATGATGAAGATAATGAGGATGATGATGCAGGCAATGAGGATGCACAAGAGGATGATAGAGCCCCTCAAGACATTGTAGTAGCTGATGAAAAAGGTGTGAATGCTTCTTAGAGTATTTTTGATACTAGGTTTAATGATACATGCCATTATCATGTACCAACAGACTCCTAAAGTATAAAAAGTCAGGATAGTGTATTGAATTGATCAATTGTGATACTTTAAGTCCTTCAAACACTATTTTCTTAATACTATCTTGTGTCTTTATCTAAAAGTATGTCATTTTAATTAGATTTAATTATTTTTGTTTTAAAAAATGATGGGGGGGGATCAAACTTGAGTTTGAGCCATCACAAAGCACACGTCTTTATTTATAGTGTCAATTCACAAAGCATAGCTAACATACATATGTGTTTTAAGAGTAGGAAATTTTGGTTTTGGTGACTCAATAATGAAGCATTACCAAACACTACTGAGGCTCAAACTTAAGTTCAAGCCTAACAAGGAGAGATAGTGAAGCACTTGTGTATGAACTTCAATCAAAAAAGTCATGGGGCTGAGTTGTTCTAAGTGAGACTTGAACTTCCATATCCTAGTGTAGCACTTGCATATGTTACATGAAACTCATAATGTCTTTGTACCTAACAAGGCATTGAAATTTAGTTTGTAGGATCGAACTTAAGTTTGAACCTTGCCTCCACATGTTAGTGTAGCACTACCATGTGAGGCTGAGCTCATGGGCACTACCATGTTAGGCCAATCTCAAGAGCATTGTAGTAATATAATCTTCCAAATAGCAATACTTACGGATCATGAAGTAAAAAGGATCATACCTTGAAAAATTCATAGTAGTTATGAGGTTTTTTGAATAGGCCCTAGATGTGCACAATATAATATTTTTATACATAGTGAATGCATAGAGACTAGACATGGCTTGATATTTAAGCTTTACACTTGAAACATAAGATTAAGGTTAAGACTTAAGCCTTAGGCATGAACTTAAGTTTGAGCCTCAAAAGTCCTTGTCATAGAATCCTACCTCAATACTTCCAAGTGAAGCTCACAATTTCATATCCTATTGTAGCGATTACATATGTTAAGAAAGAGAAAGATTCATAATCTATAACAAGAAATTGAAATTTATTTTGTAGGATCGAACTTAAGTTCGAGCTTTGCCTTTGTATGTTAGTGTAGCACTACCATATGAGTCTAGTCTCATGAGCATTGTAGCAAAAAAATGTTACAAATAACAAAATACTTATAGATTATGAAGAAAATTGGATGATACCTTGAAAAATTCATAGATAAGGGGTTTTATAAATAGGTCTTCAGTGCACATAGTATAAAAGGTTTTCACATAGTGAATGATGAAGACTAAAAAGGGCTTAGGACTTACATTTTAAACTTCAAACATAAGCATAAATTTTGAGACTTAAGTTTTAGGCTGAGACAAAAGCCTAAACTTTGAGACTTAAACCTTAGGCTGGAGCTTAAGATTAAGCCTCACTTTCAAATGTGCTTTAGGTATCATTTTAGGTTAGCATTTTTGTGTTAATGTGCTAAATGGAGCCTTTCTAGCATGATGAAAATGAAATGGATTCTATGGTTATTGAAAATCCACTAGACTATTTTCTAAATAGGTAAAAATTTGGCTCTTTTCATCTTTCAGATGAAGACAACAAAATAGAAGACGGAGATAACATATCTCAAGCAGCACAAGTGCTACCCACCATTGTTGGAGAGACCCAGTTTCATAAAGGTGATCTTGTAGAGCACAAAAGTGATCTTGTAGAACAAACCTCTCAAACAACTTCAAATGACATGACTAAAGAGAGTGAGAACATGCTACCCACAATTGGAGAGACCCAAATTCATGAAAGTGACATTACGAATAGGGAAGAGGAGATGGTGGTGGTAGAGCATCAAAGTGATTTTGTTGTGCAAAATTCTCCAAAACCTTCACACGACACTAACAACATGCCTCAAAGAGATGAGGATGCAGAGGGTAGTGAGAAGAAGGGTGAAGCCAATGAAGAGCTCCAAGCGACTTGTTGGAGGCTCGCCATAGCATAGGCAATCTTCCACAAAATCTATCAATCCGGAGAAAGAGAGCATGACCCGGTTAGGGCTCGGAGGCATCACACAAAGAATGTGCGAGAGAGTCATCGGATGCAAAGATTGAGAGGATTCAAGAGCGTGCATCCTCCAATGCAATTAGAAATCATCCCAAATCAACTAATGATAACCGCACATCAAGCATCAATTCAAGAAATCATCTACACACATCAAGCAACGAAGTGAAACACGCTAATCTTGGAGTCTCTCAAGCACAACTCTAATTACATGCATTGACGATTAGGCACATAAGATCGCATTCAAGTCGGCCACCCCAACCATGCCAATCATGGTGTCCAAATCAAGTCACACATAATCAAATTAAGCTCAAGGCTTCCTAAACTTACACACACACAAGCACACCATTAGAGGACAACTCTAATCCCTCAATCACGAGTACGTCCACTCCACTTAATCGAGAGAGTTAGATAAGGACTCCACTAATCGGAGTAGCTTATCATAAGTAAGAGTTAGATTAGAGAAGATCAACACTTAAAAACAATGAAGGAAAGGAGAGAGACATGATTGACAACATAATGAAGACTAGATTAATTAAGAGAGGATTACACTAATTACATGTGATTAGCACTAGCCTTCTAAAAATGGGCATTAAGCTCAAAGGCTAGGCCATCAAGACCTACTCTAGGGAGAGAGTTCTCAAAAGGACCTCTCAAGAATCACCTCTCATTAAGCATAGGGCTCTTTATAGCTTCAAACCCTTCAACTATGGGATAAAGTGAGCTCTCTACCCTAGACTCATACAAATTTGGAACTCCTAAGTGAGCCCAAGCCCTATACAATGAAAAGTAAATATTGTGCACTATGGCACATCCACAGCTTGGTGCATAATTGGTGTAGTTGTTAGCCGCTGCTAACACTCCCCCCTTTCTAATTTGGCGCACTTCCTCGTGTGCCGGTGAAGCAAGTCACGGTGACATGTTAGAAAGCAAGTCCAAGGAAGAAATGTTGAGCTGCAAAACATAAGAACAAGTAATAAGCATCAAAGGCCACCAAGAATGAATAAAACATGAAGCATAAATGAACAATCATGTGAAGTGATTTTTTTGCTTCTAAAAGATGGGTCAATCATAGTCAAAAACTAGACAACATAAAGCAAAACAATACTCAAACTATTGTGAAGATTAAACCACTTGAAATTTCAGTTTTATGCATGAAACACAAGCAATCAATTATGACCCTAGGCTAACGCAAGTTCATAAACCTACTGGCCTAAAAACTATGTGAACAATCTTAATAAATCATTCAAGTCTATCATGTCTATGGGCTATAAAAAAGCTCCTAATCTATTAGTACATTGTCAAAGTTTTTTGAAGCTCATGGAAGTTTTGATTTAGTCATTCATTGAAAGATTAAAGCACAATCACAAGGCTACCACACCAAGGCAAGTCTAGGTGCCGCTCTCAGCTCCTTGAACCCTCAAGAAGGTGTTCCAAAAGCCTACTAGCTTACGAAGGCGATGGCTAACCCTATCAACCCATGGAATCAGTTTAGGGCCTTGACCAAGCAAGCCAAGGTGATTCCCCTCGCCTACCAAGTGCCGATAAGGCACTAGGCCTCACACAGACACAACATAACATAGAATTTTTATTTTCATGTGCCTTAGTAGCACAATTACCTATGATTAACACACATAAAACCTAAATTTTTGATGAGTTTAATTTTCACAAAGCAAAGTGTTGAAACTTTAAAATGCCTAGCTTTCTAACATGAAAAAAAACCATAGCTTAGAAGAAAAATTTCACTTAAACCAAGCAAGAGAATGGAGAGATGAACAAAGAGAAAAATTCATGGAAGGATTACACCTATTCATGCTCTTTGTACATCCTTGAGCAAGAATCCCCTTTGTGTAGAGAATTCTCTTGTTCCTTTTTATTTGCAAAAGAAGCCTTTTGAAGCTAAGTGTAAACACAAGCTACAAAAGCCAATTATTGAAATCCAAAAAACATTAATGAAAACCTAAAGCTAGGGTCTTGGATACCCGAATTTGCCAAAGGGAAAAAACCCAAGGGAAAAAAATGCCTTTGGTTACGCACATGATGCTCTAAAGTAGCAAATTTATGCATACACATCAACAATGAAAGATAAAATGCTTCTACATAAGCAAATTTTGCAATGTTTACCATCTCTCATGCATGATTCAAAAAATCGATTAAGTGTTAGCTAACTTGAAATATGGAATTAAAAAAAAACAATCCAAGAGCTAAAAATAATGCAACTTTTGAATGAAATGAAGTGGCTCTTGATAGCCAAATTTTACAATTTAAAGCTTTTCAAAAAGTTGGCTAACAACTAGCTCAATAAATTTTACAATTTTAGAGCACACTCTATGAGCTAGAGATGACTGCAACTTGATGAAATGAAAGTGAGTGGCTCTATATAGCCAAATTTGTACTTGAAAGCTCAAAAAGTTGACTAAACACTAGCTCAAATGAAAAATTTTGCATTTTTAGACCAAGCTATTAGCTAGCATTACAATTTTAATCCAAACAATTGGAATGGCTCTAAGTAGACCAATATTGCATTATTTTGCAATGATGACCCCTTCTTGGACCATTTGAAAGTACACACCTGCCCACATCACTTCACAAAAGTCTCAAATCACCAATACAAGCACTAAAAGATGCACAATTAACCATGTCCCCAAAAGTTTAATGCTTACTCTCGGCCATTAAAACAAGCTCAATTCTAATGCTTTCCAATGATTTTTCATTCAAGTCCAGCATTAAAATGTACAAGCAATGTTAAGTTTAAGCACAAAGTCCTGACCAAGCATCAACTCATAAA
The DNA here is from genome assembly GCF_014529385.1 of Adiantum capillus-veneris. Classification (NCBI taxonomy): domain Eukaryota; kingdom Viridiplantae; phylum Streptophyta; class Polypodiopsida; order Polypodiales; family Pteridaceae; genus Adiantum; species Adiantum capillus-veneris. The sequence goes on from NC_140952.1 coordinate 917,299, forward strand.
TCAATGCATCTCTCGTGCCAGCATGCATATCACAAAGAAAACATTTCCTTTTTGCAACCAAGCTTCCAATCGAGATGGCATGAAACCAATGCACAAGGCTCATATTGGTGCATTTAAAGTTCATTCATGTATTGAAGTTCTCAATCAAAGCATACATGAAACCAATGCCCATTCCCTTGCTCTTAAACTAGAAAATATGGCATACATAGGAAACAAGAGAGAGTTTTAGGATGATGAAATTTTGAACTCTTTCAATTGTTTAATCAAAACCCAATATGATACTTCATGGCCATTCAAAAAGTCTCGATTTTTAGTGCTATGTAGGGGTTTTCATTCCATTTCGAGCATTGAAATGCAACAAACCATGTCAAGCCCAAATTTTAATAGACACGCTTTGACCAAGCATCAATTTAATGCCAATATAGCTCAAGATAAAGCTCAGTACATGCATGCCAACATAATTTTTTATTTGAAAAAAAAAATTAGTGCAAAGAAGTTTCAATCAAGCTAAGCACTAAAATGTAATCCTTCAAGTTCAAATTTGGTGTTTTTGTCTCGACCATGTATGAATGCATCATCAATATAGCTTTCAACTAAAGCTTACATGCATATCACATTTTTTTTCTTTAGTGCAGTGAGAACTTCACTCAAGCTAAGCACTACCATGCACAAAACAAACAAAAAAAGATTGGTGCGATGAAAGTTCCTTTGTGCATAGAAATTGTTACACCATTGCTCTCAAAGCTTCCATCATTTGCCGTATTTCATCATCGTTTTTACCCAACCCAAGCATGACACAAGATTTTGTGAGAACACGCTGCTTTGCCTCCTTTGCATGCTTGAGGACCAATAAAGAGAGGGAGAAAGCAGTATGGGTATGAGGGCCCGCTATGAGGGTGGGAACACTCCATAATAATTTAATTTCCTTATTTTTAAAAGTTTCTCATTTCAAAAAATGGATTGGTTTTTTTCCAGTTCGGTTAACTGCTCGTTAATGGCGCCTCGGCAGCAGTGAGGAGTCCAAAGGACAAGGAGGAGTTGAAAATGCCCCAGCGACTGTGTGTGTTGGCTGCTAGCACCAAGTTCAGGAGCTGGAGTTGCGAGCTGCAAGCGTGAGAATCAAGGGACTCAGCAGCTTGAACTATCGGCAGCCTGAGACTGAGCCCGGTTAGGCACCATGATGAGCCATGAGCATGAGATGAGATGGGCACGCTCCTCAACAAAGAGATGATTGAGCTCTGGCGGCTAGCATCCGGAGAGGGCCTTGATGGAGGTCGTGAGGTCATCGGTGCTGTATGGCTAGCTGGCACGGTCTAAGTTTGAGGCCTAGTTGAGTGGTGAATCGTGGGAGGCTTTGTCTCCTTGTGTGAGCTCGAGGCTGCCTGCCAATTTGTAGCGGCTATTGTGGGTGTTCAGCTTGCAAGAAAAGATGCACACGGTTGTCATTTTGTGTGTGTGTGTGTGTGTATAGGGGTTTTGGGTGCTATGAAGGCGGGGTCGACAATAGACTTTTGAGTATTGAGCTCGTGGAGGTGACGAGAGACAAAAGCTGTGAGGTGTGTAGGCAAGTGGCAAGTGAGAGAGTGTGAGTGTGTGTGTATGTGCTCGTGCCAAGCCAGGCAGGCCACTCGGAGCTGACTGCTAGTGCCAAGCCAAAATTGGCGTGTGTGTGTGCGTCGTTTTGTAAGCGCCAAAGAGCCTCTTTTATCTTTTTTTTTTCCTTTTTTGAAAAAATACAATTAGGAGGCATTCCCGCACTCGTACATGACAACGAATGTGTGTTTGCATGAGAAATTGGCAAGGGTCGCACGGAGAATGTAGCATAATAAATTTCGAGATCGAAATTGCACTTCAAAAAATTCTCACAATCTATAATCAAACTCACTTGGCTTGCAAAAATAGAACGAGTTTCGAATTCCTCCTTGATATCATTCTTCATACACAATAATGAGTCAAAATTCTCACAAAGTGATTTAAATTTGAAGACCATCTTGAAAGTGCATTTTGGCTCACAAAATAATTCACACAAATTAGTCCCAAAACATATATAACTGATGATTGGCATCGAATCCAAGCACGATCATTTTCAAAATAATTGACAATCCACATAGAAATCCATTTGATCACACAAAGTCGTCCAAATTCTTATCCATCTTGCTTGAATTTGATGATTCCTTTACCACACACATTAGAATGGATTGAAATGCACAAGAGTTTTTGATTTTGATTTCAAATTTGAATCAATCAATCGGGAAATGCACACAAGCTTCACTAATGCATGTTTTTTTTTTCAATTGCCAATTCAATACGATTTATCAATCATTGCAACTCAAGTTGCTCATATCCCAAAACCCTAATCATCCAAACCCTTTCGGATTTGTCACTTTTGGTTTCTATGGCTACACACACGTGATTATGGCACCTCCAAATGCACAAATCACCAAAATTCTTACCATATCCAATCAAATTAGCATACATGACAATGGTAAACATAAAATCATTTTCAATTGTGTATCAATCGAATCATCAATTATACACATAGAACACCAACCATTTTAGGTCTTTTCATCATCACAATTGCCAACCAAGGCCAATCATTCATCTTCAATTTGGACTTTGAATGCCATTGAGTAAGCACACACACCCAAATTTAGACCAAAAATTCGTGCAAAAATTTCATTAAACACTCATTGCTTTTCATCAATTGCACACTTGATACATACATGAGTATATACATGCTAAATTAACTCGATTTAAATCAAAAATTGATCAAATTTTAACTCAATTTAGCATTGCACACACACAAAAATTAGGTGCACAAATCCAATTTTTTGTTCAATTAGCAACGAAATTAGGCCAATTCCTAATGTTTGCACACACATTTCTTGCAAAATCATCAATCTACAAGCATTTAGGTGTTCAATTTGATTACAATTTCATTTCAATTTTATCAAATTAGGCATAAATTCCATCAATTAGGCACACACACCTAATTTTAGCAATGATTTAGCAACTCAATGGGATCAACTTAATCAATCAAAAATTGAACGGAGTAGGTCAATCCACTTACAATTGATTGCTTGCTCGCTTAGTCCTTGCTCCTCGCATAAACACTCCATTGCACACACATGTGTGAAACTCCGATTCGGTCAAAAATTGATCAAAAAATTGACCAAAATCAACACTCAATCACATGATTAGGCATAGATTAGAGCAATTAAGAGTGATGATCCTCCTCAATTAAGGGGATTTAGCATACATTCCAAATCAAAATTAGCATGAAATTAGAATGAATGGGATGCAAAATTAGTGAAGGTTAGTGAAAAATTAGCAAAATCAAAAGATAATTTAGGGGTTTTTGGGTGAAATGACTCTATACACATCTAATTAAACCTAATCACACTACACACAAATCAAATCCTACCTAATCACAAGAAATTGGTAATCAAATTACTCTTATATTTTGCAACCTCAACTCCACTAGCGTAGGCAACCCGTCCCCGGAAACGGCGCCAATGTTGGAGGCTCGCCATAGCATAGGCAATCTCCCACAAAATCTATCAATCCGGAGAGAGAGAGCATGACCGGGTTAGGGCTTGGAGGCATCACACAAAGAACGTGCGAGAGCGTCATCGGATGCAAAGATTGAGAGGATTCAAGAGCGTGCATCCTCCAATGCAATTAGAAATCATCCCAAATCAACTAATGCTAATCGCACATCAAGCATCAATTCAAGCAATCATCTACACACGTCAAGCAATGAAGTGAAACACACTAATCTTGGAATCTCTCAAGCAAAACTCTAATTACATGCATTGACGATTAAGCACACAAGATCGCATTCAAGTCGGCCACCCCAACCATGCCAATCATGATGTCCAAATCAAGTCACACATAATCAAATTAATCTCAAGGCTTACTAAACCTACACACACACACACAAGCACACCATTAGAGGACAACTCTAATCCCTCAATCACGAGTACGTCCACTCCACTTAATCGAGAGAGTTAGATAAGGACTCCACTAATCGGAGTAGCTTAGCATAAGTAAGAGTTAGATTAGAGAAGATCAACACTTAAAAACAATGAAGGAAAGGAGAGAGACATGATTGACAACATAATGAAGACTAGATTAATTAAGAGAGGATTACCCTAATTACATGTGATTAGCACTAGCCTTCTAAGCATGGGAATTAAGCTCAAAGTCTAGGCCATCAAGACCTACTCTAGGGAGAGAGTTCTCAAAAGGACCACTCAAGAATCAGCTCTCATTAAGCATAGGGCTCTTTTATAGCTTTGGGCCTCAAACCCTTCAACTATGGGATAAAGTGAGCTCTCTAACCTAAACTCATACAACTTTAGAACTCCTAAGTGAGCCCAAGCCCTATACAATGAAAAGTAAATATTGTGCACTATGGCACATCCACAGCTTGGTGCATAATTGGTGTAGCCGTTAGCCGCTGCTAACACGACTCTTGCAACCAAGGACATACAAGAAAAAACTGAAAAAGGGATAGGAAAAGTGACACCAAATACAAAAAAAGTCCAAAGCATTCAAGAAAGGGAGCAAGGGATTGAAGTTGGTGAGAAAAACAAAAGTACTTATTTGTCCAATGTGATTAGTATAGATATGGCCCTTTTTGGAAGATATTAAAAAATTCTATTATGTTATCTTTGGAGGTGAAATTGACATTCAAAGTCAAGGATCCAGTGTGCCACAAGTAGACATCAACGTTGAGGAGCTACGTCCTGATGCACAAAAACGTAGGCCACTTGGAAGCTTATATTCTTTTGAGAGAGATGGAGATAAACTAGTCTTTCAATCTTCCCACATCAATAGGGAAATGCAATCACTTTTAGGATACATCATTATGGAGATAAACTAGTCTTTCACTCTTCCCACATCAATAGGGAAATGAAATCACTTTTAGGAGACATCATTATAGATGAGTATGGGAGTATGAGACGTATATAAACGTGTGCAATTTACAATTGTGTGCTGCAAATATATGGTCCCTTGTTTTGAGATTTATAAGTGCAAAAACTTAAATTGTTATCATTCTTTTGTATCGTATGTAGAAAATATTGCTCATGCAATCAACATGAAGAAACATGCACTCATTCTTGATCTTAATGGAGTTTTACTCAGCAAACAAGACAAGAGGCATCCATGTACATATTGTGTCAAATTTGACCTTGGTCACACCACAATTGTTGTTCGCTCGGGTTGTTTTGAATTTTTGAATGAGATATGTCAGTACTTTCATGTTGGTATTTGGTCCACCATGCTGCAAAAGAATGTTTGCACTTATGTGAACACTCTTGAAAAGCATGCACATAAAAAATATTATTTCTTGATGGTATGGGGACAAGAAGATTGCTACATCCATAATCTTTGAAAAGTGTATAGACCGGATAAGCCTTATGTTAAGGCTATGTTTAAGCCTTTGTTGAGGGTTTGGTAGCAGTGCAGGAATTTATGCAGTACAAAGAATACATTTCTCATTGATGATAGCCCTTTCAAGGGATGTATTAACCCAAACGATAACTATTTATATCCTGAAATTTTTTAAGGGAGGCCTGACTATCTTCTTTGCAATGAGCTTCTACCATACCTTTTAAATCTAAATAATACAGATGACATTCGATCTGTTATTTCACTTAATTGGCTAGGACAATCTCCAATCACAGAGGTTCATGACCTATTTACAAAGTTTCAAGACATTATGGAAGAATGGGGCATGTTCAATGTCCAAGTTCTAGGGGAATAACTTGACAACAATTCAGTCAAAGTGGAAAGATCATCTTGTGTATCTTGACAGCTACCATTGTGCAATAACAAGTTAAGTTACGTTCAAGAAAGTAGAGGCAAGAAAGTAGTAAAATCCTTAAGCAAGGATCCAGCTATGTTGGCATCCAAGTTTGGTGTGCCACTATTATCTTCAAACCAGTTGAACTTGTTAAAATTGTCTCACAAAACAAAAAATTTGAGTGATCAACATGCTATTGCTTATGCTACTAGCTTGGGGTATGGTCATGGTCATTTCATTAGTGGAGTTGCAGCAAAAGCATACATATCAAAGCTACAAAAGGCCTACTTAAGCTTATTGGTAGGACTCACTTTAGATTTATCAAAAAAGATAAAAAATAAAATCAAATTTTTATCTAATCTAGCATATTTGTTATTGCAGGTGGAAGAAAACAACCAGTAAGGGCTTGGCGTACGCGTTGACTCAATCACCTGGAATGTTCACATACATCTAGAGTGGTGGAAATGTGTTAAGAAGATTTTGACCAAAACAATGTGTTGGTCTCTAGTATTCCGGTCAAAACAATGTGTTGGGTCCAATTATTTGAACATGAACCAAATATGTACACTTTTATATTTCATCAACTAGATGTTATTCAACCTTGGAAAAGAAGTCTCTCTTTTATCTTTGTGGTTGGAGCTCTTTGTACAAGATTTCTTCTGTGTATTGAAGAAAAATATTTTCCTTTGTTTTCTTCTCAAGGTTTAAGTCTATATATATCATGGATAAAATAAATAATGTTGGTGCACAATGTGTTAATTGAAAATAATATCTCTTCCATTGACCATCATGCCTTTTTTTTGGAACAGGAGATTTTGAAGCATATAAATTTGATTTCAAATGTACAAAGCATTTACTATTGAGGTGGCACATGTCATTGAGGACTCAGAGTCCTAGAAGGAAATTGATTCCGCCACCCTCAGATACTATACGGAAACAAAGAAGAGTATTGATCCTTGAACTCAATGGTGTTTTACTTAAGACAATTGAAATGCAACATGGTGATGTATACCCAGATTGGGGAAAACATATGCATCTTGTTGAAGAGAGTACAAATGTGTGGCATTTTATTCGCAAAGATGCATTCACTTTCCTTGATTTTTGCATGCAATGGTTTGAGGTGTGGATTTGGAGCACTAATAGATTACAAAGGACTCGTCGTATTCTTGAGTTATGCTTTCCACAACACCAACAAAAATTTAATGTCATAGCAGGACAGGCAGCATGCCAAAAGACAGATCTTCTAATTGGATATTGATTTGTATACCACAAGAACTTGGATGTAGCATGGATAATTTTTCATGATTTGGATGGAAATAATACCTTAATTTTTGACGAGGCCCTTTACAGTGTAATGTGGAATATGCCCGGAACCTACTTGATTTTTCCAAAAATGTGGAATCAATCAAAAGAAGAGCTTGAAAGTTTTTTGGAGAGAACAATCACTGCATGGTTACTTGGTTGGATCTATGCAAGGGACAAACGAGAGTATACTTACAATATGTTGGTAAATGAAGCAGCTTGTGATAGAGAAACCTTGTACGTATTGGAGCAATACATGAGAAAACGCAAAGTTTAATGATGTATTTATAGTCATTGAGCCTCTTGACATAGTATCATTTCCTCAGATGAGTTGTACAATACTTGGATCCATGTAAATATGTGAATTGGAATTTATTTTTTATCTTGGTGTTTCTAAACACCACACTATTTTGAGGTCCCTTCAATTCTAAAATTTGTTTTTGATTATTGTAGATTCTTTTTATGAGTGTTGATATAGCCAATTCTTTACGTTAATGTCTCAAATCTGAGCTACTGATTCAAAGAACTTTTTCTACATGAATAATGTTGTATAATGCAAATTGAGTTAGTGCCATGCTTCCGTCATTCTTTTGATGTCATTGTAGTTGATGCATATAAGTATGTATATAAATACACATATCCCTATAGATATGTGTTAAGGGGTATATGAAACATAGAGTGTAACCATGAATAGATGATAGCTCAAACTACACAAAAATACTAAGTTTTTTAATAGCATTATAAGAAATGGGACTTGAATAATTCCCAAAATTCCTAAATAGGTCTTGTAAGGTATAAAAGACAATTTTTGTAAGTTTTTCATAAGTTTTGGATAATAGAAACATAGTGTGCGCTAACAGTGCTCACTTCTCTCCTTCTCTCGCTTCCTATTCCCTTCTTAATTGTCACATTGCAGTGCAGTCTATTGCCTTGCAACCGTAGGTAAGAGCTCTACACATTAACGTAAGCATTTTGTGGTAACCCGTAGCTTTTGGCGTCAGTGGCCCATGGCCTAATTTCATCTCATAATTTAGAATTTAAGCTTCAAGATTATAAACTAAGTATAGGAGGGGTATTGGAGCATCATTGCTAAGCATCTAGATGTATTCTGGGTAAAAAATGACTAGGTCAAAAAATCACTGTTGTTAATAATCACGATTTTTGCACTTGACCTAAAGTGATATTTGAGAGCATAAGCATGTATTCTTAGGTCTTATAAACATGTCCTAGAAGTTTGTAATGTTTGGATGTCGTTCGATGATGTAACGGATGAGATTTGTTTTAACGATGAGCGATTAGCTTTTGGTGATTTCTGTCATTTGAGTATAGCTTGAGTTAGATGCGAGTTGTTTGTTGTTTTCAAGAGCTTGACAATCTCTTGTAGCCTCTATGCACTAGTTGAGTCAGCTTCGTCCCATGGATTGACAATTATATTTGTGGTTCTCGCTATGTCTACAATAAGATAGGAGTGAGATTAGACACCCATCCCACATTTGGCTTTCTCCTCAGTGGTTTCCATTTCGGTTGTATAGATCTCTTTTAGAGCTTTCTTCAACTCTTGATACTTATTTCTTTGCTCAACTCGTGTCATGGTTGAATCCTTGTACTAGGATATTTAGGTTTTGCTTGAGTTTCCTTTCTCCCTTTTCCTTGATGTTTTTGATATTTGCCGCTTTTCGTTTAAAGGATATCTACCATTGATTTTGTCTTTGACACAATCATGTGCATCTATCTGCATTAGAAATTGTGTTATACTGGAGACTGATGGCATAGGTCTAGCTTTTAATTTTCTCGTGTCTCGTTTTCTTCTATACCATTTTCTTCTTCTCAGTTTCTCGTCGTTTGAAAAGTCAAAAAACTTTTCCTCCCCTCCTTTCATGAGTAATTGAATGTTCTTCTAACTCATCTGTTGCATCATAGTAGACGTCTAAAAATACTTGTTGAGCTTTCATCAAGTCCTTGGATTCTTGAATTTTGTCTTCAATGTGCACTAGGAGTTATGGTTCTTTAGTTTCAAGGTGGGGTTCTATCAGCACTTTGGATTTCTCTTTAGTAATTTCTACCAGAAGCTCCTCAGGTTTTGCCATACTCTCAAGCTTAGGTTTTTTTTTCCCCAGCATCTCTTGAGTAATTCTTAACAAATTTTGATAAGCTTCAATCTTAGTTGCTTCCATATATGAAGAAGGATAGTTTTTCCATTTCTTTTCCATGTTTTGGCCTACTTTAAGTCCCGCTTGGTAAGCTTCTGAGGCTGCATTAATTGGCTCAAAAAAAAAATCTACCAAATATGATCCTCCAGATTTCACGGTGGTTTCCTTGGTTTCACTTTCAGTTTCTTTCATTTTTTACTGGAATAGTTTCTTTGCTTTCTCCTCAATTTCAGCCCTTTCTTTCTGTTTTCTCATCTCATACCATTTGCTTTTGCTTCTCTTGGGATTTTGAGAGGAAATTTTAGTATTCTCTGAATCATCAAAGGAGTTATGTTTCTTTTTCCTAGCTTGGGCTCTGGTGATTACCTTGATTGGAACAATTAATTCACTCTCAAATGAGCAGGTATCACTTAGACTACGTTCACTACTATTTTACCCTTGTTTAAAGGATTTTTTGGACAGCCTTTAGGGAAGTATCCTCCATTTTTGCAACTTGTATACAAAAATCTTCAATTGGCTTAATGTTCTTATCAGGCACTCTGGGCATGTTAAGTATGGAGCCTGATTTACCCCTTGTAATGTTCAGTGTTAAAAAATGCACATTTGTAAGGCCCCATTATGAGAAGAAGCCATCATGTGTGAAGAAAAATAACTCGATGGAAAATAAAATCACTCGCCGAAAACCAAAATTTGAAGGCCCAGTCTTGAGCCAAAATATTCCTTTTTGTCGGAATATTATGGCCGAATGGCAGTCGAAAAGTGGTCAGAAAACGATCGATCGGTTGGCCGGTTGGTCGGAAGTCAATGGCCGGTGGCCAAATTCAAAAGCGGACTTGTCTTCTCAAGGAAGACAACACATGGGCTGATTGGAGGGTCCTATTTGAACTTATCTACACAAGGGAGACTACACATGGCTGCCTCTCATGAGAGAGGGTAGCCATTTTGGCCTATAAAAGGCATTTCTACACACATTTCATAGTGTGAAGTTGATGCAACAAGGTGGGTGTGAGGTGGTCAAAGTGAAGCAAGGTGGGAGATCCAAAAGGGTATAATCCCTTTGTAACCTACTTCTTGTTTTGAAGTACTAAAGCCATTGAGTGGCTGCTTTCTCGTGGACGTAGCCCACATTGGGTGAACCACCTATATCGTGTGTACTCTCTCTCTCTCTCTCTCTCTCTCTATATATATATATATATATATATATCTTTCTCTTCTCTATAATCTCATGTGTGTATTATCTCTCTCCATTAAGTAATCTACCCAATTATCTACTTACCTACGTCATAGTTCCTAACAATTGGTATCAGAGCAAGCTTTGCTCGTACCTAAAGTATCTCAACGAAAGGATTTCTTGAATTGAGTGGGAGTTATGGTGGAAGCAGCGAAGCTCAAGATTGAGAAGTTCAACGGCAAAAACTACCAACATTGGAAGATGCAAATTGAAAACTATCTCTACTAGAAGGACCAGTATTTGACACTAGGCGGTCTTGCGAAGAAGCCCACAACAATGGAAGATGAAGCATGGATTGTCCTTGATCGAAAGGCACTGGGAACAATCCAATTAATCTTGGCGTCAACGGTGGCCTTCAATGCTGTGGAGATGAAGACCGGGGAGGACTTGATGAAGTCACTCAATGACTTCTATGAGAAACCATCGGCATCCAATAAGGTATTTCTTATGAAGTTCTTGTTCAATCTAAAGATGGAAGAGAATGTTTCAGTTGCAGAATACCTACATGACTTTAACACAAACATAAGTCAACTTTGATCGGTGAGAATCAATTTTTGCGATGTCTCCTTATACTATCATCTCTACTCGATAGTTGGGACAGCTTTGTGATGGCTGTAAGTAATTCTATTTCTGGCACAAATACTCTTAAGTTTGATGATGTTGTAGGTGTTCTCCTAAGCGAGGAAATACAAAGGAGAAGCAAAGGAGAATCATCAAGTGCTGCACTGTCAGTGGAAACAAGAGGAAGGCCTAAGGAGAGGTTCACAAACCAAAAGGGTCGTGATCACTCAAGACGGAGCAAGTCACACACAAAATCAGCTCTTGAATGTTGGAATTGCGACAAGAAGGGCTACGTAAAGAAGGATTGCTAGTCTAAGAAGAAGAAGGAGACTGAGTCTCAAGACAACAAGCCAACATCGGAGGCCAATGTGGCAGGTAAAATAGAGCAAGATGCTCCAATTCTCTCATTAGACAATGTGTATAATTACTAGATAGTAGATTCCGGGGCTTCATTCCATGTGACACCACACAAGCAACATTTTCAAGATTACACCAAAGGTAATTTTGGGTATGTATACTTGGGAAATGATAAAGAGTGTGAGATTGTTGACAAAGGTACAATTTATGTCAAAACTGCTAATGGAAATGAATGGAAGCTTAAAGATGTTAGGCATGTTCCTTCTCTTTGAAAAAAATTGATCTCTATAGGACAATTGGATGACGAAGGTCACAACATTGTATTTGGAAACAAATGGTGGAAGATCTCAAAGGGATCTTTGGTGGTTTCCAAGGGAGAAAAGGTCAATACACTTTACTTGTGTACTATCAGCACGCAACCTTCAACTTGTGAAGCAACTATAGAAGTTGACAGTGCAGTGTGGCACTACCGGCTTGGGCATATGAGTGCCAAAGGAATGCAAGTCCTTCAAAAAAAGAAGATTCTGCCAGGTTTGAAAGAAGTGGACTTAGAGTTTTGTGAAGATTGTGTTTATGGTAAACAAAAAAGGGTAAAATCTCAAAAATCAAGAAATGAAAGAAAAAATAAAAAACTTGAGTTGGTTCATTCTGATGTTTGGGGTCCTGCAAGTACACCATCACTTGATGGCTCATTGTACTATGTAACATTCATAGACAATGCGAGTAGAAACACATGGGTTTATGTCATGAAGAATAAGTTAGATGTATTTTCCATATTTCAAAGGTGGGAACTCTTTGTGGAGAATGAAACAGGTACCAAGGTTAAATGCCTCAGATCCGACAATGGAGGCGAATATTGCAGCCAAGATTTTGAAAGATTTTGTGCTAGCAATGGAATTCGGAGGCAAAGGACAACCCCAAGGACATCTCAACAAAATGGGATTTTGGAAAGGATGAACATGACAATCATGGAGCGAGCACAAAGCATGTGGCTACATGCAGGCCTACCGCTTGAGCTTTGGGCGGAAGCTGTAAGTACGTCTGTGTACTTAATTAACCGGTCATCCTCAACGGCATTGGATGGGGGAGTTCCAGAAGAGGCATGGACAGGTAAAGCGGTGAATTATGCATTTCTCAAAGTGTTTGGGTGTGAGTATTTCATGCACATAGATAGAAGCCTAAGATCAAAGCTAAATGCAAAGTCCAAAAAAGTGTTTCTTCATTGGCTATGGAGAAGGTGACTTTGGGTATCGCCTATGGAATCCTGAAGATGGTAAAATCTTAAGGAGTAGAGATGTAATTTTTAACAAAAAAAAATATGTACAAAGATTACTTGGAAAGAAAACAAACAAAAGAAATAGGTGATGAGTACATGCAGCTTGAGGACGGTGAAGACTCAAGGACTACAAACGGTGACAATGTGCAACAACGTCAACCAAATGAGGATCCTCAACCTATTCCTAAAGATCAACAAGAGCAAGTAGACCTCCAGAAAGGTTTGTTCCTTCCTTCAACCATCTCTTGATCCTAGATTTTGGAGAGCCGGAATCATATGAAGAAGCTATGCAACATGAATCCAAATAAGAATTGAGGAAGAGCATGCAAGTGGAGATGGACTCACTACATTGCAACCAAACATGGGAGTTTATTGAGTTGCCTAAAGGTAAGCGGGCACTTCAAAACAAATGGGTGTACAAGCTAAAGGAAGAAGAAGGTGGGAAGAAAAGGTACAAGTTTAGGCTTGTGGTAAAAGGGTTTTAATGAAATATTTTTTCATGTTGTAAAAATGAACTCAATTAGTCTTTTCTTAAGCCTTGTGGTTGCTCATGATTTGAATATTGAGCAAATGGATGTAAATACGGAATTCCCTCATGGTGACCTAGAAGAGGAAATTTACATGCTTCAACCAAAGGGGTATGAAGGAAAAGGTAAGGAGAAAATGGTTTCCAGAGATTAAAGAAAAGCTTGTATGGTTTAAAGCAAGCATCAAGACAATGGTACTTGAAGTTCGATCGATGGATGTTAGATAATGGATTTAGAAGATGCAACTCAGATCATTGTGTCTACACGAAGAATTTGGGAGATGGAAAGTTCATCATTAAATGTTGTATGTTGATGACATGCTGATTGCTAGTGCTAACATGCAAGACATCAAAGACCTAAAAGAGGAGCTGTCTAAATCTTTTTCAATGAAAGATTTAGGTGTTGCAAAGAGGATACTTGGTATGAAGATATCAAGGGAAATGAAGAAGAAGACAATAAAGATATCTCAAGAGGATTACATCAAGAAGGTACTAGAAAGGTTTGCAATGCAAAATGCAAAAATGGTTTCTACACCTTTGGCTGGTCCCTTTAAACTAACCAAGGATATGTGTCCAAAGACACAAGAGGAGATAGCCTATGTGTCTAAAGTTCCATATGCTGCATTGGTAGGTTCTCTTATGTATGCTATGGTCTGGACAAGGCCAGACATTGCACATGCAGTGGGAGTTGTAAGTAGGTTCATGGACAACCCAGGTAAAGAGAATTGGCAAGCTGTGAAGTGGATACTTAGGTATCTAAATGGGCCAACAACAAATGCTTTGTATTTTGGACGAACTCATATTTTTCTAGAAGGGTATGCTAATGCAAATATGGCAGGTGACAAAGATACTCAAAGGAGCACTACTGACTAAGTCTTCACGGTTGGAGGCACAACAGTAAGTTAGGCTTCAAAGATGCAGAAAGTGGTCTCAATTTCTACCACGGAAGCAAAGTATGTAGCAATGACGAAGGCAAGCAAAGAGATTCAATGGCTTCACAGATTCTTAGAATAGCTTAATTTCAAACAAGACAATTGTCTCTTGTTTAGTGATAGCCAAAGCGCTATCCATCTTGCGAAGAGCTTAGCCTTTCATTCAATGACAAGGCACATTGAGGTGAGGTATCACTTCATACGCACTCTTTTGGAAGAGGGACAACTAAAGCCTAGAAAGGTGCATACAAGTGAAAATCCTGCAGACATATTTACAAAGGTGGTCAACAAAGAGAAGTTGAACTTTTCCTCATCTTCAATTGACATTCAAGGATAAGAAGCCAGACTGGTGTGACAGTGATAGGATATGCTCTTGATAGTCCCTTGTAGCTTCCCTTCAAGTTTTGTGCGAATCCGATATGATTTTCATAGTAAACAGGCGTGATAAGTGTAGAGTTGTGTAGAAGGACATAGGTAGATTACTTGGCTTTAGTGCGTTTGATTTGCTTGTAGAGTTAGTAGTTGCATCTCTTCGAGTTCACTTCATTAGGATTGAAACCCTAGTGAGTTTCCATGCTTCATCCGAGTCACTTCCCTGGTATTGATATCTATGTTGATGCCTGAAGTCTATGCTATGGATGTCCGTTGCGGTGACCCGCAAACATTGGCGCCGCTACCGGGGAATGAATCTTAGGTGATGAGTGACCGAGTGCGTATTCAGAGTTTTTTTATTGTTCCAAAAGATAATTTCCATTCCATTTACATTTCAGTGAAGCATCTAGACAGGGGTTTAGTGCTTAGTGGAGTCTAGGGTCGGTGGACTGGCTAGATCTACTCTTGAGAGATATAGGGAGTTGTGAGTGAGGTTGCTTTAAGCATTTTTTCTCTTCAAATTTCTTTTTATTTGTGATTGAGTACTGATCTATCATCCGTTTTTTATCCTGTTTGTTTTGTTTGATTCATTTTCTTATGCTCTTTCATTTCTGTACTTAGGAGTAGGATAAGTAAATCACATTCCAGTCAGATTTGGGGCAAAAGATAGAGTCAAAAACACCAGAAAACCATAACTTTGGCAAAAGGGCCATAAGACTGAAATTAGAAAATTTGACCAAACAGAGCTGAAATTGATTCAAATCACAAAGTGGTAGCACCAAACACTCGAAAATACTTGTCAGAGAGAGCCTATAAAATTTCATCAGATTTGGCTATGGTACTACGATCGCGATCGGTGTACCTTAGTGTCAGAATTGTACAAGATTTGACATGTGCCTTCCTGATAAGATTCTAAACAAGTTTGTCTAAAGCAACTACAACCAAAAACATCAAAAATCAAGGAAATCAGGCCACTTGGGTAAAACTAGCCTAACTGACCCAAAAACTATAAAATCTTGACTTTTTTGAGTCCAAATACAAAAGTGTCTGGCAGGTAGTCTTAAAATAGCCTGGTGAACAAGCTGGTGAAGTTTCATCCAATTTGGGCTCCAAACCACGATCGCGATCGGTGTACCTCAGTCCCAAATCTGACCCAGATTTGACCCACACATACACCTAGGCTATATAAGATACCAGGAGATGTCATAATTCAAAACAAGTCACCAAAATAGCCAAAAACAGCAGCAGACCAAGATCTGGTAAAAACTTGACTTTTTCTTGTCCAAATTCAAAAATATTTGAGGAGTAGATTGTACACATCATTGTCTACCATATCCACAAGTTTCACTTGAAAAGGATCTAGAACTACGATCGCGATCGGTGTACCCCAATGACATTTTCAGTTGAGACTTGGTAAGTAGGTAGCTAACATCTAGTGCAACATATATTCCAAAAAGAGAAAGGTCAAAAAGCGAAAGAAAGTGGTCAAAAGTCCCAGTTACACAATCAGGCCAATAACCGCAAAACCACCTAGGATTTGGGTTTTCATTGGTCAAAATATCTCCAAATTCAAAAATACAAAGACACTTGGTATCAAGACATCAAGGGTTAGCTACTATGCATAAATCTTCCAAATCTGTGACATGGGGTCAACGATCGCGATCGGTGTACCTCTACATAGTGAGGGTATTTGACTTCATAAGTTTGTAGATCTACTTGAGTACATCCCAAATCTCAAGTTTGAGTGAAATATACCCTCTGGAAGCCAAGATACAAGCACAAAATCTCTGTATCCTGATCCTGAAACTGTTGTGAGTGTTGTTTCAAGTGCAGTTTACCAAAACTGCTCTAACTTTTGACACAACTCCAAACTGAGTCTCCTATAGCTAGGAAGAAAGCTAGGAGTGAAATTTTCTAGGATTCCCATTTACAAACTTTTAGGGTACCCAGAACCAATATCCAAAGGTCAGTGGGGCACCAAAGCCTGACTTTTTAGAGACTTGACCGGGGGCAAAAAGGGATTGTGTGCACTAAGCCAAGGTGTTCTTATCAAGGACCATCTTGAGAGTATTGAGTGAGGCTTAAACATGAAAACTCATCCATCATTAGGATTTCCCACTCAACTCAGAGCTATGCCACCTACACAAACAACCAGAAATACTGCAACACCTATAACAAGAGGGTTGAGGCAAGACCATGAGGCTTATCAATCATATCAAGCCAAACCTCAAGGCATGGATCATGGATATTTGTCAAGTGATCATGTAGCTCAGTGGAAGCCAAACCAATCAACTAAAATGCGAGAGTTTGGAAGAGCAAAAGTGGAAATTGCTGGGGACTTAGAGAAGAAGCATCCTCTAATCAACAAACCCAACACGAGGTTCATCAAAACCAATGAAGCCACGAGAGTTCTAATGGATTACACTTATGATGGCCTTTATAGGTTACCTATTGGGGATCAAAACAACTTCTATAGATGTTTAAATTCCATCATCGAAGAGTTGATAGACTACAAGAACCTCTATGCCTTCACATACAAAGATGACCAGGGAGTACAAGTTCTAATGGTAGATAAGTATGGACGAGAGTACAAACTTATCAGCCCAATTAAGCTAGAAAGATATACAGTGTTTGAGGGTGATAACAACATACAAGTGCCCACCTAGCCAAGGCGCCGTTGAGTCAGCCGGCCAAAGTTTTGATGTGGTCACATTATTTTTCCGATGTTTAATACATCAAACCCTGTAAAAGTCTAAGGACAATCGCCTATGTCAAGTCTGAGTCAAAGATGTAATTTTTCCAATGATGTATGTAAAGGTCCATGATAAGTTGGCCGCCGGCCACTTTAGAAAGCCCTAGGTATATAATACACTAAGGTTAGTGGGAAAGGGGAGATTATTTTTTGAAGATAAGGGACTACCGCGTTACGTACAGAGAGCTACCTCTTTGCTCCAACTTGTAATCATCGCTTTTGTGGCTACGGTAATCCAAATTCAGTATTGTTTCTTGCATTGTGTTCCTCTTACTCTGCTCTTTCATTCAAGTGTAAGCATTCAAGATTCGGTGAAGGTTTCAAACACGTTTGTTTAGGCCTTAAATCGTTGTTTTGAGTGTTTATATGCGTATTTTATGTTGTTTTGACCCTAGGAGAGGCTTTAGGGACCAAAAAACGACCCTTTAGGATCATTCGTTTACTGTTTTTGCGTAATGTGGGACGAACGATCGCGATCGTTGTACCTCTCCAGAATACTGTGACAGTGATAGGATATGTTCCTGATAGTCCCCTGTAGCTTCCCTTCAAGTGTCGTGCGATTCTGATATGATTTGCATGGTGAACGGGCGTGATGACTGTAGAGCTGTGTAGAAGGACATAGGCAGATTACTTGGCTTTAGTGCGATTGATTTGCTTGTAGAGTTAGTAGTTGCATCTCTTCGAGTTCACTTCATTAGGATTGACACCCTAGTGAGTTTCCATGCCTCATCCGAGTCGCTTCCCCTGTATCGATAATTTTATGTTGATGCTTGAAGTCTATGCTATGGATGTCCGTTGCGGTGACCCGAAACATTGGCGCCGCTACCGGGGAATGAATCTTAGGTGATGAGTGACCGAGTGCGTATTCAGAGTTTTTTTATTGTTCCAAAAGATAATTTCCATTCCATTTACATTTCAGTGAAGCATCTAGACAGGGGTTTAGTGCTTAGTGGAGTCTAGGGTCGGTGGACTGGCTAGATCTACTCTTGAGAGATATAGGGAGTTGTGAGTGAGGTTTCTTTAAGCATTTTTTCTCTTCAAATTTCTTTGTATTGATTGAGTACTGATCCATCATCCGTTTTTTATCCTGTTTGTTTTGTTTGATTCATTTTCTTATGTTCTTTCATTTCTGTACTTAGGAGTAGGATAAGTAAATCACATTCCAGTCAGATTTGGGGCAAAAGTCAGAGCCAAAAAACCAGAAAAACCATAACTTTGGCAAAAGGGCCATAAGACTGAAATTAGAAAATCCGACCAAACAGAGCTGAAATTGATTTAAATCACAAAGTGGTAGCACCAAACACTGGGAAACACTTGTCAGAGGGAGCAGAAAAAATTTCATCAGATTTGGCTCTGGTACTACGATCGCGATCGGTGTACCTCAGTGTCAGAACTCTACAAGATTTGACATGTGCCTTCCTGATAGTATTCTGAACAAGTTTGTCTAAAGCAACCACACCCAAAAACATCAAAAATCAAGGAAATCAGGCCACTTGGACAAAACCAGCTTGGCAGACCCAGAAAGTGTAAAATCTTGACTTTTGGTGATCCAAATGCAAAAAGACTTGGGGATAGCCTTAAAACATCAGTGTCTACAAGCATGCCAAATTTGGCCTAATTTGGGCTCCAAACTACGATCGCGAACGGTGTACCTAAGTGCCAGATTTTGACCAGATGTCATATGTGGGATACTCAGGTGTATACAAACATAAAATTCTAAAGGACCTAGGGTCAAAAACCACAAAAAACAGATCAAAACCACTGAATACAGATCCAAGTCCAAAACTGCTAAACTGGCATAGAAATTGACTTTCAGAAGACCAAAACACATCAAAACTGAGAAGAAAGCATACAGAGGGATAGCCTGTACATAGGACAATCCCAAATAGCTTTCATTTCCCAAAACAAACATCAAGATCAAGTCAAACTGATAAAATTGGAAAAATAGGCACTTCCAACCAAGAAATGGTAGAAACTTGACTTTTTTGAGTTCAAATACAAAAGTGTCTGGTAGGTAGTTTTATAATAGCCTAGTGAACAAGCTGGTGAAGTTTCATCCAATTTGGGCTCAGAACTACGATCGCGATCAGTGTACCTTAGTGCCAGATTTTGACCAGAAGTTTTCAAAATTCAAAAAAATCACCAAAATAGCCAAAAACAGCACAGTCAGGAAACCACTGCAGCAGACCAAGATCTGGTGAAAACATGAGTTTTTCTTGTCCAAATTCAAAAAGATTTGGGGAGTAGACTGTACACATCATTGTCTACCATATCCACAAGTTTCATCCAATTTGGGCTCAAAAGTACAATCGCGATCGGTGTACCATACTGACATTTTGAGTTGAAAATTTGTGAGTAGGTAGCTGATAACTAGACAAATAACTTTCTCAAAAGAACCAGGGTCAAAAAACCAAAAGACAGTTGTCAAATAGGGCAAACACTATCACTAATCCTTCAAACCAAAATTTTGAGAAAATTTAAGTTTTTGTAATCCAAATGCAAAGTGGGTTTGGGAATAGATTAATCATACCCATGTCTATCAACTCCTAAAATTCCATGCAAAAAGGAGCTGAAACTACGATCGCGATCGGTGTACCTCAGTGACATTTTGGATTGAAAATTTATGAGTAGGTAGCTGACATCTAGTGCAACATGTTTTCCAAAAGGAGCAAGGTCAAAAAAGCAAAAGAAAGTGGTCAAAAGTCCCAGTTACACAATCAGGCCAATAACCGCAAAACCACATGGGATTTGGGTTTTCATTGGTCAAAACATCTCCAAATTCAAAAATACAAAGACACTTGGTATCAAGACATCAAGGTCTAGCTAGTGTGCAAAAATCTTCCAAATCTGTGACATGGGGTCAACGATCGCGATCGGTGTACCTCTACATAGTGAGGGTATCTGACTTCATAAGTTTGTAGATCTACTTGAGTACATCCCAAATCTCAAGTTTGAGTGAAAAATACCCTCTGGAGGCCAGGATACAAGCACAAAAGTTCTTGTGTTCTGGTCCTTAGACTATTTTGAGTGCTGTTTCAAGTGCAGTTCACTAAAAGTGCTCTAACTCTTGACACACAACTCCAAAATGAGTCAGGTATAGCTAGGAAGAAATCTTGTGGGCAATAGCACACACCTAGAGTTTGTGAGTTGAATTTTACTAGGTTTCCTAAATCCAAACTTTTAGGGTACCTAGAACCAATTTCCAGAGACCAAAAAGTCACAAATTCCTGACTTTTTAGAGACATGACTAGGGGCAAAAAGGGATTGTGTGCACTAAGCCAAGGTGTCCTTATCAAGGATCATCATGAAAGTATTGAGTGAGTCTTAAACATGAAAACTCATCCATAATTAGGGTTTCCCACTCAACTCAGAGCTATGCCGCCTACACAAACCACCAGAAATACTGCAACAGCTATAACAAGAGGGTTGAGACAAGACCATGAGGCTTATCAATCATATCAAGCCAAACCTCAAGGCATTTCTCATGAATATTTGTCAAGTGATCATGTAGCTCACTGGAAGACAAACCAATCAACTAAAATGCGGGAGTTTGGAAGAGCAAAAGTGGAAATTGCTGGAGACTTAGAGGAGAAGTATCCTCTGATCAACAAACCCAACGTGAGATTCATCAAAACCAATGAAGCCACGAGAGTTATAACGGATTACACTTATGATGGCCTTTATAGGTTACCTATTGGGGATCAAAACAACTTCTATAGATGTTTCAATTCCATCATTGAAGAGTTGACAGACTACAAGAACCTCTATGCCTTCACATACAAAAATGACTAGGGAGTGCAAGTTCTAATGGTAGATAAGTATGGAAGAGAGTACAAACTTTTCGATCCAATTGACTTAGAGAGATACATATACAAGGGTACTCCGATTCCTACTTACTTTCAGCCAAAAATGATGCTAGAGCGCATATCAAAGGGGATTCCACCAGGATTTTCTCCAAGACGAGAAGAAGGAACGAGGGATGTCCTTGTGAGAGACCCCAACATGCTGAGATACATGGTTGAACCAGAACCAATGAGACCATATCAATTGGCCAAATGTGTCAAGAAGAAGTATGATGGATTAAGGGATCCATACATACATGCATCCTTGTTCAAACAAGTGTTAAGAGCCGAACAAGTATTTTATTTTCATACACAGTATGAGGGATTTGGCTTAACCTTGGAAGGGATAGCATTGAATTGGTTCCAACCGTTGGACAAAAATGCCTTCTCAAACGTTGAACAACAGTTGCAAGACTTTGTTTTCGAGTTCTCTAAAAGGGGAATCAAGCATAACACAGTGTCCCAAATCTATGCATTCAAGCAGAAACAAGATGAGAGAGTGAAGGAAGCATCGCTACGCCGTTCAAACAATATATAGAGAGATGTCCGGAACACGAGTTACCACAGGATGAAAGATTGTCAATTCTCTTCATAGAGGGTTTGAAAAATGAAACTCTCAAGAAAGATTTTCACTTAAAAGGATGTACTTCCTTTGCACAAGTCACGAGAGAAGAGTTATACCTAGTTGACAATTGTAAAGCGTATGGCGAGGAAATTGGTGATACAAAGATCACTATGGATAATGCTCCTTTAGCATCTAGTGAAACCAACACAAGGCAATTGGTTATGTCTCAATTAATGACCAACCTAGACCTAGATGAGCTAGCAGTGCAGGTAGCACAAAAAATAAAATGGTGTCAGCTCCAATACAGTGCACCATTACTCTATCTGAAGTGGTTAAGATTAGACCACATGTATGGGATGAAGTAGGCAACAATTTGGGGAAGACGGGATTAAAGATACCTCTTCAAGAGCTACCTTCAAACGAACAATCAAACAAAAATCAACAAGAAAGTGCAAACGCTAAAGCTATGCCAATAAACAAGGTGGGGGAATATTGTGAAGGAGAAGAAGGAAACACCACCTTACCTGTGGAATACAAAGGAGTTAAAACATTGGCTATACTTGATAGTGGGGCTGGAGTAGCCATAGCCACAAAAAAAATTTGAGAAAAATGGGGTAGACCAATGCTTAGGAAAACTAGAATGAAGCTGCAACTTGCAGATGGATACACGGAAAAAACTATGGGTATCTTAGAGCAAATTATTGTGACTTCTTGTGGAATTGAATATGAACATACATTTGCAATAGTAGATTTTGGAAAAGGGAACAATTTTGATATCATTTTAGGAAGGCCTTTCATGCGTCAACTTATTAGAACTCCTTTAGAAGAAATCGACTCTACTATAGTCAATGGGAAAGAGATACCTGCGTGGCTACAAACCAAACAAGAACTTTGGATGTGTGGTGCTTCAAAGTGTGGAAGCTCAGTGAAGGAGGATTGCATCCTAGAAATATCAATGGACGATGAAGCTTACATACCGGAACCCTTTCCAGAGGAGTTATTTGAGCCATTTGGATGGACTCAAATATTGGCAACCTTGGATGTGTATGTGAATGAGGTGACCCCGACTAAATTTTGTGATGAGGAAGGGTATGATATAACCCCCGTATTTACGATAAAGGTGTTGAAGGAAGCTAACGAGATTTATGAGTGTGAAGGCAGAAAAGGTGAAACAAATAGCTACGTCATGGAGCATGATGCCAAGGTGCACATGAAGAAAGCAGAGCAACAACAAGAATATGTCATCATTGACATACCTGAAGAATCGACAAAAGCTATTTCAAAGAAGCCGACTCCAGAAAAAGTGCAAATGAAAGTAGATGAAGGAGAAAAGCTTCCAAGTTCAACGACAAATCTTCAACAAACGCAAGATCAAAAGAAGAACAGGGACAAGGAAGAAGATGGACTATCTCCTACGATGTTCAAATTCAATTTATGCGGACAAACAGGGCTCAAGGTTACATGTTCGGCGGCAATAGATCCAGAAGCAACAAAGAATCTAATGACTTATGGAACGTGGATCATGATGGGAAAGCCACCAATCAATGAGCTAGAAGAAACAGTTTACACAAGTTCAAAAATTCCGATTCCTAGCTTTGGAGTGGCAGAAGTTGTACTCAAATTGAGTACCGGGGAGTATAAAGATACTTTCCACATAATCAACTCCCATCATATCAAAGAGAGTCTAGTCCTGACAGAAAGCTGGAGGAACATCTTCTTTTGACAACAATCAAAAGCTTCAACAACAACAACGGTAAGACTCCATGAAGCTTCTCAAATCCATGCTGAGAAGAAATTGCCAACCATCGCGGAAAAAGGTAAAACAAAGGTAAACATTGATGTATATCAACCTCGCCAGACGACTTTACCTTCAACGAGCTTCCATCAAATTTCCCACGAAGCCTCTACATCAAGAGCCACACCATCAACAATGCAATGGAAACCAAAGCAAAAAGTCTATCAACCAAAGTTTCCATCGCAAAAAAGCATCCAGAAGAAGCCGAAGAATGTCAAGCAGGTGTTGGTATCCAAAGAGCACATCCAAGTCAAAGACCTAGTTTGGATACATGAAACACGGTTTCAACCACAACAACAAAAGGTGACAAGGTGGATAGCATCGAATGAGTCAATCACTATTCAAGGCTACTTCAAAGGAAACACTAATGTTTGGGCCAAAAAGCCTAAAGTAACAGCCTGGACCTACCCACCTCAACCAACGAGTTCTACAAGGAACAAGACGTGCTATCAACGGAATACAAAATACTCAGGGAAGCGAAAGAACACCAACAAAAGGCAAACAAAAAGACCTTCCAAGCGGGCAACGCGAAAAGTTTGGGTACCGAAATCAGACTTCAACAAAGATACCCAACACAAACAGGTGAATCAACGTGTGATTCCAATGAAGCTACTCGAAGCACAAGGATTCTATGAAGGTAACACCCAAATATGGTTACCCAAAGTAGTTGCTCAACCTAGAGCCACTAAGACCAACCAAGTAGCAAAGGACCCCACACAAAGACAATCAACAACCAAGGCTGCTGCAATCTACAGATGGATACCTTGTCATTAATTACAAAAGCAAGGCTTTTACAACGGAAATCATCAGGTTTGGATACCAAAGCCTAGTGTCCATCAAATTGTAGAAGAAGATAAAATGCCAAAGACCATCACACAAGGACCAAAAACAAGATGGGTTCCAAAATTTATAGTGGAAACTCAATCACAAAGAACCCACACATCTTGACAATCGCTTCTCATGGAAATTAATGCAACGGCTACATCAAGCACTATCAGATCTGAAGGACTTGTTTTACAAAGAAGTATCAACATACAACAAGCAAGCCAAGAGGAGCCAAAATATGCCAACCTACTCAACAAAATGGTGGCATTCAAAAACCAAAGCAATGATAGAGGCCTTAATCTCAAGAACTTATGGCATTGGGTTTCAGGCCATGAACAGGTAAGTCCAAGTCGCCATTAAAAATACATGGCATTAAAGTCAAGAGTCGGGCAGCTGAGCCACTAAATGAGCAAGGCATTAGTCCCAAAGCTTCATGTAATATTCTCTGTGGTCTAAGAGTCTTAGCTATTCTAGGTACTGCTCAAGGTGGAGGCGTTGAGCATATTTATGTTGTGTTGCTCATGCTGGTATAGGTGAGCATAAGAGTCCAAGTCTATGTATTTTAAGTTTGGTAAAGTGAAGAAGAGAGTCCAAAAGACACTCACGCACCATGCATAGTGAGGAATGAGTGGAGAAGCTTCTACATCAAAAACCCTTCTTGGAAACGTGCAAGCTATTGAGACGTCCTTTGATGTCACATGTGCTACATTTGTTCCTTGAAGCATCCATCAACTCCATCTTTTACACTACATGCTTTTGTTTGAAAACTTCTCATCAGCATATAGAGTGTCCCATAATTGGCACTTGCATTACGCACTCTTACTTTATTTCTCCCAAGCACTCACCTTGCATGAACAGGTACTCAACTTCCAAGTGTTCAACCCCAATAAGAGCGTTACCAAAGGCATTTTTTCCCACTGGGTTTTTCCCTTTGGTCATTCAGGTTCTAGACCCTAATTTAGAAACACCCATCACTATTCTATTGTATATATTACTTCCATCAACTGAAACCAATAAAGAACTTGTTACAGGATCTTCAAAGAGATAAAGTGGGGCCACATTGTTCTCAACCACGCTTCGACAAGAGCAGCTCTTATCTTCAAAGATACTAACAAAGCTCTATGGACAAAGTGGCAAAGAAAATCAAATTGGAGATGCCAGTGCAGACATGTCAAAGTCTCAAACATTTTGAGATACGAGCTCCGTTAAAAATTCAATTGCACAAGGAGGAAAAGTATCCAAAGAAGCAGGTATCATCGACCAACTGCACAAATGGAAAGGTAAAGCAGGATGTGCAAAAACATGCACAAATGCCTCGTCCACAACATCCAAATCACAAGAACACATGTTCATTAATCAAAGGAAAATGGGCACCCTATTTGAATAAGCAGAACATGCCAGATATAACTCAATCAAGGAAGGGGGGAGTCTCATCAACAAGAAGACCAGACAACAAATGGTCGTGTCAAGGGACAACACGAGCTAGGAAGGGAGGAGTGTTTGGAGGTGATAACAACATACAAGTGCCCACCTAGCCAAGGCGCCGTTGAGTCAGCCGGCCAAAGTTTTGATGTAGTCACATTATTTTTCTGATGTTTAATACATCAAACCCTGTAAAAGTCTAAGGACAATCACCTATGTCAATTCTGAGGCAAAGATGTAATTTTTCCAATGATGTATGTAAAGGTCCATGAGAAGTTGGCCGCCGGCCACTTTAGAAAGCCCTAGGTATATAATACACTAAGGTTAGTGGGAAAGGGGAGATTATTTTTTGAAGATAAGGGACTACCGCGTTACGTACAGAGAGCTACCTCTTTGCTCCAACTTGTAATCATCGCTTCTGTGGCTACGGTAATCCAAATTCAGTATTGTTTCTTGCATTGTGTTCCTCTTACTCTGCTCTTTCATTCAAGTGTAAGCATTCAAGATTCGGTGAAGGTTTCAAACGCGTCCGTTTAGGCCATAAATCGTTGTTTTGAGTGTTTATATGCGTATTTTATGTTGTTTTGACCCTAGGAGAGGCTTTAGGGACCTAAAAACGACCCTTTAGGATCATTCGTTTACTGTTTTGCGTAATGTGGGACGAACGATCGCGATCGTTGTACCTCTCCAGAATACTGTGACAGTGATAGGATATGCTCCCGATAGTCCTCTGTAGCTTCCCTTCAAGTGTCGTGCGATTCTGATATGATTTGCATGGTGAACGGGCATGATGACTGTAGAGCTGTGTAGAAGGACATAGGCAGATTACTTGGCTTTAGTGCGATCGATTTGTTTGTAGAGTTAGTAGTTGCATCTCTTCGAGTTCACTTCATTAGGATTGACACTCTAGTGAGTTTCCATGCCTCATCCGAGTCGCTTCCCCTGTATTGATAATTTTATGTTGATACTTGAGAGCTATGCTATGGACGTCCGTCGTGGCGACCCACAAACATACACACATGGGTACTCCAATCTCTGCTTACTACTTTCAACCGAGTGTAAGCATGCCAGGGTTTTTTGAGACTGATTTGCAAGAAGATAACATTGAAACTATGGGATCAAATGGACCTCAAACATCCAAAATAGCTATTCACGGGAGTGTAGCTCCTTCCTCATTGAGTGGAACCAAGAGACCACCAATTAGACTTACAAATCCATCAACATTTCCAAAACATGTCTGAAAGGGATTCCACCAGGATTTTCTCCAAGACGAGAAGAAGGAATGAGGGATGTCTTTGTGAGAGACCCCAACACGCTAAGATACATGGTTGAACCAGAACCAATGAGACCATATCAATTGGCCAAATGTGTCAAGAAGAAGTATGATGGATTAAGGGATCCATACGTACATGCATCCTTGTTCAAACAAGTGGTAAGAGCCAAACAAGTATTTTATTTTCATACACAGTATGAGGGATTTGGCTTAACCTTGGAAGGGATAGCATTGAATTGGTTCCAACCGTTGGACAAAAATGCCTTCTCAAACGTTGAACAACAGTTGCAAGAATTTTTTGTGGAGTTCTCTAAAAGAGGAATCAAGCATAACACAGTGTCCCAAATCTATGCATTCAAGCAAAAAGAAGATGAGAGAATGAAGGAAGCATCGCTACGCTTCAAACAATATATAGAAAGATGTCCAGAACGCGAGTTACCACAGGATGAAAGATTATCAATTCTCTTCATAGAGGGTTTGAAAAATGAAACTCTCAAGAAAGATTTTCACTTAAAAGGATGTACTTCCTTTGCACAAGTCACGAGAGAAGCGTTATACCTAGTTGACAATTGTAAAGCCTATGGCAAGGAAATTGGTGATACAAAGATCACTATGGATAATGCTCCTTTAGCATCTAGTGAAACCAACACAAGGCAATTGGTTATGTCTCAATTAATGACCAACCTAGACCTAGATGAGCTAGCAGTGCAGGTAGCGCAACGAATAAAATGGTGTGCCATTGAGCAAAAATGGACCAATCATGAGATGAGTGAGTGCTACTATAATCAAACCTACACGAGGGGGACACTATTTGGACATCAAATAGAAAAACAAATGCCTTTACCAAATCATCCATTATTTCAAAATAGGGTTGTATCAAGGGCTTTACAAAGAGCTGAGGTATCACAACCTAGGCTAGGACAAGAACCTACGAGAAAACTCTATTCATTGAATGAGGACACTCTGTTGTTCATATCCATTCAAGAGCGTAAACCAGAGACCATTCTGGCTAAGCAAGAACAACCATCAATAGTGTCACCAGTGACTCAACAAGATGGACCATGCTACCAGTGTGGAGGTAATCATTGGGCCAAGAATTGTTCTCGTGTAGAGATAATTGGATATTGTTTGGAGTGTGCCATTACACACGTTGTTCCTAATTGTCCAAAACACCCAAAAAAACAAGGGAAAACAACAATGAATGTTGTGGGAGTGTTACCTTCTCCAAGTGGATGAGAGGCAGAACCCAAAATTCCTGTGAAGGTAGTGACTAGAGCCCAAGCAAAAGAAAATGCTGAGGACCAAGCTAATGAGGAGAAAGATCAACAACCCAAACAAGGGGAAACAACTAGTGTGTCAATGAGGACTGGGAGAAAATCCTAAAAAGCCAAAAGATACATAATTAAAGCAAAAACAATTACAAATCAAACTGCACTACAAACAGAATTACAAGAGACAAAGGAGCATTTAAAACAAGAACGGAAAAACAAAACGATGGTCAGCGATAAGAAACCAAGGAAGGCGTCTTCTGGAGGATCTGTGTTGGTAGACAAAGTCCTAGAGCCATTAGATGCTGCATTGGAAGCATATGAGGTGTTTCCCCTTTCCCCCCTTCTCTTTCTCTTACTCTGGTATTTTCCCTCGGTGCTAGCTATGTGGATGTGTGTGCCCCTCGGACCGACGATGACTTGTGTGAGAGAGTGAGATTGAGTGGTTATGAGTGTGTGTAAGGGTGGAGACAAGCCATGGTAGTAGGTGTGCATTGTAGTGGATTTGTGGAGTGTGTGAGCAGTGAAAATTGGGCAGGCGGTGGTCTGATAGTGTAAAGTGTTTCTTTGAAGGTTTTTTTCAAGAGGGTAGGGGTGTTGTGAATACCTTGAGCTATAGAGAGGCCCTTGTGTTTGTGCCAGGCATGTTCCCCCATTCCCTTTCTCTAACGTGCGTTCAAGACATGTTTGTAAAACCCCTTATCTATGAATTTTGTTAGGAATATAATGTACTCTTTTCTTTTGAAATCTGTAAGTTTTTTTTGAATTTGAAAAAATAATGTCCTTCTGTATATATATTTATGTAATTTTCAAGAACTTTATATACCCTTCTGTTGAACTCACGTGATAGGTTACATTTTTCTTAGGTGACCTCCTTGGGAAGCTCTCTCTCTCTCTCTCTCTCGGAAATTGAGGAGGACTTGAGAATCAATCGTGCTCTCTCTCTCTCTCTCTCTTTCTCTCTCTCCTGTCTTAGCAAAGGCACAATCTCTCTCTCTCTCTCTCTCTCTCTCTCTCTCTCTCTCTCTCTCTCTCTCTCTCTCTCTCTCTCTCTCTCTCTCATTCAGCTTCAAATAAGCAGAGAGAAGGAAACAAAGGGAAGGGGTCGGCTAGGATAAAGAAGCAATGGCTCTCTTGCTCTCAACATTGGTACCAAGGAAGACAACAGAGGGACAGGAAGCAGTAATGGCTATCTCCCTCTCGACTTTGTGAATCAATCTAAAGAGGAGAAAGCAGATATGAGTTCTAAGCAAAGAAGGGAGTTAGGAAAAAAGGAAAGAAGGGAGCAATGAAATTCGATCAAGGAATAAAATAGCACGAGAAAGGAGATGGCTATGTGTAATGGAGATCTCAGGCTTTCTTCCTCTTTGACATAAGTAGATGTGCACCAAAGTTCCAGGTTCTAATAACAGGCATATTAAGCAGTTAAGCTTTCAAGGTGTAACGAGGGTTGAATTTTACTCTCTCTAGCGAAGTTTGGGAGGATTAACCTCTCACTAGCTCGGAAATTGATGTTGCAGTACTGTTAACAACAACGATTCTAATCAAATTTCACTTTGGGTTAACCATTATCAGCTTAAGGCTTTCAGGTTGTTTATTTTAAGTTATTGAAGTGTCATTGGAGCTTTTTTTGTGGTGTAGTGCATCTGGTCTATTATTTTTTCCATAGCAAGTAGCTACTATGAGAATTTGAAAACAAATTTGAGCAGCTATCTATAGTAGAGTACTGGTCTTTGAAACCAAAATGGCTAGAGTTTTTTGTCCAAGCTGTTGATCCACAGCTTCAAAAGAGCTTGGTGTAGCTACTTCAAGATTCAACAGGTGAATTGGTCTTAACACCTGATTGGAATTTGGTTTTTGAAGCAGTCAACATGATTGTGAAGCGGTAGATGAGGATGGATAAGCAAATTGTGGTCAATCCCATGGAGACAACAAATGAAGAAATTAAGGAGAAGTCAGTCTCTCGGAAATAGAAATTACAGCAGCCGGTTCTTGATGAGCTAATCAAAGTTATACAAGAATTAAATTTGAATTTGAAATCAATTAAGCTTGAAGGGTAAGCACAAAGGTCTCCACTTTAGAGCCCATGCAACATCCTCCATGCAAAGATTCGGATGACTATTGCATGTGGTGTGATAGTAAAGACCATTGTTTGGCGGATGAAGCAACAAGCGGCCTTGCCAGAAGGATCATATTTTTCAAAGAAACCATTGTAAAATTTATTTGTAAGGAAGCATCTCTAAGCCGAGAATTTGTCAAAAGATGTATGATTATTCTTATGGGAGCAATTGTATATTAGAGAGCCAGTTAGATGTTTATGATCTTATGGCCGGACAAGCCATTGGTAAAGACCTAATCTATAAAGGTCATTTTTTGTAAATTGGAGGATAATCTTTTTAATGGAGAACTGAGAAGACAGCGTATGTTTTAGAGCTCCTTGTTCAAACTTGTAATCTTCGCCATTGCGGCTACGGTAATCCAAATTCAGATTTGATTATTGCATTGTGTTCCTCTTATCTTGCTCTTTCATTCAAGATTCGGTGAAGGTTTTCAAATACGAGTTTGAGGCCTTAAATCGCTGTTTTGAGTGTCTATCTGTGTGTTTTATG
Organism: Adiantum capillus-veneris; assembly: GCF_014529385.1. Taxonomy (NCBI): domain Eukaryota; kingdom Viridiplantae; phylum Streptophyta; class Polypodiopsida; order Polypodiales; family Pteridaceae; genus Adiantum; species Adiantum capillus-veneris. Next base: position 948,169 of record NC_140952.1, read on the forward strand.
TTTTTTGACCCTAGGAGGGGCTTTAGAGACCCTAAAACGACCCATTAGGATCACCTGTTCACTGTTTTTGCTGACTTTGGGACGAACGATCGTGATCGTTGCACCTCTCCATAATGCTGTGACAGTGATAGGACATGTTTTTGATAACCCCTTGTAGCTTCCCTTCAAGTTTCGTGCGATTCCGATATGATTTGCATGGTAAACGGGCATGATGATTGAAGAACGGTGTAGGAGGACGTAGGAAGATTACTTGGCAGTCGGTAATGCGTTTGATTTGCTTGTAGAGTTAGTAGTGGCATCTCTTCGAGTTCACTTCATTAGGAATGACACCCTAGTGAGTTTCCATGCCTCATCCGAGTCACTTCCCCTGTATTGATAAATATGTTGATGCTTGAGAGCTATGCTATGGACGTCCGTCGCAGCGACCCGCAAACATTGGCGCCGTTGCCGGGGAATGCACCTTAGGTGATGAGTGACAGAATGCGCAGTTAGACTCCTTAAAAAAGATCAATCCACAAATCCATTTTACACCTCAGTTAGGCTGCTAGACAAGGGTTTAGATCTTAGTGGAGTCTAGAGCCAGTGGACCGGGTAGATCCTCTCTTAGGACTTTACAGATTCTACTTTAGTTTTCACAGGTTTCCACTGCCATTTTGGAGGTTCAGGCTTCTTGTTTTGAGTTTTGGGTTTCCTTTCGAGCTCGGTCGCCGAATCTTTAGTTTTCTCCAGCTTTGGCTGCCATTTCCACTTTGAAGGAACTTCTGAAGGTCTTTGAGATGATGTTGCTTCCGTATGGAGTTTGTCCTTAGGTAGCCATATCTTGCTCAATTTGTTGGTCAACAATCTTTTCTTTATCCATACTTTCCGAATAGCCTTTTGTGGTGTTTTTGGTTGATTAGCCTGTTGCTTTTTGTCGATGGGGATACTCGGCCACGAGTGATCTGTTTTGGCGAATGGAGTCATGTACACGTTAGAGTCGTGTGTGTACCTTAACACATGTTCTGACCATTCAGTTGACTGCATTGTACGTTCCATGGAACTCCCAAGCATATTGATTCTCTGATATCTCCGTCTTTCATTAAGAAAAATTGATGAGGACAACTATTTCCATCAAGATTGATTGGTAAGTTTAATATCCCCAATGTTGGCATTGTTGCACCGTTTGCTGCTTGTAGATCACGTGTGGATTGCACGAGGGGTTCATCTGTAAGCATCCTGTAAGTGGAGAAGTTGACCGCATTGACTCTTGCTCCTGTGTCAATCAATGCTCGTTGATATCTGCAATGCAGGAGTCTGGCATTGATGCCAACGTCTATTCTTGTTTCCCATTGCTCATCAGTTTGAATTATAGACAAAGGAATTTGAGCCATGTCTGTTGGTTGAGGAAGTCTTTGTTGTTGTAAGGTTTGTTTTCATTTTAAATTCCTGACTTCGGCCACCTCCATCCCGGAGGCGCTATCGGTCCTACAAAATCTATTCCTCATTTTGCAAACGCTCTTGCCCCCATCACTGGCCTTAAGGGAATATCATCTCGTGCTCTAGGAATTTTTGTTTTCTGGCAATCTTCACATCGTTTCACAAACTCTTCAGCGTCCATGAATAGTGTAGGCCACCATATGCCTGCAATAAGAATTGCTTTGGCCATTTTGTCAGCTGAGAAATGTCCACCAGCTTGTCCGCCGTGTGCTTGTTGTAAGATAGGAACGTATTCCTCTTCAGTCGTGCACATTCTCAATTGATTGTCTTTTCCCCTCTTGAGTGTCCTCAATCAGTACATAGTTTTCTGCCTCTTTCATGATCGTTTTGATACGTGATCTACTCATCCCTTCAGGTAGTATCCTGGTGGTGAGGTATTCAACAATGTAGTTACTCCATCCGGGTGCTACAAATAATCTGAATAGAGTCGCGTGCTCTATTGGCTTTTGAAGCGTGCATTTAATGCAAGATTTGACGTGCATATGAACACTATGTCGCATTTTTGGCCAATACACATCCATTCTCATCAATCTTTGATACATCTGTGCATGCCCATTGTGAATCCCCGTTGTTTGTACATGAGCTTGGTTTAGGTACAATTCTCGTTCACTCGATTCAACACAAAGCCTAAGGATTTGATCCGATCCCTGTTTGTATAGCCTGCCCGCCAACATTACCAATGATCTGGATGCTGCAATGGTAGATGGTTGTCTTGTCATATTCAATGACCCGATAGTCAGCAAAGGAATTACATCCTTGCTCCATCTTGGAACCATTTTGATGTTGAAAAGATATGCATCTGGAAAATCATCATCAACTCCTACTGGGTTTTCTGCATACATCATTTTAGACAAATGATCCGCTCTTTGGTGTGTAGTTCCTTTCTTGACTACTACCGTGAAGTCAAACTCAAGCAGTATGATGAACCATTGAACAATTCTCCCCATACTCCAAGGTTTGTTTACTAAGTACAGCAGTGCTTGGTGATCAATGAAGAATACAAATTTATTGGAAAGTAAGTAGTGTCTAAACTTTTTCACCGCAAAGACCATACCCAATCCCTCCCTCTCAGTTGTCGTGTAATTATTCTCTGCATTGTTCAGTTGTCTACTAGAGTAACTTATTGGAAAATCCATGTTGTTCTCTCGAGGTTGTGCAAGTATGCATCCTATTGCATACGCTAATGCATCTACATGGATGTGAAATATCTTCTCCCAATCCGGAGCCTTCAAAATTGGAGCGAAAATTAATCTTTGCTTCAAAGTTTGAAAAGCTTTCTCGCACTCATCCGTCCACTCAAATTTAGTTATCAGCGCGTAAAGTGGTTTTGCAATTATAGCGTATGAGCAGATAAATCTGCGATAATATCCACAATGGCCCATAAATGCCTGTACCTCTTTCACCTTTACTAGTCATGGTAGATCAACAATGACACTGATCTTCCCCATGTCTGTCGAAATACCATTTTTGGACACTACATGTCCCAATATTTTGCCGTGTCTTACCATGAAGACACATTTCTCTAGATTCAGGAAAATCCGATACAGTCTACATTTTTCGAACACCTTGGTCAAGTGCTCTATGTGCTCCAATCTTACGAGAGAGTGAACGCACAGGTTCTCGTAAGAACGCACAGGTCATCCATGTAAATTTCTAAGAACTGTCTTAGATATTCTTTAAAAGCATGACCCATCAGCCTCTGAAATGTGGCTGGTGCATTTGTTAATCCAAAAGCCATTACCCGAAATGCAAAAATACCCCATTCAGTTGCGAAAGCCATTTTGTGCTGATCCTCTGGCTTTATTGCGAGTTGGTTGTAACCCGAAAATCCATCTAAGAAGATATAAGCCTCTTTGCCTGCCACTCTTTCTATTACATGATCAGTAATGGGTAGGGGATAGTTGTCCCGAATTGTAACAGCGTTTACTTTCTTGAGATTGATGCACACTCTTAACTTTCCATTTTTCTTCGGGACCACCACAATCGGTGAAACCCAATCGGTGTGCTCAATTTCGTAAATAAACTCTGCCTCCTTAAGTTTATCTATCTCCTCCTTGATCTTTTTCGCAAACGTTTCATTGTAAGTATAGGGACGTTGTCTGCTGGGTTTGGCATCATTCTTAAGGGGTATTGTGTGCTGACAAATACTTGGATCCACCCCCTTAAGATCTTTGTATGACCATGCAAACACATCTCTATAATGTTTAAGAGTAGCTACCAAAATCTTTTCCTCTTCATCAGTTAGATCTGTGGCAATATATGCAGGTTTTGGATCTTCTCCTGGTTCCGCTAGATCTATTCGTTTGGCTTTTTCAGGACCGTCGTACGATGTACCCGGTTCCTTCAATTCCCTCATTGGTTGTTGCACTATGATGTTCCTATCTTGTATGGTATACTTCTTATAATGGGAAGGTGCATCCATCTTGTCAGAATTCGTATCCTCATTTGTTTCAAAGTCAGTCGTCCATATGTCTCTGAGGGTTCGCTTGAGCTTCTTGTAGTCCGTTTTCCTCTCTGTTTTGGTCATTCCATACCCTGTTTTCCCCCCTGTTTGCGACTTAGTTGTTTGCTTTTCGTGTTTGTTCTTCTTGTTGTTTTTCCACGGTTTAGTTTTGATAAACCGGCCAGTGACCTCGTCTTTGACTCAATCATTATCTTTGACAAGCTTTAGATATCCCATTCTGTCAATGACAAGAGGAATCGGATTATGCTTATTCCCCTTGATTTTCTCGTTCTCTTGGATTTATACCGCTCCTGTCGACTAGGTTTTTGGTTAGGAAACTCGTAAAACATGTCCTGCCTCGACGTGTATTTCCTATTTGTCTCTGATGCACTTCTTCTTTCATCATCAGCCTCTATCAGTTTGATTTCATCGTCCAGTGATGGAAGGTCACAGCTTAGTGAATCCGTGAATTCCTCCTCTGTTCGATTCCTATCGTTCACTACAGATATCTCATCATTATTCTTTTACACTCGGTCTCACGTGGTGGTTTCTTGTTCCTCGCTCTCCGATCCTGACTCAAGGATGACGCTAGTCATTTGTAACGTTACTAGGTTGTATCCTTCTTCGTCACAAAATTTTATAGGTGTGCATTCGTTAACACATACGTCCAAGGTTGACAATATTTGAGTCCACCCGAATGGCTCAAATAAATGTTCCGAGAAAGGATCTGGGAAATATGCCTCGTCTTCTACGGATCTTTCCAAAATGCATTCCTCTTTGATTATGTCGCCACAATCAGATGCTCCACACATCCAGACATGCGCTCTTGTTTGCCTCCATGCAGGTATTTCTTTTTCATTTACAGTGCATCCATGCAGGTATTTCTTTTTCATTTCTTGTTTGCATCCATGCGGGTATTTCTTTTTCATTTAGAGTGGTTGAATTAAATTCTTGCACTGGTGTTTTTGCAACGTCTCTATAGCTGTGATCCTTCATGTTGATTTTCGTTATTAGCTCTTCGTGCCTTAGGTAGATTTGGTCGTACCCCCAATCTTGTATCATTTTGAGTTGACGCATAAATGGTCGTCCCAAAATAATGTCAAAGTTATTCGTTCTCCCGAAATCCACCACAGCAAAGGTGTGCTCATAATTAATTCCACACGAAGCTACAACTATTTGGTCCAGGATTCCCAATGGTCTCTCTACATACCCATCTACGAGTTGCAGTTTCATTCTCGTTTTCTTGAGAGCTGGACGGACCCATTTCTCCCATATTTGCTTTGTAGCAATTGCCACTCCCGCTCCATTGTCTAGGATAGCTATTGGTTTTATATCCTGATATTCAACAGGTAAGGTTGTATCACCCTCCTCGCCTTAACAGTAATCTCCGACCTTGTTTATGGGCACTGGTTGGGCTTTCGGTTGACTTTCCCGTTTGTTTTCTTCTCCCGTAGGGTTTGTCTGAAGAGGAATCTTTACTCCTTTGTGCTCCAAATGTTTTCCCATGTCTTCCCATAAGTGTGGTATGACTCTCAAGAGTTCGAACAGCATGATTGTGCATGTTATAGGTGTCGACAGCATCTCTTGAAGACTTTTTGAGTCAACCATATGTAGAATAGTTCTCATCTGGGATGGAACTAACCTTATCTCCGGTTGTGCCTCATGTTCACCTATAAATGAAGGCAGGGTTTTCAAGGATTGGGCTTTGCTTTCCACCGAAATCTCCGTTCCCGCATCCCCATACAACGATTGTATATCAGCTAGATAAAATTCGTTATCCAAGTTAATCTCAGGAATTGGAGCAGATTGTAACGTCGCGCTTCCGTTCTTTCTGTTTCTAATTGTTTCCCATAAGTGTTGTGGCCATTGTTCTTCAACATCTGGAATTGGCATTATTGTCATTAACTTAGCGTCATCAGTCATGTTTGACACCACTCGATGATCCAGTGACAATATTGTTTCAGGGCTGGGTTCGTTTGCTTGTTTTGGTTCATCGATTTTTAGTTTTTCTCGCTCTTTGTGAATCAACACTTCTTGTTCTGGGGTTCTAGCCATCTTAGGTTCCATCAACGCCTGGGCTGTTTCAATGAGGTGTTTACACATTTCCAAACGCTTCGTTTCCACTTCTGGTTGAGGATAAGTTAACCATCTCTGCTCTAAAGTTTGGTTTGTTTTTAGCTTTGCTTTGTACGCTTGTAATAGAGCATCTAACGGCTTTAGCACTTTCTCAACCAAGACTGATCTCCCTGAGGACGCTTTCCTCGGCTTGTTATTAACCTCAGCAGTTTTACTCTCTCTCTCTCTTGTTTCAGTTGCTCCTTCGTTTCATGCAATTCGTTTTGCATGGAAATTTGGTTGTTCACCCTTCTTGTTTTCATCCTGTCTCGTTTTGCCTTCCAGGATTTTCGCTGGGTTCTCACGGATAAACTCTCATTTTCTGTGGGTATAGGCAACTCTACCCTTTCCTTCACGGACTCATTTTTCCTTCAGTCCTTGGCTTGGGCTCTGGTTATCGCATTGATTTGGATCATGGGATCGGTTTCTAATCTGCTGCTTGCACTTGGTATCACCCCCACAATATTCATACTCGCTTTTCCCTTGTTGTCCAGATTCTTTGGGAAATCTGGCAATATGTGATTCACACCACATCCGTCACAAAACCCAAAAATTTTCACTCTTTCGCCTTTGAAAGGACAATTACGCTCCCAATGATCCATACTTCCACAGCTATAGCACTATCCAATTGGTGTTTGATTTTGAGGAGGTGGTCCCATAGGTTGTCCTGCTCAATTAGGATATCCTCTTGGTTTGTAATTCTAGTTTGCAATGAACATTAACGTTCTTTTGTCTACCAAATATTGATCTCTCGAAGGTTGTGCTACATACGTTGGTGGTGCCATACCCTCGCTATTTTCCCATGGTTGATAGGCTTCGTCTGCGTACATTTGTGATTCAGGTTCCGTTGCGTAAGGCTCATTTGGTTCCTCATAATAAGGAACTTGAAGTGTACTATTTGTTCCTGGTGATGCTTCACAAGGTTGAGCATACCTAATCATGGCCCTATTTTCCTGTGGTAATGGAGGTTGTTGACCCAACACAGGCTGAGGTCTGTCTGCTCCTACTACCAGATTCATATTTGGTCCAACTTGTTACTTGATATCTTGGAGGAGGTGGTTGGGATGGTCCTGCTAGAGGTCCATACGGTCTTTCCCTCACATAGTTTTTGTTATAAAAACACTCTTCCATGCTATGATTTGTCCATTTTTGTTCTATGGCGCACCATTTCAGTACTCGTCCATTCGCAACTGGTGCTTTCGAGTGTTGTGGGCACCACGACGTCGGACGATCCCCCCCACATATATCACACTTCCTCGTCTGAGACTGTCTCATCACCGAATTTGATCTCATATATTGTTGTTGCATTCTCTTTGTTACCTCCTCTATCAATTGATCAGCTGTCGGCATCAAGGACGCCTGGGCATCTTTCTTGGTAGAGGGTTCGCTTTTAATTGATGAAGAGCCACTGGTTACTAAATCAGTATCCTCTGACACTTTTCCATATGCTTTGCAGTTATCGACAAGATATAACGCTTCCCTTGTAACCTGTTGAAACGTGCTACAGGATTTCAAATGAAGGTCCTTTTTCAAGGTTTCATTCCTAAGTCCTTCAACGAAGAGCACAGACAATCTCTCGTCCTGCGGTAATTCCCTCCTCGGGCACCTCTCAATGTATTGCTTGAATCTCAAGGTTTCTTCCTTCACTTTTTCATTCTCCCTTTGTTTAAAAGCGTATATTTGCGATACAGTATTATGCTTTATACCCTGTTTTGAGAATTCTTCCGTGAACTCGCACAATACATGTTCAATATTCGGACAAGTTTCAGGGTTTAAAGATTGAAACCATGTTAAGTCCATCCCTTCCAAGGTCAGCCCAAATCCTTCGTATTGAGTATGGAAATCAGTGATATGTTCTGCTCTTAAGACTTGCTTGAAGAGCGATACATGGGCATATGGATCCCCCGATCCGCTATACTTCTTCGGCATGCACTTCACTACTTGGGATGGACTGGTCCGTCTATGGTCTGCGGTCAATCTCATTACTCCCGTGTCTCGACTTAATCGTTCTCGTGTATCATGGAGGTCGTAGGTTGCTCTCGTTGGCTCCCCCGCCCCAAATCTACTACTGGGAGGAAAATGTGGTGGGGTGGCTGTAAATGTCAGACCTACAACCGTATGTGTAGAGATAGAAACTGCACTACCTCGATTCATAGCCATTGATTCTCTAGAATGTAATGTTCCCATGGGGCTTGGCATCGAATAATGAGGTCGACTGAAAGAATCAGCTACATGAGTCCTCCCTCCACCTGTGGTCAACGGTTTTGGCATGACAGTTGTAGGTGCTGGTCTTAGTGGGCTTGGAGTGACATAGTATTGGTGAAGTGGTCTCCCAAAGTACTTATATCCTTCCAACTCTTTTTTATCGATTGCTGCATATCATCTTCCATACTTGTCGTATGCGGCAATTTTCGTTTTCACTCCCTCTGTGTAGGTGAAGGCATAAAGTCTTTTCCGCTCAGTCATCTCCCCGACGTAGGGTCCCTCGCATCTATAATAGAGATCTTGCTCTCCATTATTATACTTGTATAACCCCAAGTAGACATTATCCGTGTTGATTCTCAACTTTCGTTTTCTCGCCTTAATCTCGCATTAGGTAAGATCATTGTTGGTGCCTTTTCCTCATTTCCTCGTCTATTTTGGCTTTTGTGCCCATCAATCCCCACTTGTCTACAATGTTAGGATTCAGAACTACCAAGTACATGATACCCTTGTCATCTAGGTACCTATCACCGCTATAGCTCACAGGCACTAAGTCCTTGAAGTCACTTGGTCTATCTTCTATTTTCACAAAGTAGTGGTCCATACCATCTTTGTATATCTTGGCACCTTGCTTGTTGTCATATTGATACTTGATGAACAATAGCTTTAGTGTGGCTGAGAGGTCTGATGATCCTGCTGCCATGTTTTCTCTTCTATTTAGTTTTAATTGTCCCAAGTATTCTGTGAAATACTCGGAAGATCTCTCTGAAGAAGTATCGGAGATGCCTTCTTCCAGGATCGGCTCTAATGGTCGTACTATTCCTTGGTTTACACTCTCCTCCGTTGATGCAACACTCGTTTGATCCGCTAAATTTAGGTATCTGGTGTTGATTTTTTTTCTCGATCTCAAAAACATAAAGAAAGTGGGATTTACTGACTGAATCCAAACCTCTTACCTAGAGTTGAAAAGATCTTCCAATTCCTGCGACTGCATGGGTTGTTACTTAATCGGTCTCTGCAAATGAATACACTGGATGGCTATGAGATCACTGTATCATTCCAACTGTCAGCATATTTAACACTTCAAAATGATCTCATCATAATTTTGCTTGCAGATTATTGACAGTAAGTCCAATTTGAGTTTTGACAACTCCTGGTATCTTAAATAGTCTAGGTCTATGAACATGTCAAAAATGAGCTAGATCTGGGCCAGAGGTACACCGATCGTGATCGTACTTCTGAGCCCAAATCAGATGAAACTTCACCAGCTTGTTCACTAGGCTATTTTAAGACTACCTGCCAGAAACTTTTGTATTTGGACTCAAAAAAGTCAAGTTTTTACCATTTCTTGGTTGGAAGTGACTGTTTTCCCAAATTTATCAGTTTGAATGGATTTTGATGTTTGATTTGGGATTTGAGAGATACTTGGGGTTGTCTTGTGTACAAGCTATCCCTCTGTAGGGTTCCTTCCCAATTTTGATGTGTTTTGGTCTACTCAAAGTCAATTTCTAAGCCAGTTTAGCAATTTTTGACTTGGATCTGTATTCAGATGGTTTGACAGGTATTTTGAGGTTTTTGGCTCTAGGTCCTTTAGACTTTTATGTTTGTATACACCTGGGGATCCCACATATGAAATCTGGTCAAAATCTGGCACTTAGGTACACCGAACACGATCGTACTTCTGAGCCCAAATCAGACCAAATTTGGCATGCTTGTAGACACTGATGTTTTAAAGCCAAGATTTTGCACTTTCTGGGTCTGTCAGGCTAGTTTTATCCAAGTGGCCTGATTTCCTTGATTTTTTATGTTTTTGGGTGCGGTTGCTTTAGACAAAGTTGTTTAGAATCTTATCAGGAAGGCACATGTCAAATCTTGTACAATTCTGACACTGAGGTACACCGATCGCGATCGTAGTACCTGGGCCAAATCTGATGAAATTTTGTCTGCTCCCTCTGACAAGTGTTTCCTAGGGTTTTGTGCTACCACTTTGTGATTTGAATCAATATCAATCCTGTTTGGTCAGATTTTCAGAATTTCAGAGTCTTATGGCTTTTTTGGCCAAAGTTATGGTTTTCTGGTTTCTCGGCTCTGACTTTTGCCCCAAATCTGGCTGGAATGTGATTTACTTATCCTACTCCTAAGTACAAAAATGAAAAAACATAAGAAAATGAATCAAACAAAACAAACATGACGGATTTCGGGTGAGATTTCAGTACTCAATCGAATTAGAGAAATTGAAGAGCAAAAATGCTTTAACACACTCACTCACAGCTCCCTAAATCTCCTAAGAGAGGATCTAGCCGGTCCACTAGCTCTAGACTCCACTAAGCTCTAAACCCTTGTCTAGCAGCCTAACTGAGGTGTAAAAGGATTTGTGGATTGATCTTTTTTAAGGAGTCTAATTGCGCATTCGGTCACTCGTCATCTAAGGTGCATTCCCCGGCAACGACGCCAATGTTTGCGGGTCGCCGCGACGGACGTCCATAGCATAGCTCTCAAGCATCAACATATTTATCAATACAGGGGAAGCGACTCGGATGAGGCATGGAAACTCACTAGGGTGTCAATCCTAATGAAGTGAACTCGAAGAGATGCAACTACTAACTGTGCAAGCAAATCAAATGCATTACGGCCAAGTAATCTGCCTATGTCCTCCTACACAGCTCTCCAGTCATCATGCCCGTTTACCATGCAAATCATATCGGAAACGCACGAAACTTGAAGGGAAGCTACAGGGGATTATCAGGAACATATCATATCACTGTCAGAGCATTCTGGAGAGGTACAACGATCGCGATCGTTTGTCCCAAAGTCAGTATAAACAGCCGAACAGGTGATCCTAATGGGTCGTTTTAGGGTTCGTATAGCCCCTCCTAGGGTCAAAACAACATAGAACACGCATATAGACGCTCAAAACAACGATTTAAGGCCTCAAACTTGTAGTTGAAAACCTACACCGAATCTTGAATGATTACACTTGAATGAAAGAGCAAGATGAGAGGAACACAATGCAATAAGCAAATATGAATTTGGATTATTGTAGCCACAATGGCGAATATTACAAGTTTGAACTAGAAGGAGCTCTCAAACGTACGCTGTCTTCTCAGTTCTCCATTAAAAAGATTATCGTCCAACTTACAAAAAATGACCTTTATAGATTAGGTCTTTACAAATGGCTTGTCCGGCCATAAGCTCATAAACTTCTAATTGGCTCTCTAATATACAATTGCTCCTATAAGAATAATCATACATCTTTTGACAAATTCCCGGCTTAAAGATGCTTCCTTACAAAAGAATTTTACAATGGTTTCTCAGAAAAATATGATCCTTCTGGAAACGGCCGCTTGTTGCTTCGTCCGCCAAACAGAGAGAGAGAGAGAGAGAGAGAGAGAGAGAGAGAGAGAGAGAGAGAGAGAGAGAGAGAGAGAGAGAGAGAGAGAGAGAGAGAGAGAGAGAGAGAGAGAGAGAGAGTCTATCCTCTTGCTACGTGAGCTACGGAGCCGCCATTGGAGAAGCAACACCGCCATTGTGCTAGCAACGGCGAGAGCTACGCACCCATACCAAGTGTGCGCGCATTCAGCTTCTACGCGAGGTGAGCTCCCACGAGCTGCTATGTGAGTTTTCTCCCTACCTGTGTGTCGGAATTGAGCGTGCCATATATCTATAGAACCGCTGTGAGTAGAGCTACACATTAGTACCATCGGAGTCAAAATTCGGTCACCTGAATTTTTTTGCCTGTCTTCATACACGTTTACTGCACGGAGTGGTTACAGGTTGAGATTATATTGTAGATTCATATGGTACTGTCCTTACCTAGTGTAGAGACCCCCCTTTGAGTTTGAGGCTGATTCGATGACTTTAGATCATGTTTCGGATAGCATTTTTTTTGTAGTACGGATTTCAGTCATTTGCGTGTTTGAGAACTTAGGTTTGATTTCCTTGGTAGTGATTGTCATTAGAAGGTCGAGTAGGTGATTTGACACCCACCCATTTGTTTCCATGCGCCTGCAAGATCCATCCTCTTCTGACATTCTTGTTCGTTGGTTGAGTTCTCGCTATCATAGCCATCTCTAGCATTGAGAGCGGAGAATTGAGGCCCTCCAAAAGCAACTCCAAGATCTGCAAGACAAAATGATAAAAGATACAAAGGATCAGCAAGAAGAAACAGGCGGGGCAACCGTGGAGCTACTAGAGACTAGGGAAGCCACAACAAGTGAAGATCCAATCCCTGCACAAGACGAGACCGCAACATCAAGACTTACCGAGGATGAGGAAAAAAGATTGCACGAGCTGATAGAGAAGGCAATAGAGGAGAGTGCAAAGGCGGCCATGGAGTGGGAAAGAAGACTCCTGTTCTACATTGGACTTCAAGGGGTGGATACTATGGTGCTGCAAGAACAATGGATGCAACCTACCTTGCCCCTCCCTCTACTAAAGTTTGAAGTGCTGAAAACAAAAAAAATGATAGAAGAAGAGCAATATGTTGCGCTATACGAAGGCGACATCACAAAAGAGGAGGAATCAAAGAAGATAGTAGACTCCCAGCCGAGATGGAGGAAAGGGTGGTTAACAAAGTATCCAACCTACCTAATCTATTTGGTGGAGGAACCCAAGGAAGTTAGAGAAGATGCAACATTCTGTCCAATGCCACGAGTCAGGAGTTGGCAGGAACATGACAGAATCAGCAAAGAAACCGAATTGGCTTAATTACCCCAGGATGCCAGGACCAAAGGTGGGAGAGAGAATAAGTAAGGCCTACATGGTGAAAACCCTAACGAGAACCATTAAACTCTTTACTGGCTCTCCTCGCCTTTCGTGTCAAATGCTCAAAAAAATTTGCAGAACATTATTGGCTTGCATTGAAGTGTTCGCACTGGATAAAGCTACCGGCTCACCATTGTTGTCAACGGCCGCCACAGTCACATATATGATGTATGATCTAGCCTTGCAGCCATCTCCAAAAGTATTACACCTCTTTTATCAAAGAATCATGTTTATGACGAGTTTCCACATGCAGGCCTTTGAGGAGGCATTCTATACTGGTTTCTTTACTCATGAAAGTAAGATATCAGTCCTACAAGTCCTACACAGACCATTGGAAACCTGAGATACGAGTCACATCTTCAAATGCTGAATCGACGGGACTCCACTAAAGACAAAGCAAGAATGTCATGTCAGGGACGACATGAAGGCAGAGGGGGGGAGTGTTGAGCAGAGGACTACACCTATACATTTTTGCTCACACTCATATTTTTGTAAACACTTATTGTAATAAATGTCTTTCCGACATTTCATTTTTTGATGGATCCGATTCATTGTAATTAACGGAACTCAATTCAGTTTCCAGCTTGTATTCCCCAAGTAGTTTCACCTGCTTATGTAATTAGATTAGAGATGTGTTCACACCTCCAAGGCTGAGGTATAAGAGCCAATTATTGTAAACCTAAGGACAGTTTTTTTCAATCATTAATCAAGATAAGTTTTGAAGCGTCGTGACTGTGTCTGAGAGAGAGAGAGAGAGAGAGTCTATCATCTTGCTACGCGAGATATGGAGCTAACATTGGAGAAGCGACACCTCCATTGTGTTAGCACGGCGAGAGCTACGCACCGATACCAAGTGTGCGCGCATTCGGCTTCTACGCGAGGTGAGCTCCCACGAGCTTCTATGTGAGTTTTCTCCCTACCTGTGTGTCGGAATTGAGCGTGCCATATATCTATAGAACTGCAGTGAGTACGGCTACACATTAGTACCATCGGAGTCAAAATTCGGTCACCTGAATTTTTCGGCCTATCTTCATACGCGTTTACCGCACGAAGTGGTTACAGATTGAGATTATATTGTAGATTCATAGGGTATTGTCCTTACCTAGTGTAGAGACCCCGCTTTGAGTTTGAGGCTGATTCGATGACTTGAGATCATGTTTCGGATAGCATTTGTTTGTAGTATGGATTTCAGTCATTTGCGTATTTGAGAACTTAGGTTTGATTTCCTTGGTAGTGATTGTCATTAGAAGGTCGAGTAGGTGATTTGACACCCACCCATTTGTTTCCATGCACCTGTGGGCAAGCTCCGTCCTCGTCCGACATTCTTGTTCGTTGGTTGAGTTCTCGCTATCATAGCCACCGCTAGCGGCGTAACCGCCCAACCAATTAACCGGGCCGTTAACGACACCGGGGATTAACAATTATTTCATCAATCTCTAGTTGATGATGGTGATGGTAATTAACTCTTGTTGCTTCATCTGCTTCGAGTTTCCTTAGATTCATCAAGCTTCAATTTTGCCAATTATTCCGTAGCTTCCTACTCCTTGTGCTTTGCACTGGCTTAATTGCCGCTCACGGGCTTTAACTTCCTTCTGCTTCAATTGCTAACCGAAACTTTATCCCTTGCTTGGTTGCCTTGAATTACTCCTTTGCTTGCCTCAACCAATCTCGTCATATGCTTCTTCTGCTTCATCCAAGCTCGCCTTCTCAAGCTTGCTTTTGCTTACTTTAAGTTTCCCGTCTTAGTTTCTTCGGAAAAGCTTCGACCTCCTTCCCCTTCTTGCTTGCTTCGAGGATGAGAGCGAGAGAGTGTGAGAACAAGATTTTCTTGCTCCGAGTCCTCTTCTTGTTCTTGCCCTTGTTTCCTCCTTCAACTCTTTCTTTGCCTGTCTCCACTTAGCTAGCTTCGAGGATGAGAGCGAGGGAGAGAGAGATTTGCCTTGCTTATGCCGAGGATGAGAGCGAGAGAGAGCAAGAAAAATCTTGCTTGCTCCGAGTCCTCTTTCTTTTCCTGTTACCCTCTTCAACAACCCCTCAACTTCATGCCCTCGTTCTCTTATTATGCCCTTTTCTTCCGCTCCCTTAATCTCTTCCCCTTATGCTCTAAAAAAAACCCTCCAAAAATTTTCCCCCCACCACGCAGTCATGGCGCCGTGACTGACGTGGTACGGGAAAGCCCGTTTAGTGACGTGGAAGGTCACGGGGTCGACTCCACGGGATTCCATGCAACTGGTGCCGAATCTCTGCGCAAGGAGATGCTAAGCGAGTTTCACTTTAGTCGCACGCTCGTCCGAGATCCAAGCTGGCCGGTGCGAGCCTAATTCTTCCCCCTGCGCCCTTGCTGTCTGCTCATCGCTCGTTGCTTGCATGCTTTCCTCTCTTTCTTTTCTCCTTTACACACAATGGGTTTGTTTTTTGGGCGGCCCTTGGATGGCCCTGCGCTTTTAATTTTGGGCGGCCTAGCCTATTTTGGGCAGCCAACTCCCTTATAAGGGCACCACATTTGGCATACAACTCCACGAAGGGGCTAACTATTGGAAAACCATGTATTTTTTCTCAATAATGACAATGGTATTGTAACTATTACATTTGAAAAGCTTAACAATCAAGTGATTTTGCATATGATGTGTACAATTGTCATTGATTTATTTTCATCAATTTACTTTTTTCACTTCTGTATCTTTATTCTGCAAACAATACTATGGATGATGGAGTTAATGGTTATCTTACCTTGTGGGTAACTACTTTGGGTCTATACCTAAGCTTGCACTTTCTTTCAAAGGTGAATCTGGGCTTATCTTGGATTCATTTAGGTTTAATCTATTATTGAAACATTCAATATGGTTGATGGGTGGCAGGGCATTCAATGCCCTACCACCAAAAAATTTTACTCTCGGGCGTCGCTATATAAGGCTCTGCAACGTCGCTATAACCGTTGCTATAGGTAGCATGTGAGATAAAAGTTTAAATGCAAGGTTATCTTCGTGAATCTGCTTTTGATGCAGATCAGTGGTAGATCAATTTGTCACTTATTTTAAAATTGTCCCCAATCTAAAGTCATTATGTCCCCTATTAGAACTGTCGTTAAAAAGCAAGTCTCTTGGAGACAACTTCTTCTAGGAGATTCCATAGGCATCTTGGCCTGCTACTAGAACCGTACGAGGGCTGAGTTCTTGTGGATCATTTGGAAATTGAGAACAGTTATGTGTTTAATGAGGCGTACCAGGCTTCCAGCTTGAGATCTCTCTTTGTGGATTTCAATATGCAGTTTACAAACTAAAAATCAATGAAGTCAGATTATCAAAGATGCAAAGAAAGCGCACATGGAAATGGATGATGAGGATCTGAAGCTTCCCATCAACAAGAGGAAACTTATGGAAATAAATTTATGTTGGCTGCTAATTGGGAAGCCTCTTGGGAGGCTTATGAGGCGGCATCCAAAGATGGAGACTTCATGGAAAAGATCCAGGATATGATCAACTGATTAAATGATGTGTAAAATCTGTGTTGCCATCTGATCTAGGTTGGAATTATAGTCATGTATTTTGTTTTTTAATGAGGGAGTGTCTCCCTGGGTATGGTCTTGGACATGAGAGTCATGTAGGATATGATGTCACTGCTGTAATTTTGTCTTCTCTCTTCTTCTATTAATATAAAGTTCACTGCTTTGGTGGACAAAAAATTGACAGTAACTCTGGTTACATTCAAGGTCGTCAAATTTTGCAGTTGAAAACAGAGCACAGCGTAAGAATTCACCAGTAATCCCCACAAGAACACTTTTGACCTTGAAAAAGGCGGTTCACATCTTTGATTGTAATTTTGCAAGACTCTAACGTTGATAGCAACAAGGCAATTACCACACACCCACATGTTCTTCATGATATGTATTTATTTTCCTTGAGGGGTATTAATAAGGGCACAGCCAACAACCAACTTCTTGCAATGCCCACACAGTACATCCTTCTTCACAACACTTGTAATGTTGTGGTGCCAAATCTAGACTTGGGCACGATCCCTGCTATGACAACCTGAGGGTAATCTCTTCTAACTTAGCATAGATTTGTCTTATTTGTGTGTGCTCCTTATCACCAACAGTGAATGAACTTCACCACACACATCATCAATCCACCAACTACGATATCAAGGGATATGGGGTTTGCGAGGGGAGCTTGGACAACGCCAGGTTGCTTGTTGTGGGAAAAGAGAGAGGAAAAGACGCACAACACTGCATAGTCGGCTAACAACCACTTTGATAATAATGAAAACAAAGCATAAAACACTTGAAATTGATAGCACAAATGAGATTTGACTCTTGGTTGCCAAGGCGGTCCGTTAACGCCACCATTATTGAATTAAATGAAGATTAAGGAGTTTAAGCTCCTTATAAAAGTGTATAAGCAAACTTCTCTTTCAGATTGGCAGAGCATAAGCTAATGATGATGGAGACAGGGATGGAAATCTCGATTGCCTCAAGCTCTCCCTCTTTGAAAACCTTTGAGAACTCTCTCCTCCTTCACCTCCAAAAATGATTCCCAACAACACACCCATTGCCAAAAAATGTCGCTCCCTTTATGGGAGACTGTAGCTCCTCTATTTTTGGTCACTTTTGTTCTATTTTTGTCTAACCTTTACATGTGAGTCACCATTCTATTTTTGGAAAGCTAGAAGGTCAAGGCATGTGTGAGGCCTCTCCGTGCAAGGGAGTAGCGCTCAGGGCTACGGGTGGGAGCCCCCCCTTCCTCAATAAAAATATTGGCCTTTGGATGAACCGTGGGAACCCAACCTACCATGTCATCACCTTTGTTGTGCGTCGTCAATGGACACCACCATTAAAAACGGCACCAAGGCCACCCCTCATGCTCAACAAGGCCCGTCACTATTGTACATGACCAAAAGCAGCCCCCCATTGGGAAGACATCATTGCTAAGCTCACAAGAGCTCCTCGCTCCTTGCTTTGCTCAATGGTATGCCCATATAAATACCCCATATCTCATGCTTTCCCCATTGCATATGGGTTTTCTTGCCTGCCATGTGGCGGATTCTCCACATTTTTTCCTCCAAGGACAATCAACTTCACAAAAATATCAAAAACTAATTTTCTTTTCTCCCTCCATTTCAATGCTCTGCAATTTACTGCATAGTGACCCGATCATCGAGCCATAAAACCCCAATGGACATCCTACTAGCCGGATTAAAATCGTGTTGATCTTGCCGCTCATGGATATTGTTGAGCCCTCCAACCAAGGTTGCCAAAACTATCAAAAGTCATCTGGCATCGCACTACAGGCAATTGTCGCCGACTTTAAACTTTAGTATCTTGCCAATCTGAGCTCCGATTGATGTGTCACAACTTCCTATGGCCTTCACACACTGCATATTTTAAAAACCCTGACAAGGCTGAGAAAATCCCAAATGGCACACCAATTGAGGCAACCAACCTAACATAGACTTGGACCGATGAAACTTTAATAGACCGCATACGAGCCATTTGAACTCTGATTGCTTATCTGAAAAGATCGACATCCACCATATGATGAGCACTTGAGGCCCTTGCACTCACTTCATCCTTGACCCTTCATATGCAGTTGTCTAATGCAATACAGATTTGCAAACCAATCCAAACTTCAAATTGTCCTAACTTTCACACCATAGCTCCAATTGACAAGCTGTAAAGACCAAAGTTACCCGGAACAAGAATGACAATGGGTCTCTATGCAGAATGGGGGAATAGCAAGGGGTCCGAAACAGAAATGGCATGGAATGAGAGGCATAAAAAACATCCAAATGCAATTACTAGCATTATGTGTTTGAATACAAGTAGTACTAGAGTCCTTTGACTCTAATACCCCAAAAAAACAGTTTGAAGACCATTTAGCCTTATTATAACTTGATTGTGATGTGTGGCACCACGGTCATAGTACATACACACCAAACACAATGCCCATACATAATAACACATACAATTATAGATTAGAGCTCTTAAATAATTTCAAGAGTAGAAGTGTCACGTGCACATCTAGCCATATGTGCATATGGAGTCGTGGACAAGATGTACCTACTTCTAGGGTTTAGGTAGCCTAGAAAGTTTTCTAGCACTTTTGTGAGAGCATGTACGCAAGACCTGTATGTCCAAGCACTTAGAGTGGATGCATACCCTCTAATTACACAACCCATTAGCATCACCATCAGCATCAGTACCTAGCACCAAGCATAAGCCTTTTCACCGCATTGAACCAGTTTCCCCAAACTACGCGTGAACCACCTCTTATGGTACATTTTATTAATAAGTGACTTTTCAGTTACACTTGTTGGGAAGTAGCTAGGAAAAATGGCTAAATCACCTATTGAAGAAGCACATTGGGTGTTAGAAGGACAAGGTGACCTAGGGGCAACAGCAGAACCCAGCAACACTAGCAGTACTTGCAAAACCAACAGCCCCTTGGTGTTTTTCTCAGTATGAACGAGCATTTTCAGATCTCAATCATCATCATTTTTAGTCTTCAGCCTTAGCCTCACAACTCTTGCACCTGATCTATGCAGATCCTTGGCGTAGCCATCGCAGCAAATTTCAGCCATATCAGTGATTTCAGTTTGAGCCCTCAGTTCAACCAACGGTTTCTAGTTTTTAGCCATTTTCATCACTCAACCATGACAATCCCATCAAGTAGCATTCCCACATGACCCACATTCCATCAGCATCCCTAGCATTTTTACTTTTCAACAGATTCAATCCTTAGCCTTGACCTCGTCGTCATCATCATTGTCGTCATCGTCATCGTCTTGTCGTCAAGTACCACAGCATTTCGAGCCATTATACTAGACTTTGTGCAATTTGAAGCAAATACCTCTCTAGAAATAGAGAGGGGGGGCCCTTGAAGGGGCTTTCAAGCCCCATCTATTGTCGTCTCTTCTCTCTCTTTCTCTCTCTAGCACTCTCAACACTATTCACTCATAGCTCTCCACTCTCTTTTGTTCTGGTCATTGCACTTTCTCTCACTAAATAATAAAGACTCTTCCTTCCTCTAAGTAAAAGGAACCTTGATCACTCACTGATCACTCATCATGAGCTTACACCATCATTCACTTCCACTACATATTACATTGGTATCAGAGCTCTTTGGTAGTGTTTGGTATCATCACTCAAGGAAAGAAGCACAAAGAATCCCTTGTTTTTGCTTGTTGCGATCGTGTGTAACGCAAGACCACTTGGGTGTGTCGATCCCTAATCTGTGTTTTTGAAGAGTGGCAAGTAACCCAAATAGAAGGGATTGTCGAGACTACCCTCGTTTCTCTTTCCATTCATTGAGAGTGGACCTTGCACTTAGCGCCAAGCCAATGGACATGAGGTGGGAAAAAGCAACCTTGGTGTGAGCGAAAGTCCACCAAGGGTGCACCCGCAAGAAGGATCCGAGCTTGGGTATGAGAAAAGCCTTCTTAAATACAGATTGCAAGTCAAGAACTGAAGAACCTCACAAACCTGAAGAACTCAAGAACCCCAAGTACCCAAGAACTCAGTGCATGGTCATCACCCAAAGCAGAATGGATACTTTGCGTGAACGTGATGAGAGTGCAATTGGAGAAGACAAAGTTTCTACACCATTTCCCCGATCCTCCTCCATCCCCATCTACACCACGGATTGCAGCAAACCCTAGGCACTCTTTGGTCAAGACTATGATGGTGATGATGATTTAACAAGAGCTTCAATGTGCCACCATGGACCACGATCATGAAGAAAGAAGGGCAACTATGGAGCTTGAGTGTGAGAAAGCATGCAAAAAGCAACACTTAGTGGCATAAGAAAGAACAGCAGCTATGGAGCTCAAGCGTGAGCAAGAACACAAGGCTCAATGGATAGCGACCAAAGAGAAGCGAGTGGCTATGGATCTAGAATGAGAGGCACAGAGGGATCAATGCATGCAGGAGTTGGTCCTATAGGTACTCTCCACGAAAGGCGAGTCACTCAAGGAGGTCAATGAGTCATCATGTATCACATTGTGATATAGTGAGTCCATCTCCACTTGCATGCTCTTCGTCCATTCTTCTTTGGATTCATGTTGCATAGCTTCTTCGTATGATTCCGGCTCTCCAGAATTTGAGATCAAGAGATGGTTGAAGGAAGGAACAAACCTTTCTGGAGGTCTACTTGCTCTTGTAGATCTTTGGGGAATAGGTTGAGGCTCCTCAATTGGTTGACGTTGTTGAACATTGTCCCCGTTTGCAGTCCTTGAGTCTTCACCGTCCTCAAGCTCCATGTACTCATCACCTGTTTCTTTTGTTTGTTTTCTTTCCAAGTAATATTTGTACATATTTTGTTCGTTAAAAATTACATCCCTACTCCTTAAGATTTTACCATCTTCAGGATTCCATAGGCGATACCCAAAGTCACCTTCTCCATAGCCAATGAAGAAACACTTTTTGGACTTTGCATCTAGCTTTGATCTTAGGCTTCTATCTATGTGCATGAAAGCCTCACACCCAAACACTTTGAGAAATGCATAATTCACCTGTTTACTTGTCCATGCCTCTTCTGAAACTCCCCCATCCAATGCCGTTGAGGGTGACCGATTATTAAGTACACAGACGTACATACAGCTTCAGCCCAAAGCTCAAGCGGTAGGCCTGCATGTAGCCACATGCTTCGTGCTCGCTCCATGATTGTCCTGTTCATCCTTTTCGAAATCCCATTTTGTTGAGGTGTCCTTGGGGTTGTCCTTTGCCTTCGAATGCCATTTCTAGAACAAAAAGCTTTCAAAAGCTTGGCTGCAATATTCACCTCCATTGTTGGATCTGAGGCATTTAACCTTGGTACCTGTTTCATTTTCCACAAAGGCTTTCCACCTTTGAAATATGGAAAATACATCGGATTTATTCTTCATGACATAAACCCATGTTTTTCTAGTCGCATCGTCTATGAATGTTACATAGTACAATGAGCCACCAAGTGATGGTGTACTTGCAAGACCCCAAACATTAGAATGAACCAACTCAATTTTTTAATTTTTTCTTTCATTTCTTGATTTTTGAAATTTTACCCTCTTTTGTTTACCATAAACACAAGCTTCACAGAACTCTAAGTCCACTTCTTTCAAACCTGGTAGAATCTTCTTTGTTTAAAGGATTTGCATTCCTTTGGCACTCATATGCCCAAGCCGATAGTGCCACACCGCACTCAACTTTTGTAGTTGCTGCACAAGCTGAAGGTTGCATGCTAATAGTACACAGTTAAAGTGTACCGACCTTTTCTCCCTTGGCAACCACCAAAGATCCCTTTGAGATCTTCCACCGTTTCTTTCCGAATGCAATGTTGTGACCTTCATCGTCCAATTGTCTTGTAAGATCAATTTTTTGCGAAGAGAAGGAACATGCCTAACATCTTTAAGCTTCCATTCATTTCAGTTAGCAGTTTTGACAGAAACTGTACCTTTGCTGACAATCTCACAAGCTTCATCATCTCCCAAGTATACATACCCAAAATTACCTTTGGTGTAGTCTTGGAAATGTTGCTTGTGTGGTGTCGCATGGAGTGAAGCCCCGGAATCTACTATCCAGGAATTAGACACATTGTCTAATGAGAGAATTAGAGCATCTTGCTCTACTTTACCTGCCACATTGGCCTCCGATGTTGGCGTGTTGTCTTGAGACTCTGTCTCCTTCTTCTTCTTGGACCAACAATCCTTCTTGACGTGGCCCTTCTTGCCGCAGTTCCAACATTCAAGAACTGACTTTGTGCGTGACTTGCTTTGCCTTGAGCGATCACGACCCTTTTGGTTTTTGAACCTCTCCTTAAGCCTTCCTCTTGTTTCCATTGATAGTGCAGCACTTGATGATTCTCCTGTGCTTATCCTTCGCATTTCCTTGCTTAGGAGAACACCCACAACATCATCAAACTTAAGAGTATTTGTGCCAGAGATAGAATTACTTACAGCCATCACTAGGTTGTCCCAACTATCCGGTAGAGATGATAGTATAAGGAGAGCTCGCACTTCGTCATCGAAATTGATTTTCACTGATCGAAGTTGACTTATGTTTGTGTTAAATTCATTTAGGTGTTCTGCAACTGAACCATTCTCTGCCATCTTTAAATTGAACAAGCGCTTTATAAGAAATACCTTATTGGATGCCGATGGTTTCTTGTAGAAGTCGTCAAGTGACTTCATCAAGTCCTCCGTGGTCTTCATCTCTGAGACATTGAAGGCCACCATTGACGCCAAGCTTAACCGGATTGTTCCCAGTGCCTTTCGATCAAGGACAATCCATGCTTCATCTGCCATTGTTGCGGGCTTCTTCGCAAGACCGCCTAGTGGCAAATAGAGGTCCTTTTGGTAGAGATAGTCTTCAATCTGCATCTTCCAATGTTGGTAGTTTTTTTCGTTGAACTTCTCAGTCTTGAGCTTCCCTTCCTCCGCCATAACTACCACTCAATTAAAGGAATCCTTTCCTTGAGATAATTTATCTACTGGAGAGAGATAGATTTGACACACAAGAGATTATAGAGTAGAGAAAGAGAGAGAGAGAGTACACACGATATACGTGGTTCACCCAATGTGGGCTACGTCCATGGGAAATCAGCCACTCAATGACTTTAGTACTTCAAAACAAGAAGTTGTTTACAAAGGGATTATACCCTTAATGGAGCTCCCGCCTTGCTTCACTCTCACCACCTCACACCCACCTTGTTGCATCAACTTCACACTCTAAAATGTGTGTAGAAATGGCCTCCTTTTATAGGCCAAAAGGGCTGCCCTCTCTTATGAGAGGCAGCCATGTGTAGCCGCCCTTGTGTGAATAAGTCCAAATTGGACCCTCCAATCCGCCCATGTGTGGCCGCCCTTGTGTAGAAAAATCCACTTTTGAATTCGGCCACTGGCCACCTGCCATTGACTTCCGACCACCGGCCACCACCGGCCATTGACTACCGGCCAACCGACCGGTTGTTTTCCAACCACTTTCCGGCCGCCGGCCGGCCATAATATTACGGCAAAAAGGAATATTCCGGCGAGGAAAAAAAGTCTCGGGGGCTTCCATCCCCGAGGCCCCTAAAGTTGCCCGTGAAAATTTTGGTTTCTGGCGAGTAATTTTTCTTCACACACGATGGCTTCTCCTCATAGTGGGGGCCTTACAAATGTGCACTTTTACCACAAGGGTAAATCAGGCTCCATACTTAACATCGCAGTACCTTGATTGGTTAAAAGAAGATTTGCACACCCTTAAGAAAAATGGTAATCCTGTTATGTCTTTTTTCTAACCGTAAGTGCGTGTATGTCGCATGTGTCAATGCAAAGAACTTGCCGATACACTGTGTGCAAGCGCACGCAACTAGCCTAAACTAGTAAGCTCAAAGATGGCGATGGTGTGTCACTCACCGCTCTACGCTTGCTGTCGTGGAGGATTCATTGCCGCAAAGAAGAGGGAGATGCCTCTACACCTCGCTCAACCGCCTCGTCGTTGTCGTGCCGCCGCAATGCTCTCTCTCTCTCTCTCTCTCTCTCTCTCTCTCTCTCTCTCTCGCATACACACATACACAAGGAGATGAAGAAGAAGAAGATGGAGATGGAGCAAGAGCACTCTTCAATTGCACAAATGAGAGAATGAGTGAATTTTAGGTTTAGTTGACTTTTATATGAGCTCGCCCCATTCACACTTGGGCGCCCATGCTTAGCCAACTAATCCCTTGAATGTTCCAGTTAGAGTGCACCTCTCATCGGCGATCACTCTTACCCTTTTCTTATTGGATCGACAAGCCCGGTACCTGACTCTACCAAATAAATAATACAACATCCATCGTAGGTGATAGAAATGTGCGTGAGGGTTAACATGCCGCCCTCTTTGATGTAGATTCCGTCCTCGGAAGCTATTGAGTTGAAGCTCGTTCGTTGAGGTAGAAGAGCATTTGGGATGAATGTCCTTAGCCTTCTTCACTCACACTGCAAAATCAAACAACATTGGCACAGTAATTTCATTCTCATATACCATTAAAAAGCATATGTATTTTTAGGCAGACAAATTGACTGGAAGCATAATTCTAAACCATTTGTCAGCAATAAACATTAAATTGCAATATAATCAAACGCATAAACAGTTTTAAAGGTGAAAAATTAAACAAGCTTAGGGTCACTAATTTAACGATCGAAAGGCACTAAAGATCAACTATTAATACCATGGGCAAGCTTCTCAATTTTCTCTGGTCAATTAAGTTGTTTAATCGTGAGAGCCAAGTATTTCATGTCCGAGGGCTGACTGGAGGCTATACCTAGAAGACCTCATAGTTAAGCTACGAGAAAAGGAATTCTCATGAAATCATCACCTAACTTATTTACTTTTCTTTGAACCCCCAAAGTCTTTTCACAGTGATTCAATTTTTGATGTGTGTGCTTATTTTGTATGCCTTGGGTTTTTTGCTTTTCAAGGAAAAGTGCCCACACTGAGAACCTCTAGGGCTCTAGTACCATAGGCGATACATGTGAGTGGAGTACCAAATCAAGCTGATATTTCTCTTCCAGCTTAAGATTTTACATTGTGGCACTTTGATTTTTTGTTTGTTCGTTTTCAACATTTAATCTTGTAACTTTGGGGGGTCATATACCACTGTTACCCTACCCACGCTCATCACACTATTAAACTCCCTTTATAATACTTAAGCTAAAAGTCAATAGGGACTAAGTCCACTAGAAATCCCTAGTACATTTCACACAATGCTGCCTGAATCAGATTAAGAACCTAAGTAACCATTGATTATTAGGAAGGCATTCCCCATGGTATTAAGAGAAGATCTCTAATGCCCAGCTTGATCAAACTAGCTTAGTCGGACTGCTTGATTTTTAAACCTAGACAAGTGCTTATGACAAAAAATTACATTGAATTTAATGTTTGATACTAAGAAAATGTGTTGGATATTATGCTACCAATCACAATTAAAGCAGACAAACATGGATGCAAAAAGATAAGGGGGAATGTTAATGGACAAGAAACACCTGTTTGTGTTGATGGTCGCGCTTGATTTGAAGTGTGAACGAAGAAAGATTCCATGAAGGTCCAAATCCCAACCATAGCAACACGTTCGTGTACACACTAGGGAACACAAAGAATACCTCTAGGAGGCACATTAGTCGGAAAAGGTACCAACACTTATTGAACGTAATTAAAAAACATAAGGAACCCTAACCTAATTATCTGCACTCCCCCTAGAGAGTCAAGGGAATAGGATATTGTAGATATTGGGGGGAAACCCTAAGGCTAAATCCCTATCCTCGTCATCGAGAAAAACAAATTCATCATCTGTGAGACCATATGTGCCCTCCGTATAATCATGTAAATCTTCTTCATCATCAGAGGCACCAATGTTTACTAAGAAGGTCACTAGATACCTATAGTCATCTTGGCCAAAAGGATAGGCTTGTGCAATGGGACATACACTCTCTAATAAGTATGGATCAATCGTGGTCAAGAGACGTATCATCCATTCTAACTCCTCGAAATTCCTCTCACATACTAGCGTACCTACCAAATCCCATTCATCACAGGCAAGCACCAAAAAGACCATGTGAAACATTTGTGAAAAGTAATGAGGGTACCTCTCACCCAAGGCAGGAGTGGATGACTCTAGCATACTAGCCATATCTGTACACGCAAATAGATGATGGTGGTTAGAGTGCAAATATTACAAGGGTCATGTTCTTGTGCATAATGTGTTTTTATGATTTTGTGTTATGGCTCTTTCTCTTTTACTTTTTTATCTTGTTTTTTTTAGTATAAGGATTTATATATACATTTCCTAAGATTGGAGATTAAGGGGTCAAGGAGGAAGGTTGAGAGGGAAGAAAGTGAATGATGGATGAAGACTTTAACCAGTAGTTTTCGACCACCCTATGTGTTTCATCTAGTTGCAAGGGTGGTAAGTTACTTTCCCATTATTTTATTTGTAACATTGTTGTAGGTGGTGAACTTACAATGGGAGTGCAAACTCTTTTTTGCTTCTATGGATATGTACAATGGTAGGTGGAGGTTGTGTTGAAGCTTCTATTTCCATATAGGAACTACACAAAGAGCAAGAAGCTTCATTTGATTTCGCTATTCCTGAGCTAGGTGAAAAAAATCGTTCTTTCTTCGGTACCCAAACTAGCTTTGGAGAAGGTGTGTAGCATTCCGTGATTTTTTCCTTTCCACGATCTTCAATTTGTTTTGGAGCCATAGGATTGATCTCACATGGGCCCGGTGACAAGTAAGAGCACAATTTACGTTTTGGCACCCATATTTGATCATTTCCTTTATGGTAGCATTGGGCTTCCAATAGTTTTTTAGGAATCCAACACAATGTTTCTTTACATTTATTGGGGTGAATGGGACGTCTCTTACCAGGATCCTGTCTTTTAGCACTGGCTATGGTCGCTAAAGAAGATTTAGGGACCCACTTGTATGTCAAGCTTTATTTCAACTACATCAGTTGAAGCTCTAGAGAGTTGGGCTATGGGGACATATGGTTCAACCTCTTGGACATGCAATGTTTTGGGTTTTATTTCCTTAAAAGGAAATACCTTAGGGACTACGGCTTGAGTGGCAGAGCTAAGAGTTGGTTTCTATGTTGTGACACCCCCTGTCTCCCAATCAATAGTGCATTTGGTGGCTATCATCCACGTGCGTCCTAGGTTTATATTACCCTCCATAGTTCCAACAGGCATAACCAAAAATTATTGAGCTACAACCCCATTGTCATAATTGATAGAAGTGTGCCAGATTCCAAAAACCGAAGTTTTTTTCTTGTTGACACCCTTGACTTGGATAATTGTTGGAATTAGGGTTGCAGAGAAACACACAGAGCTTGGAGAAGATGAAGGAAGCTCAAGGCACACACTGGAGAGTGTATTACTTAGTGTGCAATGGAAAGATGGATAGCCCTAGAGTGATGGGTGTATATACAATGCTCGGGGGAAAAAACCTCCTAAAGAGGGAAAAATGCCCCGGAGGTCCTAGTGTGTTCACACACATCACTACCACATGTATATGGTAACAAATCCCCCCTGGAGTGATGCGGTGAACGAGAGCTGGCACATGAGTAAAGGGAAGTGCCATGCCCTGAGGACAGGATCAGTCCACAAAGGGGAGTAAGCCCAAAGCTTTGCGGAAAGTTTCAAGCTTCTCACGAGACAATGCCTTTGTGAAAAGATCTGCAAGGTTGTCCTGTGTTGGCACATAAGCCAAGCTGATCTCTCCTGCTGAGAGCCTCTCCCTCACATAGTGGTAATTCACCTCAATGTGCTTTGTGAGAGAATGAAAAATTGGGTTCCTTGCAACTGCCAATGCGCTCTGGCTGTCAGTGTAGATAGTGTTGGCAGTGTCCTGGCCAACACCCAAATCAGCCATAAGGCGTCTGAGCCATACACACTCAACCATAGCTGTGAAGACTGCCCTGTACTCAACTTCACAACTCGAAGTGGCCATAGTAGGTTTCTTCTTGCTCAACCATGATATACATGAACTGCCAACCATGAAACAAAAACCACTTGTGGACACTCGCATGCCAAAACAACCAGCCCAATCTGAGTCCGAAAAAGCATGTAAGTCTGGCGGAAATGATCCCCCCCTGGGATAAAACAAGCCAAGATGTAAAGTGCCACTAAGGTAGCGACAATTCCTCTTTACAGCCTACCAATGCTTAGACCCTGGGCTATGCATAAATCTGCTGACTTGTGAGACTGCAAATTGAATATCCGGCCTCGTGTTGCATACATAAATGAGGCATCCAAGAGTAGTTTGATAAAGAGTGACATCAGCAGGATCGCCAGCATCATGTAGACTCAACTTCAAACTTGCTTCCATGGGAGTGGCAATAGGTTTGCAATCCTCAAGTACAAACTTACATAGCAATATCTCTATGTAACTTTTCAAACACAAGGCAATACCACCATCACGCTGCTTAAACTGTATGCCCAAGTAATGATGCAACAGCCCCAAATCTTTCATCTTGAAAGTAGCATTCAAATCAGCCTTAAATTCAGCAATATGTCTCTCATTTGGTCCAGTGATCAGCAAATCATCGACATAAAGAACCACAATGAGAAGTACATCACCCTCACGCTTTACATACAATGTGCTTTCTGTTGGACTGTTACAAAAGCCTTGCTTAACCAAATAAGTGTCAGCTTTCTCATACCAAGCACGAGGAGATTACTTCAACCCATACAAATCCTTCTTACATTTGCACACTTTGTCCTCTTGTCCTTTTATGACAAAACCGAGAGGCTGCGTTACATAAACTTCCTCAAATATGTCACCATTCAAGAAAGCAGTAACAATATCTGATTGATGTACATCCCAACCAAAATGAGTGTCAGCTTTCTCATACCAAGCATGAGGAGATTGCTTCAACCCATACAAAGCCTTCTTACATTTGCACACTTTGTCCTCCTATCCTTTTATGACAAAACTGCGAGGCTGCGTTACATAAACTTCCTCAAATATGTCACCATTCAAGAAAGCAGTAACAATATCTGATTGATGTATATCCCAACCAAAATGAGCTGCCAATGCACATAGAAAACGCACAGTACTCATACGACAAGTGGGAGCAAAAGTCTCTTCATAATCAATGCCCTTTTGTTGTGCATAACCCTTTGCAACAAGTCGAGCCTTATGGCGATCAATCTCACCATCTTGCTTGCATTTCAACTTGCAAACCCATTTTGTACCAATGGTCTTTTTGCCAAGAGGCAAATCACATAAAGTCCATGTGTCATTTTCTATGAGTGCATCATATTCTTATTGCATGGCAGCCATCCAATTTTTTGAATTCTGTGCTTCATCAAAAGACAGCGGCTCCTCAACATCATGTAAGCTAGACACAACCAAATCATAACAATCTGATGCATAAGATGCATGGTGAGAGCTTGAACGAGTACGACTAGACAAAGGTGCATCCAATTTACTGTCACGCAAAGTATGCACCAGCCATTTAGGCATACCTCTAGCTTGCTCATTTTCAGCCCTTTACTCATCAAGTACATCATGTACATCTGCAACAGTAATAGACTGATCTAAAACATTTTCAGAAACCCCCATAGGCTGTACATTTGCCTCATTGGAACTTACATTCGTATTTCCACCACTGAAAAGAGGCAACAAAGTGTCATAACTGTCCTGTGAGCTTACATTACTGTCTCTAGTACAGGACAGCAAGGGCTGAACAGAATCTTCCACAAACACTACATCCGGTGAAACCAGAATACGTTTTGTTTGCAGATGATACAACCTGTAACCTTTTCTTTCAGCACTATAACCAACAAAAATACATTTGACAGCCTTATCATCCAATTTTTCGCGCTGCACTTGTGGCACCAAAGCATATGCCAAACAGCCAAAAACACGCATGTGCTCAATAGAAGGCTTTCTATCATGCCATGCTTCATATGGAGTAATAGACTGCAAAGATTTTGTAGGAGAGATGTTAAGTACATAAGTGTCAAACATGATGGACTCAAGCCAAAAAGAATGCGGCAAAGCTTGACTTTTGACCATACATCGTGCCATTTCCGTCAGTAACCTATTTTTCCTCTCAGCAACACCATTTTGGTGAGGTGTATAAGGCACTGTACATTGGTGTTTTATCCCACGACTAGCCAAAAATGTATTAAATTCATGAGACATATACTCTCCCCCTCGATCGGAACAGAGGGTGCCCATAGTACATTTCGAGACATTTTCAGTCATAGCTTGAAATTGTTTGAAGCACATAAAAACTTAGGACTTCGCTTTAAGCGGAAATACCCATGCATGCCAAGAGTAATCATCAATGAAAGTCACAAAGTACAGGTAATAGCCCAAGGACGGAGTTTGCATGGGCCCACAAACATCACTATGCACAAGCTGCAACCTGCATGTGGCCCGGACTGAACCATCCTTTGGAAATTTAGAACGCTGCATCTTACCCAAAATACAACCTTCACAAACATGTTTGATAGGTGCTTCAAGAGGTGGCAGAGAAGCAACCATATCAGATTTTTGCAAACGCAGCAAAATTTAGATGACCAAAACGTGCACGCCAAAGTTTTGCATCTGAAATAGCCCTTGAATCTTCAACAGCATTTGCAAAATTTTGTCCACACTTGTCATACAAAGTGATCTTATACAGCCCACGGCACAAAAGGCCAGATGCAACAATTTCATCACCAAAACTGAGATCATGAACTGTACATCTGTCATCCACAAATTTGACTACAAGTCCAAGTCTAGCAAGTGCGGATGCAGACAATAGATTCTTCTTGATCCCAGGTACATAAAGTGCATCAACAAGTGTGAAAGAACTGCCATTAGCCGCAGTAAGCACAATCTTTCCAACTCTCTGAACTGGATAAGAGGCATTGTTGGCACAAGTGATTGAATTCCCATGCGAGAGAGGTAAACAATTCACGATGTGAGGTAATGTGCTTTGTAGCACCACTATCGAAATACCATACATGTGAATCTGCAGCAACTGACAAGCATGCATGGACAACAGGATCGTAAGTGCACTCTGCGCTAAAAGCCCATTCTGCATCAACATTAGCAACACAGTCTCCTTTCATAGAAGACTCAACAATGGCTGCATTTGTAGTGGAACCAGCATTTGCAGTGGAACCACCCTCTTTCTTCTTAGCCTCTTTGGCCTTCAACTTAGGACACGACTTGATCAAGTGATCATTGGCTTTACAATAATGGCAACGCATCTTCTTTTTTCCCTTATCACCAGAATTTCCAGACGAATTGCTGCTAGCAGAAGCATTAGGAACAAAAAATTTTCCACTCGCAGCAGAACCATAAGAAGTGGATGCATTGCTGTTACCACCCTTTCTTTGAGAAGCAATAAAAGCCTGTTCAACTGCACGCTGCCTAGTCCTGTTTTTTCTAGAAAGTGACTCTTGCAAACAACAATGTGCATAATGCATCAAACTTGACAACTTCATGATTTCCTTGGGTCATCAGTCCACAAGTACTAGCAAAAGTCTGGTAGGAATCTGGTAAGGCATCAAGAACAGTCTGCACAAGGGAACTGTCTGGAATGACTTCACCTGCAGAAATAAGTTGCTCATTGATATCCTTGACACTAGCAAGGAAAGTGTCCATATCATCTTCCTCATGCCTAATCTTCGACTCCAGCTCTTTACGTAGCAAAGAAATTTTAGCCTCATTGCGGCTTGCATAAATACCTACTAGAATGTCCCAAGCCTGTTTTGCAGATTTTGTTGAACGGATGTAAGGAACAATGGTGGGCTTCACAGACAACGCAATCAATGCATGAGGCTGTGCATCCTTAACATCCCAACAAGCTTGTTCTGTTGTAGGCAAAACAACACTAACAGCTGCATTCCTTGCAGCAAGACCTACAACATCCTCAGCATCACCTACATCCTTAGAACCAGGATGTACACCAATGCCCTGCACAATGTTCCAGACACCCTTTGACATAAGAACATGTTGCATCATATAAGCCCACATAGGGTAGTTGTCCCCATCCAACCTATCCTCAGCAGCAGCAAACATCTTGAACACATCTATGTTGTTGTTGTCAGCCATGGTAAATGTTGCACCTGATGTGAAAACTGCCCGAAAATAGGAGAAATGGAGAGGGAACAACCTATGCTATATAGCACAAACCATAGAAGACTATAAGGCACCTATTATGCAGAAAACGGCACTGACAGAAATTTTACGCAAAATGATGAAATAGCTTGTGCAGTACTGCCTGTAGTGGAAATGAGCCAAAGCTCACTGAAATCAGAGAAAGTGAGCAGGCGTGTGCTGGAGCAGCGGGCGACTAAGCCCGGGAGGACGTGACCTGCTCTAGTACCAATTGTTGGAATTAGGGTTGCAGAGAAACACACACAGCTTGGAGAAGACGAAGGAAACTCAAGGCACACACTGGAGAGTGTATTACTTAGTGTGCAATGGAAAGATGGATAGCCCTAGAGTGATGGGCATATATACAATGCTCGGGGGGAAAAACCTCCTAAAGAGGGAAAAAATGCCCCGGCGGTCCTAGTGTGTTCACACACATCACTATCACATGTATATGGTAACAATAATACTCTCAGATAGAGGTGGCTTCCCTAACTCACACCACACCCCTTATGATAGCAGATTATATTTAGCACCCGTGTCCAATAAGGCGTTATAGAACACTTTTCCATAGGTGCTGTTTAGCTCAATAGGGTATCGTAGAGGTGTGTCAGAGTCCAACCAATCTTCATCGGTTTCAACATGGAATGCATGTGTGACTCCAAGGTTAGCCTCTCGTTTTCATCTTATGCGTTCTTGTCGCTCCTTAGCCCCAGCTTGTATCTTCTTCAATTCTATTTGTGCCTTGGCTGCCTTTTTTGTATGAATGGCACGTAGCTCCTCTTGGCTTAAAGGATCATAGTATCTTTTAAATTTTCTCCCATTGAGGAATCCAATGGTTTCAACTCCATCAAGAGTCTTCACACGAATGGTTCCTTGTGGGGTGATCTCACATACTCTATATGGTCCTTTTCCCGCATATTTCAACTTTTTCTTTTTGTTACACACTCCATACATAAGTACTTTATCACCAACATTGATATCTTTGTTCTTTAGATGACGGTCAAACCATTTCTTCCTCCTATGTTTCTCCACAAGTGCATTTTTCACAGCTAATTGCCTCTCTTCATCTAGCCTTTCAAGGATATATAATCGCTCAACTAAGGGGTTACCATCCCAACCTTCTTGAGAAGCTACTCGAAGACTAGAAACGACAAACTCCCATGGCCTAACCACTTCTTGGCCATACACCATCTTAAATTGTGTGCAATTAATGGCAACTTTGTACGCAGTACGATAAGTCCATATAGATGATGTAAGCTTTAAATCCCAATCTGTGCAATGAGCTTCCACCATTTTGGTCAAAATAGAGATTAAGGTCTTGTTGGTGCTAGGTGTGGACTTATGTTGAGCTATCATAAAGTTGGTAGTGAGATCTTTTATTACTCCATTTATAAAACGAGTACCATTGTCACTCACAATCTCAAAGGGACAACCAAATCTTGTAATAATGTTCTCAAAGAGAAACTTGGCAGTTGACCTCGCATCGGCCTTACCTGTCGCCCTGGCTTCCGCCCACTTTGTCACATAGTCAGTGGAAACGATAATATATCGAGATTGAGTGCTACGAGTTGCCGGACTAATTGAGCCTACAAAGTCCAAACCCCATTTTTCAAATGGTTGAGTCCCTTTAACAGGATGTAAGGGAATCCTATCCTTTCGTTGTGTGATCTTGTAACATTGGCATTCATCACATCCTTTTGCAAAAATTGATGCATCCTTAAATAAGGTTGGTCCCCAATAACCTGATTGGAACACCTTTCTAGCTGTTAGTTTCCCTGAGAAATGTCCTCTGGCTATACCCATGTGGGCTTCTTGCAGTATGTATAAATACTCATCCTCACGGGCACAAGGTCTAATAATATCATCCTTCCCTAGCATGTAGAGATTTCTTGCAATGAGAGAGTAAGGTTCACATTCTTTTAACAGTTTTTGAGCTATGTCTTTACGAAGCTCTTTGGGTGGAAAGCCATTAACTAGAAAGTTCACAATCTTCTCACTCCATTTAGGTATGGTTTTGACTAGAAATAGAGAAGTATCGGGCAACTCATCATCGACTCAAATAGGGGCTTCACCATTGGGTATGCGAGACAAATGATCCGCCATGACATGTCTTTTACCAGGTCTCACCACAACGGTAAAATCAAACTCAAGGAGATTTAACAACCATCGTGTAATTCTTCCCGTGGAACAAGGTTTATTTACTAGATACATTCAGGCTTGATGATCAACATAGAACACAAACTTGTTGGCCAGAAGGTAGTAGCAAAATTTCTTCACTACATAAATCATACCTAAACCTTCTCACTCTGTAGTGGTGTAGTTTATCTCGGCATCATTCAATTGACGACTTGCAAAACTAATGGGGTAGTCCAGTTTATGTTCTCCTGGTTGAGCTAGAACACACCCAATAGCAAAGTTTGATGCATCAATATGCACATGGAAAATTACATTCCAATCGGGCACTCCTAGATAGGAGCGCTAGTCAAGGTCTTTTTCAATGACTCATAAGCATGGTCACACTATGCAGTCCATTGGAACTCAATAAAAAGCTTGTACAAAGGACGAGCTATCTCAGCAAAGTTTAACATAAACCGTCGGTAATAACCAACATGGCCCATGAACCTTTGAACTCCTTTATAGTTTCTAGGTGGGTGGTGGCAATTCAGCAATGGCTTTAATTTTGCTCTCATCCGTGGAAATCCCATTTTTGGACACTATATGCCCTAAAATGACTCCATGTTTAACCCAGAATTGGCATTTTAAACGGTTTAAGGAGATGCGATACAATCTACACTTCTCAAACACTTTTCGGTAGCATGATAGATGTTCTTTCCAAGAGGAATAAACACAAAGGTCATCTAAGAAATCTTCACAAAACTCCCTCAAATATTCTCTAAAAGCAGTATTTATTAATCTTTGAAAGGTAGCAGGGACATTGGTTAAGCCAAAAGCCATAACACAAAATGCGAACACTCCAAATTCTGTTATAAAGGTTGTTTTTGCTTGGTCCTCCAGCACAATTGTGATTTGATTGTAGCCAGAGTACCCATCTAGAAAGCTATAAGCTTCCTTCCCTGCAACTCTTTCAAGCACATGTTCTGAATATAGCAAGGGATAATGGTCCCTCCTAGTGGTGGCATTGACCGTCTTGAGATCCACGCACACTCTGAGTTTCCCATTCTTTTTTGACACAATCACTGTTGGAGACACCCATTCTAAGTGCACAATAGGGTATATGAATCCTCATTCCACAAGGTTTTCAATCTCTTCTTGAACGATTTTTGCATATTTAGGATTCATTGGGTAGGGTCGTTGCTGAACTGGTTTAGCCATGCTATTCATGGGGATTGTGTGTTGCACCACGGAAGGTGGAACACCTTTCATATCCTGATATGTCCATGCAAATATATCCCTAAATTCCTTGAGAAGTTCTTTAAGTACACACTCCTCAGTCTCTGTCAGATCTTGGGCAATGAAAACAGGTTTAGACTCTTGTCCTGGGTCTGCTAACTCTATTTCCTTAACTATCATTGGACCGTCATAGACTCCATTTCTCCCATTGATAGGTTTTCTTTGAGCCTTTGTATACACAACCTTACGTTCCTCTGTGGTATAGGATTTGAAATGTTCAGGTGCAGGGTGTAAGTTTGTGGGGTCCTGTTGTTATGTGGCTTGTGATTTCACTTCTGATTCCTTTTGTTGTTGAGCTAACTCTAAATTTTGTTGTCTCCTTACAGTACGGCTCAACTTTGGCTTCTCTATAGCCTCTAGTTGTGCGATGTCAATGGGTTGTGGACTACACCACATAACGCTTTGAAGGTATTCACCCCAGTTATCTACCAACTTTCAATGATCATCACATGCCCCTATATAATTAATCCATTCTACGATAGATTTATTTTTGTTTATTCTAGCACGCAAATTTTCTCGATATTGTCGCCTCTTATATCTCTTACTCTTCTTGTCTAATTTTCAATTACAACAAGTCTCTAGTGAAGAGTCACTAGATGAATCGCTTCTTGTGTCTTCTGCTCCCTTGGATAGATTGTCATCTGGGGTACCACTGGGCCCTGAATGGTTTGTCTCCACATTTGCACTAATATTTAACTCAGATTCTTTGTCCTCAGAGTCAATTTCAATTGATAATTTTGACCCCAAATCTTGTGGGCTATAGTCATGTGAGGTGCTACTGGTTTCAATGCCAGTCAAAATTTCATATTGTAGGTCATTAGAAGCTATATGCATTGCTTCTAGCATATTTAAGGGTAGGAGGGGTGGCATTTCATCCCCCTCAGGTGTTACCCAGGTCGTCCCCCTATTTCCCCAAGTGTCTATGGTTGCTTCTAGGTGGACCCAATCCACATTGTCCGACTCAGTCATCCCAGGTAGTACATCCATATAAGAAGAATCTTCCCCAACATCAGTGTCCTCTTTAGACGTGTGACAATACTGCAATGGCACCGAGTGAACTGTGGTGTCAGATCTATGATCAATTATAAACCTGTTTCCTAGAGGATGTGCTCGACCAGTTACAAGATCCACTCGAATGACAAAATCTTGGAACTGCAAGTAGACATGGTTTTAGACCACTCATGCACCATTTTTGCTTCCCTCATGAAAGGACGTCCTAAGATCATCTCAGATGCCATAGTGTGCTTGGATAAATCCATAACAATGAAGGTAACTCTTATTTTATGTCCAAAGACCTTGATATTTAGATCTTCTAGCATCCCAATGGGTTTAACAATAGACCCATTGGCCATCTTCACTACTATGGTTGTGGTCGCAAGGTGAGGTCTTCCCATAGTTTCCCAACAATTTTTAGTCACAATGCTAACCCTAGCGCCACCACCAAGGATTCCCTTCACAGTTAATCCCTTAGTAGTGATTGGTATGGTCGCATTGGATTCATCACCCTAAAAGTATTGTCCCAACTTTTTAACAGGTATTTCTATAACAAGGTTCTCATCTAGGTTGGGTTGTGGATCTAAGTGTTCCTCGTCTATTGTCATCTCCCCATCTCCATCCATCTGGGCAAATTGTGGTAGTCCAAACTTCAATTCTCCATTGAGGAAGGCTTGAAGAGCTGAGACTAGCTCAAGGTCTTTATATAGTTTGGACATGATGGTGGTTCTAACTTTTGAAGACATGAAATCCATCAATTTGGCAATGATTAATGGCACCTTTTGGACTTCAATCCCTTGACGTGGGGAAGATGGGATCTCCATTTCTTTGATAGGATCAGGTAGTCCCTCTGTAAACTTTCTTTCCATCAAGAAGTGAGTACGCCCACTTTCGCACGACTTTAAGTCACTTTCTTCTTGGATGACACTAGGTATGGCTAAGGGTATATGGACTTGGTGAGGTTGTTGTTGCATAGGGAACATGGTGTTTCTAATCTGGATCTGCCTAGGTATTGGTTCTAGATCCCTTTGGGTATCTTCTACCAAACTCCTTAATTTATTGACTCGCTCAATCTCCTCTATAGGGTCTAGATAAGTTCCTATCTTCTTCTTGGATCCTGGCCATTGTGGCTCATGAACATCTTCCTTGTTGGTTTCTATCTTAGTGGTTATTTTGGTCTCCATGGTTTCACCTAAATCAAAATCCTCTTCAACGTCTTTCATATATACAGGGTCGTCACCAGTCCCTATGTTGGTCTTTGAACTAGGGTCTGACTTCGCTGCTTTTTGTGATCTCTTCCTTTGTGTTTCCTTCTTTTTTTGAGATTGGGCAATTGATGTCGTGTATCTTTCCTCAAGAATATAATTTTTTTTTTGGAGCATCGATCAAGTGAGTACGTTTACTGGTACCACAGGTGTACTTTGTGATGGCTCCTCGGTAACCTCAATCAAGTTTAATGGTGTGATCTTCGATGCATTTGGATTATTTGGACATTGGGCAATCAAATGATCTATGTCACATCGATTACACATGAGTATCGGCATTGTAGACGTGCTCGCTTGATTGGTTTGCATTAGTGTGGCATTCTTTTGTAGACTAATAGAACACTCTGCTACACGATGTGGACCTCCACACTCATAGCATTGAAGAGGTGGTCTCTTAGTAGGGTAATTGATATTTTGGCCTCTTGCAGCAAGAGTAACTACTTGATATACAGGTTTTACTTGTCCCCAATAGTCCTCCATGTAGTATTTTGGACTTTCTTCAAGAACATCCATCCCATAGGCAATATTAGGGTCCATATCTTCCTCACAGCCTTCCAAAAAAGCAATAGATGACTCACAACCCACTTGATTCATAGAAGTGATTCTTGGATGTGGTGGTTGCGGTCCTAGCACTGGAGGTGGTAAGGGTGTTGTTTGAGCAACATTTTGGGCCCTAGGGACCATGTGTTGTGCTGTTTGTTCAAGAGGTTGGGCCGGCATCAATGCAAGCACTCGAGGTGTGTCTGTCCATGCTAAGGGTGGTCTATTGGCCATCGTGCGCTTAAATACTATGCAATCCTTAGCTTGGCGACCATACCTCTGACAGGAATTGCAATTCCCATTGAATTTTACTCTAAAAGTAGGGAATTCACTGGTACTATGCGGTCCATAGCATTTTGAGCACCATTGTTGCTCCCTTCTTGGATACATATGATTTTTTTGCAGAGCACGATTGTCTCTAAGACTCTCTTGAATAGCCTTGATGAGATTTGCTAAATTCATCTCAGATATCTTTGGCTCCTTAGCAATAGGCTTTAGGGTCATTGGTTGATGCCCTGATGCTTGCAAGCTAATAGATTTAGGCTCAACAGACACTCTTTCTCCTTGAACCATTAAATTATCCTCCAATTGGATTGCATTGGTGGTGACTGCTTCCCAAGTGGTGATACCTCTAATGACTAATCCATTGTAGATATCCTCATGTCGTAACCCCCTAATGAATCTATCAAGCAATTGGTTATTGTTGAAGCACTCATTTGGATTACAACAAGAATTCAAATGCTTCAAGTGACTAATAAAGTCTCTCACCGACTCTCCTTCCTCTCGTTGGGCTTTCTAGAGCTGAGAGGCTACATCCCAAAGTACTCCCTCGCGTATGTATTCTTTCAAGAACAATCTCCTAAGAGTAGGGTAAATCGTTTTTTCTGCAACCCTTAGGGTTCTATACCAATCCCTAGCCTTCCCACTTAAGGCTAGGCTTAAAGCATTACTCTTATTCAGGTCATTGTGTTCTCCTAGAGAATTGCATATTTGTTCAAACACTTCAATATGCTTTCTCACATCCCCGTCTCCACTAAATTTTTGTGTGAGCTTGGCTCTTTGTACTGCCTTACTTCTAGGCTCTCTGTCAAGCATGTTACACATATTCTCAGCAATAGAGATTGATCAATAGCTTGAGCAGATGTTTCCAAGTCACCTAAGTGAGCAGGCAGCGTGGGTGAAGGCGCTCCAGAGACTACATGTGGAGTAGGTATTTTCATTGGGCTTCGCGCATAGGAATCCCTTGGGTTCCACGTTGGGTACGATAATGTGCCATGTGGTGGCCCAAAGTTTATATGTGTGGCCCTAGGCATAGCAGACGTCGGATGTGACATGCTAACGCTAGCCGATATAGTCCCATGGAAATAATAACTTGGGTGTTGTGGTTGTGGAGAATAGGTTGTTGAAACAATGGGAGGGGTAGGAACTACATGAGTACAAGGACCCATGGGTGTATACAATTGGTACACACTTGTAGGTACTATTGCAGGCATTGAGCTACCATGTAGTGGTGCTTTACTAATAAATGAGGTCCATGGCATGTTTCTCGGCATGCCCATCATTGGGGTAGGCATGGTAGCCGTGGTGTCATAAAGGGAAAGATGAGCTAGACTTGGAAAGGTAAAGCTATCACTTATGGGCTCCGATTGCACCAAGACCCCTGGCAAAACAACATATGGGGGATCCATCGGACTTACCGAGGGAATCTCCATTTGTGATAAGGTCGGTTGTTTAGCCTTCCCTGTATCCAAGAATCTAATGAGACCCGTTGAAGGCATGTTGATCCCCTTGTTCTGTCTCTCTAACTCAATGACCCTATGGATGACCTCACAAACTCTTTGTTGTTGATCCTCCACACTAGTAGCACCCATTGTGGATTGTAGGACATCTAACCAACCCACGTTATAGGTGTGACCTGTGTATAGGTCGGTTAGAGTTTCCATTTATAGTTCGTACTCCCAGTTCTCATTTAAGAACGCTCCATCTAGGATTGAGGTGCTAGGGGTGTCCTTTGAGCTAGATCCAATGTTGCTTTCTATGGGTTGGCCCTTAGAGGTTTCTAAGTGAGGAGCACTCGATAGCTCTCTTAGCAAGGAAATTGACATGGGGGCTTTTGCTTTTAACTCTCTTCATTGCTCCGCCTTGTGTAAGCTCTCGACTTCCTTTTCCCTAGCCGCAATGATATATCGCTCAACCTCTTGCACTTTGGCAAGGCTTCTACCATCAGGTAATATGACCTCAGAGGGGAATAGTTCTGAAGAGCGAGGCGGTGCAGTGAATGAAGTATTCACGTGCACATTCTCTAAGGGCATAGGGTCTACGTTGGTCATGAATGGAGAATTTACTTCCCCACCCCCCTCATTTACATCATTAGCTCCATGTTCGGAGCGAGTGGCTATACTAAAGGTTTCCTTCAAGCGGCTAAGCACGCTTGGCCCGGACCATGGGCAAATGGCATGCATGTCTTGGCTTGAGCTATCGGGATTAGGCATTAGGAAACCCTCCATGACGTCGTAGTCAGAGGAAGAGTCACTAGCCACTTTGTTCGGGTCTTGGTTTGTACTACCTTGGGTCCCGTTGAGGGCCCAGAACCTAAGGTAGGTGGATATTGAGAACTCACGTAAGTCAAAATTCTCTTCTAGTTGCTCCGTCTCTAGCACACGACCAGAGCGTAGATGCATGTGCCTTTGGCACCCTACAAGTGTCGGGCGAATAACCTCGAAGGTTAACCGCTTACTTTTTTAGGCGTGCGTTTTCACTCGTTTTTTTTATGTTTTTTAATGATCAGTTTTTTGATTAAAGTGTGTGATAGATCAAAACAAGCGTATCACTCAGAGGGTCGCGGTGTGCTTTACAGCACAACGGTCGGTCACTTGAAGCTCCGTTGGTCCTCCAAAAAGTCAATTTTTTGCGACGTGTGAAGCTAAAATAAGTAATTTTAAAGGGCGACTGAGGCCTGAGCCTGAGCGTGAGCTTGGGCTTGGGTCTGGGAGATATTCCCTATCCCGGTCCTACCTTTAAAATTATTATTTTTTTATTTTTTATTTTTTGGGATAAGGTTGCCGCGGCCTACGCTCGAGCACAGACACACTCTACCTACTTACAACTAATACACCTGCACTTACACACTGACACACTTCATTAGCTCTCATAGATCTACTTCTTACTTACCGTACTTTACATTACACAGAACTAACAGCCTTAATACTAACACCTTATCGCAGAGAAAACAAAACAACGTACCTTTCAAAACTTCTTAACAAAGAAATACACAGTAGCAAAAACAAAATCCTTCTTCTCAACACACACAACTTCCTTCCCTACCTTTCCTACAATTGAAATTGCACCACAAAAGAAGCACATAGTGCCATTCAAGCTTAGTGTATGGCATTCCCCGGCAACAGCACCAAAAATGTGCGCATATGTCACACGTGTCAATGCAAGGAACTTCCGATACACTGTGTGTGAGCCACAAATGGCTCCAAGCACGCAACTAGCCTAAACTAGTAATCTCAAAGATGGTGATGGTGTGTCACTCACTGCTCTACGCTTGCTCTCGTGGAGGATTCCTCACCGCGAAGAAGAGGGAGACACCGCTATGCCACACTCAACCGCCTCCCCGCCGTCGTGCCGCCCCAATGCTCTCTCTCTCTCTCTCTCTCTCTCTCTCTCTCTCTCTCTCTCTCTCTCTCTCTCTCTCTCTCTCTCTCTCGCTCTCTCGCTCTCTCTCTCGCATACACACACACACACAAGGAGATGAAGAAGAAGAAGATGGAGATGGAGCAAGAGCACTCTTCAATTGCACAAATGAGAGAATGAATGAATTTTAGGTTTAGTTGACTTTTATATCAGCTCGCCCCATTCACACTTGGGCACCCATGCTTAGCCAACTAATCCCTTGAATGTTCTAGTTAGAGTGCGCCTCTCATCGGTGATCACTCTTACCCTTTTCCTATTGGACCGACAAGCTTGATACCTGACTCTACCAAATAGATAATACAGCATCCGTCGTAGGTGATAGGAATGTGTGTGAGGATTAACACCGTATTTTGCAGATTGGCGTTCAATTAAGTCGGATGAGGATCACAAGGAGGCTTTCCTCTTCGGGTTAGAGGAGTACATCAAGTTCAATGTGCAAGTCTTCAAACTTACGGACCAAAATGATGCCGTCAGGATTGCTTTAGCACAAGAGATAAAGCACAACAAAGGTAACCCGAAGGAGAATAATTCAAGTACCCCTCATGACCAACCAAATGGTAAGAACGGTAAGACTAATGGTAAGCATAATGGTTTTCTTCTACACCTAGAGCATAGAACTCTTACAATGAAAATAAAGGAAAAGCTAAAACTCAGAAAACCCCTAAGTTGACACCTAATGAAAAATCTGCTCAAGGAATAGTAGGAGGCTGGTTAACTCTTGAAGAACAAACTAAGTATACAAAAGAAGGAAGATGGGAAATGTCACACTAAAGGTCGCATAAAACGAGATTGTCCTAAGAAAGCACCTCAAGAACCCACAGAGTCCACATCATCTGTTAATGCAATCAATGAGAACACTAATGTGCCCCAATTTCTAATGATCATATAGATGAGTCTCTCATGCAGTGTTATGGTCATGTGAATAGTAAACACATTGTGATCTTGTTTGATTTGGGTAGTATGCATGATGTGATTAGTGACTCTCTCATCAAGAGCGCATGTTTAGAATCTCTTCCAATAGATCCCATAGTGATCTCCGGATTTTCTCTGGCATGCACTCTTCTTTCACGCATGAATGTCCTGATGTGACCGTTTTGGTTCAAAATGTCGGTTTTTGTAAGTTTGTGGTTTCTCCTCTCAAAGGATGTGATTTGGTTTTTCACATCGAGTGGTTTAAAATTTATAACCCACAAATTGATAGGAAAGAAATCTATCTCTCACATAGTTGAAGGAGCACCTCCCCTGATCTCTTCTTTGCCATTAATCTATCACTCTCATGTTTTGAAAGAGGATAAAACACGCAGTCTCATAGTTTCTCTCAGTACCTTGAAGTAACATGCCAAGAAACTTAAAAAGCGAGGGATGGGACCCTTTGTGATTAGTGACTTATCACAAAGTGGAGCTGTCAAGCTTGCTACATTAGCAGGAGAAGAAATGCCAAATTGGATTAGTGGGTGTCAATAAAAAGAATATCATTTACCACTAACACAAGATATGCTTCAACAAATCCATCAAGAAAAACAACGGATGAAGGAGAAATAGAGGGTATGCAAAGAGGCCCAAGCAGAAGCAAAAGAACGCATTGCCAAAACACGGCTTCTAAGACAACAACAACAACAATGTGGATCACCGTTGCGAATAAATGCTATTCGACTAACGAATTTTGATGAAGACACAATGGAGCCGATAATTGCTGTCAAAGTGGCCAGAAATCAATTTGAATCGATGGCATTGCTTGATTATGGAGCTCAAGCAAATCTAATCTCTTACAGATTATACAAACAGCTCAAGCCCAAAGGTCAACTACATCCTACTCCGTAAGTGCTGGAAAGTAGTACATCACATTCGCTGAAAACATTGGGCTGGATTATATTGCATGTACAAGTACATCCATATATTTATCCACACAAGTTTTATGTGGTGGAGGATGGAAGCACACAACACCCCATGTTGTTGGGACAACCTTGGCAAAAAGAGTATAATGTGCAGATAGATTGGAATGCGGATGCAGTAAA
This sequence comes from Adiantum capillus-veneris, assembly GCF_014529385.1. Lineage (NCBI taxonomy): Eukaryota > Viridiplantae > Streptophyta > Polypodiopsida > Polypodiales > Pteridaceae > Adiantum > Adiantum capillus-veneris. The sequence continues at coordinate 992,680 of NC_140952.1, forward strand.
AATTGAGCATGCACAAGAACAATAGGTGGTAGCCTTTGCTCAACAACCCCGGAAGAATCAGCTGTCAGCAACACAGACACTGGATAAAGAGCCAAAAGGAGGGGTACCACTAAAGAACAACACGATACCCATGGCGAACAAACAGGGAACTGCCAACCATGCTCACTACAAACATAAAACAACACAGACCACAATGCCAAGATCATGGTTAGCAACACACGACAAACAAGTATGGGTGCGGAAAGATAGAGGTGACATGGCAGACAAACCACAATACAACAGAAGAAGTCAACAGAAGCAGACAGTTCGACCAAAAGCCAAGGGAATAAAACACATATCGATCCCAAAGAAAATGCTCAGTAACAATTTAAATGCGACTAGCATTTGGATCTCGAAACCAAAGCAACCAAAACTCCCTTCAGTACAAGCAACATCAGAAGGCACACAAACACTACATATGAAACCAGCAAACCGATCTATGTGGGTGCCAATCAGCAAAACAAAATAATGACAATCACGGAAGTAGAAATAAACCTACATAAACCTCCAAAGCAAAGTTACAAATGGAAAGCAAAAGAGACAAAGACTATGGCCAATTCCGACATGACAATTCTCTCCAAGGAGACAACCATGTCCATATCGATAGTAGCGGTAAACCAAGCGGCATATCAACCATGGCCATATCGATAGTAGCGGCAAACCAAGCGACTTTTGCAAGAAAATTGATCAAACAGAGAGTCGGTCGAGTGTAGATTGACACCCTATGCTTGCTTCCACGTGCCTGCGGGTCGAGCTTCGTCCTTAGCTGACAAATCTTGTTAGGTGAGTTCTCGTTATGCTGACGTCCATCGAGGCCATTAACATGGTGCAAGGAGCCTGTATATCAACTTTCAACCCATTTGAATATCATTTGCCACCTGTTGAGGACATCCTACCCAATTTGTGAGCCAAAAGCTTGAATCTCCCCAGAAATGCACTTTTTGATGTCCAAACCCAATTCCAATCACATAACCATGTTGCACAGGTCAACGGCCACCAGCCTACCAAGTTTCACCAAAAACAGGCAAAGTAGACATCCTACGGGTAGGATGTCTAAATGATAATTTTTAGCCAGAAAGCTAATGTGAGCACATGAAGAGTTTCCCTAGTTCCTTTTAAGTTTTATTTTTGATTTTCAAGTCATTTGGATACTTAGAACTCAGTTTAGCTGATATGGAAAAAACAATAACTTCGGACTACTAAGTGCAACAGGATCCATGGCAGCCGCAAAATCACCTACAAAGAAGAAGAGGAAGAAAAGTTGCAGAAGTCCATAGAAGCGGCAGTCAAAGACACAGCCAGAGAAGCATTGGAGTGGGAGCAAAGGGTGTTTAAGTCGATGACTATTCAGAAGATAGATGTGAGTAACCTTCGGCGTGAATGGTTACAACCCTCTCTCCCATATCCTCTGCTAAAGTACGAAGCTACTACTATCAACAAACGAATGAAAGAGGAGCCAATAGTGCCAATGTACAAAGCAGATATCTCCAAACCTGAAGGGGTCAAGCTAATAGTTGATTCTCAACCCAGGTGGAGAAAGGCATGGCTCACAAAATATCCTCAATATTTAATCCATCTGGTAGAGGCACCTAAAGTGATTAGAGATAACCTCAGTTTCTGCCCTCTACCAAGGATGAGGACATGGAAAGCCCACGAGCTGTTGTAGAGAAGCCAACCTACTTGGCTCAATTACCTAAAGCTGCCAAGCTTGAAGGCAGGCGAGAGAATAAGTGAGCAATACATGGTGAAAACCCTAATGGGCGCCATCAAATTGTTCACTGGCTCGCCTGACCTATATTGCATCATGATGAGAAAGATATGTAAAACCCTTTTGGCAATCTTCAAAACATTCAAACCAGGCCAGGCAGACAGTATCTTTTTCTTTCAAGATACATACAGATGTGCATACGATTTGTCTGCTCAGCCTTCTCACGAGGTGATCCATGCATTATATAAAAGGATTATGTTTTTGCCTTTTTAGCATCCTTAGCGTAGGATGTCTCCTGATGAAAATTATATGGTGAGTGCTACTGGGGCTTGCCCTGAGCCCCCCTAAGTCCCTTTTAAGCCCTATTTCAACAAAAAAATCAAATAGATAGAAAGAAACTCCCCGTGTGGATTTCAGAGCCTTCGAGCCATTTTTTGACTTTTGGAGTGCTTTTCGGCGATGAAATTTCTTGATGTTGGTCTCTATAGCTTCACGGTCCCTTGGGAATCCTTGCCATATGGTTTTTGTCGACTTTGGCTTCACCGGAGCTCTGTTTGGTAATTTTTTGCTCTGGAAGCACCCATGGTTGCGTTTACATGTCGTCGATGACTTGTGGTGGTCTACCACCATAGGACTTGGTTGTTTATGGTCTAGGAAATCCGCTCATGAAGTTTGGTGACAAACGGACATGCGGTTTGGCCGCAAGAGCTATTTGACACTTTGTGTGTCTGATGTCGTTTCTGAAGTTTAGTGCCGCTTTGGGTCGCCTTATGGCCATGTGGGCTATATAGACTTGTCGAGCATGTCGAGATGCTCCTACCCATGAGTTTTGGTAGCATTTGGGCGCCTTTCCGCCGATTTACCATTTGGTGGCCTCTTTAGAAGTTAGGGTTTTTCCCGAGGGTTTTCTACCGCCTTTGGGCATCCAAGAGTGGTCTCATATGCTAGGGTAAGCTGCCAATGAAGCCTCATTGCTTTTGGGTTAGCCGTTAGGTGGCCACTTCTACCTGTAGGTCTCTATTGCTCGCTTCCCGTGTGAACCCTACGCTACTTTTCGCGACAAAACAACAAACATGCACGAAAAGATCAAGGTGGTGAGCCTACCTCTCATGTCTGGAGCCTGTCGGGTGGTCGTGTGCGTCATAGAAGCTGTCAGAAGTCCCGTTCGCTCTAGGTGGCAGGAGCTCTCTGTCAAAAGGCAATAGTAGAAATGAGCTTAAAATGAAGTCAAAAACTCTTATAATGGGGGTCCCCAAACCACTTTCCATGAAATTTGACATGTGCTCCCAACTTCTTGCAAAATGCGGTTTAGGCTCAAAAATTTCCGCATTTGGACTCCATTTGCCCAGTTTCTAAGAAATTTGACGTTTCGGTCAAAATCTGGCCAAAACACGCTTTCCGCTCCATTCTCATAATTGCACCCCCATTGTACCATAGGTTGTCCTATAGTCATTGATTATCCCCATATTTTTTGTTTTTCATTACAGTCGTTTTTCACCTGTTTTTTGTATTTTTGAAGTTTTTCTACCGATAATTAGTAAAATTAAAAATAAAATAGCAAATTAAACCCAAAAAAATCCCCAAAAATCATAATAACTCAAAAACATCACCGCAAAACACTATATACACTCACATGCAATTTTTATGGCCGGATTTCTCTGTTTTACCAATATTTTGCCCGAAAAATGGCTATTTTTACTTATATACACACACCTAGGGACTTGATTTGGCGTTTGGTACCATATACTTGTAGATTCATATTGTATAAGGGCATATGTACTTGGGTTAGTCCAAAAAAATTTGCAATCAAACGACAACCCTTTAATACTAGAATGGTAACCTAATACGACATAAAAGTGTCCTTTCAGAGTTTTGGGAAAAAATTCCAAAACCATAGTAGATCCACTCATTTTGAAAAATCCTTTCATGAGCTTATAGTTCAATAACTACTACATATGGAAAAAATGAGAAACTTGTAATTTTTCTCATCCCTTGGTCACTACAAGCCTCCAAAGTTGATGGACCAGTGCATTTTGCCCAAAACAGCAATTTCTTACGGTTGATTGTATATAAATAAGAGTGGGGATTTGTGTAGGACATGAGATAAAATGCCCCATTAACTTCAATGGGTTGGTGACCAAAAAATATGGTTGATTTTACCTCACTATTTTTTTTTTGGGCAAAAAAAATAGGTACAAAAAAGTTGCATTTTTGCCATTCTGTGGACCTATCATCAAAGTTTCTATAGTCACGCTCAATACAGATACTATATACATGTTTTCTTAGTTCCCTTTGGGCCTTGGGATTCAAAAGGAGCCATGGATCATGTCAAAAGGATAATGGATCTCTTACAATTGGAACCTTGGGGGCAATTGTAAAGTGCTAAGTACAGCAAACATGAAAAAATTGGGTTTAGCATTATGACCTCTAGAAACCCATAGAAACTTCTCAATATCTAGCCAAGTTTGTAGCCTGTGATTAGATATGGTTACTACCTACAAAATACACACAATTGGCTTAAGAAAATAGCAATATTGAGAAAGTTATACTTGTTACTCTAAAATGTATCGTATTCTTCAGCAATCAAAAAACTCAACCATCATCATATACTATGCTATATAGCATATTAGGTCCCCCAAAACTCAAGGAAGATTAGCTTTATGTTATACATTACACTTACACAATCAAAATTGAATTTGGATATCAAGAAAGCCACCAGAAAAATCATAAAAGTGTTAATTTTGGCCAAAAAACAGGATTATGCAATTCTTGTAAATTGGTCATAACTTTCAATTTTAACACTTAGCTCTCCCTAGAAGCATCAAAACATGTTGAGAACTATGAAGGCCTAACCTCTAGCCATCTAAACCTCACAAACATGAAGTTTAGAGTGGTATAGTTGCCAAAAATTGAAAAAAAACCAAAAACAGGACCCGTTTTTTCACACAGTTTAGGTTCAAAAATGTTGTGCAAGAGTAAGGTTAATGGTGAGATCGATACTCCAAAAAAAATGCTAAGTTTTTTTCAGCTCATAAGTCAAATTTGTGGATATATAGCACCTAGAAATTCATTTTCATACTCTTCAAATAATTCAAGCAAAATGGTCACTTAACAGGACACAAAAGTGTCCAAGGACATAAAAGTGTCCTATTACCATTCTAGTGTTAAAATAATCAAACAACATGCCCTTTTTTGCTCTTTTTTCCATTGGATCCACATTTGAGAATGCCTCCACCCCTCCAAGCCGGAGTCCTCCCGGACGACAAGGTATCGCCTCGGTGTATGTGCCGTGCATGGGTTAAAAGATTGTGCTCATGCTCGGTCATGTAATGTGGCCCTATATAATGCATACTTGGTCAATGCATGGAAAAAATTAATGTTGTAGTAGAGGAGGGTATTTAAGCAAGATGCTTATTGGCATTCGCCGTCGAGGTTTCCTTTTGTGGTTTATTTGTTCGGTAGATTTTTTTTGCAAGTAAAAGTTGTAACTCTACCGCTCTCTGTTTGATCGTTTTTCTTGCAAACGTCGCTTGGTTTGCCACTACTATCAATATGGCCATGGTTGTCTCCTTGGAGAGAATTGTCGTGCCGGAATTGGCCATAGTCTTTGTCTCTTTTGCTTTCCATTTGTAACTTTGCTTTGGAGGTTTGTGTAGGTTTATTGCTACTTCCGCGGCTGTCATTGTTTTGTTGCTGATTGGCACCCACATAGATCGGTTTGCCGGTTTCATATGTAATGTTTGTCTGCCTTCCGATGTTGCTTGTACTGAAGGGAGTTTTGGTTGCTTTGGTTTTGGGATCCAAATGCTAGTCGTATTTAAATTTTTATTGAGCATTCTCTTTGGGAACCATATGTGTTTTATTCCCTTGGATTTTGGTTGAACTATCTGCTTCTGTTGACTTCTTCTGTTGTATTGTGGTTTGTCTGCCATGTCACCTCTATCCTTCCGCACCCATACTTGTTTCTCGCATATTGCTAACCGTGATCTTGGCACTGTGGTCTGTGTTGTTTTATGTTTGTAGTGAGCATGGTTGGCAGTTCCCTGTTTATTCGCCATGGGTATCGTGTTGTTCTTTAGTGGCACCCCTCCTTTTGGCTCTTTATCCAGTGTCTGTGTTTCTGACAGCTGATTCTTCCGGGGTTGCTGAGCAAAGGCTACTACCTATTGTTCTTGTGCATGCTCAATTTTTACTGCATCCGCATTCCAATCTATCTGCACATTATACTCTTTTTGCCAAGGTTGTCCCAACAACATGGGGTGTTGTGTGCTTCCATCCTCCACCACATAAAACTTGTGTGGGTAAATATATGGATGTACTTGTACATGCAATATAATCCAGTCCAATGTTTTCAGTGAATGTGATGTACTACTTTCCAGCACTTGTGGAGTAGGATGTAGTTGACCTTTGGGCTTGAGCTGTTTGTATAATCTGTAAGAGATTAGATTTGCCTAAGCTCTAGAATCAAGCAATGTCGTTGATTCAACTTGATTGCTACCCACTTTGACTGCAATTATCGGCTCCATTGTGTCTTCATCAAAATTCGTTAGTCGAATAGCATTTATTCGCAACAGTGATCCACATTGTTGTTCTTGTCTTAGAAGCCGTCATTTGGCAATGCGTTCTGTTGCTTCTGCTTGGGCCTCTTCGCGTACCCTCTGTTTCTCCTTCATCCATTGTTTTTCTTGATGGATTTGCTGAAGCATATCCTGTGTTAGTGGTAAATGAGATTTTTTTAATCGACACGCACTAATCCAATTTGCAATTCTTCTCCTGCTAATGTAGCAAGCTTGACAGCTCCACTTTGTGATAAGTCCCTAATCACAAAGGGTCCCATCCCTCGCTTTTTAAGTTTCTTGGCATGTTGCTTCAAGGTATAAACAAGTACATAATCACATCTTTTGAACTCTTTCGTGCGCACATGCTTGTCAAAAAACTATTTTTGTCTTGTCTTTTTAGCATAGATCAAACCTACAGCTCTTAAGCAAAGTTCATCTAGCTTTTCAAGATCATCTATTCTTGAAGAGAGCTCATGCCCTATCCACTCTAAGCTTTTCGCGACTCGTAGAGTTGGAATTAAAAACTCTATGGGTAATATAGCGTTTAGACCAAACACCATGTTGTACGGTGTTGTTCCTATTGATTTTTTGTAAGCTACCCAGTCCCAGTCTATCCCAATCTATCCTTGACTCTGATACAATTTTAGTCAGAACAGTGCACAATATTTTATTTGTGGCTTCAACTTGTCCATTTTCTTGTGGATGATATGGAGCAGATTTTCTATTTGTGACCATGAATTCCTCTAGCAGATATTCAATGACTTCATTAAGAAAATGTGTTCCTCGATCACTGGCAATTTCTATTGGTCATCCGTATCTTACAAAGACATTCTCATACAAAAATTGTGTAGTGGTTCTTGCGTATGCTTTTTGTGTTGCCTTGGCTTTCGCCCATTTTGTGAGATAGTCCGTAGCCACAATGATATATTGGGTATGGGTGCGATATTCTGCAGGGGGTGAAATAGGCCCCACAAAATCAATGTCCCATTTTGCAAATGCCCTTGCTCCCATCATTGGTCGTAGTGGCATCTCATCTCTCTTTATTGACACTTTAGTGCACTGACATGCGTCACAATGCTTTACCAAACTCCTCAGCATCCATATGCAATGTAGGCCACCATATTCCTGCGGCGGTTAAGACAATTTTTTCCGTCTTATCGCCTGAAAAATGACCTCCACTTATTCCTCCATGTGCATTTTCTAGAATCAGCAGGTATTCGCTTTCACTTGCACAGATTCTAAGTTAATTGTCATTTCCTCGCTTATAGAGTTGATTCTCAATTAAATTAAAGTCGGGAGCCTCCAGCTCTATATTATGTTTTCAGGAAATGTTCTTGTGGTTAAGAAATCAATGATATATTGACTCCATGCAGGTGCAATGTTTACCTGAAACAATGTCGTGTGATCCACTGGTCGTTTGGCACTACATATAGTACAATTGTTAACATAAGCATGTGTGTCAGCATACATAGTTGGCCAATAAACCCCTAATTGTTCAGTCTTTGGTGTGTTTTCATTGTCGAGCAATGAAATGCACAATCTTGGACGTGTGCTTCTTCAAGATAACATTCAAATTCCTCCGGATTTATACATAATCGTAGAATTTGGTTCGAGCCTAGATGATACAGTCGTCCTGCAATCAATTGGAAGTTTCTTGTTTGTCGAATTGTTTGTTGTTTGGATCTGTCTTCCTTGTTATCAAATCTACCTCCAAAGAAAAGAATGCTAACAATTTCCTGAGACCATTTGGGTATCATTTCAATATTGAAAAGATACGCATCAGGTATGTCATCATCTACTCCTTCAGGAGCTTCCCCATTTTGTAGCCTTGAAAGATGATCCGCCCGTAGATGAGTTTTACCCGTTTTGACTACCATTGTGAAATCAAACTCTAGAAATATAATAAACCAGCGTACAATTCTCCCAGTATTGCATGGTTTATTTACCAGATACAAAAGAGCTTGATGATCTGTGAAGAACACAATTTTTTTTGCGAGAAAATAATACCGAAATTTCTTTACAGCATAAATCATCCCTAGCCCCTCTCTTTCAGTGGTTGTGTAGTTCTTCTCTGCACTATTTAGCTGTCGGCTTGCATAACAAGCTGGAAAATCCATTGTTCCGTCTCCAGGTTGAGCCAAAATACTCCCAATTGCATATGCAGATGCATCAATGTGAACATGGAATGTCTTTTTCCAATCTGGTGCTTTAAGTACAAGTGCTGATACAAGGTTTTTCTTCAACTTCTGGAATGAAGTCTCACACTCCTCAGTCTAGTCGAAATTGACTAACAAATGATACAGAGGTTGTGTAATGACTACATACATATATACAAATCTTCGATAATATCCGCAGTGTCCCATGAAGGATTGCACTTGTTTCACATTAGTAGGCCTGGGCAAGTCAACTATGACTTTGATTTTGTCTAGGTCAGTGGTTATGCCATTTCTTGAGACAATATGTCCTAAGATGCAGCCTTGCCTAACCATAAAAATACACTTTTTCGGGTTAAGACAAATTTGATATGTTCTGCACTTCTTAAATACCTTTTGTAAATGGTCAATATGTTCTTCTCGTAGAAGAGAGTGTACACAAAGATCATCTATATATATTTTTAAGAATATTCTCACGTATTATTTGAACGCATGAGTCATTAATCTTTTGAAGGTAGCTGAGGCATTGGTTAATCCAAAAGGCATAACTCTATACGCATATATTCCCCATTCTGTGGCAAACGCTATTTTGTTGGGATCCTTTATTGCAATTTCCAGTTGATTATACCCTGAAAACCCATCTAGAAAGGAATATGCCCTTTTCCCAGCCACCCTCTCAAGTACATGTTCTGTGATCGGCAAGGGATAATTATCCCTTATGGTGTGGCTGCATTTACCTTTTTGAGGTTTACACACACTCGCAGCTTTCCGTTCTTTTTGGGGACAACCACAATGGGTGACACCCAATCTGTATGCTCGATTTTGTAGATGAATTCAGCATCCATCAGCTTGTCAATCTCCTCTTTGATTCGTTTAGCAAATGTGTCATTATATGTGTAAGGACGCTGTTTGCTAGGTTTGGCATCTGATTTCAATGGAATTGTATGTTGGCATATCGATGGATCAACTCTTTTGAGGTCTTTGTAGGACCATGCAAACACATCTTTATACTTCTTGAGAAATTGTATTAGCAGTTCTTCTTCTTCAGGCTCTAAATCAGTTGCGATATAGACCGTTTAAGGCTTTTCACCTGGTTTAGCGAGGTCTATCCGTTTTGCATTTTCCGGCCCATCGTAAGATTCCTCATTTATTCTTTCCCTGACTAGTGGTGTCATTATGATTTTTCTATCCTAGATGGTGAATTTTCGATAGTGGGATGGTACATTCATGTTTCCTTTTTCTGACTCCTCCTTACTATCACTTTCTCCCTCAGTAGTCCATACCTCTCGTAATGACCGTTTTAGTTCTTGGTATTTCTTTTTACACTCCAATTTGGTCCACTCTGGGTCTTTTGCTTTTTCTTGTTTTGATTGTTGAGATTTTTTTTATTTTGTTTCTATTTTAGCTTTTCCTACTTGTTTTATTTCCTCTTGCGTTCGTTCCCTTCAAACTTTTGAGAATCTGCCTGATATTTGGTCTTTTACACAATCCTCTGCTTTGACAAGCATTAGATAGTGAGTTTTATCTTTTATCCTGGGCATCGGGATCTCTCTTATTTTGTTTTTCGCTCGTTCTTTCCTATAGCGTTCCTGGCGTCTAGGGTGCTGATTGGAAAAATCATAAAACTTGATATTCGTTGTTTTCTCCCCACGCTTGCTTGAGAACACTTGTTATCTGCATCGTTATTTACCTCCAGATGCTCAGAGGAGTTATAAAACTCTTCTTGTTCTGGTGGTTCTACAATCTCATCTCCTCCTGGTATAAGGCTTACCTTGTAATAGGGTAGCACATCATAGCCGTCCTTATCACAAAATTTCGTCCTTGGGCTATCTGTAATGGTACAGACATCCAATGTTGCTAGTATGTGTTCCCATTCCAGAGGTTCTAGGGAATCTTCAAGAAAAGATTCTGGAATATAATCCTTGTCCTCAATAGCTCTTTCTAAGACGCATTCCTCTCTTTTTAAGCTCCCACAATGTGAAGCTCCGCACATCCATAGCTCTTTTTTTTGCCCTAACCATGCTGGGAGTTTGGACCCTGGCAATGTAGCTGAATCAAACTCTTTCACTGGTGTCTGAACATCTTTGTATATTCCTCAGTCCTTGGATAAATATAAGCATAAGTCTGAACTGAGTTGGCAATTCACAGGGCAGAACTTAACATATCTTTTTAGTCGTAGGGCTGCCTTTCGCACAGACTCCCCTTCTTTCTGTTTGAATTTATGGATTTGTGAGATTGTATTATGAGCTATCTCCCTTTGTGATAATTCCTCAATAAACTCGTCACAAACACCTCCTCCATAGACTCAAAGTCTCTACGCTTCACAGAGTCAAACCAAGTAGCTGCATCCTCCTCTAGGGTTAGTCCAAACCCTGCAAATTGGGTAGGGAATTCTAACACCTCTTCGGCTCTAATTACACACACAAAGACTGCTACATGATCCCTAGGATCTTTGTTTCCCGTGTATTTCTTGTTTACTTTTGCACTTGAGAAGGTCTAATTCTACGATGGTCTACAAATCTCATCATTGGATCTCCTCGTCCTAATCGATATACCTCCTCTCGCCTTCGGTAGTGGGCGGGTTTCTCTCCCAGTGGTGCTCCTAAGCCATAATTTCTAACGTTTCTTTCAAGAGATGGTTCATCTCTTCGAACTCGTTCTATGGGTGGTCTTCCAGGCTCTGTTGACCCTTGAGTTTTTGGCTTACTCTCGCCTTGATACCGTGAATAGAGTGGTGGTTCCTGTAGATCCCTTAGCCCTCGTGCGGCTGGATAACCATCCCGATTTTGGTCTTGTTCTAATGTTTCACTCTGTTGAAGCCATGCCTGCAACAATGGCTGAGTTTGTATTCTCGTCCGCACCTATCAACAAAAACAATATCCTTCCCCATAGCAATTTCATATGAGAATAAGTAAAGAACCTTGTCTTTGCTTAATTCGTTTGGGTAGGGTTCTTTGTATTGAAAGTAGGAGACTATTCCCTCGCTCTCATGCTTGTAATCCCCACATTCTCATTATAGGTTGAGACCCTGGTTTTTTTCTTATCATACATAAAAAGAGCTCCGGGTCGATCAATGTTTGGAGGCGGTTCTTGAGTTTCTGAAACCATTTTCCCTTTTGCCACGTTATCTCCATATCTATTGTAATACTCAGGGTTACTAACTATCAGATAGTGGTTCCCCTTTTCGTCTCGGAATTTATCTCCATCATCATAGACTCGAATTATCTCCAGCCTCTGAGCAGGTCTTTCTTCAATACAAATACACTTGCATCCTCGCTAGTCAGAATAAACTAGGGCTCCCCTCCAGTTTGTTGCTTCTAAGAAGATTATAGTGAACTTGGAATTGTTCAAACGATTTAGGGAGCTGCTTCCTCCTAGCATTGGTCCTTCATTAGAGAAACCTCCTGGCTGTTGACTACCCATCATGAAGAAGGATTTATCGGAGGAAGTGTCAGTATCACTGTCCTCCTCAATGATCGGTGCTAGTGGATCTAGCCTTGCCTGAGTTACACTCTCCTCGGTGGACACTAAGCTACCCTGATCCCCTGCCACCTTTTGGTCTCTAAGAATATATCTTCCCGATCTTAAAGTCATCAAACTTAGCAATGCAATTTATCACAAATCCAACCACTCACCTGGTAAAGGATCAGTTTCCGCACAACTTCTTGCTTTTCGCTCAATATACCTGTACACAAGCATTTAATTTCGACAATCGAATCAAAGCATTTAACCGCTAGAGGTGGTCTTAGTAATGATTGGTATAACTGGAGGGTTAACCTCAACCACTAATGTATTTTATACACTTTTGATGTTCTAGATTAGGTCTGCTAATCTGGAACTGTACTTCCCTCGGATGTTGGTCAATTTACATGGAAAGTCTTAATTCCGTCTTTGCTTCGTCAAAAGGTCAAACAAGGTCCAAATGCACTTCTGAAAGAAGTTCTGGAACTCTTAAGTCAACTGGAACATCACCCAATCTCCTCAGTCAATTTTTCACTTTACTAAGCCCCGGTAGACATCCTACGTGTAAGATGTCTCCTGCTTTGTTTTGCCTGGTTTTTGCATTGTAGATTCCCCTTGATGTGCTGAGTCCACAGCTGTTTTTACTTTTTGATTTGGACACCTATAAGCTGGTCAATTGATCAAAAATCTGTTCCAGCAGCCTGATGTTGGTATGACCAATCAAATCAACTCCATTTTGGACTAAAATTGACTAGGAGGCTTGCCTCAGGCTATACAACACCCTACTATGCCTACAGTTAGTTTCTGGCTTCAATTTCATGCATTAGACATTCTACGCGTAGCATGTCTAACTGCTCAAAATGGCTTCAAATGCAAAGAATAGACTCCTCTTAAGGTGCTGATCACTTTGGTATGCTCAAAGATGGGTTTTGAGTGCCAAATCACACAGAACACATCCTATGCATAGGATGTCTATTTGGCCTGTTTGACCCCAAACTTGAGCCACAGCTTCCCCTTGATGTCAACAACCCAGTGATATGCTTAGATTTTAGTTTGGATTTCAAAAGACCCCAATTTTAGCTCTTCTAGCCCTTTTCAATCAAAAATGCTAAAATCTATTTAAAACCCAATTTTCTCACCCAATTGAGATGAAACCCTTCTCAGGCACTCAATAAATCATGCAGATCATGCTCATGCAGCCACCCTATGGTTTTGGTCTTAAAATAATGCCTTGGCAGAATTTAGGTAGGATGTCTTGCAATTTCTGTCTATCTGTCCTTCTCCTATCGAGATATAGGCAAATTTCCACTTTCCACGTGAAGATAGGGTAAAACCTACCTTCTAAACACACTGGTCAACTCAGAATTTCCAAATTCCCACCAGATCACCCTATAGACATCCTACCCGTAGGATGTCTCCTAGCTTAAATTTTATTTTTTTCCTAACAGAAATGCTCTTGATGCTCTACAGATCTCTCAGAAACACTCACAGCAACTTTTGAACTTCACTCAAACACTCTTTTGCGTCTTTTACAAACTTGTGATGAACCGAACAGCAAGTATAACATGCATGAAGTGCTCTAGATCATAAATCATGATGTCTTGCTTACCCTACTCCTACTCATTATATGAGATGGTGATATTGGTGTATCGGTTGCTTCCTAGCCTCTCCGGAATCTTAATCTATCGTTCCACCACTTCTACCACTCAAACTCCTACTCTCTACACCACAACTCAACTAATACCTAACACTATCTAATTTTACCTAAGTCGAAAGTTCTAAGCCAGACACACGCTCCCTAGACTCCTCCTAAGACCTAAAGAGTCCTCCACCCTATGATCCTATCTAAATGTAAAACGAGACTCTCGTAAGCCAGAGAATCCCTATCATCAAGGACTAGTCTCGGTCACCTACATAGGGTTTTCGTCCCCAGCAGTGGCGCCAATGTTGGTGGATACGCTGCGACGGACGTCATCATAGCGAGAACTCACCTAACAAGATTTTTTAGCTAAGGACGAAGCTCGACCCACAGGCACGTGGAAGCAAACATAGGGTGTCAATCTACACTCTACCGACTCTCGACTAATTCCTACAGAGGTCTCTATCCATTGTCTAAGTTACAGCCTTCATGAGTACATAAGAGGAGATTTCCTACAATGCTTCCAAGAGCCAAATACCCATCAAACATTCTTGAAACACCACAGGACTTGAAGGAGACCCTACTAAAACCAATAGGTCGCTCTCCCTAGGGTCCATGAACCAAAATCCCAACCCTAAACACTTGGTGCAAAATCACGTAGGATGTCTGGTCAAAATTTGCAGGTCGTTGTTTCCAAAAACTAAAGTGCCTAATGTGTAGCTCTACTCAATGTGAACAAGTGGATATGTTGAAATCCAAAACGGACAATGTATGCTCACCGAATCACCAGATGAAGCTCGTAGGTGGAGCTCGCAAAACCAAACCGTACACCCGCAATGTAGGTATCGGCGCATAGCTCTCGTCGAGGGCAACACGCTGCACTTCTCCGCACTCGATTCCGAACACCGGTGTGTGCATAGCGTCAAGATGAAACTCTCACTCTCTCTGTCGTACATAGTACGCTCACTCACAGACAGAACTTTTTTAAAATGACAAAGATTTTTTTTCATTAAGGTCAAAAGTGGTATAAATACCTTACAATCTCAAACCCAATGTTCAAAGTTAACCATCTACTCATCTAAATGTCAAAAATGGGATACAAGCTGGAAACTTCTGTAAGCCCCAATATTTACAAAGGTGAAAAGTCGGGTTTTCTCAATTAAAGAATAATTACAAAAAATAATATTCCGCCGAGCAATCTTTCTCCATAGGGTGTGTCTAGCTGCTAACAGCTACTATCTTTGAAAAGATAGACTTTGCCAAGCAAAAGCAACAATTCTGTGCGGGATTACCCAAAGAGATGACCGAGTATGTCAACTCTCAACGGCTTGGTTCTATCAGCAAAGTAATCCATCACACCATGGTTGCTTCGCGCATCAATTTCCAACAAGGGGCTAGACGGAATGTCAAGTCCATGGAAAATAAAGACAAAAGTGATGCCAAGGGGAAAACCAATGCCCAAAATTCTTACCAAGGCTATTCCAACAAAAATTGGTCCAAGGAGAAGGGAGTTTACAAAGGTAAATATAAACTCTCTCCTAAATAGCTAGAAGCTTTAGTTAAGGACCACAAGTGTTTTACGTGTGGGAAGTAAGGCCATGGTTATCATCCTTGCCCCAATAGAATTGTCCACAATGAGACTCCTAGAGCCTCTATGTTTGAAGCTCCAAAAGAGGATGCTCATTGCCAAGGATTTCCCCTTTTCTATGCTTGGGAAAAGATG
This sequence comes from Adiantum capillus-veneris, assembly GCF_014529385.1. Lineage (NCBI taxonomy): Eukaryota > Viridiplantae > Streptophyta > Polypodiopsida > Polypodiales > Pteridaceae > Adiantum > Adiantum capillus-veneris. Next base: position 1,007,963 of record NC_140952.1, read on the forward strand.
CAAGAGCATGATGTCTTTATTTTGTTTGACCCTAGTTCAACTCCACGGAGTTGACCACCAAGCTAGGCTTACAAGTCCATGAGATGGGAGATACATTAAAAGCCGATGGATCTATCAAGGGACAAGACATTTCAATTAATTTGAAAATTGAGGCTTCATGTCCAAAGCTATGTGGACAAAAAGGATTTCTTCATCTCCCCTCTCAAACATGAGAATGTTATTGTTGGGGCACCATGGCTTACCCACGTGGCTTCCAACATGAAGTTCCCCAAAATGAGAATCTACTTCACCTTCTACAGGGAAAAAAGCATGTACATAGATGCTAATGAGTCGGGGAACACCATATCCTTGTAATAAAGGGAATCAAGAGGAGTTAAAGTTGTCTAATTTCCTAAATGGGTCCCAAGATGTTTTCATTGATGACATCCCTAGTGAGATACCTCTAAAATGAGGGATGATGACCATGCAATTGAGCTCCTACCAGGAAGCTCACTGCCTAACAAGCCTCCCTATCAAGTTTCACAAGCTCAACAAGAGGAGATCATGAGGCAAGTGCATGAATTGGTGAAAAAAGGGATGGTGAGGTCTAGCTCCTCTCCATTTTGTTCACCCTTGCTTTTAGTGCAAAAGAAAGAAGACACATATCACATGTGTGTCGACTATAGAGCACTAAATAAGATCACTATCAAAAATAGATTTCTCGTGTCGCAGGTAGAAGATCTATTTGATAATTTACAAGTTTTAGCCTGACAAATGCTCCAGATGCATTCAAACTCATGATGGATTAAAATATTCAGGCCATTCAAATTCTCTTGAGGAGCACAAGCAACACCTCCAAGTAATCTTTCAAGTTGTGAGAGAGAATAAGCTTTTCATTAATCAAAAGAAAAGTGAATTTTTCCTACAAGAATTCGATACTTAGGTCACATTATCTCTAAAGATGGCACTCGTATGGATGCAACAAAGTTAGAGGTAATAAAAAGATGGCCTAATCCAAGGAATCTACAAGAGGTACAAAGCTTTGTAAGTATGTGTGCCCATTACATGACTTAACAAAAAAGAACGTTAAGTATTCATGGACTGCAAAAGTGCAAAAAGCTTTTGAAGAAGCTTAAGGAGAATCTTATTTCTCAATGTGTGCTCACACTACTAGATCTCTCAAAGCCATTTGAGGTCCAATGTAATTCTTGTGGTAATTGCCTTGGAGCTATTTTGCTTCAAGAAGGGCATGCCATAGCATATGAGAGTCAAAAACTCAACTTTGATAAGTGAGTATTGGGCAAATATGAAAAAGAGCTACTAGCTATTCTATATGCCCTATACATGTGGAAACACTATCTCTTGGGGACTCCATTCATCCTACTAATGACTCACAAAGCCTCAAGAACTTCATGACGCAAAGCAAGCTCTCCGAAAAACAAATGAGGTGGGCAAATTTTCTTTTGCAATTTAATTTCATATTGCTCACATTTTTAGCAAGCACAATCAAGTGGTCGATGCACTTTCACAACGACCAAGGGTAAATGAGGTGTTTATAGCAACTCACAATGATCTATCTTTTATGATAGATAAGTATGCTACTAACCGAGACTTTAAGTATGTAATTATAGCCGTTGCATTAGGGAAGAAAAAAGAACCATTCACCCTGAAGGATGGTTATCTTCCAAACGGCAATAGGCTATGTATTACTCACCCATACAATAAGAAAGTCAACGTATGAATCTCATACTTCTCCTTATGCGAATCAAAAAAGGATTCCATAGTCTACTCTTTGAGCAGTAGAAATGTATTTTTGCTGGTCTACCATGAAAAGTAAACATACAAGAGTATGTTTCAAAATACATAGTATACCAAAAGTTGAAATTTGATCGAGGGGGTCAACTTGGATTGTTTCATTCGTTGACAAGCTTAACAAGCAAACACACTCTATGCCTGTCAAAAAGACTATTAAGGCACATCAAATGGCAACCCTCTTAAGATCTCAAATTTTCAAGCATCATGGCTTTCCAACACCCATAGTGTCCGACAAAGATCCTAGATTGACCAGTAAGTTCTAGAAGGGTCTCTTTGACAATCTAAGAAGTAGATTAAATTTCTCTTTTGGCCTATCATCCACAAATGGATGACCAAAGTGAAATAACTAATCTAACAATTCTTGATCTACTAAAAGCCTATTTCATGGAAGTAGATCAATGTTCTCAATGATAGAAGTACCTACCTCTTATAGAGTATGCGTACAATGATAATGTACATACTTCAATGGGGAAAGTACCTTTTGAAGTTAAAGAATGATAAGTAGATCAATGTTCTCAATGATAGAAGTACCTACCTCTTATAGAGTATGCGTACAATGATAATGTACATACTTCAATGGGGAAAGTACCTTTTGAGTATGCGTACAATGATAATGTACATACTTCAATGGGGAAAGTACCTTTTGAAGTTAAAGAAGGAAGATCTAAAAGTCCCTTACTACCTAAAGTACATGGGAAGATCTTTGTTGCTGATGAATATAGCCAAGACCTACAAGAATATTTTCCAATGATTAAAGGGGTTATATCCATCTCACAGGAAAGGCAAAAAGGGTTGCTGCTAATAATCACAAAAGAGCCTTAGCCTTTAAGTAAAATGATTGGGTCTTGCTAAAGTTTATCAAGGCTCATCTAAGGCATACTACCGGCAAGAGTCCTACGGACCACCAAGAGTATGATGCTAAACTAGCAAAAAGATACTATGGCCCTTAAAATTCTTAAGCCAGTCAATGAGATGGCTTATCAATTGAATTTTCCCAACGTTGGCTCATGCACAATGTTTTCCATGAGAACATAAATAAGCCTTACAAAAGAGCGCCACCAAAAGAAGCAGCAGTTGTTGCAAACCCTCCAAAAATTGAAAATCAAGAAGAAGTACTTCAATCTAAGTCCATCCTATGACAAGAAGACAAGGTATTAAGAAACGGTAAGATTATTTGACGATATCTTATTAAGTTAAAGAAATATCCTTTTAAAGATGCTAAATGGATGCAAGGAACCTAGCTTAAGGATAATATAAACCTTGTCAATGCTTACAATGTTGCACTAGAGTAAGCATATGAAAATGCATTTTAAATGAACAATGTTTTTGTCTTATAAGACTAGTTCTTTTTTAATTGTGCACAAATTTAATAAGTATGCATGCTTAGGATCATGTTTGTGGTGACGATGTCTCCCCAATACCAAGTAGAACTTGTCACTCTACTTTGGAAGTATGATATGGACTAAAGAGTAGACATGCTTGCTAGAGATACATCTCCCAAGCACCAAATGGATTAGTCATCCATCTTGGAATGATTTTGTAGGGTAAAAAGGGATCCTCTACCAGCTAAGTAACATGGACTAATGACTAGGCTTCATCTTCTCTACCTCATAGTCAAGGACGACTATGATTTCAAGAGAGAGATAATGTCAAAAAATATAATATCTAGCTAACCCAAATGATTTTCTCATATTAAATTGATCACTTAATGTGGGAGAATAAATGAGAACAAGAGTTAGAATAAAGACATGTGCTTCTAGATCTATCTTAACAGGGGACCAAAAGGAGAGATGGTTGCATCTCAATAGGGGTCCAAAAGGAGACGGTCTACCAAGGAGCAATGTGCAATAAGTGCTTCTAGACTTATCTCAACAGGGAACCAAGAGAAGAGATGGTTACATCTCAATACGGGTCCAAAAGGAGGTAGTCTATCAAAGAGCAACGTGCATCTAATGGAGCTTAAAAGACCTTAGAATTAGCTTTATCAAAGACCTCCTATGGTTAGTGTTAAAAGTCCTTTGACCTTAGGCAATCTAGGACTGAGCTTGAGGTGGGAACCCGACCTAAGATTGAGGGGCTTGTTGTGCTTGATGACTAAGATGCGTGCTCGATGACTAAGGTGCTTGAGGTGCTTGTCATGCTTAATAGAGTCATTGATGTCCCTATTGGGTTTCAAGGATAATATAATCTGACAATATTATGCTGTAATTTTTACTTGACTTGTTTAAGTGCAGGAACTGAAAGACAAAATGACTACAGCATTTCAGTCTGATAAAATCTCTATAGACATGATTGCAATAAGGATTAGTTAATCGGGCATCTATGAGGTCCCGATTGGATCTAGATGCGATTGCTAAACACGTTGTCGATTTATCATGGTCTGAGATTGGAATGATTTCTAAATGTGATTAGTCTTGTGATGTCCTGTGATGTCCTATGATGTGAATTTCCATTGGTACATGTGCTAGATGTGTTGTTCCTGAAGCATCGGTACTAACAACCAGTGTCTGCTAAGAAAGTTTATGGCCTCTGTCTATTTTGCAGGTGTAATCGAGGGCGATTTAATGCTTTCAAGAGGGGGGTATGTCACAAACTAGTGATGTGGCATGGCCTTGGACACACATTACCACACTAGTGGGGTAACAAACCCAGACACACTCATTGATTGGACAGGCCCAAAAAATGCAAAAGACATGTTGACGTGGCAGTCCAAAAATTCTGGTGCAAAATGTGGAGGCACACTGACATGGAAGAGCGTACGGATTTTTTCTTTTTACACTTATGCTGTACGGATTTTCTGCTTTACTGTTGGTGAGATTTACTGGTAGCTTTTGGGCACAAGTTGCTTTATTTTTGGAGAAGCATTTGGTTATTGCTTTTGGGGCTCTACTTTTGGGCATCCCTTGTAACTTATATATCAATGGGCAGGGCCCTCACTTCTCATAGCATTTGGACGCAGAGTTTGAGAATGATAACCCTCCCACTCTCTTGTACTTTTAGCACAGATTAATACAAAAATAAATACCAAAAGGGGCGCCAGTCTTTGAGGCCAATGTCTCTAGGCATGGAACTCCACCGGGTCGTGTCAAATCAATTGTGAATTGTGAACTGTTTTGAAGTGAATCTTTGTTGTGTTGCGGTAGAATCTTAACTTGGAGTGTCCAAGTTGTGCTACATCCAGGACACTGAGTTCTCACACCACACAAGGGACCTAGGGGTGATAGATCTGGTATAGACAATTTGACCTTTAGCCAAGATCAATGTGACGCCACCGGATGAAGCAGGTTGCACTCACATTGTGGTGCATTTGTATTACTGGCACTCTTAGCCCCCCTTGCTATGTATTTGTACATGAGGATTCTTGGATAGAGGATGTAACCCTACGGGATGCACGCTTGACCTGGGCCTCGATAGGACAGTCACTTTAGACGCGCCTATCTAGAGGTTGCTCGGATGCGGATTACTCCCCATCCAAACCAGCATCAAAGATAGAGAGGTTGACTGATGTTGCAGCATCTGTTTTTTCTCACTGACTCCATGAGGATCATCTCATGGAATCAGTGGGGATTAGGACTGATGAGGGCCCCAATTTCAACATCAAAGGGGTCGGTTGTGTCAGGAGCTTCAGTGATGCCTTGTGGGTGGTGAGATTGATATTCTTATGCTACACGAGCATCATCTGTGTGAGAGCCACATTAGATGATGTGGTTATATTTTGCGTGGTCTCTATGATATGTTTTGGTCAACTGCATTTGGTATCTAGGGAGGGGCAAGTATGACTATTGTGAATTCTTGGGAGCATTCCATTGTGGGTAGAGGTACTATTGTGCTAGGCAAAGTTCAGTGGATTACTATGTTGGTTCAAGGGTGCCTCATGCGTTTCCTAAACATATATATGCATCCAATGTGGCAAGTGCACGAGGAGAGTTTTGGTCTCATGTTGTTGAGTCTTTGCCACATGCAAAGAAATGGTGTGTTGGGAGGGACTTCAACATGTTGGAGGATCCCTCTGATAGGATTGGAGGTGGCCATGCTATGGTGCACAAGACTAATTTGGCATCTTGGAGGTGGCTACGTATGACTATGAGGGTTTCTGATGCATTGCAACACTCAGGATTGGTTCCATGTTTGGGACAGTTCTAGAGTCATGGTGCATTGTAGCTCCAATTGTGGCAAAGGCCGCAGGTTTACATATTGTGCGGTTTCTTATTCAAGACACACTCCCTCTTGAAGGTGATACTGTTGCATCATGTAAGCGGGGGTTGGATTGAACAGAGTGTGGAGTATTCGGGTCTCCTGAGTCACTGCTTCATTTGTAGGTAGATGGGCCACTTAGCAAAGGCCTATCCTCGTAGGAGATCTTGACCCACAGTGCACACGCAGCCTCCCAAGACTGAGCGTGTCCAGCAGATAGATACCCAAGACACACATGCTGGTACCTCGATAGAGGCCAACGATCAGACACTTGATGGTTGGCAGTAGGTGTCTGGCCACTACTGACAAAGACGGGGACTAGACACACTACTCTCCCTGGTGATCGACCTTCTGCAGCTCAGCAATATTGAGTTCTGAAAGGAAACCATTTTGACCCCCTTTAGCGGGACCCATTGAGGAGGCTCCCTCCACCTCAGCTCCGCCTCCTTCCCCCGTCCACCCTTAGACACCTCTATTCTGCCTCCCCCTCCTCCACCTTCACCCCCACCTCTCGCTCCTTCTCTTTCCTTGATGGGACCCTCAGCCTCATCTCCCGAACTATCTGCGACTCCTCCTCAAATGTAGGGGATTGGACACACATCTGCAATGAGACAATCTCTTGGTGGTGCTTTCGCCATGAGTAGCATGGCTCACGAGGGACAGCCCCATCTGAGACCGCCACTCCTGGTTCAAACCTCTCCTTTTGTAGTAGGCCCTTGAGGTTTGACCAGCTTTGACATCCGTAGATGATGGGACTTCTTCAATTACAGCGTCACACGCTTCCTAGGTGATTCCTCTCCCGACCTGGAGGATGCTTCCTTTCGAGTCCACGTTCTCGTTCTAGTAGCCTGAGGCACTGAGGCTCTGGAAACAGCGGTAGATTTCTCCTTTCCGCTATGTGGTAGGGATCCTACAGAGTGGAGCCTACACGCAATTCTTGACTACCTCCAGGTCAAGGCCACTGAGTTCTCACACCACACAAGGGACCTAGGGGTGACAAATTTGGTATAGACAATTTGTCCTTTAGCCAAGATCAGTGTGATGTCATCGTATGCAGCAGGTTGTAGGCACATTGTGGTGCATTTGTTTGCTGACACTCAGATCCCCCTTGCTATGTATTTGTACATGAGGATTCTTGGACAGAGGATGTAGCCCTACGGGTCACACGCTCGTCCTGGGCTTGGGTAGGACAATCACTTCAAACGCGCTTGTCTAGAGGTTGCTTGGATGTGGATTAATCCCCATCCAGACCGGACTCAAAGATAACGAGGTTGGCTAATGTTGCAACATTTGGTTTTTCTCACCGACTCCATGAGGATCATCTCATGGAATGTGCAGGGATCAGGACTAATGATGAAAATGAATGGCTCTCAATAGCCAAATTTTGTAATATTTTTCAATGATGACCCCTTCTTGGATCAACAAACGTTTTTGTTTCCCACAAACCTTCAAAACAACTCGTATGTTAGTGCTTTACATTCATATGGTCAACACAATACAAGCACTACAATTGTCATGTTCAATCACAAATCGTGCTAATGCTATCTCATGATTTTTCAAAAAAGCTCAATGATTAGTGCTTTTGCAAGGATCTACATTCATATTAAGCACTAAAATTCACAAAATAACTCAACCAAACATGGATTCATGCCCAATGTAGTTCTCACAATCAAGAAACTCACATGCATTTCAACAAGAACTTGCCTTTTAGTGCAATGAGAAGTTTTCAATTAAACCAAGCACTAGATCATGCATAAGCCAAAAGCATTTTTGTATTGATATTCATTTATGCATGGAGGTAATCATGATCACATAATCACGGCACACACTCAATGCCTACCTATTTTCTCTCATGTAGCAAGTAATCGATATGTAGCATAAGAGAGAGAAATCCTATGATGAAGTAAATGTCATCTCTCTCGAAGTTGTTAACACCCCACTTCATGTAATTAGCTATACCCCTTCAAAGTGAAGCTTGATCATTAGTGCATCAAAGAATTTTTCCCACAAAGCAAGTACAAAAACTTAGCAACTCTATGGACTTAACTTATGGGGAGAGCATGAAAAGTTCACATTGATCAATCCACTCATAATCCCAAAAAATCAATTCCCAATTTTCAAACACAAATGAACCCTCATAAAATGAACATGCTCAATTCATAGCAATTACATGGTTTTGTGTCATAAAATGACGAGTTGAAATTTCTTCTCAGCTGCATGCATGAAATTTCTTTAATGGCTTGAAATTAAGCTTTGTGTTTTGCTTAGAAATTGTGGGCTAAGTCTCTTGAACATGGAATTGTTGCTTTGAGAGATACTTTTTTAGGTCAATTTGAGAACCTCCTCATGTTATTTTATCGTGTTTCCTTTATAGTTGAAATGAGCGCAAGGGCTGGTGGATCAACATGTAGCGTGCAACGGAATTTTTAGCAAGAGAAAACACGGCACAAAAACAAGAGTGTGTGTACTGTGTGTTTCTTTTCCTCTGCGCAAGCTCCCCCAAAGCAAGTGGGTGGTGATTCATGATGTTAGATGGGTGCCAATTCAGGCCTAGAGGTTTTCAATAGTAGTGTTTTTAGCTTTGAATACAAAGGTTTGCCTCATCAACCTCCTGCTCGGGTAGCTACAATGAATGACCTCCATTGCGCTCAGTGCAGATGCGTGCTCACCAAATGCATGCAGAGTCGCCAAGAGAGGTGTGTTTTGTATGTGAGGTAGCATGTGGTGGGTGAGCAGTTGAAATGCAAGCGGGTGATGGAGCCGAGGTGGGATGACAAAGGTGAGATGGAAGGGAATGAAGTGAGGGCCTTATAGTTGCTGCGGTGTGTGTGTGGGAAAACTTCTCAAGGAACAAAACTTAGTCGTAGCTTTGACTAGCGAGGATGGGGCAAGTGGGCATGAGAGGAATATAGGTTGCATCATCTAAAGAGTCCAGGAAAATCATGGTCACAGTAAAGGCATCAAAAGATAAACATGAATAACCTCAACAAAAATCCTGATTTTGAAAAAAGTTCATGAAACTCCGATGGGGTTGGGTCAGTAACTGCTGAAGTCAAGGCGTTTGGCAACCAAAAACGGCCAGGAAGAAGATGTGTGCAACAAGGGCAGGGTGGGGCCAGTCGGTTTGGGCTCATTTTGGCCTCCGTTTCCACTACAGGCAGGTCTGCACAGGCAATTTTGTCATTTTGTACAGAATTTTTGTCAGTGTCGTTTTCTGCATAACAGGAGCCTTACAGTCTTCTATGGTTTGTGCTATATAGCACGTGTTGTTCCCGTTTCGTTTCTCCTATTTTTGGGCAGTTTTCACATCAGGTGGAGCATTTACCATGGCTGACAACAACAACATAGATGTGTTCAAGATGTTTTCTGTTGAGGACAGGTTGGATGGGGACAATTACCCTATGTTGGCTTATATGATGCAACATGTTCTTGTGTCAAAGGGCATCTGGAACATTGTGCAGGGCATTGATGTACGTCCTGGTTTTGAAAATGTAGGCAATGTTGACGATGTTGCAGGTCTTGCTGCAAATATTGCTGCTGTTAGAGTTGTTTTGCCTACAAAAAAACAATCTCATTGGGATGTTAAGGATGCGCAGGCTCATGCATTGATTGCATTGTCTGTAAAGTGCACCATTGTTCCTCACATCCGTTCAATAAAATCTGCAAAATAGGCTTGGGATATTTTGAATGGTCTTTATGCAAGTCGCAATGAGGCTAAAATGTATTTGCTGCGTAAAGAGCTGGAGTCGAAGATTATGCATGAGGAAGATGATATGGACACTTTCCTTGCTAGTTTCAAGGATATCAATGAGCAACTTATTTCTGCAGGTGAAGTCATTTCAGACAGCTCCCTTGTGCGGACTGTTCTTGATGCCTTACCAAACTTTTGCTAGTACTTGGAGACTCATGACCCAAGGAAATCCTAAAGTTGTCAAGTTTCATGCATTATGCACATTGCTGTTGCAAGAATCACTTTCCAAAATAAACAGGACTAGGCAACGTGCAGTTGAATAGGCTTTTATTGCTTCTCAAAGAAAGGGTGGTAACAGCAATGCATCCACTTCTTATGGTTCTGTAACGAGTGGCAAAAATTATGTTCCTAATGCTTCTACTGGTAGCAATTCTTCTTGAAATTCTGGTGATAAGGCCAAGAAGAAGATGCGTTGCCATTATTGTAAAGCCAATGATTACTTGATCAAGTCGTGTCCTAAGTTGAAGGCCAAAGAGGCTAAGAAGAAAGAGGGTGGTTCCACTGCAAATGCTGGTTCCACTACAAATGCAGCCATTGTTGAGTCTTCTGTGAAAGGAGACTGTGTTGCTGATGTTGATGCAGAATGGGCTTTTAGCGCAGAGTGCACGTAAAATCCTGTTGTCCATGATGCATGCTTGTCAATTGTTGCTGCAGATTCACATGTGTGGTATTTCGACAGTGGTGCTACAAAGCACATTACCTCACATCGTGAATTGTTTACCTCTCTCGAGTCAGTCCCTCATGGGAATTCAGTCACTTGTGCCAACAACGCCTCTTATCCAGTTCAGAGAGTTGGAAAGATTGTGCTCACTGCTGCTAATGGCAATTCCTTCACACTTGTTGATGCACTTTATGTACCTGGGATCAAGAAGAATCTATTGTCTGTATCCGCACTTGCTAGACTTGGACATGTAGTCAAATTTGTGGATGACAGATGTAGAGTTCATGATCTCAGTTTTGGTGATGAAATTGTTGCATCTGGCCTTTTGTGCCGTGGGCTGTATAAGCTCACTTTGTATGACAAGTGTGGACAAAATTTTGCAATGTTGTTGCAGATTCAAGGGCTATTTCAGATGCAAAACTTTGGCATGCACGTTTTGGTCATCTGAATTTTGCCAGTTTCCTGCGTTTGCAGAAATCTGACATGGTTTCTTCTTTGCTGCCTCTTGAAGCACCTGTCAAACATGTTTGTGAAGGCTGTGTTTTTGGTAAGATGCAGCGTTCTAAGTTTCCAAAGGATGGTTCAATTCAGGCCACATACAGGTTGTAGCTTGTGCATAGTGATGTTTGTGGGCCCATACAAACTCCGTCCTTGGGCAATTACCTGTACTTCGTGACTTTCATGATGATTACTCCAGGCATGCATGGGTATTTCCACTTAAAGCGAAGTCTGAAGTTTTTATGTGCTTCAAACAATTTTTGGCTATGGCTGAAAATGTCTCAAAATGTACTATGGGCACCCTCCATTCCGATCAAGGGGGGGAGTATATGTCTCATGAATTCAATGCATTTCTGGCTAGTGGTGGGATAAAACACCAATGTAGAGTGCCTTATACACCTCAACAAAATGGTGTTGCTGAGAGGAAGAACAGGTCACTCATGGAAATGGCACAATGTATGGTCAAAAGTCAAGCTTTTCCGCATTCTTTTTGGCTTGAGGCCATCATGTGTGCCACTTATGTACTTTCCAGGTGTCCTACGAAAGCTTTGCAGTCTATTACTCCATATGAAGCATGGCATGATAGAAATCCTTCTATTGAGCACATGCGTGTTTTTGGCTGTTTGGCATATGCTTTGGTGCCACAAACACAGCACAAAAAATTGGATGATAAGGCTGTCAAATGTATTTTTGTTGGTTATAGTGTTGAAAGCAAAGGTTACAGGTTATATCATCCACAAAAAAAACGTATTCTGGTTTCACGGGATGTAGTGTTTGTGGAAGATTATGTTCAGCCCTTGCTGTCATGTACTAGAGATAGTAATGTAAGCTCACAGGACATTTATGACACTTTGTTGCCTCTTTTCAGTGGTGTAAATACGAATGTAATTTCCAATGAGGCAAATGTACAGCCTATGGGGGTTTCTCAAAATGTTACAGATCAGCCTATTACTGATGCAGATGTACATGATGTACCTGATGAGGAAAGGGCTGAAAAAGAGCAGATTAGAGGTATGCCAAAATGGCTGGTGCACACTTTGCGTGACAATAAATTGGATGCACCTTTGTCTAGTCGTACTCGTTCAGGCTCTCGCCATGCATCTTATGCATCAGATTGTTATGATTTGGTTGTGTCTAGCTTACATGATGTTGAGGAGCCTCTGTCTTTTGATGAAGCATAGAATTCAAAAAATTGGATGGTTGCCATGCAATCAGAATATGATGCACTTATAGAAAATGACACATGGACTTTATGTGATTTGCCTCCTGGCAAAAAGGCCATTGGTACGAAGTGGGTTTACAAGTTGAAACGCAAGCCAGATGGTGACATCGATCGCCATAAGGCTCGACTTGTTACAAAGGGTTATGCACAGCAAAAAGGCATTGATTATGAAGAGACTTTTGCTCCCACTTGTCGTATGACTACTGTAAGTTTTCTATGTGCATTGGCAGCTCATTTTGGTTGGGATGCACATCAATCAGACATTGTTAGTGCTTTCTTAAATGGTGACATATTTGAGAAAGTTTATGTAACGCAGCCTCGCGGTTTTGTCATAAAAGGACAAGAGGACAAAGTGTGCAGATGTAAGAAGGCTTTGTATGGGTTGAAGCAATCTCCTCATGCTTGGTATGAGAAAGCTGTCACTCATTTGGTTAAACGAGGCTTTCGTAACAATCCAACAGAAAGCACATTGTATGTAAAGTGTGAGGATGATGTAGTTCTCATTGTGGTTCTTTATGTCGACGATTTGCTGATCACTGGACCAAATGAGAGACATATTGTTGAATTTAAGGCTAATTTGAATGCTACTTTCAAGATGAAAGATTTAGGGATGTTGCATCATTACTTGGGTATACAGTTTAAGCAACGTGATGGTGGTATTGCCTTGTGTCAAAAAATTTACATAGTGACATTGCTATGTAAGTGTTTGCGGGTCGCCGCGACGGACGTCCATAGCATAGCTCTCAAGCATCAACATAAAATTATTGATGCAAGGGAAGCGACTCGGATGAGGCATGGAAACTCATTAGGATGTCAACCCTAATGAAGTGAACTCGAAGAGATGCAACTACTAACTCCACAAGAAAATCAAACGCACGAAATCCAAGTAATCTGCCTATGTCCTTCTACACAGCTCTACAGTCATCACGCCCGTTCACCATCCAAATCATATCGGAATCGCATGAAACTTGAAGGGAAGCTACAAGGAACTATCAGGAACATACCCTATCAGTGTCACAGCATTCTAGAGAGGTACAAAGATCACTATCGTTCTTCCCACAGTACGCAAAAACAGTAAACGAATGATCCTAAAGGGTCGTTTTTGGGTCCGTAAAGCCTCTCCTACGGTCAAAACAACATAAAATACGCACATAAACACTCAATACAGCGATTTAAGGCCTAAACGGATGCGTTTGAAACCTTCACCGAATCTTGAATGCTTACACTTGAATGAAAGAGCAGAGTAAGAGGAACACAATGCAAGAAACAAAACTGAATTTGGATTACCGTAGCCACAGAAGCGATGATTACAAGTTTGAGCAAAGAGGCAGCTCTCTGTGCGTGACGCAATAGTCACTTATCTTCAAAAAAATAATCTCCCTTTCCCACTAACCTTAGTGTATTATATACTTAGGGCTTTCTAAAGTGGCCGGCGGCCAACTTCTCATGGACCTTTACATACATCATTGGAAAAATTACATCTTTGACTCAGACATGACATAGACGATTTTCATTAGACTTTTACAAGGTTTGATGTATTAAACATCGGAAAAATAATGTAACCACATCAAAACTTTGGCCGGCTGACCCAACGGGCGCCTTGGCTAGGTGGGCACTTGTATGTTGTTATCACCTCCAAACACTCCCCCCTTCCTAGCTCGTGTCGTCCCTTGACACGACCATTTGTAGTCTGGTCTTCTTGTTGATGAGACTCCCCCCTTCCTTGATTGAGTTATAGCTGGCATGTTTTGCTTGTTGAAATGGGGTGCCCATTTGCCTTTGATTGATGAACATGTGTTCTTTGTGATTTGGATGTTGTGGACGAGGCATTTGTGCATGTTGTTGCACATCCTGCTTTACCTTTCCATTTGTGCAGTTGGTCGATGATACATGCTTCTTTGGATACTTTGCCTCTTGGTGCAGTTGACTTTTTATTGGAGCTCGTATCTCAAAATGTTTGAGACTTTGACATGTGTGCACTGGCATCTCCAATTTGATTTTCTTTGCCACTTTGATAGAGCTTTGTTGGTATCTCTGAAGATTAGAGCTGCTCTTGTCGAAGTGTAGAACAATGTGGCCCCACTTTATCTCTTTAAAGATCGTGTAAAAAATTCTTTATTGGTTCCATTTGATGGAAGGAATATATACAATAGAATAGTGATGGGTGTTTCTAAATTAGGGTCTAGAACCTGAATGACCAAAGGGAAAAACCCAGTGGGAAAAATGCCTTTGGTATATGCTCTTATTGGGGTGAACACTTGGAAGTTGAGTACCTGTTCATGCAAGGTGAGTGCTTGGGAGAAATAAAGTAAGAGTGCATAATGCAAGTGCCAATTATGGGACACTCTATATGCACACAAGAGTTCTTTCAAGAAAATCATGCGGTGTGAAAAATGAGTTGTTGGGTGCTTCAAGGAACAAATGTAGCACATGTGATATCCAAGGACATCTCAATAGCTTCCACATTTCCAAGAAGGGTTTTTGATGTTGAAGCTTCTCCACTCGCTACTCACTATGTATAGTGCGTGAGTGTCTTTTGGACTCTCTTCTTCACTTTACCAAACTTAAAATACATAGACTTGGACTCTTATGCTCACCTATACCAGCATGAGCGACACAACATAAATATGCTCAACTCCTCCACCTTGAGCAGTACCTAGAATAGCTAAGACTCTTAGAACACAGAGAATATTACTTGAAGCTTTGGGACTAATGCCTTGCTCATTTAGTGGCTCAGCTCCCCGACTCTTGACTTTTATGCCATGTATTTTTAATGGCGACTTGGACTTACCTGTTCATGGCCTGAAACCCAATGCCATAAGTTCTTGAGATCAAGGCCTCTATCATTGTGTTGGTCTTTGGATACCACCATTTTGTCGAGTAGGTTGGCATATTTTGGCTCCTCTTGACTTGCTTGTTGTATGTTGATACTTCTTTGTAAAACAAGTCCTTCAGCTATCATAGGGCTTGATGTAGCCTTTGCATTAATTTCCATGAGAAGCGATTGTCGAGATGTGTGGGTTCTCTGTGATTGAGTTTCCACTAGCAATTTTGGAACCCATCTTGTTTTTGGTCCTTGTGTGACCATCTTTGGCATTTTATCTTCTTCTACAATTTGATGGTGGACACTAGGCTTTGGTATCCAAACCTGATGATTTCCGTTTTAAAAGTCTTGCTTTTGTAATTGATGACAAGGTATCCATCTCTAGATTGTAGCAGCCTTGGTTGTAATTGGCTTCTGTTGGCTTTTGGTTGTCATTGCTTACTTTGGGATAGGAGCTTGTGCTGCTTGATTTCTTTTTGTTGTTCCCGATTGAGCTACAATTTTTGGTAACCATATTTGTGTGTTACCTTCATAAAATCCTTGTGCTTCGAGTAGCTTAACTAGAATCATTCGCTGATTCACCTGTTTGCATTGGGTAATTTGAGTAGCGAGTGACTTTGGTACCCAAACTTGTCGCATTGCCCACTTGGAATGTCTTTTTGTTTGCCTTTTTTTGGTGTTCTTTCGCTTGCCTGAGTATTTTGTATTCTGTTGATAGCGCGTCTTGTTCCTTGTAGAACTCGTTGGTTGAGGTGGGTAGGTCCAGGCTGTTACTTTAGGCTTTTTGGCCCAGACATTAGTGTTTCCTTGGAAGTAGCCTTGAGCAGTGATTGACGCATTTGATGCTATCCACCCTGTCACCTTTTGTTGTTGTGGTTGAACCCGTGTTTCATGTATCCAAACTGGGTCTTTGACTTGGAAGTGATCTTTGGATACCAACACTTGGTTGACATTCTTCGTCTTCTTCTGGATGCTTTTTTGTGATGGAAACTTTGGTTGATAGACTTTTTGCTTTGGTTTCCATTGCATTTTTTATGGTGTGGCTCTTGACGTGGAGGCTTCGTGAGAAATTTGATGGAATCTCGTTGAAGGTAAAGTCGTCTGGCGAGGTTGATATACTTCAATGTTTACCTTTGCTTTACCTTTTTCCGTGATGGTTGGCAATTTCTTCTCTGCATGGATTTGAGAAGCTTCATGGAGTCTTACCGTTGTTGTTGAAGCTTTTGATTGTTGTCGAAAAAAGATGTTCCTCCAGCTTTCTGTTAGGACCAGACTCTCTTTGATATGATAGTAGTTGATTATGTGGAAAGTATCTTTATACTCCCCGGTACTCAATTTGAGTACATCTTCTGCCACTCCAAAGCTAGGAATCGGCATTTTTGAACTTGTGTAAATTGTTTCTTCTAGCTCATTGATTGGTGGCTTTCCCATTATGATCCACGTTCCATAAGTCATTAGATTCTTTGTTGCTTTTGGATCTATTGCGGCCGAACATGTAACCTTGAGCCCTGTTTGTCCGCATAAATTGAATTTGATCATCGTAGGAGATAGTCCATCTTCTTCCTTGTCCCTGTTCTTCTTTTGATCTTGCATTTGTTGAAGATTTGCCGTTGAACTTGGAAGCTTTTCTCCTTCATCTACTTTCATTTGCACTTTTTCTGGAGTCGGCTTCTTTGAAACAGCTTTTGTTGTTTCTTCAAGTATGTCAATAAAGACATATTCTTGTGGTTGCTCTGCTTCCTTCGTTTTCAATTTTGCCTCATGCTCCAGGATGTAGCTATCTGTCTCACTTTTTCTGCTTTCACACTCACAAACTTCATTAGCTTCCTTCAACACTTTCAACATAAAACATGAAACTAGGTCGTAGCCTTCTTCATTACAAAACTTGGTTGGAGTTAGCTCATTTACACACACATCCAAGGTTGCCAATATTTGATTCCATCCAAATGGCTCAAATAATTGCTCTGGAAAGGGTTCTGGTATGTAAGCTTCATCGTCCATTGATCTTTGCAATCCTCCTTCACTAAGCTTCCACACTGCGAAGCACCACACATCCAAAGTTCTTGTTTGGTTTGTAGCCACGTAGGTATCTCTTTCCCATTCACTATAGTAGAGTCAATTTCTTCTATAGGAGTTCTATTCCCATCTCTATAGCTATGGCCTTTTATGATTATTTTTGTGGTGATCTTTTTATGTCTCAAGTAGATATAGTCATGGCCCCAATCTTGAACCATCTTAAGTTGACGCATGAAGGTCTTCCTAAAATGATATAAAAATTGTTCCCTTTTCCAAAATCTACTATTGCAAATGTATGTTCATATTCAATTCCACAAGAAGTCACAATAATTTGCTCTAGGATACCCAGAGGTTTTTCCCTGTATCCATCTGCAAGTTGCAGGTTCATTCTAGTTTTCCTAAGCGCTGGTCTACCCCATTTTTCCCAAATGTCTTTTGTGGCTATGGCTACTCTAGCCCCACTATCAAGTATAGCCAATGTTTCAACTCCTTTGTGTTCCACAGGTAAGGTGGTGTTTCCTTTTTCTCCTTCGCAATATTCCCCCACCTTGTTTATTGGCACAGGTTTAGCTTTTGCACTTTCTTGTTGAGTTTTGTTTGATTATTTATTTGAGGGAAGATCTTGAAGAGGTACCTTTAATCCCATACATGTGGTCTAATCTTAAGCGTTTCAGATAGAGTAATGATGCACTGTATTGGGTTTGACATCAACTCTTGCATACTCTTTGTATCCATCATCTTGGATATGGATTTCCTCCGAGATGGCACCACTCTAGTCTCTGAGTCTACCTCATGTTCTCCTATGTATGAGGGTAAGGTCTTCAAGGACTCTGGTTTTCTTTCAATTGAAACTTCCATCCCTGCATCTCCATTTAGAGATTGAATGTCTCCCTGATAGACTTCATGCCCTGTATTGACCTCAGTTATGGGTGCAGATTGGAAAGTCGCACTTCCATCTTTTGCACTTCTAATTGCTTCCCACGGTTCATTTGGCCATGGCTCATCTATCTCTGGGATAGGTGCCATAAATTGTGATCTTGACCTTGCATCATTAGTGGTGTTGGCCACTACTTGATCATCTAGTTGAATTTCTACGTTGTTGGTTTCTTGTGTTGCAGTCTTTCCTTGCACATCCTTTTGTGATTTTAGCTCAATGTTTCTTTGAGTTAATGTTTCAACAACCTTTGCCTTAGGCATTTCAAATCCAACACTTTTTGGTCTTGTTCCTGGAGGTGGAATTGGTGCTTCAGGCTCCATCATTGCTTGTGCAGTTTTTACCAGTTCCTTACACATTTTCAACCTCTCAGTCTCTACCTCAGCATGAGGATATTTCATCCCTCGTTGCTCTAGGATTTGGTTGGGTTTCAATCTAGCCTCATATGCATCCAATGCAGCATCTAATGGCTCTAGGACTTTGTCTACCAACACAAATCCTCCGGAAGATGCCTTCCTTGGTTTCTTATCGCTCACCATCGTTTTGTTTTCCCGTTCTTGTGTTAACTGCTCCTTTGTCTCTTGTAATTCTGTTTGTAGTGCAGTTTGATTTGTAATTGTTTTTACTTTAATTCTGTCTCTTTTGGCTTTCCAGGATTTTCTCCCAGTACTCACTGACACACTAGTTGTTTCCCCTTGTTTGGGTTGTTAATCTTTCTCCCATTACTTGGTCCCTCAGCATTTTTTTTTGCTTGGGCTCTAGTCACTACCTTCACAGGAATTTTGGGTTTTGCCTCTGATCCACTTGGAGAAGGTAACACTCCCACAAAATTCATTGTTGTTTTCCCCTATTTCTTTGGGTGTTTTGGACAATTTGGAACAACATGTGTAATGGCACACTCCAAACAATATCCAATTATCTCTACACGAGAACAATTCTTGGCCCAATGATTACCTCCACACTTGTAGCATGGTCCATCTTGTTGAGTCGCTGGTGGCACATTTGATGGTTGTTCTTGCTTAGCCAGAATGGTCTCTGGTCTATGCTCTTGATTGGCTATGAACATCAAAGTGTCCTCATTCAATGAATAGAGTTTTCTCATAGGTTCTTGCCCTTGCCTAGGTTGTGATACCTCAGCTCTTTGTAAAGCCCTTGATACAACCCTATTTTGAAATAATGGATGATTTGGTAATGGCATTTGTTTTTCTATTTGATGTCCAAATAGTATCCCCCTCGTGTAGGTTTGATTATAGTAGCACTCACTCATCTCATGATTGGTCCATTTTTTCTCAATGGCACACCATTTTATTCGTTGTGCTACTTGCGCTGCTAGCTCATCTAGGTTGGTCATTAATTGAGACATAACCACTTGCCTTGTGTTGGTTTCACCAGATGCTAAAGGAGCATTATCCATAGTGATCTTTGTATCACCAATTTTCTCGCCATAGGCTTTACAATTGTCAACTAGGTATAACGCTTCTCTGGTGACTTGTTCAAAGGAAGTACATCCTTTTAAGTGCAAATCTTTCTTGAGAGTTTCATTTTTCAAACCCTCTATGAAGAGAATTGATAATCTTTCATCCTGTGGTAACTCGCGTTTCGGACATCTCTCGATATATTGTTTGAAGCATAGCGATGCTTCCTTCACTCTCTCATCTTCTTTTTGCTTGAATGCATAGATTTGGGACATTGTGTTATGCTTGATTCCCCTTTTAGAGAACTCCACAACAAATTCTTGCAATAGTTGTTCAATGTTTGAGAAGGCATTTTTGTCCAACAGTTGGAACCAATTCAATGCTATCCCTTCCAAGGTTAAGCCAAATCCCTCATACTGTGTATGAAAATAAAATACTTGTTCGGCTCTTAACACTTGTTTGAACAAGGATGCATGTACGTATGGATCCCTTAATCCATCATACTTCTTCTTGACACATTTGGCCAGTTGATATGGTCTCATTGGTTTTGGTTCAACCATGTATCTTAGCGTGTTGGAGTCTCTCACAAAGACATCCCTCGTTCCTTCTTCTCGACTTGGAGCAAACATTGGTGGAATCCCCTTTGAGACATGTTTTGGAAATGTTGATGGATTTGTAAGTCTAATTGGTGTTCTCTTGGTTCCACTCAATGAGGTAGCAGCTACAATCCCATGAATAGCTATTTTGGATGTTTGAGGTCCATTTGATTCCATAGTTTCAATGTTAGCTTCTTGCAAATCAATCTCAAAAAACCCTGGTACGCTTACGCTCGGTTGAAAGTAGTAAGCAGAGATTGGAGTACCCATGTATGTTTATCAAAAAACCCTGGTACGCTTACGCTCGGTTAAAAGTAGTATACAGAGATTGGATTACCCATGTATGTATATCTTTCTAGCTCAATTGGGCTGATAAGTTTGTACTCTCGTCCATACTTATCTACCATTAGAACTTGCACTCCCTGGTCATCTGTGTATGTGAAGGCATAGAGGTTCTTGGAGTCTGTCAACTCTTCAATGATGGAATTTAAACATCTATAGAATTTGTTTTGATCCCCAATAGGTAACCTATAAAGGCCATCATAAGTGTAATCCGTTAGAACTCTCGTGGCTTCATTGGTTTTGATGAACCTCACGTTGGGTTTGTTGATTAGAGGATGCTTCTCCTCTAAGTCTCCAACAATTTCCACTTTTGCTCTTCCAAACTCCTGGATTTTAGTTGATTGGTTTGGCTTCCAGTGAGCTACATGATCACTTGACAAATATTCATGAGCCATGCCTTGAGGTTTGGCTTGATATGATTGATAAGCCTCATGGTCTTGTCTCAACCCTCTTGTTATAGGTGTTGCAGTATTTTCGGTTGTTTGTGTAGGTGGCATAGCTCTGAGTTGAGTGGAAAACCCTAATGATGAATGAGTTGTCATGTTTAAGCCTCACTCAATACTCTCAAGATGGTCTGTGATAAGAACACCTTGGCTTAGTGCACACAATCCCTTTTTGCCCCTGGTCAAGTCTCTAAAAAGTCAGGAATTTGTGACTTTTTTGGTCTCTGGAAATTGGTCTTGGGGTACCCTAAAAGTTTGGGGTACCCTAAAAGTTTGGATTTAGGAAACCTAGTAAAATTCAGCTTTCTTCCTAGCTATACCTGACTCAATTTGGAGTTGTCTATCAAAAGTTAGAGCACTTTTGGTGAACTGCTCTTGAAACAACACTCAAAGCAGTCTCAGAAACCAGAACACAGGAACTTTGGCTTGTATCTTGGCTTCCAGAGGGTATTTTTCACTCAAACTTGAGATTTGGGATGTACTCAAGTAGGTCTACAAACTTATGAAGTCAGATACCCCCACTGTGTAGAGGTACACCGATCACAATCATTGACCCCATGTCACAGATTTGGAAGATTTTTGCACAGTAGCTAGCCCTTGATGTCTTGATACCAAGTGTCTTTGTATTTTTGAATTTGGAGATGTTTTGACCAATGAAAACTCAAATCCCAGGTGGTTTTGCGGTTATTGGCCTGATTGTGTAACTGGGACTTTTGACCACTTTCTTTTTCTTTTTTGACCTTGCTCCTTTTGGAAAATATGTTGCACTAGATGTCAGCTACCTACTCATAAATTTTCAATCCAAAATGTCACTGAGGTACAACGATCAGGATCGTATTTCCAGCTCCTTTTTGCATGAAATTTTAGGAGTTAATAGACATGGGTATGATTAGTCTATTCCCAAACCCACTTTGCATTTGGATCACAAAAACTTGAATTTTCTCAAAATTTTGGTCTGAAGGATCAATGATCAGTGTTTGCCCTATTTGACAACTGTCTTTTGATTTTTTGACCCTGGTTCTTTTAAGAAAGTTGTTTGTCTAGTTATCAGCTACCTACCCACCAAGTCTCAACTCAAAATGTCACTATGGTACACCGATCGCGATCGTACTTTGGAGCCCAAATTGGATGAAACTTGTGGATATGGTAGACAATGATGTGTACAGTCTACTCCCCAAATCTTTTTGGATTTGGACAAGAAAAAGTCAAGTTTTTACCAGATCTTGGTCTGCTGCAGTGGTTTCCTGACTGTCTGCTATTTTTGGCTATTTTGGTGGATTTTTTTAAAATTTTGAAAACTCCTAGTATCTTATATAACCTAGGTGTATGTGTGGGTAACGTCTGGTCAAAATCTGGCACTGAGGTACACCGATCGCGATCGCCCAAATTAGACCAAATGTGGCATGCTTCTAGACACTGATGTTTTAAGCCTATCCCCCAAGTCTTTTTGCATTTGGATCACCAAAAGCCAAAATTTTGTAGTTTCTTGGTCTGTCAGGCTAGTGTTATCCAAGTGGCCTGATTTCCTTGATTTTTTATGTTTTTGGGTGTGGTTGCTTTAGACAAACTTGTTTAGAATCTTATCAGGAAGGCACATGTCAAATCTTGTACAATTCTGACACTGAGGTACACCAATCGCAATCGTAGTACCAGAGCCAAATCTGATGAAATTTTGCAAGCTCTCTCTGACAAGTACTTCCCAGTGTTTGGTGCTACCACTTTGTGATTTGAATCAATTTCAGCTCTGTTTGGTCAAATTTTCTAATTTCAGAGTCTTCGGGCCCTTTTGCCAAAGTTATGGTTTTTGTGTTTTTTTGGCTCTGACTTTTTTCCCAAATCTGACTGGAATGTGATTTACTTATCCTACTCCTAAGTACAGAAATGAAAGAACATAAAGAAATGAATCAAACAAAACAACAGGATAAAAAACGGATGATGGATCAGTACTCAATCGATACAAAGAAATTTGAAGAGAATAAATGCTTAAAGCAACCTCACTCACAACTCCCTATATCTCTCAAGAGTACATCTAGCCAGTCCCCCGACCCTTGACTCCACTAAGCACTAAACCCCTGTCTAGATGCTTCACTGAAATGTAAATGGAATGGAAATTATCTTTTGGAACAATAAGAAAACTCTGAATACACACTCGGTCACTCATCACCTAAGATTCATTCCCCGGCAATGGCGCCAATGTTTGCGGGTCGCCGCGACGAGCATACCTCTCAAGCATCAACATAAAATTACCGATACAGGGGAAGCGACTCGGATGAGGCATGGAAACTCATTAGGATTTCAACCCTAATGAAGTGAACTCGAAGAGATGCAACTACTAACTCTACAAGCAAATCAAACGCACGAAAGCCAAGTAAACTGCCTATGTCCTTCTACACAGCTCTACAGTCATCACGCCCGTTCACCATGCAAATCATATCGGAATCGCACGAAACTTGAAGGGAAGCTACAAGGAACTATCACAAACATACCCTATCACTGTCACAACATTCTGGAGAGGTACAAAGATCGCGATCGTTCGTCCCACAGTACGCAAAAACAGTAAACGGATGATCCTAAAGGGTCGTTTTGGGTCCCTAAAGCCTCTCCTACGGTCAAAACAACATAAAATACGCACATAAACACTCAAAATAGCGATTTAAGGCCTAAATGGATGCGTTTGAAACCTTCACCGAATCTTGAATGCTTACGCTTGAATGAAATAGCAGAGTAAGAGGAACACAATGCAAGAAACAAAACTGAATTTGGATTACCGTAGCCACAGAAGCGATGATTACAAGTTTGAGCAAAGAGGCAGCTCTCTGTGCGTAACGCAATAGTCACTTATCTTCAAAAAAATAATCTCCCTTTCCCACTAACCTTAGTGTATTATATACCTAGGGCTTTCGAAAGTGACCGGCAGCCAACTTCTCATGGCCCTTTACATACATCATTGGAAAAATTCCATCTTTGACTCAGACTTGACATAGACGATTGTCATTAGACTTTTACAGGGTTTGATGTATTAAACATCGGAAAAATAATGTGACCACATCAAAACTTTGGCCGGCTGACCCAACGGGCGCCCTGGCTAGGTGGGCACTTGTATGTTGTTATCACCTCCAAACAGTAAGTTTGGACTTGAGTATTGCAAACCTATTTCCACTCCCATGGAAACAGGTTTGAAGTTGAGTCTACATGATGCTGGTGATCCTGCTAATGTCACTCTTTACCAAAGTGCTGTTGGCTGCCTCATTTATGTATGCAACACGAGGCCAGATATTCAGTTTGCAGTCTCACAAGTCAGCAAATTTATGCATAGCTCAGGGACTAAGCATTGGCAGGCTGTCAAGAGGATTTTCTGCTACCTTAGTGGCACTTTACATCTTGGCTTGTTTTATCCCAAGGGGGGATCATTGCCGCCAGACTTACATTCTTTTTCGGACTCAGATTGGGCTAGTTGTTTTAACACGTGAGTGTCCACAAGTGGTTTTTGTTTCATGCTTGGCAATTCATGTATATCATGGTTGAGCAAGAAGCAACCTGCTATGGCCACTTCAAGTTGTGAGGCTGAGTACAGGGCAGTCTTCAAAGCTACGGTTGAGTGTGTATGGCTCAGACACCTTATGGCTGATTTGGGTGTTGGACAGGACACTGCCAACACTATCTACACTGACAGTCAGAGCGCATTGGCAGTTGCGAGGAACCCAATTTTTCATGCTCGCACAAAGTACATTGAGGTGCATTACCACTATGTCAGGGAGAGGCTCTTAGCAGGAGAGATGAGCTTGGCTTATGTGCCAACACAGGACAACCTTGCAGAACTTTTCACAAAGGCATTGTCTCGTGAGAAGCTTGAAGCTTTCTGCAAAGCTTTGGGCTTACTCCCCTTTGTGGATTGGTCATGTCCTTAGGGCATGGCACTTCCCTTTACTCATGTGCCAGCTCTTGTTCACCGCATCACTCTAGGGGGGATTTGTTACCATATACATGTGGTAGTGATGTGTGCGAACACATCACTACCACACTCTAGGGGGGATTTGTTACCATATACATGTGGTAGTGATGTGTGCGAACACACTATGACCACTGGGGCATTTTTTCCCTCTTTAGGAGGTTTTTTCCCCCGTGCATTGTATATACGCCCATCACTCTAGAGCTATCTATCTTTCCATTGCACACTAAGTAACACACTCTCTATTGTGTGCCTTGAGCTTCCTTTGTCTTCTCCAAGCTGTGTGCGTTTCTCTACAACCCTAATTCTAACAAGCTTCGGTCACGTAAATTTGCAAGTGTCTTGAGATGTTTTCTTGTGCAACTCTTTTCGTGTGTGTGTGCATTGGTGGTTGCATCTCTTGCACGCTAGAGCAATGATGGAGGGTGGTGACGAGTGAATCTTGTCAGTGAGAAACCCCAGCAAGTGGTTTTGCAAGAAGTGATGGGCACGCTCTGAGTATCAGAAGCGAGTGTGTGCACACCCGAGCTGGAGATTCATGTTGAGAAAGATAAACGGCAAATGATGGGACCTTATGGCAAAACAGAACAAGAAGAGATTGCATGTGGGCTTTTGGCGGTATGCCCGCCCTAGAAATGGGTAAGGGGGCACCGTCAATGGACCTCCCGCTAATCTGGGCCGAACCAAGCAAGTGGACAAAGAGCTGCCAGCGGTGTAGCCGAGCACGAGGATGTGTGTGAGTTTTGAAATCGCCTTCTTTTTTTTTTAATAATAAATTGTCTTAGAAATTGTTCCCATGGCTAATAAGAGTTTTGGGGATTTGGGATCCGCCATGATTGACAAGTGAGAGAGAGGGCTTGGGATCCGCCATAATCGATAATGAATTGCAAAAAACTTATCTTGATCAATGCAACTCATGGTTTGGCATATTCAAAAATAGGCCGCAATTGTTAGCAACTGGACACACCCAACAGAAAATGACTGCTCGGCGGAATATTATCTTTTATAACTATTCTTTAATTGAGAAAACCCGACATTTCACCTTTGTAAATAGTGGGGCTTGCAGACGGTTCCAGATTGTATCCCATTTTTGACATTTAGATTGAGTATATGGTTAAATTGGAATATTAGGATTTGAGATTGTAAGGTATTTATACCACTTTTGACCTTAATGAAAAAACCTTTGTCATTTTTAAAAAAGTTCTGTGAGTGAGCGTACTGTGTACGAGAGAGAGTGAGAGTTTCATCTTGACACTATGCACGCACTGGTGGTCGGAATCGAGTGCGGAGAAGTGCAACGTGTTGCCCCCGATGAGAGCTATGTGCCAATACCTACATTGCGGGTGTACGGTCTGGTTTTGCAAACTCAACCCACGAGCTACATCTGGTGATTTGGTGTGCATACGTTGTCTGTTTTCGCATTTCAGCATATCCACGCGTTCGCATTGAGTAGAGCTACACATTAGGCACTTTAGTTTTTGGAAACGACGACCTGCAAATTTTGACCACGCATCCGTTGTGATTTTGCACCAGGTGTTTAGGGTTGGGATTTTGGTTCATGGACCTTACGGAGAGTGACCTATTGGTGTTAGTAGGGTCTCCTTCAAGTTCTATGGCGTTTCGAGAATGTTTGATGGGTATTTGGCTCTTGCAAGCGTTGTAAGAAATCTCCTCTTATGCACTCTTGAAGGCTGTAGCTTAGACATTGGGTAGAGACCTCTGTAGGAATTAGTCGAGAGTCCGTCGAGTGTAAATTGACACCCTATGCTTGCTTCCATGCGCTTGCGGGTCAAGCTTCGTCCTTAGCTGATAAATCTTGTTAGGTGAGTTCTCGTTGTGCTGGCGTCCATCGCGGCGTATCCGCCAACATTGGCGCCGTTGCCGGGGACGAAAACCCTAGGTAGGTGACCGAGACTAGTCCTTGAGGATAGGGATTCTCTGGCTTGCCAGAGTCTCGTTTTACATTTAGATAGGATCAGAGGGTGGAGGACTCTCTAGGTCTTAGGAGGAGTCTAGGGAGCGTGTGTCTGGCCTAGATCCTTCGACTTAGGTAGACTTAGATAGTGTTAGGTATTAGTTGAGTTGTGGTGTAGAGAGTAGGAGTTTGAGTGATAGAAGTGGTGGAAGGATAGCTTGAGAGTCTGGAGAGGCCAAGAAGAAACCGATAGACCAATATCACCATATCACATGATAAGTAGGAGTAGGGTAAGTAGGACATCATGATTTCTGATGTGGAGCACTTCATGCATGTTATACTTGCTGTTAGGCTCATCACAAGGTTGTAAAAGACACAAAAGAGTGTTTGAAAGCTGAAGTGAAGTTCAAAAGTTGCTGTGATTGTTTCTGAGAGAGTTGCAGAGCATCAGGAGCATTTTTGTCTGGAAAAAAATAAATTTTAAGCCAGGAGACATCCTATGCGTAGGATGTCTACAGGGTGATCTGATGGAAATTTTGAAATTTTGAGTTGACCAGTGTGTTCAGAAGGTAGGTTTTACCCTATTTTCACCTGGAAAGTGAAAATTTGACCATATCTTGACAGGATAAGGCCAGAGAGACAGAAATTGCCAAACATCCTACCCAAATTGTGCCAAGGCATTATTTTAAGACCAAAACCATAGGATGGCTGCATGAACATGATCTGCATGAAATATTGAGTACTTGAGAAAGGTTTCATCTCAATTGGGTGAGAAAAATTGGGTTTTAACCAGACTTTAGCATTTTTTACTAAAAAGAGCTAGGAGAGCTAAAATTGGGATCTTTTGAAATCCAAACCAAAATCTAAGCATAGCACTGGATTGCTGGCATCAAGGGGAATTTGTGGCTCAATTTTGGGGTCAAAAATACCAAATAGACATCCTACATGTAGGATGTGTTCTGTGTGATTGAGCACTCCAAATCCAGATTTGAGCATACCAAAGTAATAAGCACCTTAAGAGGAGCATGTGCTTTGCATTTGAAGCCATTTTGAGCAGTTAGACATGCTACGTGTAGAATGTCTAATGCATGAAATTGGAGCTAGAAACTGATTGTAGGCATAGTAGGGTGTTGTATAGCCTGAGACAAGCTTCCTAGTCAATTTTGGTCCAGTTTGGAGTTGATTTGGCTATTGGAATAGATTTCTAATCAATTGACCAGCTTATAGGTGTCCAAATCAAAAAGTAAAAACAGTTGTGGACTCAGCACATCAAGGGGAATCTATAGTGCAAAAAAAACAGGCAAAACAGAGCAGGAGACATCCTACGTGTAGGATGTCTACAGAGGCTTAGTGAAGAGAAAAGCTCATTGAGGACATAGGGTGATGTTCCAATTGACTTGAGGGTTCCAGAACTTCTTTCAGAAGTGAATTTGGACCTTCTTTGACCTTTTGACGGAGTAAAGACGGAATTAAGACTTTCCATGTAAATTGACCAACATCCGAGGGAAGTACAGCTCCAGATTAGCAGACCTAATCTAGAACATCAGAAGTATATAAAATACAGTAGTGGTTGGGGTTAACTATCCACTTATACCAATCATTACTAAGATTACCTCCAGCTGTTAAATGGTTTGATTCGATGCCAAAATTAAACGCTTGTGTACAGGAAAGCAAGAAGTTGAGAGAAAACTGATCCTTTGCCAGGTGAGTGGTTGCATTTGTGTTAAGTTGAATTGCTAAGTTTGATGAATTTAAGATCAGGAAGACAAATTCTTAGAGATCAAAAGGTGGCAGGTGATTAGGGTAGCTTAGTGTCCACCGAAGAGAGTGTAACTCAGGCAAGCCTAGATCCATAAGCATCGATCATTGAGGAGGGTAGTGATACTGACACTTCATCTGATAAATCCTTCTTCATGATGGGTAGTCAATAGCCAGGAGGTTTCTCCAATGAAGGGCCAATGCCAGGAGAAAGCACCTCCCTAAATCCTTTGAACGGTTCCAAGTTCACTATAATCTTCTTAAAAGGAACAAACTCTAGGGAAGCCCTAGTTTATTCTGACTATCCTGGACGCAAGTGTATTTGTATTGAAGAAAGACATGCTCAGAGGCTGGAAATAATTTGAGTCTATGATGATGGAGATAGATTCCGAGACAAAAAGGGGAACCACTATCTGATAGCTAGTAACCCTGATGATTACAATAGATATGGAGATAACGTGGCAAAAGGAAAAATGGTTTCAGAAACTCAAGAACCGCCTCCAAACATTGATCGACCTGGAGCTCTTTTTATGTATGATAAGAAAACAACCTGGGTCTCAACCTATAATGAGAATGTGGGGATTTATAAGCATGAGAGCGAGGGAATAGTCTCTTACTTTCGTTGCAAAGAATCCTACCCAAACGAATTAAGCAAAGACAAGGTTGTTACCATATACATGTGGTAGTGATGTGTGTGAACACACTAGGACCGCCGGGGCATGTTTTTACTCTTTAGGAGGTTTTTTCCCCCGAGCATTGTATATACGCCCATCACTCTATGGCTATCTATCTTTCCATTGCATACTAAGAAACACACTCTCTATTGTGTGCCTTGAGCTTCCTTTGTCTTCTCCAAGCTGTGTGTGTTTCTCTGCAACTTTAATTCCAACAATTGGTATGAGAGTAGGTCACGTCCTCCCGGGCTTAGTCGCCAGCTGCTCCAGCACACGCCTGCTCGCTTTCTCCGATTTCAGTGAGATTTGGCGAGCGTTCGCAGGTCGACAAAAATTTAAGGAAGACTCGAAGAGCTTGGTCTGCTCAGAATTTTGATTTGGGCTCATTTCGGCCTCCGTTTCCACTACAGGCAGTACTGCATAGGCTATTTCGTCATTTTGTGTAGAATTTCTGTCAATGCCGTTTTCTGCATAACATGTGCCTTATAGTCTTCTACGGTTTGTGCTATATAGCATAGGTTGTTCCCGCTCCATTTCTCCTATTTTCGAGAGTTTTCACATCAGGTGCAGCATTTACCATGGCTGACAACAACAACATCGATGTGTTCAAGATGTTTGCTGTTGAGGACAGGTTGGATGGGGACAACTATCCTATGTGGGATTATATGATGCAACATGTTCTTGTGTCAAAGGGTGTCTGGAACATTGTGCAGGGCATTGATGTACGTCCTCGTTCTGAGGATGTAGGCGATGTTGAGGATGTTGCAGGTCTTGCTGCAAGGATTACAGCTGTTAGAGTTGTTTTGCCTACAGTAGAACAAGCTCGTTGGTATGTTAAGGATGCACAGGCTCATGCATTGATTGCGTTGTCTATGAAGCGCACCATTGTTCCTCACATCCGTTCAGCAAAATCTGCAAAACAGGCTTGGGATATTCTAGCAGTTCTTTATGCAAGTCGCAATGAGACTAAAATTTCTTTGCTACGTAAAGAGCTGGAGTCGAAGATTAGGCATGAGGAAGATGATATGGACACTTTCCTTGCTAGTGTCAAGGATATCAATGAGCAACTTATTTCTGCAGGTGAAGTCATTCCAGACAGTTCCCTTGTGCAAACCCTCCAAAAATTGAAAATCAAGAAGAAGTACTTCAATCTAAGTCCATCCTATGACAAGAAGACAAGGTATTAAGAAACGGTAAGATTATTTGACGATATCTTATTAAGTTAAAGAAATATCCTTTTAAAGATGCTAAATGGATGCAAGGAACCTAGCTTAAGGATAATATAAACCTTGTCAATGCTTACAATGTTGCACTAGAGTAAGCATATGAAAATGCATTTTAAATGAACAATGTTTTTGTCTTATAAGACTAGTTCTTTTTTAATTGTGCACAAATTTAATAAGTATGCATGCTTAGGATCATGTTTGTGGTGACGATGTCTCCCCAATACCAAGTAGAACTTGTCACTCTACTTTGGAAGTATGATATGGACTAAAGAGTAGACATGCTTGCTAGAGATACATCTCCCAAGCACCAAATGGATTAGTCATCCATCTTGGAATGATTTTGTAGGGTAAAAAGGGATCCTCTACCAGCTAAGTAACATGGACTAATGACTAGGCTTCATCTTCTCTACCTCATAGTCAAGGACGACTATGATTTCAAGAGAGAGATAATGTCAAAAAATATAATATCTAGCTAACCCAAATGATTTTCTCATATTAAATTGATCACTTAATGTGGGAGAATAAATGAGAACAAGAGTTAGAATAAAGACATGTGCTTCTAGATCTATCTTAACAGGGGACCAAAAGGAGAGATGGTTGCATCTCAATAGGGGTCCAAAAGGAGACGGTCTACCAAGGAGCAATGTGCAATAAGTGCTTCTAGACTTATCTCAACAGGGGACCAAGAGAAGAGATGGTTACATCTCAATACGGGTCCAAAAGGAGGTAGTCTATCAAAGAGCAACGTGCATCTAATGGAGCTTAAAAGACCTTAGAATTAGCTTTATCAAAGACCTCCTATGGTTAGTGTTAAAAGTCCTTTGACCTTAGGCAATCTAGGACTGAGCTTGAGGTGGGAACCCGACCTAAGATTGAGGGGCTTGTTGTGCTTGATGACTAAGATGCGTGCTCGATGACTAAGGTGCTTGAGGTGCTTGTCATGCTTAATAGAGTCATTGATGTCCCTATTGGGTTTCAAGGATAATATAATCTGACAATATTATGCTGTAATTTTTACTTGACTTGTTTAAGTGCAGGAACTGAAAGACAAAATGACTACAGCATTTCAGTCTGATAAAATCTCTATAGACATGATTGCAATAAGGATTAGTTAATCGGGCATCTATGAGGTCCCGATTGGATCTAGATGCGATTGCTAAACACGTTGTCGATTTATCATGGTCTGAGATTGGAATGATTTCTAAATGTGATTAGTCTTGTGATGTCCTGTGATGTCCTATGATGTGAATTTCCATTGGTACATGTGCTAGATGTGTTGTTCCTGAAGCATCGGTACTAACAACCAGTGTCTGCTAAGAAAGTTTATGGCCTCTGTCTATTTTGCAGGTGTAATCGAGGGCGATTTAATGCTTTCAAGAGGGGGGTATGTCACAAACTAGTGATGTGGCATGGCCTTGGACACACATTACCACACTAGTGGGGTAACAAACCCAGACACACTCATTGATTGGACAGGCCCAAAAAATGCAAAAGACATGTTGACGTGGCAGTCCAAAAATTCTGGTGCAAAATGTGGAGGCACACTGACATGGAAGAGCGTACGGATTTTTTCTTTTTACACTTATGCTGTACGGATTTTCTGCTTTACTGTTGGTGAGATTTACTGGTAGCTTTTGGGCACAAGTTGCTTTATTTTTGGAGAAGCATTTGGTTATTGCTTTTGGGGCTCTACTTTTGGGCATCCCTTGTAACTTATATATCAATGGGCAGGGCCCTCACTTCTCATAGCATTTGGACGTAGAGTTTGAGAATGATAACCCTCCCACTCTCTTGTACTTTTAGCACAGATTAATACAAAAATAAATACCAAAAGGGGCGCCAGTCTTTGAGGCCAATGTCTCTAGGCATGGAACTCCACCGGGTCGTGTCAAATCAATTGTGAATTGTGAACTGTTTTGAAGTGAATCTTTGTTGTGTTGCGGTAGAATCTTAACTTGGAGTGTCCAAGTTGTGCTACATCCAGGACACTGAGTTCTCACACCACACAAGGGACCTAGGGGTGATAGATCTGGTATAGACAATTTGACCTTTAGCCAAGATCAATGTGACGCCACCGGATGAAGCAGGTTGCACTCACATTGTGGTGCATTTGTATTACTGGCACTCTTAGCCCCCCTTGCTATGTATTTGTACATGAGGATTCTTGGATAGAGGATGTAACCCTACGGGATGCACGCTTGACCTGGGCCTCGGTAGGACAGTCACTTTAGACGCGCCTATCTAGAGGTTGCTCGGATGCGGATTACTCCCCATCCAAACCAGCATCAAAGATAGAGAGGTTGACTGATGTTGCAGCATCTGTTTTTTCTCACTGACTCCATGAGGATCATCTCATGGAATCAGTGGGGATTAGGACTGATGAGGGCCCCAATTTCAACATCAAAGGGGTCGGTTGTGTCAGGAGCTTCAGTGATGCCTTGTGGGTGGTGAGATTGATATTCTTATGCTACACGAGCATCATCTGTGTGAGAGCCACATTAGATGATGTGGTTATATTTTGCGTGGTCTCTATGATATGTTTTGGTCAACTGCATTTGGTATCTAGGGAGGGGCAAGTATGACTATTGTGAATTCTTGGGAGCATTCCATTGTGGGTAGAGGTACTATTGTGCTAGGCAAAGTTCAGTGGATTACTATGTTGGTTCAAGGGTGCCTCATGCGTTTCCTAAACATATATATGCATCCAATGTGGCAAGTGCACGAGGAGAGTTTTGGTCTCATGTTGTTGAGTCTTTGCCACATGCAAAGAAATGGTGTGTTGGGAGGGACTTCAACATGTTGGAGGATCCCTCTGATAGGATTGGAGGTGGCCATGCTATGGTGCACAAGACTAATTTGGCATCTTGGAGGTGGCTACGTATGACTATGAGGGTTTCTGATGCATTGCAACACTCAGGATTGGTTCCATGTTTGGGACAGTTCTAGAGTCATGGTGCATTGTAGCTCCAATTGTGGCAAAGGCCGCAGGTTTACATATTGTGCGGTTTCTTATTCAAGACACACTCCCTCTTGAAGGTGATACTGTTGCATCATGTAAGCGGGGGTTGGATTGAACAGAGTGTGGAGTATTCGGGTCTCCTGAGTCACTGCTTCATTTGTAGGTAGATGGGCCACTTAGCAAAGGCCTATCCTCGTAGGAGATCTTGACCCACAGTGCACACGCAGCCTCCCAAGACTGAGCGTGTCCAGCAGATAGATACCCAAGACACACATGCTGGTACCTCGATAGAGGCCAACGATCAGACACTTGATGGTTGGCAGTAGGTGTCTGGCCACTACTGACAGAGACGGGGACTAGACACACTACTCTCCCTGGTGATCGACCTTCTGCAGCTCAGCAATATTGAGTTCTGAAAGGAAACCATTTTGACCCCCTTTAGCGGGACCCATTGAGGAGGCTCCCTCCACCTCAGCTCCGCCTCCTTCCCCCGTCCACCCTTAGACACCTCTATTCTGCCTCCCCCTCCTCCACCTTCACCCCCACCTCTCGCTCCTTCTCTTTCCTTGATGGGACCCTCAGCCTCATCTCCCGAACTATCTGCGACTCCTCCTCAAATGTAGGGGATTGGACACACATCTGCAATGAGACAATCTCTTGGTGGTGCTTTCGCCATGAGTAGCATGGCTCACGAGGGACAGCCCCATCTGAGACCGCCACTCCTGGTTCAAACCTCTCCTTTTGTAGTAGGCCCTTGAGGTTTGACCAGCTTTGACATCCGTAGATGATGGGACTTCTTCAATTACAGCGTCACACGCTTCCTAGGTGATTCCTCTCCCGACCTGGAGGATGCTTCCTTTCGAGTCCACGTTCTCGTTCTAGTAGCCTGAGGCACTGAGGCTCTGGATACAGCGGTAGATTTCTCCTTTCCGCTATGTGGTAGGGATCCTACAGAGTGGAGCCTACACGCAATTCTTGACTACCTCCAGGTCAAGGCCACTGAGTTCTCACACCACACAAGGGACCTAGGGGTGACAAATTTGGTATAGACAATTTGTCCTTTAGCCAAGATCAGTGTGATGTCATCGTATGCAGCAGGTTGTAGGCACATTGTGGTGCATTTGTTTGCTGACACTCAGATCCCCCTTGCTATGTATTTGTACATGAGGATTCTTGGACAGAGGATGTAGCCCTACGGGTCACACGCTCGTCCTGGGCTTGGGTAGGACAATCACTTCAAACGCGCTTGTCTAGAGGTTGCTTGGATGTGGATTAATCCCCATCCAGACCGGACTCAAAGATAACGAGGTTGGCTAATGTTGCAACATTTGGTTTTTCTCACCGACTCCATGAGGATCATCTCATGGAATGTGCAGGGATCAGGACTAATGATGAAAATGAATGGCTCTCAATAGCCAAATTTTGTAATATTTTTCAATGATGACCCCTTCTTGGATCAACAAACGTTTTTGTTTCCCACAAACCTTCAAAACAACTCGTATGTTAGTGCTTTACATTCATATGGTCAACACAATACAAGCACTACAATTGTCATGTTCAATCACAAATCGTGCTAATGCTATCTCATGATTTTTCAAAAAAGCTCAATGATTAGTGCTTTTGCAAGGATCTACATTCATATTAAGCACTAAAATTCACAAAATAACTCAACCAAACATGGATTCATGCCCAATGTAGTTCTCACAATCAAGAAACTCACATGCATTTCAACAAGAACTTGCCTTTTAGTGCAATGAGAAGTTTTCAATTAAACCAAGCACTAGATCATGCATAAGCCAAAAGCATTTTTGTATTGATATTCATTTATGCATGGAGGTAATCATGATCACATAATCACGGCACACACTCAATGCCTACCTATTTTCTCTCATGTAGCAAGTAATCGATATGTAGCATAAGAGAGAGAAATCCTATGATGAAGTAAATGTCATCTCTCTCGAAGTTGTTAACACCCCACTTCATGTAATTAGCTATACCCCTTCAAAGTGAAGCTTGATCATTAGTGCATCAAAGAATTTTTCCCACAAAGCAAGTACAAAAACTTAGCAACTCTATGGACTTAACTTATGGGGAGAGCATGAAAAGTTCACATTGATCAATCCACTCATAATCCCAAAAAATCAATTCCCAATTTTCAAACACAAATGAACCCTCATAAAATGAACATGCTCAATTCATAGCAATTACATGGTTTTGTGTCATAAAATGACGAGTTGAAATTTCTTCTCAGCTGCATGCATGAAATTTCTTTAATGGCTTGAAATTAAGCTTTGTGTTTTGCTTAGAAATTGTGGGCTAAGTCTCTTGAACATGGAATTGTTGCTTTGAGAGATACTTTTTTAGGTCAATTTGAGAACCTCCTCATGTTATTTTATCGTGTTTCCTTTATAGTTGAAATGAGCGCAAGGGCTGGTGGATCAACATGTAGCGTGCAACGGAATTTTTAGCAAGAGAAAACACGGCACAAAAACAAGAGTGTGTGTACTGTGTGTTTCTTTTCCTCTGCGCAAGCTCCCCCAAAGCAAGTGGGTGGTGATTCATGATGTTAGATGGGTGCCAATTCAGGCCTAGAGGTTTTCAATAGTAGTGTTTTTAGCTTTGAATACAAAGGTTTGCCTCATCAACCTCCTGCTCGGGTAGCTACAATGAATGACCTCCATTGCGCTCAGTGCAGATGCGTGCTCACCAAATGCATGCAGAGTCGCCAAGAGAGGTGTGTTTTGTATGTGAGGTAGCATGTGGTGGGTGAGCAGTTGAAATGCAAGCGGGTGATGGAGCCGAGGTGGGATGACAAAGGTGAGATGGAAGGGAATGAAGTGAGGGCCTTATAGTTGCTGCGGTGTGTGTGTGGGAAAACTTCTCAAGGAACAAAACTTAGTCGTAGCTTTGACTAGCGAGGATGGGGCAAGTGGGCATGAGAGGAATATAGGTTGCATCATCTAAAGAGTCCAGGAAAATCATGGTCACAGTAAAGGCATCAAAAGATAAACATGAATAACCTCAACAAAAATCCTGATTTTGAAAAAAGTTCATGAAACTCCGATGGGGTTGGGTCAGTAACTGCTGAAGTCAAGGCGTTTGGCAACCAAAAACGGCCAGGAAGAAGATGTGTGCAACAAGGGCAGGGTGGGGCCAGTCGGTTTGGGCTCATTTTGGCCTCCGTTTCCACTACAGGCAGGTCTGCACAGGCAATTTTGTCATTTTGTACAGAATTTTTGTCAGTGTCGTTTTCTGCATAACAGGAGCCTTACAGTCTTCTATGGTTTGTGCTATATAGCACGTGTTGTTCCCGTTTCGTTTCTCCTATTTTTGGGCAGTTTTCACATCAGGTGGAGCATTTACCATGGCTGACAACAACAACATAGATGTGTTCAAGATGTTTTCTGTTGAGGACAGGTTGGATGGGGACAATTACCCTATGTTGGCTTATATGATGCAACATGTTCTTGTGTCAAAGGGCATCTGGAACATTGTGCAGGGCATTGATGTACGTCCTGGTTTTGAGAATGTAGGCAATGTTGACGATGTTGCAGGTCTTGCTGCAAATATTGCTGCTGTTAGAGTTGTTTTGCCTACAAAAAAACAATCTCATTGGGATGTTAAGGATGCGCAGGCTCATGCATTGATTGCATTGTCTGTAAAGTGCACCATTGTTCCTCACATCCGTTCAATAAAATCTGCAAAATAGGCTTGGGATATTTTGAATGGTCTTTATGCAAGTCGCAATGAGGCTAAAATGTATTTGCTGCGTAAAGAGCTGGAGTCGAAGATTATGCATGAGGAAGATGATATGGACACTTTCCTTGCTAGTTTCAAGGATATCAATGAGCAACTTATTTGTGCAGGTGAAGTCATTTCAGACAGCTCCCTTGTGCGGACTGTTCTTGATGCCTTACCAAACTTTTGCTAGTACTTGGAGACTCATGACCCAAGGAAATCCTAAAGTTGTCAAGTTTCATGCATTATGCACATTGCTGTTGCAAGAATCACTTTCCAAAATAAACAGGACTAGGCAACGTGCAGTTGAATAGGCTTTTATTGCTTCTCAAAGAAAGGGTGGTAACAGCAATGCATCCACTTCTTATGGTTCTGTAACGAGTGGCAAAAATTATGTTCCTAATGCTTCTACTGGCAGCAATTCTTCTTGAAATTCTGGTGATAAGGCCAAGAAGAAGATGCGTTGCCATTATTGTAAAGCCAATGATTACTTGATCAAGTCGTGTCCTAAGTTGAAGGCCAAAGAGGCTAAGAAGAAAGAGGGTGGTTCCACTGCAAATGCTGGTTCCACTACAAATGCAGCCATTGTTGAGTCTTCTGTGAAAGGAGACTGTGTTGCTGATGTTGATGCAGAATGGGCTTTTAGCGCAGAGTGCACGTAAAATCCTGTTGTCCATGATGCATGCTTGTCAATTGTTGCTGCAGATTCACATGTGTGGTATTTCGACAGTGGTGCTACAAAGCACATTACCTCACATCGTGAATTGTTTACCTCTCTCGAGTCAGTCCCTCATGGGAATTCAGTCACTTGTGCCAACAACGCCTCTTATCCAGTTCAGAGAGTTGGAAAGATTGTGCTCACTGCTGCTAATGGCAATTCCTTCACACTTGTTGATGCACTTTATGTACCTGGGATCAAGAAGAATCTATTGTCTGTATCCGCACTTGCTAGACTTGGACATGTAGTCAAATTTGTGGATGACAGATGTAGAGTTCATGATCTCAGTTTTGGTGATGAAATTGTTGCATCTGGGCTTTTGTGGCGTGGACTGTATAAGCTCACTTTGTATGACAAGTGTGGACAAAATTTTGCAAATGTTGTTGCAGATTCAAGGGCTATTTCAGATGCAAAACTTTGGCATGCACGTTTTGGTCATCTGAATTTTGCCAGTTTGCTGCGTTTGCAGAAATCTGATATGGTTACTTCTTTGCCGCCTCTTGAAGCACCTGTCAAACATTTTTGTGAAGGCTCTATTCTGGGTAAGATGCAGCGTTCTAAATTTCCAAAGGATAGTTCAGTTCGGGCCACATGCAGGTTGCAGCTTGTGCATAGTGATGTTTGTGGGCCCATGCAAACTCCGTCCTTGGGCAATTACCTGTACTTCGTGACTTTCATTGATGATTACTCCAGGCATGCATGGGTATTTCCGCTTAAAGCGAAGTCCAAAGTTTTTATGTGCTTCAAACAATTTCTGGCTATGGCTGAAAACGTCTCGAAATGTACTATGGGCACCCTCCGTTCAGATCGAGGGCGGGAGTATATGTCTCATGAATTTAATGCATTTCTGGCTAGTCTTGGGATAAAACACCAATGTACAATTCCTTATACACCTCAGCAAAATGGTGTTGCTGAGAGGAAAAACAGGTCACTTACCGAAATGGCACGATGTATGGTCAAAAGTCAAGCTTTGCCGCATTCTTTTTGGCTTGAGGCCATCATGTGTGCCACTTATGTACTTTCCAGGTGTCCTACGAAAGCTTTGTAGTCTATTACTCCATATGAAGCATGGCATGATAGAAAGCCTTCTATTGAGCACATGCGTGTTTTTGGCTGTTTGGCATATGTTTTGGTGCCACAAGTGCAGCGAAGAAAATTGGATGATAAGGCTGTCAAATGTATTTTTCTTGGTTATAGTGCTGAAAGCAAAGGTTACAGGTTGTATCATTCGCAAACAAAACGTATTCTAGTTTCTCGGGATGTAGTGTTTGTGGAAGATTCTGTTCAGCCCTTGCTGTCATGTACTAGAGATAGTAATGTAAGCTCACAGGACATTTATGACACTTTGTTGCCTCTTTTCAGTGGTGGAAATACAAATGTAAGTTCCAATGAGGCAAATGTACAGCCTATGGGGGTTTCTGAAAATGTTTTAGATCAGCCTATTACTGATGCAGATGTACATGATGTACTTGATGAGGAAAGGGCTGAAAATGAGCAGGCTAGAGGTATGCCAAAATGGCTGGTGCACACTTTGCGTGACAATAAATTGGATGCACCTTTGTCTAGTCGTACTCGTTCAGGCTCTCTCCATGCATCTTATGCATCAAATTGTTATGCTTTGGCTGTGTCTAGCTTACATGATGTTGAGGAACCTCTATCTTTTGATGAAGCATAGAATTCAAAAAATTGGATGGCGACCATGCAATCAGAATATAATGCACTTATAGAAAATGACACATGGACTTTATGGACTTTAATTTGCCTCCTTGCAAAAAGGCCATTGGTACGAAGTGGGTTTACAAGTTGAAACACAATCCGGATGGTGAGATCGATCGCCATAAGGCTCGACTTGTTGCAAAAGGTTATGCACAACAAAAAGGCATAGATTATGAAGAGACTTTTGCTCCCACTTGTCGTATGACTACTGTGCGTTTTCTATGTGCATTGGCATGTCATTTTGGTTGGGATGTACATCAATCAGACATTGTTACTACTTTCTTGAATGGTGACATATTTGAGGAAGTCTATGTAACGCAGCCTCGCGGTTTCTTCATAAAAGGACTAAGAAGGCTTTGTATGGGTTGCAGCAATCTCCTCGTGCTTGGTATGAGAAAGCTGACAATCATTTGGTTAAACGAGGCTTTTGCAACAGTCCAACAGAAAGCACATTGTATGTAAAGCGTGAGGATGATGTATTTCTCATTGTGGTTCTTTATGTTGATGATTTGCTGATCACTAGACCAAATGAGAGACGTATTGCTGAATTTAAGGCTGATTTTAATGCTACTTTCAAGATGAAAGATTTGGGATTGTTGCATCATTACTTGGGTATTTAGTTTAAGCAGTGTGAGGGTGGTATTGCCTTGTGTCAGAAACTTTACATAGAGACATTACTATGTAAGTTTGGACTTGAGGATTGCAAACCTATTGCCACTCCCATGGAAACAAGTTTGAAGTTGAGTCTACATGATGCTCGCGATCCTGCTGATGTCACTCTTTTCCAAATTGCTATTTACTGCCTCATTTATGTATGCAACACGAGGCCAGATATTCAGTTTGCAGTCTCACAGGTCAGCAGATTTATGCATAGCCCAGGGTCTAAGCATTCGCAGGCTATCAAGAGGATTTTTTGCTACCTTAGTGGCACTTTACATCTTGGCTTGTTTTATCCCAAGGGGGGATCATTGCCGCCAGACTTACATGCTTTTTCGGACTCAGATTGGGCTGGTTGTTTTGGCACGCGAGTGTCCACAAGTGGTTTTTGTTTCATGCTTGGCAGTTCATGTATATCATGGTTGAGCAAGAAGCAACCTCATGTGGCCACTTTGAGTTGTGAGACTGAGTATAGGGCAGTCTTCACAGCTATGGTTGAGTGTGTATGGCTCAGACGCCTTATGGCTGATTTGGGTGTTGGACAGGACATTGCCAACACTATCTACACTGACAGTCCGAGCGCATTGGCAGTTGCGAGGAACCCAGTTTTTCATGCTCGTACAAAGCACATTGAGGTGCATTACCACTATGTCAGGGAGAGGCTCTCACAGGAGAGATCGGCTTGGCTTATGTGCCAACACAGGACAACCTTGCAGATCTTTTCACAAAGGCATTGTC
Organism: Adiantum capillus-veneris; assembly: GCF_014529385.1. NCBI lineage: Eukaryota > Viridiplantae > Streptophyta > Polypodiopsida > Polypodiales > Pteridaceae > Adiantum > Adiantum capillus-veneris. The sequence continues at coordinate 1,048,701 of NC_140952.1, forward strand.
TCATGAGAAGTTTGAAGCTTTCCGCAAAGCTTTGGGCTTACTCCCCTTTGTGGACTGATCCTGTCCTCAGGGCATGGCACTTCCCTTTACTCATGTGCGAGCTCTCATTCACCGCATCACTCCTGGGGGGATTTGTTACCATATACAACACACTGACGATCGGGGCATTTTTTCCCTCTTTAGGAGGTTTTTTCCCCCGAGCATTGTATATACGCCCATCACTCTAGGGCTATCTATCTTTCCATTGCATACTAAGAAACACACTCTCTATTGTGTGCCTTGAGCTTCCTTCATCTTCTCCAAGCTGTGTGTGTTTCTCTGCAACCCTAATTCCAGCAAAGGTTCTTTACTTATTCTCTTATGAAATTGCTATGGGGAAGGATATTGTTTTTGTTGATAGGTACGGGCGAGAATACAAACGTATTCTCCCAGAGGAGGTAGAAAAGGCAAAAGTTCCAGAAGCATCAACATATGCCCACGAAGAAGTGCCAAGGATCACCTACACCCCTAGCAAGTCGACAAATCCCTTTTCAGAAGATTATGACGCGACCTCACATTCTACCTGACAACAGACGTTCAACTACCAAAACCAACCAGCAACTCAGCCATCATTGCAGGCATGGCTTTGACAGAGTGCAACATTAGAACAAGACCGAAATCGAGATGGTTATCCAACCGCACGAGGACTAAGGTATTTACAAGAACCACCACTCTATTCACGGTATCAAGGCGAGAGTAAGCCAAAAACTCAAGGGTCAACAGAGCCTAGAAGACAACCCATAGAACGAGTTCAAAGAGATGAACCATCTCTTGCAAAAACCATCAGAAATTATGGCTTAGGAGCACCATTGGGAGAGGAACCCGCCCACTACCGAAGGCCAGAGGAGGTATATCGATTAGGAAGAGGATATCCAATGATGAAATTTGTAGACCATCGTAGAATTAGACCTCTCAAGTGCAAAAATGGGTAAACAAGAAATACACGGGAAACAGAGATCCTAGGGATCATGTAGCAGCCTTTATACGTGTAATTAGAGCCGAAGAGGTGTTAGACTTCCCTACCCAATTTGTAGGGTTTGGACCGACCCTAGAGGAGGATGCTGCTACTTGGTTTGACTCTATGGAGCATAGAGACTTTGAGTCTATGGAGGAGGTGTTTGATGAGTTTATCGAGGAATTCTCACAAAGGGGGATAGCTCATAATACAGTCTCACAAATCCATAAATTCAAACAGAAAGAAGGGGAATCTGTGTGAAAGGCAGCCCTACGACTAAAAAGATATATTAAGTTCTGCCCTGTGGAAGAACTGCCAACTCAGTCCAAACTTATGCTTATATTTATTCAAGGACTAAGAAATGCAGATCTCCAGAAGGACTTACATATGAAGAGGAGCACGACGTTAAATGAGTTACTAAGGAGGCTCTTTACCTTGTAGACAATTGTGCGGTTTACAAGGAGGGTGAATTCAAGGATCTTGATGACAATTTATCCTGACAACAAAGTGGAAGCAAGTCCGCTAAGACAGCACTGAAAGGAGAAGTAGTTGTCAGCCAGGAGCAGCTTGTAGAAGAAGTGCTAAAAAAGATTAACCTATACGCCAAGCCTCAGGCTAAACAGCCAAAATGGTGTGCTATTGAACAAAAATGGACAAACCATGTGACAAAGGAATGTTATTATAACAAGGGATATGTGAGAGAGAGACCTTATGCTCCCCAAGCTCAGGTAGCATCTCCTCAACTTCCGCCGATGCCTAGGTATCAAGCAGGCAATCTACCAGGACCTGTAGGTGTAGAAAGACCACAACCAGTGTTGGGGCAGCAACCACCCCTACCAGGATTACGACCAGTTGGCATAAGATACACACCAACAGTAACCGAACCAGAAGATAAGGCTTTGGTGCCTATGCATGCATATTACGAAGATCCCAATGGATATGCTGCTATTATCCACCGGAAGAACCCCCAACGCCAGAACCATGGAGCATGATGGGAAGTGTAGGACCACCAACAGCTGCACAGGCAACAGGAGAAGGAAGATATAGCTTGGATGAACAAACATTTTTGTTCATAGCCAACGGAGGCATGGGCGGACAGAGACATGCATACCAACAAAGAGGAGCTCAAGGAGAACCTCAACAGCCTAAGGGACCCTGCTACAAGTGTGGTGGAGACCATTGGCTCAGAGACTGTCCTCATGATGAAATCATTAGAGTCAACGCATATTGCACCGAGTGTGGAATTACTCATTTGATTCCTGGTTGCCCTAAGAACCCGAGCAAAGGAGCAAAAACTACCTTGAACATGCTGGAAGCAGTGCCTTCCAGTGGAGGATCAGAAAACAAGACAATAATACCTATTCAGGTAGTGACACGAGCCCAAGCTCAAAGAATGACGAATGAACCCATAATTGAAGAGCCAAAAACCGATACCCCAAGTGCAGAAATGAAAAATCCGAGAAGCACTTGGAAAGCTAGAAAGGTGCGTATGAAAGCCAGGAAAAATCGAGAGCAAATGGCTGTATCTGAGGAGTTAAAACACACAAAGAATAGATTAGAGCGGTTAGAGGATCTAGCTAGTCTAATCTCACACACTGTGGCAACCCTAGCACCCAAGGGAATAGCACAACCCAAAAGTGCAGGATCAGGAAAATCAATGTTGGTAGAAAAGTTAAATGAGCAGTTAGACGCACTCTTAAAAGCCTACAAATCCAGAGTCTAAAACAACCAAACCCAAGAGCAAAGATGGATGACTTATCCATATGCTAAGATAGAAAAACAGAGGTTGGAAATGTGTCGAAAGATGATTGAAACAGCTCAATCCTTGATAGAAAACCCGCTTGGTAAACCTGCAAGTTGGCATGAAGTACCAGCTCCAACCCCTATCAAACCAACTTTAGAGGAACCAGTAGACACGAAGGAGAGACTCACGGCTGTCTCTGAGTCTAGGGGAGAACATATCATAGTGCCAAATACAATAGATGAAACAAGTAATGATTTTCAGCCTAAAACATTGGTAGAAATGGGTAAGGATTGCAACGGTCTAGATGACCTGTGGAAGAAAATCCGGGATGCCAATGAAGCTAACAGGGTAAGTTACCACATGAACAGCACGAGAAAAGAGAAAAATGAGATCTTACCTCCTATTGAAGAATTTGAGGCAAGATCACAAATGAGCTTTGATATGCATTCACAAGGGGGAGACCAGGGATCAATTAGTTCAGGGCACAGCCAACCAGACTCGCTGAAAACTTTACCCTCTTACCTAGGGGAGTATGAAGCCAAGTCTGAGGTGAGAGCAATCCCATCTCAAAGACTTTCTTCTAACAAGTGTTGGATTCACAAGGGTTGATTGAGTTATTGTCCACCCCTGTGGCATGCACAATCACATTAGCAGAACTCCTGAGGTTACGACCAAACATGTGGACCACCGTAGACAAATGCTTAGAAAAATTTGGAGTAAAAGACCCCACCTCGAAGCTTCAAGAAAGGATGGACAAGCCTCAACTAAACACTAGGCCTGTACCTTTAAACAAGGTTGGAGAATATTACAAGGGAGAAGATGGAAACACCACGCTACTAGTAAAATTCCAAGGAGTAGTTTCCAAAGCTATTCTTGACAGTGGAGCAGGAGTCGCTATCGCCACCAAGGAAATCTGGAAAAAATGGGGGAAATCGGCTTTGAGAGCTACCAGAATGAAATTGCAACTGGCTGATGGGTTCATGGAAAAGCCTCTAGGACTCTTAGAAAAAGTAATTGTCACCTCGTGCGGAATCGAGTATGAGCATACGTTTGCAATAGTCGATTTCAACAAAAAGAACAATTACGAGATCATCTTGGGAAGACCGTTCATGAGACAATTAAAGATGGTCCAGAATTGGGGTTACGACCACATATACCTCAGACATGGCGAGACTACAACCAAAATACACCTAAAAGACCATAGTTACAAAGATGTTAACCAGACACCAGTGGAAGAGTTTGATTCAGCTACATTGGCAGGGTCCGAACTCCCAGCATGGTTAGGGCAAAAAAAAGATCTATGGATGTACGGAGCTTCACATTGTGGGAGCTTAAAAAGAGAGGAATGCGTCTTAGAAAGAGCTATTGAGGACATGGATTATATTCCAAAACCTTTTCCTAAAGATGCCTTAGAACCTCTGGAATGGGAACACATACTAGCAACATTGGATGTCTGTACCATTATAGATAGCCCAAAGACAAAATTTTTCCATTACAGATAGCCCAACGACAGATGTCTGTACCATTACAGATAGCCCAACGACAAAATTTTGCGATAAGGATGGCTATGATGTGCTACCCTATTACATGGTAAGCCTTATACCAGGAGGAGATGAGATTGTAGAACCACCAGAACAAGAAGAGTTTTATAAATCCTTTGAGCATCTGGAGGTAAATGACGATGCAGATAACGAGTGTTCAGACAGCTCAAGCGAGCGTGGGGAGAAACAAGCGAATATCAAGTTTTATGATTTTGCCAATTAGCACCCTATATGCCAAGAACGCTATAGGAAAAAACGAGCAGAAAACAAAATGAGAGAAAACTTAATGCGCAGGATAAAAAATAAAACTCACTATCTGATGCTTGTCAAAGCAGAGGATTGTGTAAAAGACCAAATATCAGGAAGATTCTTGAAGGTTCGAAGGAAAGGAACGCAAGAGAAAATAAAACAGGTACGGAAGGCTAAAACAGAAACAAAATCAACAAAAACTCAACAATCAAAACAAGAAAAAACAAAAGACCCAGAGTGGACCAAAATGGAGCGTAAAAAGAAATACCAAGAACTAAAACGGTCATTACGAGAGGTATGGACGACTGAGGGAGAAAGTGATGGTAAGGAGGAGTCAGAAAAAGGAAACATGAATGTACCATCCCACTATCGAAAATTCACCATCCAGGACAGAAAAATCATAATGACACCACCAGTCAGGGAAAGGATAAACCAAGAATCTTACGATGGGCCGGAAAATGCAAAATGGATAGACCTCGCTGCGCCAGGTGAACATCCTCAGCCGGTCTATATCACAACTGACTTAGAGCCTGAAGAAGAAGAACTGCTAACACAACTTCTAAAGAAGTATAAAGATGTGTTTTCATGGTCCTACAAAGACCTCAAAGGAGTTGATCCATCGATATGCCAACATACAATTCCATTGAAATCAGATGCCAAACCTAGCAAACAGCGTCCTTACACATATAATGACACATTTGCTAAATGAATCAAAGAGGAGATTGACAAGCTGATGGATGTTGAATTCATCTATGAAATCGAACATACAGATTGGGTGTCACCCATTGTGGTTGTCCCCAAAAAGAACGGAAAGCTACGAGTGTGTGTGAACCTCAAAAAAGTAAGTGCAGCCACCATAAGGGATAATTATCCCTTGCCGATCACAGAACATGTACTTGAGAGGGTGACTGGGAAAAGGGCTTATTCCTTTTTAGATGGGTTTTTAGGGTATAACCAACTGGCAATTGCAATAGAGGATCAATACAAAACAACGTTTGCCACGGAATGGGGAATATATGTGTATAGAGTTATGCCTTTTGGCTTAACCAATGCCCCAGCTACCTTTCAAAGGTTAATGACTCATGCGTTCAAAGAATACCTGAGAATATTCTTAGAAATATATATGGATAATCTTTGTGTACATTCTCTTCTAAGGAACATATTGACCATTTACAAAAGGTATTTGAGAAGTGCAGAACATATCGAATCTGTCTTAACCCGGAAAAGTGCATTTTTATGGTTAGGCAAGGCCGCATCTTAGGACATATTGTCTCAAGAAATGGCATAACCACTGACCTAGACAAAATCAAAGTCATAGTAGACTTGCCCAGGCCTACTAATGCCAAACAAGTACAATCCTTCATGGGACACTGCGGATATTATCAAAGATTCATATATATGTATGCAGTCATTGCACAACCTCTGTATCTCTTATTAGTCAATTTCGATTGGACTAAGGAGTGTGAAACTTCATTCCAAAAGCTTAAGGAAAACCTTGTCTCAACACCTGTACTTAAAGCACCAGATTGGGAAAAGATATTCCATGTTCACATTGATTCATCTGCATATGCAATTGGGAGTATTCTGGCTCAACCTGGAGACGAAACAATGGATTTCCCAGTTTGTTATGCAAGCCGACAGCTAAATAGCGCAAAAAAGAACTACACAACCACTGAAAGAGAGGGTTAGGAATGATTTATGCTGTAAAGAAATTTTGGCATTATTTGCTCGCAAACAAATTTGTGTTCTTCACAGATCATCAAGCTCTTTTGTATCTGGTAAATAAACCATGCAATTTTGGGAGAATTGTACGCTGGTTTATTATATTGCTAGAGTTTGATTTCACAGTGGTAGTCAAAAAGGGTAAAACTTATCTACGAACGGATCATCTTTCAAGGCTGCACAACGGGGAAGCTCCTGAAGGAGTAGATGATGACATACCAAATGCTTATCTTTTCAATATTGAAATGATACCCAAATGGTCTCAGGAAATTGTTAGCATTCTTTTCTTTGGAGGTAGATTTGATAACAAGGAAGACAGATCCAAACAACAAACAATTCGACAAACAAGAAACTTCCAATTGATTGCAGGACGATTGTATCATCTAGGCTCGGACCAAATTCTACGATTATGTATAAATCCGGAGGAATTCGAATGTTATCTTGAAGAAGCACACGTCCAAGATTGTGCATTTCACTGCTCGACAATGAAAACACACCAAAGACTGAACAATTAGGGGTTTATTGGCCAACTATGTATGCTGACACACATGCTTATGTTAACAATTGTACTATATGTAGTGCCAAACGACCAGTGGATCATGCGACATTGTTTCAGGTAACATTGCACCTGCATGGAGTCAATATATCATTGATTTCTTAACCACAAGGAAATTCCCTGAAAACATAACAAAAGCACGAAAAGGGGCTATAGAGCTGAAGGCTCGCGACTTTAATTTAATTGAAAATCAACTCTATAAGCGAGGAAAGGACAATCAACTTAGAATTTGTGCAAGTGAAAGTGAATACCTGCTGATTCTAGAACACGCACATGGAGGAATAAGTGGAGGCCATTTTTCAGGCGATAAGACGGAAAAATTTGTCTTAACCGCCGCAGGAATATGGTGGCCTACATTGCATATGGATGCTGAGGAGTTTGTAAAGCATTGTGATGCATGTCAGCGCACCAAAGTGTCGATAAAAAGAGATGAGATACCACTACGGCCAATGATGGGAGCAAGGGCATTTGCAAAATGGGGCATTGATTTTGTGGGGCCTATTTCACCCCTTGCATATCGCACCCATACCCAATATATCATTGTGGCTACAGACTATCTCACAAAATGGGCGGAAGCCAAGGCAACACAAAAAGCAGACGCACGAACTACTGCACAATTTTTGTATGAAAATGTCTTTGTACGATACGGATTGCCAATAGAAATTGTCAGTGATTGAGGAACACATTTTCTTAATGAAGTCATTGAATATCTGCTAGAGGAATTCATGGTCATACATAGAAAATCTTCTCCATATCATCCACAAGCAAATGGAAGGGCTGAGGCCGCAAATAAAACACTATACTAGCAATTGTGCGTCGACTTTCGGCCAACATCATTTAAATTCTATTGATTTGTTATTGTGCTTCCTTTTCAGAGAGGATATTTGGCACTTGTGGGGTGTGTTACATCTCTTCCCTCTCTCTTCTCCTAGAGCTAGCAGCCCGGTGTTGTCACGGCTCACCTTTCAAAACCTTAAAACCGCAACAGCATAGCCCACATTGGGTGAAACACATATAGCGTGTGCACTCTCTCTCTCTCTCTCTCTCTCTCTCTCTCTCTCTCTCTCTCTCTCTCTCTCTCTCTCTCTTTGTGTGTGTGTGTGTGTGTGTGTGTGAACGTGTCTAACTATAGATGAGGTCTAATTTGCCCATTTTTGCATATGTATGCTTGACTTACCCGGAGTACAATGTGCATACTTACCTTACTTGTCCACATTTCTCATGTCACACCACTTGCGGCTCAGACAGCTCATCATTTGGACACCTAGTCAATAATTGCCTTTGATTTTGCAATTTTGGTCCGCCGTTGTAAATTTGCCCAAATTTTGACTTGTGCCAAATCCTCCTATATTTGACATGCTCAAAAATCTTGCTTTGTAGATTTGGTGTTTTCTTTCCAAACTTGATTCCAAATTTCCTAGCTCTGTTTATTAATTTTCTATTATTATTAGGTTAAGAAGGAAAGAAAATTACTAAAAATTATTATTAATTGGCCAAAAAATTTGCCAAAATTGTTCCTCACACTCATATGTACACTCTCACTCTATGCATCTCACTCGTCAAAATTTGTCAATATGGCTGAGTTCTATGCCTGATAGGAGCAAAATAACATCAAAAATTTAAGCAACAAAACACACTTTATACACTGTACACGTAATCTCTCAACATCTTGCAGCCTAATATCTTGCAGTATGATGATGTAGCTATTGTAGCTACGGCTACAATTACTCATTCCAAGTTACCCCAGACAAAGGTTTGTGCGATGGGTATGGGCAAAAAAAATGTGTCTATGCAAGGCCTTGAAATATGGCCCTATCATGCTAATAGAAGAGATGCATGGGGTAACACAGTTTTGTGCAAGATGTGGGTATTGAATCAATTTTTCAGTCGTTTTTGCTGGAAAGGTTCCATCCTATTTGTATTTTCCAAACAGAAGTTTTTTAAGATGAATTGCCCTCTCTTGAATGCTCCACTCTTGATTTTAGGGATCCATTTCAAGTTGCTTTTTGGATATTGCGACAAGGATTGGCTATTTCATGGTTTCTGCCTCCACTCCCATGTTGTTTCTCTTGTCTCCTTTGGCTTGTCAAAGTTACCTTTGGGAATCCATTTGTAGTTTAATAAACCTGTTGAAACATGAAGGTGTCGTGTGAAGTTTTATCGTTGGCATGTTCTGTCAATCAAGAAGCCGGACTGCATCAAAAGAAAAGATAGATTAGCAAGCAATGTTTGGGGTATCCATATCTTTTGCCGCTTTGATGCCATAATTGACTTCCTGTCCAAATTTTTTTAATCCTTTTTCCGTGAGTGCTTGTAGGTAATTGTTGTCAAAATTTGGATTTTTGGTCTCTTGTGTTTGTCATCTGAATGTTGTTGTTCATCCCATATGTGATATGTTTGTGGGAAGGGCATAACATAAAGTGTATCCTGGAGATAGTAATTCAATGTATCGTCTTGCCAATCTAGAACTGTCTTGTAAGTACGCAAGCATGAAACTCCCAAAATGATTTTCTCGTTGAGATTTGTATGTGTCATGATGTGGAGCCGATGTGATCCGGATACCATACAATTAATCAATTTTTGTTGTAAAAATTGAAGGGGAAATAGGGGGTGTTGACTACCAAAAGCAAATCCTTGTTTTTAGCAAAGTTTCCAAAAAGCAAGGCTCTATATCTTCCAGAGAGTGGACACTAGTAGTTGGCTTGGGGCACACTTCAGTCTCACCAAGTGCCTATAAATTGGCCTACAGTGCTTAGTTTTTAGTACCGACAGTTCATGTGCGGATGTATTATACAAAGTGGTGCAAGCTCTCCATCACCATCTCTATAAAATCTTCTCTCTCACTCACGAGAAGAAGAAGAAGAACACTCTCTCTCTACTTACTTACTATCTTCTCTTCTCTTTTCACAGTGTGTATGTTCTTCAACAATTTTGTGGCCGACACCTCTATGTATCTATCATCACCACTCTCTTGTGGAAAATCAAGAAGCCTTTTGACAATACGTAATCACTTTTCAAGCACGATTACAAACTCTAAACTCCATAGCCAACATCTCTTTCTCTCTCTACTTTGTTTTCTGAGTAACTACCCTCTTGGTGGTTTCCATATATGTACAAGGATGATTCATGCTTGTTTCATCATGTTTAGCACGCTGATTTATGCATGCGGTGTGTTTATGGTCACATGGATGCGTAAAAACCTCATTTTGTTTCGTGTCATGTAGACGGAAAAAACATTGTTTTGATTGTATCTCATAAAATGCTATGAGTTCAATCAAAACTTGTAGATTAAAGGTTAAACACATCATTCAGAACATTTTCTCTCTTGTGTGTCATTGAAAAATTCCACACAAGCAAAGAGTTATGGCCAAAATACAACTTGGTGTCCACTACACAAGTCAATATTTTAGACCACATGCTCGTTGAAGAACCACCATATAAATTCATCGAATGAACGAAACCACTTAACAGAATTAGAATCTTAATTAAATTTACTGATAAATGTACTTAAATCACTGATATCACTTTATGAGTGTGAATTATTAACCGTTCCTTTTACAGGCTTACCTACACATGTAGGGGTGCTACCCAGGGGGAGTACCATATAGCATCGACATCCATCATGGATTATGGTTTTAAATGTGGAATCAATGCGGCTCTTGGATATTTTTTTGGGGATATGCTTGTACTACCAAAATGTTTGCAAACATGTTATGTGCTAAAGTGGTTTTTCAAGATGGATGTGCAACACTCAGTGAGGGTGGGATGCTCACCGATGTGATGGGATTGGAATATGGTTTATGGATTTGGATTGGATCATGAAGTGGTTTTGATGGTTTATGGTGGATGTGTAAGGATAGAGATCATGTACATTCTGAGTGCTTGAAAAAGATTATTTGTACATATGGAAAATGCTATTGTGATTGGACTCTTGTGTTATGTTTCTCATGGTAGCATCACTACGATATTACGATCACCTATATCACTTAGCTTTAGATAAAAGAGTTGATGACTTGAGGCTTTGCTAGTTTGGGGGTGTTGCCTAGATCTGCATTTTTGGCTAGGCTCATCTATATGGTTAGTGTGTCGGAGGTTGAATGACTTACACGGCTAACACGTCGGGGATCTTGCCTTAGTATTTCCTAAACACCCGATGTTGAGCATCAAAGAGGCATGGTGCCTAAAATGGTATGGTTGGTGTTGATTCCGTACCACCTATTGGTATTTGGGATCCTTTTGGAGCTCCAATTCATGGAGGAAGGTGAAGCGGCCTTTAAGTTATGTCTGGCTCACGTAAGTTGGAGGTCTTCTGGCTCGCTCCCTACAAAGAAAAATTCTCTCTATCCATAGTAGAGCGGAAGTGGATGGGTGGACCTATCAATCCCTACACAGGGTTTGGTGCTCTCCTAGTCATTTATATTTTGATGTTATGGTATACCAAATTTTTGTTATTGCATTAATTCATGGTTGTCTATTTCATTTAGATGAGGCATTTACATATTCTGTTTTTTCATTCTTCTATGTCTTTGTGCACACTATTTTATCCCTCACTTCTCTCTCTCTCTCTCTCTCTCTCTCTCTCTCTCTCTCTCTCTCTCTCTCTCTCTCTCTCTCTCTCTTCCCGCAATGTGGTGTACACACATACACTATTCACCTTGTCATTTTGTGGAGTACACTTCCATTCATATCACCCATGTAGCGGTAGCACTAGCCGTTAGGTGCCTTTGGATGCAGTCCGCTCATGGCTTAACACTAGAATGGTAACAGGACACTTTTATGTCCTTGGACACTTTTATGGCTTAAACTCCATGCTAGGTCGGGTGCGGAGAACTCCTACTCTATGCAAACGCTTCCACAACTGATATATATTGAAATTGTATAAAGTGTAAATTTATATTTTTGCAAAGACCCTGGAGAGGGGTATCTCTCATGACCTTAGCATTCTCATGACCCGGGTGATAGTAGCACAATATCTCATCCTAATATGATGCCATTCTTAGGGGCAAGATCTGGATTTAAGTCACTTCTTCATTACTTCTTGGCAAGGTTCTATCTCCTATTATTTTTATAATTTTGAGGCAATGAAAATAGTTAGCAAGTGTGCTACTGCAAATTATTTCTCTATGCTAAAAGGATTTCTCACTGCATGTCTTCCCTACATTTAGGTAGGTAAAGTTATTGATGCACAAGGTTTTAGAGATGAGTGTATTGCCATCATAACCTGGACTAACTTGGCTATATAAAAAGAAGATAAATCATTTATTAAATTCCCATATACCTGTGTAGAAACTCTAGTAGGTCATATTAATCCTTTTAAGTTGTCATTTTACTTATTGTGATTTATTATGGCATGATTCTCAAGATCCTTTTCCAATAAGTATGCAATGTGACACTCCCAAATACTTTGGAGTATAGGGAAGTGCCATGCCTTGAGGACATGATCAGCCCACAAAGAGGAGTAAGCCCAAAGCTTTGCAGAAAGCGTCAAACTTCTCACCAGACAAGGCCTTTGTGGAAAGATTTGAAAGGTTGTCTTTTGCTGGCACATAATCCAAGTTTTACTCTATTGCTGAGAGTCTCTCCCTGACATAGTGGTAATGCACCTCACTTTTCTTTGTGCAAACATGAAAAGCTGCATTCCTCGCAACTACCAATGCGTTGTGACTATCAATGTAGATAATGTTGGCAGTGTCATGTCCAACACCCAAATCAGTCATAAGGCATCTCAGCCATACATGCTCAACTGTAGTTGTGAAGACTGCCATGTACTTAACCTCACAACTGGAAGTGGCCACAATAGGCTGCTTATTTCTCAATCATGATATGCATGAATTGTTGAGCATGAAACAAAAACCACTCGTAGACACTCACGTGTCAAAACAACCAGCCCATTCTGAGTCCAAAGAAGCATACAAATATGGCGGCAATAATCTTCCCTTGGACTAAAAAAAGTGAAGATGTAAAGTTCCACTCAAGTAGCGAAAGATCCGCTTGACAGGCTACCAAGGCTTAGACCCTGGGTTATGCCTAAATCTGTTGACTTGTGACACTGCAAACAGAATATCCGACCTCGTGTTGCATACATAAATAAGGCACCCAACAACAGTTTTGTAAAGAGTGACATCGGCAGGATCACCAAAATCATGAAGACTCAATTTCAAACCTATTTCCATGGAAGTGGCAATAGGTTTGAATCCTCAAGTCCAAACTTGCATAGCAATGTCTTTATGTAAAGTGTCTGACACAAGGCAATACCACCATCACACTGCTTAAACTATATGCCCAAGTAATGATGCAATAGCCCCAAATCTTTCATCTTGAAAGTAGCATTCAAATCAGCCTTAAATTTAGCAATATGTACCTCATTCGGACCAGTGATCAGCAAATCATCCACATATAGAACCACAGTGAGAAGTACATTGCCCTCACACTTCACATAAGTGCTTTCTGTTGGACTGTTACAAAAGTCTTGTCTGACCAAATGAGTGTTATTTGTCGACAAGACCGTGAGTTACGTTACATAAACTTCCTCATATGTCACCATTCAAAAACAAGCACTAACAATGTCTGATTGATGTACGTCTAAAACAAAATGAGTTGCCAATGCACATAGAAACGCACACCAGTCATATGAGAAGTGGGAGAAAAAGTCTCTTCATAATCTATGCCTTTTGTTGTGCATACCCATTTGCAACGACGAGTCTTATACCGATCAATCTCACCATCCAGCTTATGCTTCAACTTGTAAACCCACTTTGTACCAATGGCTTTTTTGCAAAGAGTCAAATCACAAGAAGTCCATGTGTCATTTTCTATAAGTGCATCTTATTTTGATTGCATGGCAGCCATCCAATTTTCAGAATATATGCTTCATCAAAAGACAGAGGCTCCTCTACGTCACATAAACTAAAAGCAACCAAAGCATAGCAATCAGATGCATAAGATGCACGATGAGAACATAAGCTAGTATGACTAGACAAAGGTGCATCCAATTTATGGTCATGCAAAGTATGCACTAGCCATTTTGGCATACCTCTAGCATGCTCATTCTCATCCCTTTCCACATCAAGTATCATCATGTACATCTACATCATCAGAAATAGGCTGATCCATAGCATCTTCTAAAACCCCCATAGGCTAAACATTTACCTCATTTGAATTTAGATTCGAACATCCACCATTGAAAAAAGGCAACAAATTGTCATAAATGTCATGTGCTTACAGTACTATCTCTAGTACATGACAACAAAGACTAACAGAATCTTTCACAAACACTACATCTTGTGACACCAAGATATGTTTCGTTTGTGGATGGTACAACCTGCAATCTTTTCTCTCAACATTGTAACCAACAAAAATGCATTTGATAGCCTTATCATCCAATTTTTTGTGTTGCGTTTGCGGCACCAAAGCATAAGCCAAATAACCAAAAATGCGCATGTGAGTGATAGATGGATATATATCATGTCATACTTAATATGGATTATAGACTGCAAAGCTTTTGTAGGACACCTCTTGAGTACATAAGTGGCACACATGATGGCCTCATGCCAAAACGAATGTGGAAAAGCTTGACTCTTAACCATACATCTTGCCATCTCCGTAAGAGACCTATTCTTCCTTTCAGCAACACCATTTTCTGAGGTGTATACGGCATTGTACATTGGTGTTATCCCATGACTAGCCAGAAATGCATTAAATTTATGAGACATATACCCCCCCCCCCCCCCCCCCCCTATCAGAATGAAGGGTGCCCATAGTACATTTCAAGACATTTTTTAGCCATAGCCAGAAATTGATTGAAGCACATAAACACTTTGGACTTAGCTTTAAGCGGATACACCCATGCATGCTTGGAGTAATCATCAATGGAAGTCACAAAGTACATGTAATTTTCCAAGGACAGAGTTTGCATGGGCCCACAAACATCACTATACACAAGATGCAACCTGCATATAGCCCTTATTGAATCATCCTTTGGAAATTTCAAACATTGCATCTTACCCAAGATACAACCTTCACAAACATGGTTAACAGGTGCTTCAAGAGGCGGCAAATAAGCAACCATATTAAATTTCTGCAGCAAACACAGTAAACTGGCAAAATTCAGATGTCCAAAATGTGCATGCCAAATTTTTGCATCTGAAACTGCATTTACCAAAAAAATTCCACACTTGTTATTCAAAGTGAGCTTATACAACCCACTGTATAACATTCTTGATGCAACAATCTCATCACCAAAACTGAGATCATGAATTATACATCTGTCATCCACAAATTTGACTACAAGACCAAGTCTAGCAAGTACATACAAAAGGTTCTTTTTTATCCCATGTACATAAAACGTATCGACAAGTGTGAAAGAACTGCCATTTTGCAGCAATCAGCACAATCTTTCCAACTCCCTTGACCGGATAAGCGGCATTGTTTGCACAAGTGACTATATTCCTGTGAGGGACATCCTCGAAAGAGATAAAGAAGTCACGATGAGAGGTAATGTGCTTTATAGCACCACTATCAAAGTACCACACATGAGCATCTGCAAAAATTGACATACATGTATCATGGATAGAAGGATCATAAGTGCACTATGCATTAAAATCCCATTCTTCATCTACATCATATCACAATCTCATTTTATAGAAGACTCAACAATAGTTGCACTTGTAGTGGAACCAACCTCTTCTTCTTAGCCTCTTTAGCCTTCAATTTCGGACACTGCTTAATCAAGTGATCATTAGCTTTACAATAATGGCAATGCATCTTCTTTTTTTCCCTCCACCAAAATTACCAGACGAAGTGTTGCCAATAGAAGCACTAGGAACATGTGATCTACCACCCATAGAAGAACCATAAGAAGTGGCTATATTGCTATTAACACTTTTTCTTTGAGCAACAATAAAGTCTTGTTCAACTGCATACTATTTAGTCTTGTTTTTTCTGGAAAGTTAGTCTTGCAATAGCAATGTGCATAATGCATCAAACTTGACAACATCATGATTTCCTTTGATCATAAGTCCCCAAGCACTAGCAAAGGCCTAGTAGGAATCTGGCAAAGCATCAAGAAGAGTCAGCATAAGAAAACTGTCAGAAATGACTTCACTTGTAGAAATAAGTTGCTCATTAATATCCTTGATACCATCAAGGAAAGTGTCCATTTTATCTTCCTCGTGCATAATCTTTGACTCCAACTCTTTACGTAGCAATGCAATTTTAGCCTCATTGTTGCGACTTGCATAAAGACCAGCCAGAATATCCCAAGCTTGTTTTGCATATTTAGCTAGACAAATGTGAGGAGTAATAGTGTGCTTCATAGATATTTCAATCAATGCATGATATTGTGCATCTTTTACATCCCAACGAGCTTGCTTAGTCGTTGACAAAACAACTCTAGCAGCAACCACCCTACCACCAAAACTTGCAGCATCCTCAACATTGCTTATATCCATAGAACTAGGACATATGTCAATGCCTTGAACAAAATTCCAAATGCCCTTTTGACACAAGGACATGTTGCATCATGTAAGACCACATAGGGTAATTATCCCCATCCAATTTATCATCAATAGCAAACATCTCGAACACATCTGTGTTATTGTCAGCCATGGTGAATGCATGCACCTGATGTGAAAACTTTTCAAAAAGAGGAGACATGAAGCTGGACTAACACGTGCTATGTGTCACAACCCATAGAAGACTGTAAGGGATCTACTATGCAGAAAACGGCATTGACAAAAAAATTTGCACAAAAGAACGAAAATGTTCTGATACCAAGTTTTGAAAATAGGGTTGCAGGGAAACCAACATTAGCTTGGAGAAAATGAAGGAAGCTCAAGGCACACAATAGAGAGTAGTATTACTTAGTGTGCAATGAAAAGATAAGTTATTCCTAGAATGATGGGCGTATATACAATGCATGCAAGAAAAAAACTTCTAGTGGGAAAAAATACCCCGACAATCCTAAGTGTGCTCACACACATCACTATCACATATGTATGGTAACACAAAGATTGCACCCAGTACCTGTGTCTTTTTCTTCTCTCTTCTTCTCCTCTCACCGTGCCAATGTAGCACTCCACCCTAGGAGGTACACTTGCAGATTGTCTCCTACTCTCTATCGCTCATTGTCTCTCTCAGACCGTGCGTATTGTCGATTATGTGCTTGCAGGATTTTCCAAGTATGTAGACCTATTAGTTTAATGGCTTGTGCTATGTGATTTTTAATATTTTTCAGGGGCCTCTACGCTCTGGCTCGTAGCAATAATCTTCCTTTCTAGCCACTCACTCTAAAACGTGATCGATGATATAAAGAGGATAGTTATCTTTTATAGCTATAGCATTCACCTTTTTGAGGTTAACGCATGTTGGAATTAGGGTTGCAGACAAACACACACAGCTTGGAGAAGACGAAGGAAGCTCAAGGTACACAATAGAGAGTGTATTCCTTAGTGTGCAATGGAAAGATAGATAGCCCTAGAGTGATGGGCGTATATACAATGCACGGGGGGAAAAACCTCCTAAAGAGGGAAAAAATGCCCCGGCGGTCCTAGTGTGTTCACACACATCACTACCACATGTATATGGTAACAAATCCCCCCTGGAGTGATGCGGTGAACGAGAGCTGGCACATGAGTAAAGGGAAGTGCCATGCCCTGAGGACAGGATCATTCCACAAAGGGGAGTAAGCCCAAAGCTTTGCCGAAAGCTTCAAGCTTCTCACGAGACAATGCCTTTGTGAAAAGATCTGCAAGGTTGTCCTGTGTTGGCACATAAGCCAAGCTGATCTCTCCTGCTGAGAGCCTCTCCCTGACATAGTGGTAATGCACCTCAATGTGCTTTGTGCGAGCATGAAAAACTGGGTTCCTCGCAACTGCCAATGCGCTCTGACTGTCAGTGTAGATAGTGTTGGCAGTGTCATGTCCAACACCCAAGTCAGCCATAAGGCGTCTGAGCCATACACACTCAACCGTAGCTGTGAAGACTGCCCTGTACTCAGCCTCACAACTCGAAGTGGCCACAGTAGGTTGCTTCTTGCTCAACCATGATATACATGAACTGCCAAGCATGAAACAAAAACCACTTGTGGACACTCGCGTGTCAAAACAACCAGCCCAATCTGAGTCCGAAAAAGCATGTAAGTCTGGCGGCAATGATCCCCCCTTGGGATAAAACAAGCCAAGATGTAAAGTGCCACTAAGGTAGCGGAAAATCCTCTTGACAGCCTGCCAATGCTTAGACCCTGGGCTATGCATAAATCTGCTGACCTGCGAGACTGCAAACTGAATATCTGGCCTCGTGTTGCATACATAAATGAGGCAGCCAACAGCAGTTTGGTAAAGAGTGACATCAGCAGGATCGCCAGCATCATGTAGACTCAACTTCAAACCTGTTTCCATGGGAGTGGCAATAGGTTTGCAATCCTCAAGTCCAAACTTACATAGCAATGTCTCTATGTAACTTTTCTGACACAAGGCAATACCACCATCACACTGCTTAAACTGTATACCCAAGTAATGATGCAACAGCCCCAAATCTTTCATCTTGAAAGTAGCATTCAAATCAGCCTTAAATTCAGCAATATGTCTCTCATTTGGTCCAGTGATCAGCAAATCATCAACATAAAGAACCACAATGAGAAATACATCATCCTCACGCTTTACATACAATGTGCTTTCTGTTGGACTGTTACGAAAGCCTCGTTTAACCAAATGAGTGTCAGCTTTCTCATACCAAGCACGAGGAGATTGCTTCAACCCATACAAAGCCTTCTTACATTTGCACACTTTGTCCTCTTGTCCTTTTATGACAAAACCGCGAGGCTGCGTTACATAAACTTCCTCAAATATGTCACCATTCAAGAAAGCAGTAACAATGTCTGATTGATGTACATCCCAACCAAAATGAGCTGCCAATGCACATAGAAAACGCACAGTAGTCATACGACAAGTGGGAGCAAAAGTCTCTTCATAATCTATGCCTTTTTGTTGTGCATAACCCTTTGCAACAAGTCGAGCCTTATGGCGATCGATCTCACCATCCGGCTTGCGTTTCAACTTGTAAACCCACTTGGTACCAATGGCCTTTTTGCCAGGAGGCAAATCACATAAAGTCCATGTGTCATTCTCTATAAGTGCATCATATTCTGATTTCATGGCAGCAATCCAATTTTCTGAATTCTGTGCTTCATCAAAAGACAGAGGCTCCTCAACATCATGTAAACTAGACACAGCCAAACCATAACAATCTGATGCATAAGATGCATGGCGAGAGCCTGAACGAGTACGACTAGATAAAGGTGCATCCAATTTACTATCACGCAAAGTGTGCACCAGCCATTTTGGCATACCTCTAGCCTGCTCATTTTCAGCCCTTTCCTCATCAAGTACATCATGTACATCTGCATCAGTAATAGGCTGTTCTAAAACATTTTCAGAAACCCCCATAGGCTGTACATTTGCCTCATTGGAACTTACATTCGTATTTCCACCACTGAAAAGAGGCAACAAAGTGTCATAAATGTCCTGTGAGCTTACATTACTGTCTCTAGTACATGACAGCAAGGGTTGAACAGAATCTTCCACAAACACTACATCCCGTGAAACCAAAATACGTTTTGTTTGCGGATGATACAACCTGTAACCTTTGCTTTCAGCACTATAACCAACAAAAATACATTTGACAGCCTTATCATCCAATTTTCTGCGCTGCACTTGTGGCACCAAAGCATATGCCAAACAGCCAAAAACACGCATGTGCTCAATAGAAGGTTTTCTATCATGCCATGCTTCATATGGAGTAATAGACTGCAAAGCTTTCGTAGGACACCTGTTAAGTACATAAGTGGCACACATGATGGCCTCAAGCCAAAAAGAATGCGGCAAAGCTTGACTTTTGACCATACATCGTGCCATTTCCGTTAGTGACCTGTTTTTCCTCTCAGCAACACCATTTTGCTGAGGTGTATAAGGCACTGTACATTGGTGTTTTATCCCACGACTAGCCAGAAATGCATTAAATTCATGAGACATATACTCCCCCCCTCGATCGGAACGGAGGGTGCCCATAGTACATTTTGAGACATTTTCAGCCATAGCCAAAAATTGTTTGAAGCACATAAAAACTTCGGACTTCTCTTTAAGCGGAAATACCCACGCATGCCTAGAGTAATCATCAATGAAAGTCACGAAGTACAGGTAATTGCCCAAGGACGGAGTTTGCATGGGCCCACAAACGTCACTATGCACAAGCTGCAACCTGCATGTGGCCCTAACTGAACCATCCTTTGGAAACTTAGAACGCTGCATTTTACCCAGAATACAGCCTTCACAAACATGTTTGATAGGTGCTTCAAGAGGCGGCAAAGAAGCAACCATATCAGATTTCTGCAAACGCAGCAAACTGGCAAAATTCAGATGACCAAAACGTGCATGCCAAAGTTTTGCATCTGAAATAGCCCTTGAATCTGCAACAGCATTTGCAAAATTTTGTCCACACTTGTCATACAAAGTGAGCTTATACAGCCCACGGCACAAAAGCCCAGATGCAACAATTTCATCACCAAAACTGAGATCATGAACTGTACATCTGTCATCCACAAATTTGACTACAAGTCCAAGTCTAGCAAGTGCGGATACAGACAATAGATTCTTCTTGATCCCAGGTACATAAAGTGCATCAACAAGTGTGAAGGAACTGCCATTAGCAGCAGTGAGCACAATCTTTCCAACTCCCTGAACTGGATAAGAGGCGTTGTTGGCACAAGTGACTGAATTCCCATGAGGGACAGACTCGAGAGAGGTAAACAATTCACGATGTGAGGTAATGTGCTTTGTAGCACCACTGTCGAAATACCACACATGTGAATCTGCAGCAACTGACAAGCATGATGCATCATGGACAGCAGGATTGTAAGTGCACTCTACGCTAAAAGCCCATTCTGCATCAACATCAGCATCACAATCTCCTTTCACAGAAGACTCAACAATGGCTGCATTTGTAGTGGAACCAGCATTTGCAGTGGAACCACCCTCTTTCTTCTTAGCCTCTTTGGCCTTCAACTTAGGACACGACTTGATCAAGTGATCATTGGCTTTACAATAATGGCAACGCATCTTCTTTTTGCCCTTATCACCAGAATTGCCAAACGAAGTGCTGCCAGCAGAAGCATTAGGAACAGAATTTTTGCCACTCGCAGCAGAACCATAAGAAGTGGCTGCATTATTGTTACCACCCTTTCTTTGAGAAGCAATAAAAGCCTGTTCAACTGCACGCTGCCTAGTCCTGTTTTTTCTAGAAAGTGACTCTTGCAACAGCAATGTGCATAATGCATCAAACTTGACAACTTCAGGATTTCCTTGGGTCATCAGTCTCCAAGTACTAGCAAAAGTCTGGTAGGAATCTGGTAAGGCATCAAGAACAGTCTGCACAAGGGAACTGTCAGAAATGACTTCACCTGCAGAAATGAGTTGCTCATTGATATCCTTGACACTAGCAAGGAAAGTGTCCATATCATCTTCCTCATGCATAATCTTCGACTCTAGCTCTTTACGCAGCAAAGCAATTTTAGCCTCATTGCGGCTTGCATAAAGACCTGCTAGAATATCCCAAGCCTGTTTTGCAGATTTTGCTGAACGGATGTGAGGAATAATGGTGCGCTTCACAGACAATGCAATCAATGCATGAGCCTGCACATCCTTAACATCCCAACGAGCTTGTTCTGCTGTAGGCAAAACAACTCTAACAGCTGCAATCCTTGCAGCAAGACCTGCAACATCCTCAATATCGCCTACATCTTCAGAACCAGGACGTACATCAATGCCCTGCACAATGTTCCAGACACGTTTTGACACAAGAACGTGTTGCATCATATAAGCCCACATAGGGTAGTTGTCCCCATCCAACCTGTCCTCAGCAGCAAACATCTTGAACACATCTGTGTTGTTGTTGTCAGCCATGGTAAATGCTGCACCTGATGTGAAAACTGCCCGAAAATAGGAGAAATGGAGCGGGAACAACTTGTGCTATATAGCACAAACCGTAGAAGACTATAAGGCACCTGTTATGCAGAAAACGGCACTGACAGAAAATCTGCACAAAATGACGAAATAACCTGTGCAGTACTACCCGTAGTGGAAACGGAGGCCGAAATGAGCCCAAATCAAAATTCTGAGCAGACCAAGCTCTTCGAGCACTCCCAAAATATTTGTCGACCTGCGAACGCTTGCCAAAGCTCACTGAAATCGGAGAAAGTGAGCAGGCGTGTGCTGGAGCAGCTGGCGACTAAGCCCGGGAGGACGTGACCTGCTCTGATACCAATTGTTGGAATTAGGGTTGCAGAGAAACACACACAGCTTGGAGAAGACGAAGGAAGCTCAAGGTACACAATAGAGAGTGTATTCCTTAGTGTGCAATGGAATGATAGATAGCCCTAGAGTGATGGGCGTATATACAATGCACGGGGGAAAAAACCTCCTAAAGAGGGAAAAAATGCCCCGGCGGTCCTAGTGTGTTCACACACATCACTACCACATGTATATGGTAACAACGCACACTCTTAGTTTACCGTTTCTCTTTGGTGTACCACAATTGGGGACTCCCAGTATGTGTGTTCTATTTTGTATAGATGAATTCCATCTCCTTGAGTTTTTAAATCTCTACCTTGATCTTTTTAGCAAATGTCTCATTATAGGTATAGGGTCTGTGTGTTTTATTTCATATAGATGAAGTCCACCTCCTTGATTTTTTCAATCTCTTCCTTCATCCTCTTTACAAATGTCTCATTATAGGTATAGGGTCTTTGTCTGCTTCGCTTGGCATTATCTTGCATGGATAGAGTGTAGATGTCACTTCCTTGATATCTTTTTAAGACCATGAAAAAACATCCCAAAATTCCTTTAACATTTTGATGAGGATCTCCTCTTCTTCTTGAGACAGGTCAGGTGCTCTGTCAGCTAGTTTTGATTCTTCCTCAGGTTTTTCTAGGTCAATCTTTTTTATATATTTTGGCTCTTTGTAGGATTTCCCTGGTTCCCTAGACTGTCTCACGGGTTTCTCTACAACGAACCTTTGGTTCTACAAAGTATTCTTCTTGTAATGCAATGGAATGCTAATGTTTCCTTGTTTGTTGCTTTCTGATTCCATTTTAGTGGTCCAAACCTCTTTCAAGGTTCTTTTCAGTTTCCAATATTTAGAATTCCTTTCCATTTTAGTCATTGATGGTTCTTTTTCTTTTGCTTTGTTGTCTTTGTGCGATTTTTGTTTTGTTTCAATTTGTCATTTTGTGTTCTTCTCTTTTTCTGAGATGGGGTATATGTTTGTGATTTTGTCTTTGATTCAATCTTCTGCATTAATTATCATTAAAAATGTCATCTTGCCCTCAATCTCTAACACGTATTGGTTTCTTTTTTATTTTCCTTCTCATTTTTTTGTATCTTTGCCGTCTTTGATGGTGATTGAAAAATGCAAAGTAATTTTTCTCTCTTCCTCGAGAGCAAGAATTTTCCTCTATGGTAAGAGCCTCCTCCTCTAGCTCATCTATAGCATATCATAATAGTGATCAGAGAAAACTTGCTAATCATTCAATGGCACAATAATTACCATGTGGATTGGAACAATGTTGTAGACTTCCTCATCATTGAATAAGGTTGATGTAGACTCCCTGCCACAAACGTCCATGGTGGCTAAAATCTAAGCCCACTCAAATGGCTCGAATAAGTATTTAGGTAAATATTCAGGTACATAATCGGCATCGTTTACTTCTCAACCCAAGATATAATCCTCTCTTTAAATTACCATTCTCTAAAGCCCCACACATCTAAATAGGAGTGTCTTTGTTCAACATTGATGGTAATTTAGTTTCGGCTTATGTTTTCAAATCGAACTCTTGGATAGGTGTTTTTAGGACATCCTTGTAAGAGTGACTTTTCCAGTTTACTTGTGTAATTGATCCAGCTTCCCCAATTTCCCGAACTTTTTATGTGGCTATGGCAATACCAAGTCCACTATTTAGTACAACCATGGTTTTTACATTGTCAATTTCCATAGGAAGAGTTGTGATTCCTTTGTTTTCCTTGCAATAATCTCCCGCTTTGCTCATAGGAACGGATTTGACATGTTTACTTCAAGAGTATTATAAGGACAACTCGTTGGCTCTCTCTTTGTTAGTCCTATAATCCCCACTTTTTCTAAAGTGTTTGGTAGAACTTTCCATCGATGTGGTCTGATCTTCAACAATTCTCCCAATGTTATGGTGCACTGAACATGTGTTGACATGATTGATTGAAGGTTATCCATATATAAAGTCTGCATTGCCTGGTTTAGTTTTGTGTTCTTACATACTATAATTTTAGGTTTGTCATTCTCAACCAAAGAATCCCTCAATTCTTTAGTGTCTTTTATTTCCACTAGTTCTTGCTTAGTTTTATCCTTTATTGGATTCCCAAGGTTTTCTAGCTTTGCTTTCTGTGCTTTCATTATTGTTTGCATGACTTACACTAAGTTCTGGTAATCTTCTAGCTTTGCTGCTTCCATATCAAGAGTTGGGTAGTTTTCCATTTTGTTTCTATTGTTTGACCTGAGTTTTCTCAACAGTTAGCTATGCAAGGAGATGCAACATGCTGGTATGGGGAGATGACATCATGCTTTCAGGGACATGGGTTCAGCATGAACAGAGTGCCTCCCCTCCAGTACTTATGGATGCACCCTCTCTGACTGTTACACAGGCCCTCATTTCACTCTCTCTCTCTCTCTCTCTCTCTCTCTCTCTCTCTCTCTCTCTCTCTCTCCATCCAGCCGGCCCCTTGGGGGCCATACACTATTTTCACAAAAATCCAGGCAATTAAAATGCGCTCAGCGTGCACGGACACAGGTGCACAAAGTGCAGTTGCAGCCCCTACGCAAGAAGACATGCAACATGCCTTCACCCCTCCAAGAACACCTACATGTGCATGGGTGCAAGCGTGCGCCCACCGCTTGCGTGCGCCACAAAAAGGCATGTGACTTTACAGAGGCGGCATAAGTAGCATCTTGATCATGACACTCTTACCACATCTAGTAGCAGCTAGATAAGATTGCAGAAAGCCTCGCTCAAACTTGAATCTTGATGTATCTGAAGAATCACTTATAATAGAAATTGAGACTCAACACGCCCTAAAATTCAAGCTTGAGGTGCAAACACTGTCGACATAGCATCCTACAATCACCCGACATGAGCATTCTTGCAGCCTGGCATAAACCTACCACACGGTACAAGTGTTCGGCATTGAATTATGTACAAGTTCACACAACTACAGAAAAAATGAGCACGCAAACTGACATGTATCCCAAAGAAATGAAGACAACCAACATTGACTCTTGACTAAGTGACTAAAAACTGATCAAGAGTATGGTGCTTTATACAATAACTGATGCCATAGAACTTCTGATGGTCACATTGTTTAATTGGCCCACCACTTACCCAGCAACGCACTAAATTGTTCATTGCTGCTAGCTTGCTCCAAGTTTATATCCTACACAATAACGATGTAATACATGCAAGTGTACAGGAAATGCCCCGGATTTGTGAATAGCATCAATCACCGGAGTCCAGCAAAACTGGTCACCTCAACCTAAGCCTGTGTTACTGCTGTCAGGACAAAGCACAAAACACATAAAATCATGTGCCACAATCAGGAAAAGTAGTTTGCTACATGTCCTGTGCAAACCTTCACTCCCTGATGCCAGCTAAAGGGCCTCCTTCAGCTGGAAGGTTTTTGACAGTGCGCGAGCTCTGTCGTACTCACTCAGCTCAACAAGCATGCGAATCAACCTTCTCACAAGTCCTAAAACATCATCAGAACTGACACCTTTTCGCTTCTCAATCGCTCTGCCAATGCTTGTTAGAAAGTCAGCCAAAGGCTGAAGCTTTGGCCTGCAAGTAAAACAAAGTAGATGAGCCTCAAAATTGCAGTTGAGAAGATAGACAAAAAGCATTGACAACTTGTCTGAAGCTAGGGAGAAGGAGAGTAGACTTTTATATACCTTAAGTAGGTCAGAAAAGTCTAAACTTATACTTTTCAGCAGGGGCTACAACAATTCCAAAAAAAAACAAAAGCAAGGTACAAAGAAAATGATAAAGAAGGCAAAATAAATCACTGAGTAGTTTATTTGTTTCTTAACAGAAAATAGATGGAAACAAACATCTTTTACTTGTAAAGTGCTCTTTAGAAAAGGCTTAGGCAAAGTAAATGAGAGAAGCTTCTGAAACTTTAAAACAAGTGCTCAACTTCAGAGACAATCACAACAAGGATAAGACAGCACAAAGACTACAATCCTATAAATGAGACTCCATGCAACAATACAAACAAAAGACAAAAGAGAAAATTCTTAAATCCTAATATACATAAAATACTAAAGACTACGTACGGACCTAGAATAGGCAAAAGATAACCAATACAAAACTTGACAACATGTGACCTTGACTTCACAGCTTGTCCAAACAGGAAGAATAAAATCATGTCATCAATGCATTGGCAATTGCCCAAGAGTAGATGCAGGTTTGTATAGAATTAATTCCTGATTAGAATGTACTCTATGAAACCAACGAACTGACTAAGATGGACATGAATATGTACTTTCATGCTTGAGCTGAGGAAGGACATCAACAAATAGCACATAGCATACTCCTTTTAGTAGCCAGCATAGATGGTCAAGAACACTAGTAAGAGCAAGGTTATGACAATGATGTCTAAAGCCAAAACAGCAGCCATATCGCCATGCCATGGCGGGCCTAATAAGCAAGGTGTTCTCACAGGTGTAACCATACATTTCAAACAGACAACCCTTCATATGAGGCTTTTGAAAATGCGCCTGATGATATCTCCTTCATTCCATCTCGCTCCATGTGAGCGTTTCAGTTAGATTGTAAGAGCATGGCCTTAAGATGAAATATAACAGTTAGTCAGACACAGCAAGGCGAAAGGAGAGATGGACAAGAGAAATATAGACGATCCGAGGCATGACAGAGCCAATCGTAACGTGAACACAGGTGGGTTGATCATGAATGAGCACCCAATTACCACAGCCTTTGCTTTCTGTATCTCAGGGTGTCAAAACAGCTTGCATGGAGGAGGCAGAACACCATCTACTACTACCATTGCTCTATGCATGTGTGTGTGCCTCTGCTGTAAGGTGCAGCGGAAGTGAATGTTGAACTTGGCTCAAGATGAGTGCTCCGAGCTGTGCTCAAGGGTTCCTTTTACTTACAAAAGGAAGAGCCTTCCCTTCCTTTAGTGAGAGAGTGCAATGGACACAGACAAAGTGGATAAGCACTGTGAATGAAGGTGCATGAGACTGAGAGATAGAGAGAAGAATACGACACCAAAATGTTGTCAAACCCTCCTCCGAAGGCCCCACTCTCTATGGCGAGAGCGGTCTACTTATGATTGCACAAATCTTTACAATGCTTGGACTTGCCGACGATGTCGACGACGATGAGGACGACGACGAGACGGGCTGAAATCTGCAAATCTTTATCTGCTGAATTCTGACTCTATATCGGTGACCATGTCGATGACGACGATGCAACGACAACGTGCTGAAAATGCAGATGCTGAAATCTGCGTTTTCCGGGCTGAATCTGCAAACTACTCTGGATCTGACCGTGCGGCGAGGATCTTCTGCGGGAAGGTCAGATCTGCGAGATTCGGGGGTTCTACTGCAGAGTCTGACTGCTGAAAACTGAAAACGCTGGTCCTTCTTGAGGTCTTCTCGCAAAGAATCTGCAAAACGCTGAGAGGTTCTGCAACTGCAAGAACGCTAGGGCTGATTCTTGTTCTGGTGAGAAATCTGCTAACGCTATGGCTGATCTGTGGTCTTGATGCCAAAAATGCTAGGGAGTCATGCTATCTTGTTGTTGCCGGGGCTGATCTGCAATCCAAATCGCCAGGGCTGATTTGGGTGAAAAATGCTAGGCCTTGCCAAAGCAAAAACGTTAGGTTTGCTGATGGGGGTGAGTCTTGCTAAGAAGGTGCCTGTTGAACAGATGTTCCTATTGCCTCTTTTGCCAGAAAGTGCTAGCGCTAGGTTTCTTTATGTACTTGCTTTCTAAAATTGCCCTACCTAGTTCCCAACAAAAGTCACTTAAAAATAATAAGTGAAAAATGGCTAAAATAGGGAAAATAGGTTTTATGCACTGGAAAATGCTCCTAATGGTTTCTAATGGTAATGCTGATGATCATGATGTGTGCAACCACAGGATATGCATCTAATCTAATTGTCTGGACATGCACGGCCTGCGAACAGACTCACAAAAGTGCCAGATCACTTCCTAATCTACCTGAACTGAACCCATGTCATGAAGTAGCTTGTCCACGTACACATAGGGTTAGATGTGCACGTGACATGTGCGTGCGGGTGCATGTGATGTCTGCAATTATGCATCAAGTTCTGGTTTTTGACCAAAAACAGAAATTTAATACCACAAATCTCGCGCCATTACTATGATAGAGGGGAACTACACTCTTCCATGCAAGCACATTGTGTTCATGAAGTCATCTTTCAAGCTCTGGTGTTCTGCTTTACTGTGATTCAAGTCCTTTAAAAGATGACCACTGCCTATCAAGACTGTTATTTCACAAAGTGATGGCGTGGCATGCTGGTACCGAACCGGAAGAGAGAGAGAGAGAGCAGAGCCAAGCTAGAACTGGACTCAAGGACCACAATCTAGTGCAAGCACCCAGATTTGCGTCGCAAACTGCACACGTGTACGGACAGGTGATGATGTGGCACGTACGGGCTGCTGACTTGTCACTTTTTCTACGCTGCTAAGTTTATGGGCGACAAGTTTTATTAATGTAGTTGGCTTTGGTGCTTTTTAGCACTTGTAACAAGTTGCCAAAGAATTACAGAAGGATACACCAAAAACAAGTGTCAAATAGCTCATCAATGATGATCACTATTGAGATAGAGAAACCCACTGTAGCAACCGGAGAATAGGCAAAGATGAGTATGATATAGGGACCACCCTCACGAGGAACACTCTAACCACAAGGAGAGAAACCTGCAAAGGCGAGGAATCGGCAACAAATCCAAGTCAAGGAGTCTCTGGCATAGGAGGTAGGAAGATGTGCGGGAGCAACGGTGTCGAGGGATAAAGGGTTTGCGAGGTGAGTTGGGTCAGCACCGGGCTGCTCACCGTGGGAAACAATATGAGAGACCAGGTCATGTGACACATCCAACCCTATGTGTCCGTGGGCAAGCATGACCAAGGTTCAGTTCCATCAAGTCAACTTAGAATAGGAAGTGATCTGGCACTTTGTGAGTTTGTTCGCACACCGGCATGTCCAGACACTTAGATTAGATGCATATCCTCCGGTTGCACACAGCATGATCATCAGCATTCCCATCAGAATCCATCAAGGGAATTTTCAAGTGCATTAAACCTATTTTCCCTATTTTTGACATTTTCACTTCTTTATTAAGTGACTTTTGTTGAAAAGTAGGTAGGGCAATTTTGCTAAGTTTGTATATAAGCAAACCTAGCGCTAGCACTTTCTAGCAGAAGAGGCAGCAGGAGCACCTTGCTCAACAGGCAACTTCTCAGCAGAACTCCACAGAGGCCTAGCGTTTTGCAAGAGACTACAACACCTAGCATTTTTTATCTTGCAGATTCTTGGCAATAGCAAGAAGCAGAATGTTAGGAAATAAGACGTAGCTAAATAGATAATTGAGTAGATTACTTAATGGAGAGAGACAGATTTATATACACGAGATTATAGAGTAGAGAGAGAGAGAGAGTACACACGATATACGTGGTTCACCCAATGTGGGCTACGTCCACGGGAAAGCAGCCACTCAATGGCTTTAGTACTTCAAAACAAGAAGTAGTTTACAAAGGGATTATACCCTTAATGGAGCTCCCGCCTTGCTTCACTCTCACCACCTCACACTCACCTTGTTGCATCAACTTCACACTATGAAATGTGTGTAGAAATGGCCTCCTTTTATAGGCGAAAAGGGTTGCCCTCTCTTATGAGAGACAGCCATGTGGCCGCCCTTGTGCGAATAAGTCCAAATCGGACCCTCCAATTCGCCCATGTGTGGCCGCCCTTGAGAAGATAAGTCCGCTTTTGAATTCGGCCACCGGCCACCGGCCATTGACTTCCGACCACCAGCCATCGGCCATTGACTACCGGCCACCGGCCAACCGACCGGTTGTTTTCCGACCACTTTCCGGCCACCGTCCGGCCATAATATTCCGGCGAAAAAAAAAAGTCTCGAGGGCCTCCGCCCCCGAGGCCTTTAAAGTTGCCCCTGATTCTTGTCCGTGAAAATTTTGGTTTCCGGTGAGTGATTTTCCTTCACGCACGATGGCTTCTCCTCATAATGGGGGCCTTACAAATGTGCGCTTTTACCACAGAAAATTACAAGGGTAAATCAGGCTCCATACTTAACAATCTCCCACTTGGAGACTGATCTCCAAACCAAACCTGTGACTGCTTTCCATTCTGGCTTCTTATCCTTGAATACCGATTGAAGATGAGCAAAAACTCAACTTCTCCTTGTTGACCACCTTTGTAAACATGTCTGCAGGATTTTCACTTGTATGCACCTTTCCTAGCTTTAGTTGTCCCTCTTCCAAAAGAGTGCGTATGAAGTGATATCTCACCTCAATGTGCTTTGTCCTTGAATGAAAGGCTGAGTTCTTCGCAAGATGGATAGCGCTTTGGCTATCACTGTACAAGACACAATTGTTTTGTTTGAATCCAAGCTCTTCTAAGAATCTGTGAAGCCACAGAATTTCTTTGCTTGCCTCCGTCATTGCTACATACTCTGCTTCCGTGGTAGAAAGTGAAACCACTTTCTGCAGCTTTGAAGCCCAGCTTACTGCTGTGCCTCCAACCGTGAACACATAGCCAGTAGTGCTCCTTCGAGTATCTTTGTCACCTGCCATATCTGCATCAGCATACCCTTCTAGAAAAATATCAATTCCTCCAAAATACAAAGCATTTGTTGTTGTCCCTTTTAGATACCTAAGTATCCACTTCACAGCTTGCCAATGCTCTTTACCTGGGTTGTCCATGAACCTACTCACAACTCCCACTGCATGTGCAATGTCTGGCCTTGTCCAGACCATAGCATACATTAGAGAACCTACCGCTGCAGCATATGGAACTTTAGACATATAGGCTATCTCCTCTTGTGTCTTTGGACACATATCCTTCGTCAGTTTAAAATGATCAGCCAAAGGTGTAGAAACTGGTTTTGCATTTTGCATTGCAAACCTTTCTAGTACTTTCTTGATGTAATCTTCTTAAGATAGCTTTATTGTCTTCTTCGTCCTGTCCCTTGATATTTTCATACCAAGTATCCTCTTTGCAGCACCTAAATCTTTCATTGAAAAAGATTTAGACAGCTCCTCTTTTAGGTCTTTGATGTCCTGCATGTTAGCACTTGCAATCAACATGTCATCAACATACAACATTAGGATGATGAATTTCCCATCTCCCAAATTCTTCGTGTAGACGCAGTGATCGGAGTTGCATCTTGTGAATCCATGATTCAACATCCATCGATCAAACTTCAAGTACCATTGTCTTGATGCTTGCTTTAAACCATACAAGCTCTTCTTTAATTTGCAAACCATTTTCTCCTTACCTTTTACTTCATACCCCTTTGGTTGAAGCATATAGATTTCCTCCTCTAAGTCACCGTGAGGGAATGCCGTATTTACATCCATTTGCTCGAGATTTAGATCATGAGCAGCCACAAGGCTTAAGACAAGCCTAATTGAGTTCATTTTTACAACAGGAGAAAATATTTCATTGAAGTCAATACCTTTCTTTTGAGAAAAACCTTTTACCACAAGCCTAGACTTGTACCTTTTCTTCCCACCTTCTTCTTCCTTTAGCTTGTACACCCATTTGTTTTGAAGTGCCCGCTTACCTTTAGGCAACTCAACCAACTCCCATGTTTGGTTGCGATGTAGTGAGTTCATCTCCACTTGCATGCTCTTCGTCCATCCTTCTTTGGATTTATGTTGCATAGCTTCTTCGTATGATTCCGGCTCTCCAGAATCTGAGATCAAGAGATGGTTGAAGGAAGGAACAAACCTTTCTGGAGGTCTACTTGCTCTTGTAGATCTTCGGGGAATAGGTTGAGGCTCCTCATTTGGTTGACATTGTTGCACATTGTCACCGTTTGCAGTCCTTGAGTTTTCACCGTCCTCAAGCTCCATGTACTCATCACCTGTTTCTTTTGTTTGTTTTCTTTTCAAGTAATCTTTGTACATATTTTGTTCGTTAAAAATTACATCCCTACTCCTTAAGATTTTACCATCTTCAGGATTCCATAGGCGATACCCAAAGTCTCCTTCTCCATAGCCAATGAAGAAACACTTTTTGGACTTTGCATCTAGCTTTGATCTTAGGCTTCTATCTATGTGCATGAAAGCCTCACACCCAAACACTTTGAGAAATGCATAATTCACCGGTTTACCTGTCCATGCCTCTTCTGGAACTCCTCCATCCAAAGCCGTTGAGGGTGACCGATTGATTAAGTACACAGACGTACTTACAGCTTCTGCCCAAAGCTCAAGCGATAGGCCTGCATATAGCCGCATGCTTCGTGCTCGTTCCATGATTGTCCTATTCATCCTTTCTGAAATCCCATTTTGTTGAGGTGTCCTTGGGGTTGTCCTTTGCCTCCGAATGCCATTGCTAGCACAAAAGCTTTCAAAAGCTTGGCTGCAATATTCGCCTCCATTGTCGGATCTAAGGCATTTAACCTTGGTACCTGTTTCATTCTCCACAAAGGCTTTCCACCTTTGAAATATGGAAAATACATCGGATTTATTCTTCATGATATAAACCCATGTTTTTCTAGTCGCATCGTCTATGAATGTTACATAGTACAATGAGCCACCAAGTGATGGTGTACTTGCAGGACCCCAAACATCAGAATGAACCAACTCAAGTTTTTTTATTTTTTCTTTCATTTCCTGATTTTTGAAATTTTACCCTCTTTTGTTTACCATAAACACAATCTTCACAGAACTCTAAGTCCACTTCTTTCAAACCTGGTAGAAGCTTCTTTGTTTGAAGGATTTGCATTCCTTTGGCACTCATATGCCCAAGTCGGTAGTGCCACACCGCACTGTCAACTTCTGTAGTTGCTGCACAAGCTGAAGGTTGTGTGCTAACAGTACACAAGTAAAGTGTACCGACTTTTTCACCCTTGGCAACTACCAAAGATCCCTTTGAGATTTTCCACCGTTTGTTTCCGAATGCAATGTTGTGACCTTCATCGTCCAATTGTCCTGTAGAGATCAAATTTTTGCGAAGAGAAGGAACATGCCTAACATCTTTAAGCTTCCATTCATTTCCATTAGCAGTTTTGACAGAAACTGTACCTTTGCCGACAATCTCACAAGCTTCATCATCTCCCAAGTATACATACCCAAAATTACCTTTGGTGTAGTCTTGGAAATGTTGCTTGTGTGGTGTCGCATGGA
Source organism: Adiantum capillus-veneris (assembly GCF_014529385.1). Classification (NCBI taxonomy): domain Eukaryota; kingdom Viridiplantae; phylum Streptophyta; class Polypodiopsida; order Polypodiales; family Pteridaceae; genus Adiantum; species Adiantum capillus-veneris. The sequence continues at coordinate 1,081,995 of NC_140952.1, forward strand.
ATGAAGCCCCGAAATCTACTATCCAGGAATTAGACACATTGTCTAATGAGAGAATTAGAGCATCTTGCTCTACTTTACCTGCCACATTGGCCTCCGATGTTGGCTTGTTGTCTTGAGACTCCGTCTCCTTCTTCTTCTTGGACCAGCAATCCTTCTTGACGTGGCCCTTCTTGCCGCAGTTCCAACATTCAAGAACTGACTTTGTTCGTGACTTGCTCCGTCTTGAGCGATCACGACCCTTTTGGTTTTTGAACCTCTCCTTAGGCCTTCCTCTTGTTTCCACTGATAGTGCAGCACTTGATGATTCTCCTGTGCTTCTCCTTCGCATTTCCTCGCTTAGGAGAACACCCACAACATCATCAAACTTAAGAGTATTTGTGCCAGAGATAGAATTACTTACAGCCATCACAAGGCTGTCCCAACTATCCGGTAGAGATGATAGTATAAGGACAGCTCGCACTTCATCATCGAAATTGATTTTCACTGATCGAAGTTGACTTATGTTTGTGTTAAAGTCATTTAGGTGTTCTGCAACTGAACCATTGTCTGCCATCTTTAGATTGAACAAGCGCTTCATAAGAAATACCTTATTGGATGCCGATGGTTTCTCGTAGAAGTCGTCAAGTGACTTCATCAAGTCCTCCGTGGTCTTCATCTCCGAAACATTGAAGGCCACCGTTGACGCCAAGCTTAACCGGATTGTTCCCAGTGCCTTTCGATCAAGGACAATCCATGCTTCATCTGCCATTGTTGCGGGCTTCTTCGCAAGACCGCCTAGTCGCAAATAGAGGTCCTTCTGGTAGAGATAGTCTTCAATCTGCATCTTCCAATGTTGGTAGTTTTTGCCGTTGAACTTCTCAATCTTGAGCTTCCCTTCCTCCGCCATAACTCCCACTCAATTCAAGGAATCCTTTCCTTGAGATAATTTAGCTACGAGCAAACCTTGCTCTGATACCAGTTGTTAGGAAATAAGACGTAGCTAAATAGATAATTGAGTAGATTACTTAATGGAGAGAGACAGATTTATATACACGAGATTATAGAGTAGAGAGAGAGAGAAAGTACACACGATATACGTGGTTCACCCAATGTGGGCTACGTCCACGGGAAAGCAGCCACTCAATGGCTTTAGTACTTCAAAACAAGAAGTAGTTTACAAAGGGATTATACCCTTAATGGAGCTCCCGCCTTGCTTCACTCTCACCACCTCACACTCACCTTGTTGCATCAACTTCACACTATGAAATGTGTGTAGAAATGGCCTCCTTTTATAGGCGAAAAGGGCTGCCCTCTCTTATGAGAGACAGCCATGTGGCCGCCCTTGTGCGAATAAGTCCAAATCGGACCCTCCAATTCGCCCATGTGTGGCCGCCCTTGAGAAGATAAGTCCGCTTTTGAATTCGGCCACCGGCCACCGGCCACCGGCCACCGGCCACCGGCCACCGGCCATTGACTTCCGGCCACCGGCCATTGACTTCCGACCACCGGCCATCGGCCATTGACTACCGGCCACCGGCCAACCGACCGGTTGTTTTCCGACCACTTTCCGGCCACCGTCCGGCCATAATATTCCGGCGAAAAAGAATATTCCGGCAAAAAAAAGTCTCGGGGGCCTCCGCCCCCGAGGCCTTTAAAGTTGCCCCTGATTCTTGTCCGTGAAAATTTTGGTTTCCGGTGAGTGATTTTCCTTCACGCACGATGGCTTCTCCTCATAATGGGGGCCTTACAAATGTGCGCTTTTACCACAGAAAATTACAAGGGTAAATCAGGCTCCATACTTAACACAGAAACCCCAGCGTTAGCAAATTCACCTCCGCAGGAACATTTTCAGCCTAGCGTTTTTGCATCAACCTAAAGCCACCAGCGTTTTTGCAAATCATCGCGACAGAATCAGCCATAGGACCAGCGTTTTCAGTTTTCAGCCTTTAGACACAGCAGAACGAGTCCCGAACCTCGCAGATCTCACCTTCCCGCAACAGATCCTCGCCGCACGGTGGGATCCATTGAAGTTTGCAGTTTCAGCCCGGAAAACGCAGATTTCAGCATCTGCGTTTTCAGCGCGTCATCGTCGCATCGTCGCCATCGACATCGTCACCGACATAGAGTCAGAATTCAGCAGATAAAGATTTGCAGATTTCAGCCCTTAGCATTTTCAGATTTCAGCCCGCCTCGTCGTCGTCCTCATCATCGTCGACATCGTCGGCAAGTCCAAGCATTGTAGAGATTTGTGCAATCATAAGTAGACCGCTCTCGCCATAGAGTGGGGCCTTCGGAGGAGGGTTTTACAACGTCTCTGTTGTCGTATTCTCTTCTCTCTCTATCTCTCAGTCTCATGCACTTTCACGCACACTCTTCATTCACTTTGTTTGTGTCCATTGCACTCTCTCACTAAAGCCACGGAAGGCTCTCCCTTCCATAAGAACAAAAAGGAACCTTGAGCACAGTTTGGAGCACTAAATTTGAGCAAAGTTCAAACATTCATTCCGCTGCACCTTACATTGGTATCAGAGCTTTGGCAGTGTTCTGTATCACTCAAGGAAAGAACCACAATAATTTTTTTTTGCTTTCTGCGGTCGCACGTAACCCAAGTTCTCTTAGGCGTGTCGATTCCTAATCGTGTTTTTGAAGAGTGACAGGAAACCCAAGAAAGAAGGGCTTGTCCAGCCTCCCCTTGTGCCTCTTTTCACTCATTGAGAGCGGACCGTGCACTTAGCCGCCAGCCAATCGACGTGAGGTGGGAAAAAGCAACTTTGGTGTGAGCGCAAGGCCGCCAAGGGGTGCGCCCGCGGAAAAGGGCAGAACTCGGGTGAAGAGAAGATCCTTCTCTAACACAGATTGCAAGCTAAAGAAGAACCTCAAGAACCTCAAGACCCGCAAGAACCTCAAGAACTCAAGAACTCACCTCAAGAACTCAAGAACTCAAGAACCCCAAGAACCAAGACCCCAAAGAACCCAAGTTCCTCGTGAACTTAAGAACCCAAGACCACAAGAACCCACGACTTCAGAAGTGGTCATCACTCGAAGCGGAATGGATACTTCGCTTGGAGGTGATGAGCATGAGGGAGGCGAAGAAGAATTTTCCCCACCAGGAGGTTTTTCCGACCCTTCCCCATCTACGCCAAGGATTGCACTAACTCCTATGGAGGAGTTGGAGCAGATGTTTATGGACAGGAAGCTAGAACGCGAAGCAAGAAGAGTAGAAAGAATGGCAGAAATGGATCGCAAACACGCAGAAAGAAAAGCAGAAAGAAAGGCAGCCATAGAGCGTGAGCATGAGCAAGCACGACACATGCAAAAGTTGTTGCGACTCATTTCTCAAGTACAGGCACAAATGCAAGAGATTCGGGAAAAGGAGACTCTCTCAGTCTCTTCTTCTCCAAAGCATGATACACGAGATTTGCATGATGATTTGAATGACAAGCATGATAATTTGCATGATGATCAAGATGTGATTTCTCACAAGCATGATGATTTGCATGATGATCAAGATGTGATTTCTCACGAGCATGATGATTGGCATGATCAAGATGTGATTTCTCACAAGCATGATGAGTTGCATGAAGATGATGTGATTGTTCACAAGGATGATGTGTTAGTTGATGCTTTCTTTAGTGAAGCTACCCTCATTGCAGATTCGATCAGTCACGAAGAACTGATCTTGGCTTTCGAGTCGAGGTCCAAAGAACCCCTTCAGGAAGAACCGATCTTGGCTCTCGGACTAGGTCCAAAGAACCCTTACAAGGAGTACTATGTGTTCGAATGATTCGTCAGCACGCATTGTTCGAGTGTTTCATTCGTGATCGTTTCCTGTATTTTTGTCAGCGTATTTATGTGATCCCTCCTTGGCATGACACACTTGTAGAAAGAGCACATGAAAGTATGAGCACCAAGCATGGGCATTTCCGTTGTGAATTGTCACAGTTGATTGATTCACTCTCAGGGGACAGTTTGAGAGACTTCAGGGCAGCTACGATCTCATGCGAGAGCTTAGAGAGGCGTTCCTTCGACTCTGGCGCCTGGGCCTTTCTTCACCATCGTCCGGGGTGAGCTCAGATGCATAAGCATCTTTTTCTCGGAAGTGATTGCCTAGCTCATGGTCAATGCACAACGTTTCTATGTTTTCTCGTTGAAGTTGTTTCAAGGAGATCTCCCAAAGGAGATTCTTGAAGAAGACCAACCCGAGATCGTAGATGAAGTAGAAGACATCGAGTGTTGGCAGAGCTTGCTTTGGACAATGCTTCACATTATATGCATGGAGGATTTCCATTTTAGTAGCTGCAACAAAAAAAAAAAATTAAACTGATTTCTTACATCAAGAATTATTGCTTTATATACGCAGTGGGTTTTTTTTTTAGACATTTCTAACAATTGCCTTAAACTCCATTGGAAGCCCATGCCAGGGTGGCCAGTTTATGGATTGAAAAACGTACCATTGGACAAAGAACTTTGCCTTTGCCGTGCATGGGGCAAAGTACGAGATCAAGAAGCCCTCATCTTCTTCGACGGAGGAGCCAAGGCCAACTTCATTTCTCTTGAATTGGCGGCTCAACTTGGAATTACGCCCGGCAAAATGGGGCCACAGGAGGAGGCAGTTCTAGCGGCACCCAGACGGGATGTTTCCATTACACCTGTCATTGGCAGACTTCGTTTGCATTGTCGGGAGTATTTAGGGCACGAGGACTTTTATATCGTGCCTTTGGAAGGGTGTGGCGTCCTCCTAGGAATCCCTTCGTACCACAAGAACAACGACCTGGTTGATTATCGGGCAAGGAAACCTACTTTGAAGAATGTGAATAAAATCCAGTCTTTTTGTTTACTCGATCTTCTTGAAAGAGCTCAATGATGAACAACGAACCAATATGTCTGAATTGGAAAAGGAACGACAAGAATTTATGCACACATTGGCTAATTGTTTCTCAGAAGGCCTACCAGGCGAGTTACCTCCAACTCGTCCTGAGGACCATACTATTGATTTTATTCCGGGAAGCACACCACCGAACCTGCCACCTTATCGAGTTAGCCGAGCACAGAATGAAGAAATAATGAACCAAGCAAAAGAACTTCTAGAAAAGGGTCTCATCCAACCTAGCACGTCACCTTTCTGTTCTCCGGTATTGCTAGTACTAAGAAAAACGGATCTTGGAGAATGTGCATTGACTATAGAGCTCTTAACAAAATCACCTTCTCGACAGACTACAAGGATCCTCTTGTTTTAGCAGAATTGATCTAAAGAGTGGATATCATCATATCCGAATTGCCCCGAGGGATGTCTACAAGACAGCTTTTCGGACAACCTTTTGTTTATACGAATATTTGGTTATGCCTTTTGGACTTACGAATGCTCCAACAACATTTAATCAAATGATGGATAGGATTTTTCGAGAGTATCAATCTTTTGTGGGCACTTTCTTTGACGACCTTATAATTTTCTCCAAGAATGAAGCACAACACAGACATCATCTGTTACAGGTCTTTCAAGCATTACGGAAGCATAGATTGGTTATCAATGCAAAAAAGAGTGAATTTACATTTCTTGGGGCATATTGTCTCAGCACAAGCAGTGCAAATGAACCCGGCCAAAATTGAGACTATTCGTGATTGGCCTAGCCTAAAGAATGTTCATGAAGTTCGAAGCTTTTTGGGCTTGTGCTCTTACTATCCGCAATTCATTAGAAAGTTTGCATAGATAGCTTGTCCTCTGCATTTACTTACTCAAAAAGAAGTCCCATTCATGTGGGGATTGACGGAGGTTACCACTTTTCAGACCCCCAAAGAGAAATTGACTATCGGACCAGTGTTGGCTTTGCCAGATTTGTAAAAGCCATTTGAAGTTTATTGTGATGCTTGTGGTCGTAGTCTGGAAGCAATTTTGATGGAAGAAGGCCATGTCATTGCATACGAGAGCGGGATGTTTTCACGTCCAGAGTTGGTAGCACAAATTTATGAAAAAGAGCTATTGGCAGTTATCCATCTCTTACACAGTGACGACACTATAGTCTATTTTACTTGGAGCTGATTTCAATGTCTTTACGGATAATCAAAGTTTACGCTACTTCTCACGAAAGCAGCTTTCGGAAAAGCAAATGCGATGGGCTAACATCCTATCACAATTCTAGATTGTCCATGATTACGGACAGAAGAACTTAGTGGCAGATTCACTGTCTCGGAAGCCCTTGGTTGAACCGGCCCATAGGGCGGTAGACTTTGGCTTTCACCAAACTTCTTTATTTTAGATTTTCACACACAGAGAGAACTTTGCAAAGGTAACCTACGACGGGGTTTAACACTTAGAAAGCACACGCGGTTCAGAAGCTAGAATGCTCCAAGCAAACGCCGACAACCTGTAGGCTATAAAATTGGTGCCTCTTTCGATATTTCTTTAATCTTTAAGAGGGTAATTACAAAGAAGAATCCTGGGAATTCTTTACCTGTATCCAGCTAGATGCCACACACCTGTACATGAGTCAAATGAAGAGCCCTCTTGAGGGGCATCACATTACTACACGTAGGGGAGAGAGAGAGAGAGAGCAGTGTAAGGTGTGCAGGACATGACTTAGCTTGCAGTCAATAGCTCTTGACCTGTGACAAAACTTGCAAATGAGCTCCCCCAGCTAGAAATCGAGCACCCCTTCTTGCTGCAAGAGAAACGTGCACCACAGTGTGCCACTTGGTACATTTACAAGCAATTTCCCGCTTTGGGCTTCCCGCTTAAAAATCTCCCGATTGGTTGCCTAGTTGTGTAACAGACTTGGACACTCCAAGTCAAGAATCAATCACGACAGCACCAAATAACCACTTCAAAACAGTTCACAGTTCACAATAGATTTTCACTGGCCCGGCGGAGTTCCGTGCCTAGAGATATTGGGCCCAAAGACTGGCACCCCTTTCGGTATTTCTTTTTGTATTAATCAGTGTTCAAGGTACAAGAGTGGATCGGGTCTCACTCTCAGACTCTGCGTCCACATGCTCTGCAGAGTGGGAGCCCAATCCACATGTTTATTTTACAAAGGATGCCAAAAGCAGAGCCCCAAAAGCTTAAAATCAAAAGCCTGAAAAATAAAGCAAAGGCTCTTTCTCTCACAAGCTCTCTTGAGCTTCAAAAAATAAAGCAAAAGTATTCTCTCTCTCTCTATCTCAAATTGCGTAGAGCAAAAAGCAAAAAGTAGCCACGCAATTTTCAGCCAAGCGCAATCTCCGCCGCTTTTTCCGGGCCTTGCCATACGATGCCACATCAGCATGCCTCCGCAAATTCTAGGATTCAATCCTGTTGTCATTAGGGTTAGGGCTAGGATTTCTAGCAAGTTTTAGGGTTAGGGTTTTCTGGCAGATTGTAGGGTTTGCAGGTTTTAGGGTTAGGGTTTCCAGAATTAGGGTTTTCAGCACCAGTTAGGGTTTCGGCTCTCGAGCAGACACATCATCACTTTGTGACATAACCCCCCTCTTGAAAGCATTGTAATCGTCCTCGATTACGCCAGCAAAATAGACAGAGGCCATAAACCGTCTTAGCAGACACTGACTGTTAGTACCTACGTACTAGGAACACACATCTAGCACATGTGCAAATCGACAGTCACATCACACGACATCACAGGACATCACTAGACATACAGGACATCACATGACTTTCAACATTCATTCGGATCTTAGACCATGATTTATCGGCAATGTAGCTAGCAATCGCATCCAGATCCAATCAAGACCTCATCGATGTCCGATAGACTAACCCCTATTGCAACCATGTCTATTCAAGATCGATCAAACCAAAATGCTGCAATCATTTCATCTATCAGTTCCTGCACTTAAAAGAAGTCAAGAACAAATCAGTATCATAATCAAGAATTCCATTTCATAAAGTCATACAGCAGAATATTGTCAGCTTTCAGTATCCCTAAAGCTCAAAGAGACATCAGTGGCTCTAGTATCAAAATCAAGGCATCTGTTGATAAAGGAGCGGAGTAACTTCCCTCTTGTGCATCCCACTGCACCAGATCTCCGGCCAAGCTGAATTCTGGGTTCCATTTGGAGTAGACTATGCTAAATTAAAAGCCTCGAGGTAAAGTTTCACAATCTAAGGAGTATCTGCTAGGTCCTCCTTCTCCATCCACTTCGCATCCAATGCAGGATAGTTCTTGAACTTAACCAAGACCCGCCTTCGGACTTTACCTTTATTCTTTGTATCCTTATGTGCCAAAATCTATTCAGGAACAAGGATCTCCTCGTTTTCTTCCACTTCGGGTTGCTCATCAGGCTCCCCATCATCAGGCACATCACCTTTGAAAGGTTTTAAAAGACTCACATGAAATGCATTGTGAATCCTCCAAGTATCAGGAAGTTTCAGTCGGAAGGAGACATCATTTATCTTTTCAGAGATCTGGAAAGGTCCGTAGTATCGCATACTAAGCTTTGGAAAAAGCCTCTCCTTTCCATTTTTCTTTCTCAGGAGTGCCTTCTCAAAACGTAAGAGCACCCAATCATCCTCCTTCAATTTCAAGTCGCGACGATGGCAATCCGCTGCCTTTTTCTGTCGTCCTTAAGATTTCTGCAAAGTCTCGCGAACCTTGGCAAAAGCCGTATCTAAGTCTCACGTATATTCATCCGCTTCAAAAATCTTATCTTTGGTACTTAGGAAGGGGTGGAACCTTCGCAGCACCTTCAACAATCTCAAATGGCGCCTTCCCCGTCGAAGTGTGTATCGTGTTATTGTAGGCAAATTCCACCAAAGGTAGGCACTTTTCCCATTGAGTCTTCTGATCCGAGATATAAGACTTCAATAAATCTAAAACCACTGAATTAGCAATCTCAGATTGCCCGTCATTCTGCGGGTGGAACGATGACAAGAACTGCAACCGCGAGCCAATGTTCTCCCAAATTGCCTTCCAAAACAAACTCGTAAATCTAGGGTCCCTGTCAGAGACAATCGTCTCAGGCATGCCATGTAATCTGAAAATCTGGGCCACAAACACTCTCGCTAAGTGATTCGGCTTGACTGTCTTCTTCACTGGAATGAAATGAGCCAGTTTGCTAAATCTGTCAATAACAGTCCAGATACCATCGTGACCACTCTGTGTTCTCGGGAGATAAAAAATGAAATCCATTGCAATACTTTCCCAGGTGCCGGTGGGTATGGGTAAAGGCTGTAACAATCCCTGTGCTTTATGCCTGTCAAACTTGACCTTCTGGCATTCCAAGCAACTGCGCACAAACTCTTCCACATCCTTTTTGAGTCTCGGCCAAAAGAAGTATCTCTCTACCCCTTTCATGGTGGTAGCAATGCCGCGGTGACCCGTAAAAGGTGGACAGTGGCATTCAGTCATAACCTTTTCCCTCAACGGCTATGTAACGCACAACATGGTTTTTCTCATCAAGTAGCCATCCTGAATGGAATATCCCGCTACTATCTCCCCATCCCGTATCCATGTGAAAACGTCTGCAAAATCTGTATCTGTGGCATATTGGTCGACCATATCCTCGAAGCTCCTATGATGTATCACGGAAATAGCCAGAACCAACGGCTTCCGAGACAAAGCATCTGCCACCACATTCTTGTGTCCCTGCACATGGACAATCTGGAAGTGAAACTGTGACAAGATGTTCGCCCACCGCATCTGCTTTTCCGAAAGCTGCTTCTGTGACAAGAAGTAGCGCAAACTCTGATGGTCAGTAAAGACAGTAAAATCCTCTTCGAGTAGGCAATGTCGCCACTGAGTAAGAGCATGGATAACCGCCAAAATCTCTTTCTCATAAATCTGTGTTGTCATCTCTGGCCTTGAGAACAATCGGCTCTCGTAAGCAATAACATGGCCTTCTTGCATTAAGACCGCACCAAGACTACAACCACAAGCATCACAATATACTTCAAATGACTTTTGCAAGTCCGGCAAAGTCAAAACTGGTCCCGTAGTCAATTTCTCTTTCAATGTCTGAAAGGCAGTCACCTCTGTGGGTCCCCACGAGAAAGGGACTCCTTTCTGTGTCAAGATGTGCAAAGGGGAAGCAAGCTCTGCAAAATTTCGAATGAACCGTCTATAGTACAAACACAATCCCAAGAAGCTTCTAACTTCATGGACATTCTTCAAATCGGGCCAATCGCGGTTGGTCTCTATCTTGGCCGGATCCATTTGCACTCCTGCTGAGACAATGTGTCCCAAAAAGTGCATCTCTGGTAGGAAAAATTCACTTTTTTTTTGCATTAATCACTAACTTGTGATCTCGTAATGCCTGAAAGACCTGAAGCAAATGATCTCTGTGTTCTACCTCATTCTTCGAGAAAACAATGATATCATCAAAGAAAGTGCCAACAAATAGTGTGTACTCTCGAAAAATCCTATCCATCATCCGGTTAAATGTCATAGGAGCATTGGTTAAGCCAAAAGGCATCACCAAAAACTCAAATAACCCAAAAGTCGTTCGAAAGGCTGTCTTGTAGACGTCTCCAGGCGCGATTCGGATCTGATGATATCCACTCTTCAAATCAATCCTGCTAAAGCACAAGGATCCCTGTAATTTGTCGAGTATATCATCGATCCTAGGAATCGAAAATCTGTTCTTGATAGTGATTTTGTTGAGAGCTCTATAATCATTGCACATTCTCGAAGATCGGTCTTTCTTCAATATTAACAAAACTGGAGAGCAATACGGTGAAGTACTAGGCTGGACAAGACCCCTTTCCAAGAGGTCTTTCACTTGGTTCATAATCTCTTCATTTTGTGCTCGGCTCACACGGTAAGGTGGCCGGTTCGGTGGTGTGCTTCCAGGTATTAGATCAATGGTATGATCTTCAGGACGAGCAGGTGGTAACTCGCCTCGCAGGCCCTCTAAGAAGCAATCGGCGTGAGAGTGAAGAAAATCTTGGCGTTCTTTATCAAGTTTAGACATATTGTCCTATCCTTATCGCTTAATTCTTTCATAAAGATCGAGTAAACAAACAGACTGGATTTCATTAATTTAGAAATGGCCGAAGCCAATACAATAGGGACAGACTCGCCCTTCAGTTTAATATCAAGTACAATGGTTCTGCCCTTCTCTGTAGTCAATGTCGCTATCTTGGCCGGATCCATTTGCACTCCTGCTGCTGAGACAATGTGTCCCAAAAAGTGTATCTCTGGTAGGAAAAAATCACTTTTCTTTGCATTAATCACTAACTTGTGATCTCGTAATGCCTGAAAGACCTGAAGCAGATGATCTCTGTGTTCTGCCTCATTCTTGGAGAAAACAATGATATCGTCAAAGAAAGTGCCAACAAATGGCATGTACTCTCGAAAAATCATGTCCATCATCCGGTTAAATGTCGCAGGAACATTGGTTAAGCCAAAAGGCATCACCAAAAACTCAAATAACCCAAAAGTCGTCCAAAAAGCTGTCTTGTAGACGTCTCCCGGCGCGATTCTCATCTGATGATATCAACTTTTCAAATCAATCCTGCTAAAGCACAAGGATCCTTGTACTCTGTCGAGTATATCATCGATCCTAGGAATCGGAAATCTATCCTTGATGGTGATTTTGTTGAGAGCTCTATAATCGATGCACATTCTCCAATATCTGTCTTTCTTCAAAACCAACAACACCAGAGAGCAATACGGTGAAGTACTAGGCTGGACAAAACCCTTTTCCAAGAGGTCTTTCACTTGGTTCATAATCTCTTCATTCTGTGCTCGGCTCACACGGTAAGGTGGCTAGTTCGGTGGTGTGCTTCAAGGTATCAGATCAATCCTATGATCTTCAAGACGAGCAGGTGGTAACTCGCTTGGTAGGCCCTCTGAGAAGCAATCAGCATGAGAGTTGAGAAAATCTTGGCGTTCTTTATCAAGTTTAGACATATTTGTCCTATCCTTATCGCTCAATTCTTTCATAAAGATCTAGTAAACAAACAGACTGGATTTCATTAATTTAGAAATGGCCGAAGCCTATACAATAGAGACAAACTCGCCCTTCACTTTAATATCAAGTACAATGGTTCTGCCCTTCTCTGTAGTCAATGTTGCTTTCCTCGCCCGATAATCGACCACGGCGTTGTTCTTGTGGTACCAAGGAATCCCTAAGAGAACATCACAACCTTCCAAAGGCATTATGAAAAAGTCCTTATGCCCCAAATACCCCTGACAATGCAACCGAAGTTTGCCAATGACAAGTGTAATGGCTACGTCCCTGCCGGGTGCCGCTAGAACAGCCTCCGCAAGTGGTCCCATCCGATCGGGAGTGATCTCAAGCCACGCCGCCAATTCCGGTGAAATGAAGTTGGCCTTGGCTCCTCCATCAAAGAAGATCAGGGCCTCTTGTTCTTTCACTTTGCCCCAAGCTCGGCAAAGTTCTGTACTCTCGTCCATGGTGTTGGGATCGGTAACCACACAATCTGGAACCAGTCCTGTTTTCATCTTGCCTTTTCTTCCACGTTCCTCAGCTACTCTCGAACTCTCAGGCCTGTCGCCGTCCTTGTCATTCTGTTCTTTCTGTGCCTTTTTAGGGCATTTCGCGGAGATATGTCCATGTTCCCCGCATCCAAAGCACTTCCCCTCCCTTATGAAGCGAGCTCTCTCCTGAGGAGTAAGCTTGGGTCGTGCATCCTTCTTTTCTGGGTTGCTCTTTCTCTTTCTACTTTCATTCACTGAAGTCTCTTCGGCTCGATGTGTCATGACCTCATTGGTGGGGTAGGTCAGACTGCCAGAGTGAATGGCAAAATCCGCTTCGCATGACTCATCAACTCCTGAATAGAAGCTGACTTCTGTTCCAAGCAGTGATATCGGATCTCTGTAGGTAGACCCAAGGTAAACCGCTCAATCTGTTCTCTGAACGAGGTCTTCTTGAATGAAGAGGCGGGTAGAAAAGAGCTCCAGAATCTCTCACAACAAGCATCCATTGTATCTCTCTTGGTCATCCGAAGATGGTTCCAAGCAGCTCATATATCGCGTTCATACTCTTGCGTCAACCAAGAAGAAATAAAAAGCTTCTTAAATTTCAACCATTTAACTGGCGCAATCTTGTTTAAAAGAAGCGTGGACCACCAAGTTCGAGCATTCCCCTTAAAATAAGAGGCAGCTCTCCGAATCTTGGAGTGCTCTGAGTAGCGTCCTCCCGCGAAAGCAATGTCAAACTGCTATATAAAAGACAAAGCCTTCGAAGCATCTTTATATCCTGAAAAAGTGTCAAATTTGATCGACTGTCCACCTTCCTTAAACTCTCGGACTTTCTTGCTTTTATCTTCCAGAAAGTCATACTGATTGGCTTTATAAAAATTCTTCTTGTTCACATAAACGTTGCCGTCATCAGAGTCTGAACTGTCTGTAGACGAGTCCTCTGTAGAACTGTCACTCACTGGGCAAGATTTAGACTTCTTTGCCTTTTTCTTGCTGTAACAAACTTGGACACTCCAAGTCAAGAATCAACCGCGACAGCACCAAATAACCACTTCAAAACAATTCACAGATCACAATAGATTTGCACTGGCCCGGCGGAGTTCCGTGCCTAGAGATATTGGCCCCAAAGACTGGCGCCACTTTCGGTATTTCTTTTTGTATTAATCAATCATCAAAGTACAAGAGAGCGGTAAGGGTTTCACTCTCAGACTCTGCGTCCAGATGCTCTGAGAAGTGAGGCCCTCACCACTAATTTAAAGGTTACAAGGGATGCCCAAAAGCAGAGCCCCAAAAGCTTTTAAAATCAAAAGCATCAGTTCTCTCTCTCTCTTAGAGAGTCTTTTCTCTTTTTTTATAAAAAAAAGCAAAAGCAAAATTCGCGTCGCTCATCATTTTCCAAAAAAAAAAAAATTAATAATCCGCCTCCGCGATTTCCAGAATTTAGGGTTTTTGGCAAAAATTAGGGTTTGCAGGAATTTTAGGGTTTTTGGCAGAAATTAGGGTTTCTACTGTCCGCCACGTCATCACTTTGTGACATACCCCCCTCTTGAAAGCATTGTAATCGACCGCGATTACGCCTGCAAAACCGACAAAAGCCATAAACCATCTTAGCAGACACTGACTGTTAGTACCTACGTACTAGGAACACACATCTAGCACATGTACAAAATCGACAGTCACATCACACGACATCACAGGACATCACCAGACATCACAGGACATCACATGACATTCAACATTCATTCGAATCTTAGACCATGATTTATCGGCAATGTAGCTAGCAATCACATCTAGGTCCAATCGGGACCTCATCGATGTCCGATTGACTAACCCCTATTGCAACCATGTCTATTCGAGATCAAGTAGACCAAAATGCTGCATTCATTTCGGCTATCAGTTCCTGCACTCACAAGAAGTCAAGAACAAATCAGTATCATAATCAGGAATTCCATTTCATAAAGTCATCCAGCAGAATACTGTCAGCTCTCAGTATCCCTGAAGCTCAAAGAGACATTAGTGACTTTAGTATCAAAATCGAGGCATCTGTTGACAAAGGAGTGGAGTAACTCCCCTCTTGTGCATCCCACTGCACCAGATCTCCGGCCAAACTGAATTCTGGGTTCCGTTTGGAGTAGACTATGCTAAACCAAAACATCGAGGTAAAGTTTCACAATCCGAGGAGTATCTGCTAGGTCCTCCTCCTCCATCCACTTCGCATCAAATGCAGGAAAGTTCTTGAACTTAACCAAGAACCGCCTTCGGACTTTACCTTTCTTCGTATCATTATGTGCCAAAATCTGTTCAGGAACAAGGATCTCCTCGTTTTCTTCCACTTTGGGTTGCTCATCAGGCTCCCCATCATCAGGCACATCACCCTTAACAGGGTTCAAGAGACTCACATGCAATGCATTGTGAATCCTCCAAGTATCTGGCAGTTTCAATCGGACGGAGACATCATTTATCTTGTCAGTAATCTGGAAAGGTCCGTAGTATCACATACTAAGCTTTGGAAAAAGCCTCTCCTTTCCCTGTTTCTTTCTTAGGCGTGCCTTCTCAAAAGTAAGAGCACCCAATCATCCTCCTTCAGTTTCTAGTCGCGACGATGGCGATCCGCTGCCTTTTTCTGTCGTTCTTGAGACTTCTGTAAAGTCTCGCGAACCTTGGCAAAAGCCGTATCCAAATCTCGCGAATATTCATCCGCTACAAATTTCTAATCTTTCGTGCTCAGGAAGGATGGAACCTTCGCAGCAGTTTCAACAATCTCAAATGGCATCTTCCCCGTCGAAGAGTGTATCGTGTTATTGTAGGCAAATTCCACCAAAGGCAAGTTCTTTTCCCATTGAGTCTTCTTATCCAAGATACAAGACTTAAATAAATCTAAAATCACTGAATTGGCAATCTCAAATTGCCCGTCAGTCTGCAAGTGGAACGATGACGAGAACTGCAACCGCGTGCCAATGTTCTCCCAAATTGCCTTCCAAAACAAACTCATAAATCTGGGGTCTCTGTCGAAGACAATCGTCTCAGACGTGCCATGTAATCGGAAAATCATCGTGATCATTCTGTGTTCTCGGGAGATAAAAAATGAAACCCATTGCAATACTTTCCCAGGGGTGGGTGGGTATGGGTAAAGGCTGTAACAATCCCTGTGCCTTATGCCTGTCAAACTTGACCTTCTGGCATACTGAGCAACTGCGCACAAACTCTTCCACATCCTTTTTGAGTCTCGGCCCAAAGAAGTATCTCTCTACCCCTTTCATGGTGGTAGCAATGCCGCGGTGACCCGTAAAAGGTGGACAGTGGAATTCAGTCATAACCTTTTCCCTCAACGGCTGTGTAACGCACAACAGTCTTTTTCATCAAGTAGCCTTCCCGAAGGGAGTATCCCGCTACTGTCTCCCCATCCCGTATCCGTGTGAAAATATCTGCAAAATCTGTATCTGTGGCATACTGATCGACCATATCCTCGAAGCTCCTATGATGTATCGCGGAAATAGCCAGAACCAACGGTTTCCGAGACAAAGCATCTGCCACCACATTCTTCTATCCCTGCACATGGACAATCTGGAAGTGGAACTATGACAAGATGTTCGTCCACCGCATCTGCTTTTTCGAAAGCTGCTTCTATGACAAGAAGTAGCGCCAACTCTGATGGTCTATAAAGACAGTAAAATCCGCTCCGAGTAGGTAATGCCGCCACTGAGTAAGAGCATGGATAACCACCAAAAGCTCTTTCCCATAGATCTGTGCTGTCATCTCCGGCCTAGAGAACAAACGGCTCTCGTAAGCTATGACATGGCCTTCTTGCATGAAGACCGTACCCAAACTACGACCACAAGCATCACAAAATACTTGAAATGACTTCTGCAAGTCCGGCAACGTCAAAATAGGTCTCGTAGTCAATTTCTCTTTCAATGTCCGAAAGGCAGTCACCTCTGTGGGTCCCCACAAAAAAGGTACTCCTTTCTGTGTCAAGGTATGCAAAGGGGAAGCAACCTCTGCAAACTTTCATATGAACCGCCTGTAGTACGAACACAGTCCCAAGAAGCTTCTAGCTTCATGGACATTCCTCAAATCGGGCCAATCACGGATAGTCTCTATCTAGGCCGGGTTCATTTGCACTCCTGCTGTTGACACAATGTGTCCCAAAAAGTGTATCTCTGGTAGGAAAAATTCACTTTTCTTTGCATTAATCACTAACTTGTGATCTCGTAATGCCTGAAAGACCTGAAGCAGATGATCTCTGTGTTCTGCCTCATTCTTGGAGAAAACAATGATGTCGTCAAAGAAAGTGCCAACAAATAGCCTGTACTCTCGAAAAATCCTATCCATCATCCGGTTAAATGTCGCAAGAGCATTGGTTAAGCCAGAAGGCATCACCAAAAACTCAAATAACTCAAAAGTCGTTCGAAAAGCTCTCTTGTAGACATCTCCTGGCGCTATCCTGATCTGATGATATCCACTCTTCAAGTCAATCCTGCTAAAGCACGAGGATCCCTGTAACCTGTCGAGTATATCATCGATCGAATCGGAAATCTGTTCTTGATGGTGATTTCGTTGAGAGTGCTATAATCGATACACATTCTCCAAGATCCGTCTTTCTTCAAAACCAACAACACTGGAGAGCAATACGGTGAAGTACTAGGCTGGACAATACCCTTTTCCAAGAGGTCTTGCACTGAGTTCATAATCTTTTCATTCTGTACTCGGCTCACACGATAAGGTGGCCGATTCGGTGGCGTGCTTCCAGATATCAGATCAATGGTATGATCTTCAGGCCCTCTCAAAAGCAATCGGCAGGAGCGTGGAGAAAAAAATCTTGGCGTTCTTTTCTTTAGGTCAAAACATATTCAACTTTTATCCATCGTTCAGTTCTCCCAAAAGAATGAGTAAGAAAACTGAAGTTCTTCAAGTACAATCTCTAAGCCCTTCATTTATCAAAGTCGCTTTCTCGGCCCGGTAGTCAACCACGGCGTAGTTCTTGTGGTACCAAGGGATCCCGAGTAGAACGTCACTCACGTGCCCTGAACACCCCTGTCATTGCAAACGAAGTTTGCCAATGCTCGGTGTAATGGCAACATCCCATCCGGGTGCCAGTCGAACTACCTCCGCCTGTGGCGTCAGTCTGTCGGGCCTAGTTCCAAATCGACCGCCAATTCCAAGTGAAAAGAAGTTGGCCTTGGCTCCTTCAAAAGAGCTTCCTGATCCTTCGCTTTGCCCCGAAAGCGGCAAAGTTTGTACTTTCATTCATTAGATTCGGTGCAGGTCCCACGCCATGTGGTACCAGTTCTACTTTTCTATCTGCCTTTTCTGCCACATTCCTCAACTGCTCTCGAACTCTCAGACCTGTCGTTGTTTTTATCATGTTGTTCTTTCTGTGCCGTATCAGGGCACTTCGCGGAAACATGTCCATGTTCCCCGCATCCAAAGCACTTCCCCTCTCTGATGAAGCGAGCTCTCTCCTCAGGAGTAAGCTTGGGTCGTGCATCCTTTTTTTTCTCTGGGTTGCTCTTTTTCATTCTACTTTCATTCCCAGAAGTGTGTTCGGCTCGTTGTGTCATGGCCTCATCTGTGGGGTAGGTCAGACTGCCAGAGTGAATGGCAAAGCCCCGCTTCGCATGACTCATCAACTCCTGAATAGAAGCCGACTTCTGTTCCAAGCAGTGATCTCCGATCTCTGTAGGTAGACCCAAGGTAAACCGCTCAATCTGTTCTCTGAACGAGATCTTCTTGAATGAAGAGGCGGGTAGAAAAGAGCTCCAGAATCTTTCACAATAAGAATTCACTGTATCGCTCTTGGTCATCCAGAGATGGTTTCAAGTAGCTCGTATATCTCGCTCAAACTCTTGAGTCAACCAAGAAGAAATAAAAAGCCTCTTGAATTTCAGCCATGTAACTGGCATAGTCTTGCTTAGTAGAAGCGTGGACCACCAAGTACGAGCATTCCCCTTAAAGTAAGAGGCAGCTCTCCGAATCTTGGAGTGCTCTGAATAGCGTCCTCCCGCGAAAGCGATGTCAAACTGCTGTATAAAAGACAAAGCCTTCGAAGCATCTGAGTATCCTGAAAAGTATCAAACTTGGTCGAGTGGCCACCTTCCTTAAACTCTCGGACTTTCTTGCTTTTATCTTCGAGAAAGTCATACTGGTTGGCCTTGAAAAAAATTCTTCTTGTTCGCATAAAACTTTCCGTCATCGGAATCTGAGCTGTCTGTAGACGAGTCCTCAGTAGAACTGTCAGTCTCTGGGCGAGATGTAGCCTTCTTTGCCTTTTTCTTGCCCTTTCCGAAGCTGTGTCTTGCTTCGCTTTTTGCTTTTTCTGTCTTCTTCGCTCTAATCCGAGGAGCTAGAAGAACTGTCAGAAGAAGAAGAAGAAGAACTAGGTAGGTCTTCAAACTTGACGCGCTTCTTCAATTTCTTTGCCTTGTCAAATGTCGACCGACGACCTAAATATCCCGGGAAGTCAGTGCCTTTCTTCTGCTTTTTGCCGTGCTTTTTGTCTTTCTTTTGCACGTCGAAAAGCTGAGCAATCCGTGCATCAACCACGTTCTCCAGTTCCTGCTCCGTATATTTTCTTGGAGGCAGAAGGTTTCTTGAGAGCGGGTTTCGGGAGTGGTGTTGTGGTTCTCTGCAACTCCATCTGTACCTCTTTCAAAGAGGTCTGGTTCATATATTTTGCCATCTTCGGGTCCTTGGCAAAATTGAGCATCATCTTTGTTGCATCGCCAATCAATTGACGACGCTCAATCTCTCTTTGCTCCGCCTGAGTAGGCCGAGGCGGGCCATACTCTCTGTCTGAATCTTCGTTGTGATCCCAGCCCGCATCTCCAGATGCAGAGGGAGTCGACTGATCATTGCCTGAAGCCATAGGTGCCGCGGAAAAAAAAAATCGGGGATCGGATTTCCCGTAGAAGAGAAATCGGCCGTGCTCTGATACCACTGTAACAAACTTGGACACTCCAAGTCAAGAATCAACCGCGACAGCACCAAATAACCACTTCAAAACAATTCACAGATCACAATAGATTTGCACTGGCCCGGCGGAGTTCCGTGCCTAGAGATATTGGCCCCAAAGACTGGCGCCCCTTTCGGTATTTCTTTTTGTATTAATCAATCATCAAAGTACAAGAGAGCGGTAAGGGTTTCACTCTCAGACTCTGCGTCCAGATGCTCTGAGAAGTGAGGCCCTCACCACTAATTTAAAGGTTACAAGGGATGCCCAAAAGCAGAGCCCCAAAAGCTTTTAAAATCAAAAGCATCAGTTCTCTCTCTCTCTTAGAGAGTCTTTTCTCTTTTTTTATAAAAAAAAGCAAAAGCAAAATTCGCGTCACTCATCATTTTCCAAAAAAAAAAAAATTAATAATCCGCCTTCGCGATTTCCGGAATTTAGGGTTTTTGGCAAAAATTAGGGTTTGCAGGAATTTTAGGGTTTCTGGCAGAAATTAGGGTTTTTGTTGTCCGCCACGTCATCACTTTGTGACACTTGCCCTTTCCGAAGTGTTGTTTCTTGCTTCGCCTTTTGCCTTTTCTGTCTTCTTCGCTCGAATCTGAAGAGCTAGAAGAAGAAGAAGAAGAAGAAGAACTGGGTACTCCTTCAAATCGAACACCCTTCTTCTGTTTCTTTGCCTTATCAAATGTCGATTGCCGACCCAAATAACCCGGGAAGTCAGTACCTTTCTTTTGCTTTTTGCTGTGCTTTTTAGCTTTTTTCTACGCGTCAAAAAGCTGAGCAATCCGTGCATCAACCACCTCTTCTAATTCCTTCTCTGAATATTGCTTGTGAGCAGAAGGTTTCTTGAGAGCGGGTTTCGGGGGTGGTGTTGTGGTTTTCTGCCACACTGCTCATACACTTCCTGAAAAGAAGTCTAGCTCATATATTTCGACAATTTGGGTCCTTCGTAAAATTGAGCATCATCTTTGTTGCATCGCCGATCAATTGACAATGCTTCATCTCTCGTTGCTCCGCCTGAGTAGGCCGAAGTGGGCTATACTCTGCCGAAATCTTCGTTGTGATCCTTGCCCGCATCTCCGGATGCAGAGGGAGTCAATTGATCCTTGCGTGAAGCCATAGGTGCCGTGGAAGAAAAACTGGGATCGATTTCCCATAGAAGAGAAATCGGCCGTGCTCTGATACCATTGTAACAGACTTGGACACTCCAAGTCAAGAATCAATCACGACAACACCAAATAACCACTTCAACACAGTTCACGGTTCACAATAGATTTGCACTGGCCCGGCAGAGTTCCGTGCCTAGAGATATTGGCCCCAAAGACTAGCGCCCCTTTCGGTATTTCTTTTTGTATTAATCAGTGTTGAAAGTACAAGAGTGGATCGGGTCTCACTCTCAAACTCTGCATCTAGATGCTCTGCAGAGTGGGAGCCCAATCCACATGTTTATTTTAGAAGGGATACCAAAAGCAGAGTCCCAAAAGCTTAAAATCAACAGCCTGAAAAATAAAGCAAAGGCTCTTTCTCTCACAAGCTCTCTTGGGCTTCAGAAAATAAAGCAAAAGTATTCTCTCTCTCTCTCTCTCTCTCTCTCTCTCTCTCTCTCTCTCTCTCTCTCTCTCTCTCTCTCTCTCAAATTTCGTAGAGCAAAAAGCAGCCACACAATTTTCAGCTAGCGCAATCTCCGCCACTTTTTCCGGGCCTTGCCGTACGATGCCACGTCAGCATGCCTCTGCAAATTTCGGGATTCAGCCTTGCTGCCATTAGGGTTAGGGTTAGGGTTTTTGGCAGATTTTAGGGTTTGCAGGTTTTAGGGTTAGGGTTTTCAGCTGCAGTTAGGGTTTCGGCTCTCGGGCAGACACATCAACACTTTGTGACAAGTTGACTTTGCAGTAGAGTTCTAAAATGTTCCCCTTGTCATTCCGGAGGTAATGACCCGAGCAGATTTCATGGTCCAAAATAGCAGTTCCCTAGATTTTAGGGGATGCTTCCGGACTTCAGTGGTCATCTGACCATCTATCCCCACTGGGACCGCATCCAAAAATGCAATGTAGCCCAGTTGTCGGGTACTTTCCTTTGGTGACCCCACCTTGGCATTGTGCCTTTATTGAGTTCATTTCCTAGTATCCACCAACTTGCTAAGTGCGACGGGGGGACCTACATGATCTTGAACTGAGCCTAGACATCCTTTTACTATACGAGTTCCAATTCCGACCAACTTCTCATCTGCGGGTGAAACTACCGTTCACATTGGCCATACAACGTCCGGCTATTTGCAACTTCAAAAAAAGGGTCCCAAAAATTAAACAAAAATCATCGGAAAGAAACCAACAACTCAAGTTAGCAATTGCCACGTCCTCATGACATACCGCCCTCTTAAAATCGCAAAAAGTCCTTGATTGCGTGCCATATATACATGCCATAGATGATTAAGTGTGGTAAGCACCCTTTTATCACATGTATCCCAAGAAAGACTGTCAAAACATGTGTACAAATGACTTAATGAGACCTTCATACTTTTGTCAAACAATGTACACTGCTATTGCATTGTATCCATGAGTACATTTGATGTGCTAGTTCTATCATTACCCCTCCTTTGCACACGTTGGGTTGGGGCATAAGTAGGTTGTAACCCAAAGGCTTCCAAGTTAAGCTACAATACATTTGGTGACTCTGACAGTTCATGCTCTTCCATCCACTTCGCATCATAGGTGGATAATTCTTGGACTTCACCAAATAGCGTCTTGCAACCTGTCCCTTAACTTTTCTGTCCTTATGTGCCAGAACTTGCTTGGGTACCAGGATCTCATCAAGTTCCTCAACTTCTGGCTGATTCTCATCTGGCATATCTTCTGGCACATCACCCACGAAGGGTCTTATAAGACTCACGTGAAACGCATTATGAATCTTCCATGCATCAGGCAATTTCAGCCTGTAAGCCACATCGCTGATCTTATCAAGCACTTGAAAAGGCCCATAGTAACGCATGCTAAGCTTAGGAAACAGCTGTTCCTTGCCCTTCATCTTCTTTAACCTTGCCTTCTCAAATCTTAACAGAACCCAATCACCAGGTGATAACAACAATTCACGACGGTGACAATCAGTAGCCTTTTTCTTCTTTGCTCGAGTCTTCTCCAAGGCAACTTTAATTTTCTTCTACATTTCATCCATGTTCTCAACATATCGATCTATCTCAAAGATCTTGTCCTTTGTATAAAAAATGGGAGGAACCTTTTTGCCGCCTTCAACAATCTCAAAAGGTGCCTTGCAAGTCGATGAATGCACCGTATTGTTGTACGCATACTTGAGCATAGGCAAATACTGTTCCCACTTGCCCTTATTATCTGACACATAGCATTTCAGCAGATCTAAGACAGTAGAATTAGCCTCTTCTGACTGTCCATCAGTTTGTGGATGAAACGAAGACGAGAACTTGAGCGTTGTGCCCATGTTCTCAAACAATCCTCTTGTTAGGTGCAACGGAATGAATGTTGTATTTTCTCAAGATTAGTGATCTTGTTTGCTCAAGGTTCCTTTTAGTTCTTAGGGAAAAAGAGAGAGTTTTACGTCTTTATGGAGAGTGCTATGATCACGAACAAAGTGAGTGGATATAGTGCGTGCAAGTGAATGAGACTCAAAGAAGGAGAGAGAAGAGATACGACACCGAGAGGTTTGTAAAACCCTCCTCCGAAGGCCCCACTCTCGTCGGCGAGAGTGGTCTACTGGATTGCGCAAAGGTGTACAATGCGTATAAAATGGACGGATGCAATGGGACTATGCCGATGACGACGACGATGACTTGATGGCTGAAATCTGGGATCTTCTAATCGCTGAAATTTGGGACTGTTTCGGTGGCTGAAATTGACTGCTTTGGCTGCATTTTTATGGCTGAAAATGGGGGAACATCTGCAACCAACCTGGGGCTGATCTGCTGCTATTCCATAGGCTGAAAATCCGTGTTTATGACTGCTGCAGATCTGCGTTTTAGGGCTGATAACTGAGGTTCTTCATGGCTGAAAACTGATGATCTTTACGGGCCTGAATCTGCTACTTCTTGTGGTCTGAATCTGCTACTTTTTCTATTGCTGAAATCCAAAACGCTAGAGACTGAGGTTGACCAAAAACGCTAGCTGATCTTGCATTTCCAAAAACGCTGGGCATGTGAAAAACGCCAGGCATGTGATGGTCTTTCCGGCGACAATCTGATGCAAAAACGCCCAGGGCTTAGCTTTCCGGCGATGAATGCTGTTGAAAGCGCTAGGGATAGGAATCTGCTGCTCGGAGAAAACGCCAAGGCTTGGGATCTTGCTTGGAGGGAATCCACCAAGGTTCTGCTAGAAGTT
Organism: Adiantum capillus-veneris; assembly: GCF_014529385.1. NCBI lineage: Eukaryota > Viridiplantae > Streptophyta > Polypodiopsida > Polypodiales > Pteridaceae > Adiantum > Adiantum capillus-veneris. The sequence continues at coordinate 1,105,634 of NC_140952.1, forward strand.
GCCTGTTGAGCAAGGTGCTCTTGCTGCCTCTTCTGCCAGAAAGTGCTAACTTGGGTTTGCTTATATATTAACTCAGCAAAATTGCCCTACCTACTTTTGTTGGAAAGTCACTTAAAAATAATAAGTAAAAATACCAATAAATACAAAAATAGGCTAAATGCACTGGAAAATTCCCCTAACTGATGTTAATGGATTCTGATAGGAATTCCGATGATCATGCTGTGTGCAACTAGAGGATATGCATCTATGCTAAGTGACTGGGCATGCACGGTCTACGAATAGACTCACAAAAGTACCAGATCACTGTTGATCTAAACTTGACTGAACTGACTGAACCCTGCGGGATGTGTCACGTGACATCCCCTTCTTTTCAAAGTGAGGTACTGGTACCGAACTGTATGGCGTCGAGGGAGATCGCCAACAGCATCCGTAATCGTGGAAGGGACTCTTCGCCGGCCCACTCTGCTGTGTGGGTCGAGCGCTACTTGAACTTCATAAAGGTCTGCAACGCTTGCTTCTTTGGGCCGCGCCGAAAGCGACAAAATCTTTTTAATCTCCTTCCTTGCTTCAACTTCGTCTAGAGTCCTACTTCTTCCATCTTCAAGAATCTCCATGGCTGAAAATTCTTGAAACCATCTCCAACACAAAACCATGAACATACCCATTTCATGTAAAGTGAAGGAAATAAATCTTGTCTCCTCCAAAGACTGTGTATGCAATGTAGATGAACAGAGAGACGGAGTGACAACCCATTCATCAGACACATGCAAACAATGAGGTCAAATCTTTTTTGTTTGATCTAAATCAATCAACTGTGGCAAATCACAATGGAAATGCCCATGCTTGGTGCTTATACTATCATGTGCTCTTTCTACAACTGTGTCATGCCAAGGAAGAGACATGAAATGTGACTTCCTAACATACAAACTTTTCAACTTTTCACGAAAAATCCGCATACGTTTGTGCTCATCCATGAGAGAAACGTGTTCAACATACAATATGTCATGCCTAGGAAAAGGGATCACATAACGATGCTGACTAAAATACAGGAAACCTTCACGAATGAAACACTCGAACAATGCGTGCGATCAATCATGCGAACACATAATACTTCCTGTGAGGGTTCTTTGGACCAAGGCTTGAGAGCCAAGATCGGTTCTTTTGGATCTAGCGAATCTTCTTGTGGGGGATCTGTGGACCTCGACTCGAAAGCCAAGATCGATTCTTGGTGATTGATCGAATCTACAACGAGATTAGCTTCGCTAGAAAAAGCATCCACTAACACATCATCCTTGTGAACAATCACGTCATCTTCATGCAACTCGTCATACCTGTGAGAAATCACATCTTGATTATGCAAATCATCATGCTTGTGAGAAATCCCATCTTGATCATGCAAATCCTGTGTGTCATGCTTTGGAGAAGAAGAGACTGAGAGAGTCTCCTTTTCCCGAATCTCTTGCATCTGTGTCTGAACTTGAGAAAAGAGTCGCAACATCTCTTGCATTCGTGCTTTGTTCTCGCGATAAAATTCTGCTTGTCTTGCTTTGTTCGCATGATCAAATTCTGCTTCCCTTGCTTTGGCCTCCAAGCGTGCTTGCTCGCTATCACGCGCTATGGCTGCCATTCTTTCTTCGTATTTGCGCTCTATGGTTGCTATTCTTTCTTTGCTTTCTAACTTCCTGACCATCATCCTTTTGTCGAAAGCCTCCATAGGAGTTATTGCAATCCTTGTCGTAGATGGGGAAGGGTCGGAAAAACCTCCTAGTGGGGAAAATTCTTCTTCGCCTCTCTCATGCTCATCACTTCCAAGCGAAGTATCCAATCCGCTTTGAGTGATGATCATTCTGCAATCGTGGGTTCTTGTGGGTTCTTGTGGGTCTTGGGTTCTTAAGTTCACGAGAAACTTGGGTTCTTGAGGGTCTTGGGTTCTGAAGTTCACGAGGAACTTGGGTTTTCTTTCGCTTGCAAATCGCGTTGGAGAAGGATCTTCTCTTCACCCGAGTTCTACCCTTTTCTGCGGGCGCACTCCTTGGCAGCCTTGCGCTCACACCAAGGTTGCTTTTTCCCACCTCACGTCGATTGGCCGGCCGCTAAGTCCACGGTCCGCTCTCAATGAGTGAAAAGAGACACAAGGGGAGGCTGGACAAGCCCTTCTTTCTTGGGATTCCTGTCACTCTTCAACAAAACACGATTAGGAATCGCCACGCCCAAGTAAACTTGGGTTCGTGCGATCACAACAAGCAAAAACAAATTCTTGTGGTTCTTGTGGTTCTTGTGGTTCTTTCCTTGAGTAATGCAGAACACTTCCAAAGCTCTGATACCAATGTTAGGTGCAGCGGAATGAATGTTGTATTTTCTCAAGATTAGTGATCTTGTTTCCTCAAGGTTCCTTTTAGTTCTTAGGGAAAAAGAGAGAGTTTTCCGTCTTTATGGAGAGTGCTATGATCATGAACAAACTGAGTGGATATTGTGCGTGCAAGTGAATGAGACTGAGAGAAGGAGAGAGAAGAGATACAACACCGAGAGGTTTGTAAAACCCTCCTCCGAAGGCCCCACTCTCGACGGCGAGAGTGGTCTACTTGATTGCACAAAGGTGTACAATGCGTATGCAATGGACGGATGCAATGGGACTATGCCAATGACGACGACGATCACTTGATGGCTGAAATCTGGGATCTTCTAATCGCTGAAATTCGGGACTGTTTCGGTGGCTGAAATTGACTGTTTTGGCTGTGTTTTTATGGCTGAAAATGGGGGAACATCTGCAACCAACCTGGGGCTGATCTGCTGCTATTCCATAGGCTGAAAATCTGCGTTTATGACTGCTGCAGATCTGCGTTTTAGGGCTGATAACTGAGGTTCTTCATGGCTGAAAACTGATGATCTTTAAGGGCCTGAATCTGCTACTTCTTGTGGTTTGAATCTGCTACTTTTTCTATTGCTGAAATCCAAAACACTAGAGACCGAGGTTGACCAAAAACGCTAGCTGATCTTGCATTTCCAAAAACGTTGGGCATGTGAAAAACGCCAGGCATGTGATGGTCTTTCCGGCGACGATCTGATGCAAAAACGCCAAGGGCTTAGCTTTCCGGCGATGAATGCTGTTGAAAGCGCTAGGGATAGGAATCTGCTGCTTGGAGAAAACGCCAAGGCTTGGGATCTTGCTTGGAGGGAATCCACCAAGGTTCTGCTGAGAAGTTGCCTGTTGAGCAAGGTGCTCCTACTGCCTCTTCTGCCAGAAAGTACTAACTTGGGTTTGCTTATATATTAACTTAGCAAAATTGCCCTACCTACTTTTGTTGGAAAGTCACTTAAAAATAATAAGTGAAAATACCAATAAATAGGAAAATAGGCTAAATGCACTGGAAAATTCCCCTAACTGATGCTAATGGATTCTAATAGGAATTCCGATGATCATGTTGTGTGCAACCGGAGGATATGCATCTATGCTAAGTGACTGGGCATGCACGGTCTACGAATAGACTCACAAAACATATTGTACATGAATAAACGTGTCATCTGATCAAATTCTATCTTCTTCCTAACAGGGATAAAATGGGCTTGCTTGCTAAACCTGCAAATAATGGTCCATATACCCTCATTCCGTGTTGGCGTTCTTGGAAGATCAAAGATAAAGTCCATAGCAATGCTTTCCCATGGCTTATCCAAAATCGGCAGTGGTTGTAACAACCCTGGTGTCTTTTGCCTGTCAAACTTGACCTTTTGGCAAATCAGGCATCCTTGCACAAAGACATCCACATCTCTCCTCAAGGTAGGCCAATAGAAGAATGTCTACCGCTTTAACTGTCGCATCAATACCACGATGCCCTGCATATGGTGGGACATGCCTTTCTACCATGATTTTATGATGATGCATGGCAGACTTTGCAACAGAACCATGAAACCGGCCCGTAGGGCGGTAGACTTTGGCTTTCACTCAAAATTCTTTACTTTACTTTAGGTTTTCACACACACAGAGAACTTTGCAAAGGTAACCTGCGACACGAATTAACACTTAAAGCACACACAAGGCTCGGAAGCTAGAATGCTCCGAGCAGACGCCGACAACCTGTAGGCCCCAAAAGCGGCACCCCTTTCGGTATTTATTTAATCTTTAAGAGGGTAAATTACAAAGAAGAGTCTTGGGAATTCTTTACCTATATCCAGCTAGATACCACTTGTTCTGGAAAAATTTCGACAGCATAACAACCCCAAAACTTGCCCGAAACCAATTCCCCTGCTCTCACTTCCACTGGCATAAACCCTCTGTTTTCTGCCCAAAAACAGTAAATTCAGCACACTGTATTTACTGGTTTTGGCCCTGCTTTCAGCCCTAAACAGTCCCTGAACTGTCCTCTAACAATTGGGCACTGTTCCCCATGGTTCTAGGATCCGTATGGCTGAAAAACAGTCCAAATTCAGCGCATAACCAGTGCTGAAAACGCACCTGTACGTTGAGGTTATCACCCTCACCAGTACCTGCTTTTGGAGCAGCAGTTCGCTACTCCTGTTCCTACTCAGAGAGGCTCTTGCCTCACCAAAAAACGCATATGACCAGACAGCTGTACATGAGTCAAATGAAGAGCCCTCTTGAGGGGCATCACATTACTGCACATAGGGGAGAGAGAGAGCAGTGTAAGGTGTGCAGGACATGACTTCTTGCACTACACTGTACATGGAGGGAAAACTTGCAGTCAATAGATCTTAACCTGTGATAAAACTTGTAAATGAGCTCTCCTAGCTAGAAATCGAGCGCCCCTTCTTGCTGCAAGAGGGAAGTGCACACAGTGTACCACTTGGCACATTTACAAGCAATTTCCCGCTTTGGGCTTCCCGCTTAAAAATCTCCCAACTGGTTGCCTAGTTGACTTTGCAGTAGAGTACTAAAATGTTCCCCTTGTCATTCCGGAGATAATGACGCCAACAGATTTCATGGTCCAAAATAGCAATTCCCTAGATTTTAGCGGATGCTTCCGTTGGACTCCCAGTGGTCATCTGACCATCTACCCCACTAAGACCACATCCAAAAATGCAATGTAGCCCAGTTGTCGAGTACTTTCCTTCGGTGACCCCACCTTGGCATTGTGCCTTTATTGAGTTCACTTCCTATTATCCACCAACCATAGTGGTCTCGTATGGTCCCGTACGTTTTGTACACGTACGACGATGTACGGTACTAAACGAACTAAAAAAAGTTAAGATGTACGATGACGTTATGTACGTTCAAAATAAAAAAACAAATAATAGAGAGAGAGGGAAGGGAGGGGAGGGGGGATGGAGACGTGAATTATGAGAGCTTGAGAGGGAGAGACCCAAGGGAGAGAAGATGGAAAGGCAAGACTCTAGTCTCTACAAGTGTCACTTTAGAGCTAGAACATGGGAGCATTGAGCAATGAGAGCATGAGCATGAGAGAAGTGGAGTCCTAGCACATAGAATCCAATGTGGCTTAAGTGCTTCAATTTGGCACTCCAAAACGGCCCCAAAAGTTGTCCTCAACGGCCCTTGGTCAACAGTCAAGAGCTGCCAACGGCTATAAACGTCCTGTTTTGACAGAGTGCCATTGTCCACCTTTTACGGGCCACCGCCGCATAGATACCACCCTGAAGGGTGTGGAGCGTTACTTCTATTGGCCGAGGCTCAAAAAAGCATACTAACTTCCACATATTTATTATTGTTTCATAGACATATAATAATGTTGTACAGGCTTTATGAGTCTCTTATATCCCATAAAAAGCAAAGAACACACGTCAGTCTTATAAGTATAAACATCAAGGCTATTTGCAGAGTGAGAATTAGCAAGTGAAGAGCTTCTCCAATAGTATAAAAATTGTAAACACGAACATAGGGAGAATTATGAAAACCCCTACCTGGTTGCAACATTTGGACCAATCCAAACTCCAGACAGTGCACTCACAACCCGCTCGGTTCTGCTGATTGCATCATAAGGAGAGAGTATAAGATTTCGCAAATGCGGAAGTATCTTGCCACAAAGCAGGTCCTCCAATGCAAGTCTCTCTAGAAGAGGTGTTGCAAGCACATCCTTCCAGTAAGAAACATGTTTCAAAAGTCGAACAGAAGTTCCAAATCTGTACGCTGCAATCCGAGCAGCTTGAGGTACAATACTCATGACTTGATGATTCCATGAAGGCACCTACATAGCAATAAGAGACTCAAAAAACAAAAAAAACAAAAAATCAAAAAAAACAAATGATTCAAAACAACGCTAATTTGAGAAGCATGAATGGAAATCAAGTACCATTATTTTTCCCTGGCTGTTATGTAAATTCAATCCTAGACTATTTAAACACATGCATAGGCATACATTTGGCAAGAAGGGAAGTATCTTTGGCAGGCTGCTTGGATGGAGAATGACCATCATTCAACCATCCACAACAGTAATCAGGTAGCGCTATAGGTGGCCATGGACAATGTAAGCTTAAAATGGAAATTGCTACACTCAAACCGTGCACACACACACACACACAAATTCCATGGGCAATTTTCTTCTCTGCATACAAACCCTACCCTGCTTCAAGTGCAACAATACGACTGTGCGAAGTCAACCAGTCTTTGGCTCTACAAAACGCATAGACCCTACCCTTCTCCACCTGGATTCATAAAAGATTCATTGTTCAAAAATGAACCTTTAGGTTAGTTTAGTATGTCCATCAACCTAAACACACATCTGCCCTTTTAAACAAGACCCCAAGCAATAGACTCCGCCAACCTCCATTCCTTTGCCTATATTGACATGTACGGCCAGATTGTGGGCAAACAAGCATGTGCCACATATAGAAAGACATCAAGAAGAGCCCAAGCAATAGACTCCGCCAACCTCCATTCCTTTGCTTACAGTCAAACCTATTGACATGCACAGCAAGATTCTAGGCAAACAAGCATGTGTCACATATAGAAAGACATCAGCAAGACCCCAAGCAATAGACTCCATTCCTTTGCCTACAAACAAACCTATCGACATGAACAGCCAGGTTGTGGGCAAACAAGCATGTTCACATATAGGACGACATCAATAGTTTAACATGGGTCCACCAATGGTGAAGCAATCAAGCTACCACAAGGGGGTAATTTTCTACTATAATACTCGATTATCTCTCTGACAATGCAGTACTAAATAATAATGTTGTTCTAAAATGTGTTAGTTGGGACAATATATCAATATCATCCATCTACCTTCCAATTGGAAAAGTAGAAATATTTCTAACCGCACAAACATATAATTCGACAAGTTCAACTTGTCTAAAGGCAGATAAGAGAGAAGCTCTTGGCAACGAGTCGTACCTTGTGCTAATCCAAAGAACCATCACATTTGTACTTGGTCTTGTAGACAGACCCATTTGACACCAATCACCTCCGTGTAATGTGCAGCGGAACAGTGGAAGTGATTGATGGTGAATGCTCATGATGAGTGCTCAATGTGTACTCAAGGTTCCTTTTTTTGCATGAATGGGTTCCTTTTACTTCATATAAAAGATGTGCAATAGATAAGAGAGAGAGGAGAATGCTACTGTGAGAAGGTTCTGTGAGTAAAGGTTCTGTAAGTAATAGAGAGAGAAGAATACTAACACCGGATGGGGTCCCAAACCCCACTCCAAGGGCCCCTCTCTCTATCGCTAGAGAGGTATTTGTTGTAGATTACACAAATGTTGATACAATGGTCCTAGATGCTGAGATGTTGAAAGGATCTTGTCGTAGATGCTAGAATCCGTGAGGATAAGGGCTGAAAATGCAAAACAGGTAATATTCTGGTACGCGATCTACAAACTGACGAGGCTATGGGTTGATTTGCTAATGCCGATGTCGAGGGTGCTGATGGCGATGGAAGTCACGTGCACATGGCTCTGTGTGCCACATGGACATGCTTCATCAACCTCCAAAGCCAGTTTTCCAATTCTTCCTAGATAGGAGTGCCTAGAATCCTAGGAGGATTAGTACAAGCAATTTTGTAGGCCTATTCGCAAGACCTACATGTCCGGACGAGTCCATTAGATTAGGTTTTCCAGTTTTAGAACCCTCTTGCATAAATGGTTTGTACACGCGTTTTGAAAGATGCTATTACACTACGGTGAGCATCTGGCATGACATGCATATAGTTCTAGGTTAGAGGAATCCAAAGAGCCATTCCCTGTATCAATCGGATTCCTGAGTGGACAAATGTGCAACGGTTTCACCCAGAAACTAACCCCCTGGTAAAACTAATTTATAAATCATTTTAATGATTTATTTGTAGGAATTTGACACAGGTTTTGCCCTACCTCAACATAAGGGAGTTTATAACATGTAAACCTCACCTATAAAGGGAGCATCCAGTCAAGCATTTGGGCATCTGATCAGCTAGCGCTACCTTCCCCTAGCGTTTTCCCTACCAGCAACCATTAGCCCTAGCGTTTTTGACCAAAACGCCAGATCAGCCAGCAGATTTGCAGATTTCAGCCCATTGCTTGCAGATCTTGCAAATCAGTCCCCCACTGTTGTCAATTTTCAGCCCTTCCCTTGCCGAATCGGCTTGGATCGGCATCGTCAAGATCTGCATTTTCAGCCCTTCATTCCTTTCATATCGAGAGTGCAATTCAGCCCCAGCTCTACCCCTTGGTGGCCATCCGCAATGCCACATCAAGAAGGATCCAAAGGTGCATCAAATCAACCCAGGAGGTGCCTCGTCTTGAGGAGTTACCGCGGTGACAGTCATCATTCGAGTCAACAGAGTCTGCACTTGAGGTATTGCATTTGTGTACATTCCATTTACGTAATCAAAAGCAAATACCACATCGGCAACGGTGTGGGGGGCCCTTGAGAGGGTTGGATGGGACCCCATAGAGTGTTATTCTCTTCTACTCTCTCTCTTTCTCCCGCTACACATCTCTATTGCTCTCTCTCATTCCCTCTCTTCAGGGAAAAGTAAAAGAAACCATCATTCAAGCTAAAAGGAATCACTAACGCAAGGAAAGAAAGAAAAGGATTTGTGGAAATATAAAACCTAGATCTTCACCATTTCAATTTTGCTACACCTGACATTGGTATCAGAGCTTTGAAGATTTTGCATTAATCCGCTAATCCCCAAAAAGTTTTTTTTTTCTTTCTTGTGTTTCTGGTTGAGTTGGCAGCCCTTCAGTGTATACTCCTCCCTCTCTTGGAATTGCACACCTACCATTGCACGTAGGACCGTGCACCTTGAGCGTCGGAAATAGCAACCAATTGTATATCGGGTGTCCAATGCAACGTGTCACAAACGGGAGCGCATATCAATATAAAATATATTTGGATAATCAAGATTTATCACTTATTATTGAAGCCAGAGGATATAGATAGAGAGAGAGAGAGAGAGAGAGAAGATCGACACAGTACTGGGGAGTCCTCTTCCTGTAGAATAGCTCTGCTTTCCTGGACACGAAGTCCTTCCCTTGAGAATTTGAACTTCCGAATCACATCTCGAGAGTCTACCACTCTCAGATCCATGGATCTACTTCCCAAACTCAGGTACGAAACCCTTGGGCTGATCTGGCTCTAGTTCCTCATAGCGCTTTCTCCTGCAAAGGCTCATGCCTTCCTCTGCTCCTACTCCCTCACTAAGAGGAAGTACAGCTGCAAACAAATACTCAGAGTTCATAACATGAAAATCACTACCTTCAAAGTCTGGACACTCAAAACGCAACTCGATTCTCAAAAAAGCAATTCCCCGGAAGAGGTCTCTACATAGAAAATTCTCTCTTCCAATCCTACACACAAAAGAGGTGTGTTCTCGGGTTCCTTCTTGTAAATCAGCCCCGTCCACGACGTTTATGGGCTGAAAACAGAGAAAAACAGCAGCTTGTTGCGATGGAAACACGCTCCGTAGGCACTTCTTCGCTAGGGAACTCGCGCATTGGGTCCTGGCGACATCTGGTACACTTGGGGCAGCCATGGGCATCACCGGCAACGTCTTCTTTGCGGCTGAAATCTGCAGCAGCATCTCCTCCTTGCGAAAACTAGTCTTCCCTCTGAGAGAGGGCGTCTGATGCTTTTATAGCTCCCTGGCCACGGCAAAGATAGCAGAGCATTGGTTGCCCGCGTAGAGATCGCGGTCGGGGTTTTTTTTTTTTTTGGGGTTGTTTTGCCAAAAAGAGAGAGTGAGAAAACGTTGGTTGATCTGTTGCCTTATTTATCAGATGGCTGTCCACTTATTAAGTGGGCGGCACCGCCACGGGCTTGGGCTGATCTGCAAAACGCTAGACTGTTGTCTGGAAAACGCTGAGGATTAATCCACTAACGCTGGCCAAACTGCTCAGAAAACATTGCTCGAGCTGATCTACTACACGGCTAACTTGTGTACTTCAGTTCCCTTCTGTATTCTGTCTTCTGTCTTCTGCTTCTACTGAGTGCCCAATGGGTTTCTTTTATAGATTCTTTGGCAATTTGACCTACCTACTTTTCCAACAAAAGTCACTTATTAATATATGTACTTTGAAAAACAGAGTTCTATGCTCTGGAAAATGCTCATGATGGGATAATTGTTCTGTGCAAAAGAGGGTATGCAAGTGCGACCAACCTGGGGACGCACGTCTTGCTAGAGGCTCACATAGTGTCACGCTCAGTCCTAAGCTAGGCTATGACTAATGCTAGACCATGGCAGAAGCATGTCCACGTGGCGCAAGTGAAGTGCGCACGTGACATCACCCCCTGTTAAAACTGAGGCACAGCTGCCGAGCTTCTATTAGTACTTCTGATGTTGACTGATGAATGCTTCTGATGATGTGGATGCATCACCAATGAAAATTCCTCCAAAACCGGTGACTGTGGGTACTGCGAGTACTGTTGAAATCTGAAAAGAAATCAATGACGTAAATCTATCTGGGTAATCTGTGACAAAGGAGCGCACTAACTCCGCTCTTGTGCAGTCCGCACCGCACCAGATTCAACATGTTGATCATCGATAACTCTTGGAATAGTCAAAGCTAGACCAAACGCCTCAAGGTAAGGTTCAAAATCTGAGAAGTATCCGCTAGGTCCTCCTTCTCCTCCATCCATTTCACATCCAATGGCAGATAGTTCTTAAACTTGACTAAATACCTACGTATCACTTTGCCTTTCACTTTCCTTGTGAGCCAATATCTGTCTGGAACGAGATCTCTTCCACTCCGGGTTGCTCCTCGAGCTCCCTGTCCACTGGCACCTCACCTTCGAAAGGTTTCAACAGACTCACATGAAATGCATTGTGAATCTTCCAAGTATCAAGTATCTTCAGTCTGAATGATACATCAGTTATCTTTTCCTGAATCTGGAAAGGACCATGGTATCTCATACTCAACTTTAGGAAAAGTCACCCCTTACCCTTTCGTTTCTGTCACAAAACGGGAGCGTACACGAGCACTTAGAAATCTGAAAAATAAAATACTTTGCAAATGTGAGAGAAGGGAGAAGATCGACACAGTATTGGGGACCAGAAGATGGACTGGTCCCCCCCCCCGTCAAGAGTATTCTTTATTCAGGGAGAATTCATATACAAGCACGAGAACCCGAGGAAACCCCTCCGTTCTGTAATCTTAGACCCGAAAGTCGTGCTTTCCCGTAAAGGGCTTGGGCACAAGGCCGTTCTTTCCCGTAAGGGACTTAGGCGCGAAGCCGTACTTTCCCGTAAGGGACTTAGGCGTGAAGCCGTACTTCCCGTGAGGGGCTTTCCCGTAGGAAGGGAGATTCCTGCAAAACAAACCACACAAAGCAACAATTCTCAATGCGTATCAACACATTATACCTGTCGCTCCTTGCTCGGAAAGGCGACCTCCGTACTCAGTCGTCACACGAACACTTGCAGATTTCCGTCGCCAGCACTTGCTCCAGATTCTTCAGCGCTAACTCTTTCTGCTGCTCCTGGCGTGCATAAAACTGGAACGCTTGCTGCCTTTTTATAGGCCTGGGCACCCGACGGAAATAGGGCACAAAAAGCAGAAGCTCTGGTGCTTCTAGAGAGAGGAGAGAGAGAGCTCGCTGTTTCTGGCGCTTCTAGAGAGAGAGAGAGAGAGAGAGAGAGAGCTGTTTTCAACCCATGCGTAGCTTATTAGTGCTGGGCTTTTAAAGAGCCTTGCTTTATTTTATTATAAGAGGAGTGACCGGCCACTTTATAAAATAAAGTGTGAACCTGTTCAAACTTTAAAAACTCACTTAGTAGTGAAAACAATGCTACACGAACACATTCCAGGCGTCCCCGGGTGCAGAATACGGGCACAGATGCAATGCAGACACAGACTCCTCGCGGGAAAGCATCTACCCTCCTGCGAATGTTCTTGCTTTTCATAAAAAGCTTCATCGAACCCATCTTTATTCTTGTGCTTACGTTCTTACGCGTATTTTCTTACTCAGCTCGGATTTCCTCCTTAGCCTACGGAATGCCCCCTTTCTGATGCACCCGTCACCCATCATGTGACGCATCAGGGGCACTCATAACCCGGCCCTTTCCACCGAACTTACGAAAACTCCTTCGCGATGTTTTACCGTCACACATCAAATGACACATCAGAGTTGTCCGTTCTTGATGGCAGTTCCTGTAGCTACAATCTGTTAACAATTCTTAGTGTACACAATAAAATATCCTTGACAAAGAAATTAATCATTAAAAATAAGAAGATAGTCCAATTAGCAACATCCCTCTGGCTTCTAAACAGTTGACCTCAACTGTAGTGCTTGGACATATACCTTCAGTATCTCGGGATAAGCTGCTAATTCCTCCTGCGTCATCCACTGAGCATCTAAATTCGAATAGTTCTTAAACTTAACCAAATACTTCCGTGTTATTTTTCCGGACTTGAGGGGCCGCTCTTGATGACTTACTATCTGTTCCGGTTGGAGTATTTCTTCTGTTTCCTCAACCTCAGAAGGTTCCTCAGCACTTGGCTGACTCGGAGGCGGTCCCACATACGGCCGGAGTAAACTGACATGGAAAGCATTATGGATCCTCCAATTAGGCAGTAGCTCTAATCGGAAGGTGACATCATTCACTTGCTCAGTGATCTTAAACGGCCCATAATAACGGGTAGAAGGTTTTACCACCTTCCCCTTCTGAGACGCTTGTTTCTTAAGTCTTGCCTTCTCAAACTTGAGTAAGACTAACTGTCTGACTGTTAAGTCTAGATTCCTCCTGTGCTTGTCTGCAGCTTTCTTATGCTTTTCCTTAGAGCGTAGAATAGCTCTCCTAACTTGCCCGTAGGCTGTGTCCAAATCCCGGACAAATTCATCTGCTACAAAGATCTTATCCTTAGTTAAAAGGATTGGTGGAAGCAAAGGCTTACCATAGAGAATCTCAAAAGGTGCTTTCCCCGTCGATGAGTGTATGGTATTGTTATACGCATACTCGACAAGGGGCAAATAGCTTTCTTATGCTTTTCCTGAGAGCGTAGAATAGCTCTCCTAACTTGCCCGTAGGCTGTGTCCAAATCCCGGACAAATTCATCTGCTGCAAAGATCTTATCCTTAGTTAAAAGGATTGGTGGAAGTAAAGGCTTACCATAGAGAATCTCAAAAGGTGCTTTCCCCGTCGATGAGTGTATGGTATTGTTATACGCATACTCGACAAGGGGCAAATATTTCTCCCAGTCAAATTGCCAGTCTGACACATAAGCTTTTAACATATCCAATACTGTGGAGTTGGCTATCTCACTTTGCCCATCCGTTTGAGGATGGTAGGCAGATGAAAAATTCAGCTTTGTACCAAGATTATCCATCAAAGCACGCCAAAAATTTCCTGTCATGCGAGGATCTCGATCACTCACAATAGACTTAGGCATTCCATGATGCTTAAAGATTTGTGCCAGAAAAACCCTAGCCATATGATCTGCTTTGATCATTTTCTTGACTGGTATAAAGTGTGCTTGCTTGCTAAACCTATCCACAATGGTCCAGATCGCGTCATTTCCAATCTGAGTTCTAGGGAGGTCCATGATGAAGTCCATGGCAATACTTTCCCAAGGTTCATTAGGCACAGGCAAGGGTTGTAGCAACCCAGGCGTCTTATGCCAATTATACTTCACTTTTTGGCAAACCAAGCATTCCCTAACATACTTATCAATGTCTGCTTTAAGGCTAGGCCAAAAGAAATATCTTTCCATTGCTAAGGTCGTAGGGAGAATACCCCGATGACCCGCATAAGGCGAAGCGTGTGCTTCATCCATGATCTTCTTTCTTAATGGTTCCGCCACACATGGCCTGATGGTGGTAGAGATAACCGTCCCGAATGGAATAGGGAAACTCATTCTCTCCACGATGTAGCTTTCCCCAAACGGTGGAGAAGTCTGGATCATTCGGATACAAATCCGGTAGTGCTTCTAATTCTTGGTGATACACCGAAGTGATAGCGTTCACCCTTGGCCGCCTAGACAATGCGTCCGCGACCACATTCTTACTCCCAGCCGTGTGAAGGATCTGGAAGTGAAACATAGACAAAAAGTTTGCCCATCTCATCTGCTTCTCAGATAGTTTCCTTTGCGTAAGAAAATACCGCAAACTCTGGTGATCAGTCTTGATCACAAAATCCGCTCCTAGAAGATAGTGCTTCCAGTTGGATAAGACGTGAATCACAGCCGTGAGTTCCTTTTCGTAGATTGATGCATGCAACTCTGCATCCTTAAGCCGTCTGCTTTCGTAGGCCACTGCATGGCCTTCTTGGTTTAACACTGCTCCGATGCAATCGCCTGAAGCATCGCAGTGAACCTCAAATGGTTTCCTTAAGTCAAGCACTATCAAAATGGGTCCATGGCTTAGCAAGTACTTGAGCCGATCAAAAGCTCCTTGTTGTCTCGATCCCCATCTGAAAGGACCCTTCTTCTTTGTCAAGTCATGAAGTGGTCCTACTACATGGGCAAATCCTTGGACAAACCTTCGATAATACGAACATAATCCCAGGAAGCTACGTACATCATGTACCGTAGTGGGAATAGGCCAATCTTCTACCACTCGGATCTTGGTAGGATCCATACTCACTTGATTGTGAGAGACTATATGGCCAAGATAGTGTATCCCCGAGAGAAAGAACTCGCTCTTCTTTGCATTCACATGCAACTCATGCTTTCGCAATTCTTGAAACACTAGGTCCAGTGCTTCCGATGTTCCTCTTCTGACTTAGAGAAGATGAGTATGTCGTCAAAGAATACTCCCGTAAAAGCTCGATACGGGCTGAAAATGCGGTCCGTCGCAGGAGCATTGGTCAAGCCGAAAGGCATTACCAAAAATTCATATAGTCCAAAGGTTGTGCGGAAAGCAGTCTTATGGACATCCTCAGGGGCAATCCGTATCTGATGATACCCACTCTTTAAGTCTATGCGACTAAAGACACTTGAACCCTGCAACTTATCAAGTATATCATCAATCCGAGGGATCGGAAAGCGATTCTTGATCGTGATCTTGTTTAAAGACCTATAGTCTATGCACATTCGAAACGTGCAATCTTTCTTCTGCACGAGTAGAACTGGAGAGCAGTAGGGTGAGGCACTTGGCCGTACTAACCCTTTCTCTAGAAGCTCGTTGACTTGCTTCAAAATTTCCTCTTGCTGAGCAAGACTCACCCGATAAGGGGGTTGATTGGGAGGCGAGCTACCCGGTATGAGATCTATGCGGTGATCTTCCGGGCGTACCGGAGGTAGTTCATCAGGGAGTGTTTCCGTGAAACAATCTTTGTACTTTTCAATAAATTGAAAACGCTTAATGTCCAGACTAGAGAGTGAATCCCCACTAGTTTTATCCTTCTCACGTGCAAAAATCAAGTAAGCAGAAACACACTTCTTCATTTCTTTCTTAATGGAGATATGACTTACAATTGGGAACTGCCAATCTCCTACATCAGCATGAATCTTTATTTTCTTACCCCCATGATCAAAAGTGAGGGTCTTTTCCACATAATCAGGAATAGGTGTCATCTGGAAGTGCCATGGCATACCCAAGATGATATCACATCCCTCGATGGGTGTCATCAAAAATGATTCGCGGTCCTTGTACTCGCCAATCCGAAGATTGAGCTGTCCTTGCACGGGAGTTGCATTGGTTGTCAACCCCTCGAATGCTGATCCGGATGTAACCGGTGTGCCAAGCTGAGCCGGTGTGAGGCACAAACGTTCCGCCGTATCCAAGGAGATGAAGTTATCCGTGGATCCTCGATCATAAAGAATCAGTACTCGCTGGTTGTTCAAAGACCCCCAGCCCTTCAGAAGTTGACACTTCCCTTTCTCCGTTTCTGTGTTTCCTTGAACATCTGAAATTGAGTTCGAGCTTGGTGGAGCGGATTCCTTCCTTGCTTTCTCTTGCCTGGTAGAGGCTTGTTCTTGCCGTTGCTGCTTTAGCGGGCAATCCGGTTTCATATGTCCTTTCTCGCCACAGTAGAAGCATCTTCCTTCCTCTTTGAAAGTTTGAAGTTGAGTAGGAGAAAGATACTTAGTTCGCTTGCCATTGCCCTCTGGCTTCTTAGAATGATCATAGTCCCTAGATGGAGGACGTTTTCTTCCTTGGCCCCCTTGGTCATCGTAGACCCCTCTTTGTCTTGCACGGTAAGTGCTATGCTCCAATTTTCTGGGCGTCCCAGATGAGTGCAAATCCTCAACAATGATTGCTGACTCCATCATCCTCTGAAGAGTATCATGCGGATACACTTTCATACTCTTTCGAAGTTGCGGTTGGAGACCCGCTTCGAACTTTCGTTTCTTTTCCTCGTCGGCAATCTTCATGAAGGGAGTGACCTTCAGAAGAACCGACCAATACTTGTCCACATAGGTCGTTACTCTTTCATGTTCATTCTGGGCGAGCCAGTCCCATTCCTTCCGTATGTCCTGCTCGAAGTCAGGCGGAAGAAATTGTTCATAAAATTCAGATTTGAATCTCTCCCAAGTTCTGGCTTGAGAACCTTCCAGAATCTTGGCTAACCACCAATTACTTGCCGTTACCTTGAGGTGCATCCCCACATGGCGTAATTTGGATCTTTCTGTGAAGTACCCGTTGGTAAAGGCGACTTCAAACTGTCTGATGAAGGACGGTGCTTTAGAGATATCTCTCCGTCCGTTTTGTAGGTTTCGAACTTGATGTCCTTATCGCCCGATTTGAAGACTCTCATGCGATGTTGAGACTTGCGACCATGCTTCTTGAATCGTGGCTTATCTTTAGGTTGATGTAGGGTAGTAGTAGTAGCGGCTTCCTTCTTCTGACGAGACGATCGAGAAGTAGAAGTATAATCAGGAGAGTAAGATGGAGATGAGATAGAGATGTCCTTGCTCTCGTCTAACAAAGAGATCGCTTTTTCCTGGCCTTTCCTTGGAGTAGGCCGTTCATTCCAATCCAAAGATCCTTTGTGCACCTCGGCACGTTCTTCTTCTCTTTCCTCCTGTGGTCTCACGCCAACAGTGTGGTCTGGATGCCCGACTGTATCGGTTCCATTCGTTTTCTTCATTCCGCCCAAGAGCGTTTGGACATCTGGCAATAGTAAGATTTGTTACAAATCCGCAAGCTGAGCTCGCACTTGTTGAAGCTCCTGTTCAACGCTTCTCCCTTGGCTCGACATGGTTCTTCTCGGAATCGTCCTTCTTTGCAAAGAAAGAGAGGAGTCCGATCTCTGATACCACTGTCACAAAACGGGAGCGTACACGAGCACTTAGAAATCTGAAATAAAATACTTTGCAAATGTGAGAGAAGGGAGAAGATCGACACAGTATTGGGGACCAGAAGATGGGCTGGTCCCCCCCCCCCCCGTCAAGAGTATTCTTTATTTAGGGAGAATTCATATACAAGCACGAGAACCCGAGGAAACCCCTCCGTTCTGTAATCTTAGACCCGAAGGTCGTGCTTTCCAGTAAAGGGCTTGGGCACAAGGCCGTTCTTTCCAGTAAGGGACTTAGGCGCGAAGCCGTACTTTCCCCAAGGGACTTAGGCGTGAAGCCGTACTTCCTGTGAGGGGCTTTCCCGTAGGAAGGGAGATTCCTGCAAAACAAACCACACAAAGCAACAATTCTCAATGCGTATCAACACATTATACCTGTCGCTCCTTGCTCGGAAAGGCGACCTCCGTACTCAGTCGTCACACGAACACTTGCAGATTTCCGTCGCCAACACTTGCTCCAGAATCTTCAGCGCTAACTCCTTCTGCTGCTCCCGGCGTGCATAAAACTGGAACGCTTGCTGCCTTTTTATAGGCCTGGGTACCCGGCGGAAATAGGGCACAAAAAGCAGAAGCTCTGGTGCTTCTAGAGAGAGGAGAGAGAGAGCTCGCTGTTTTCAGCCCATGCGTAGCTTATTAGCGCTGGGCTTTTAAAGAGCCTTGCTTTATTTTATTATAAGAGGGCTGGTCACTTAAAAGTGACCGGCCACTTTATAAAATAAAGTGTGAACCTGTTCAAACTTTAAAAACTCACTTAGTTAGTGAAAACAATGCTACACGAACACATTCCAGGCGTCCCCAGGTGCAGAATACGAGCACAGATGCAATGCAGACACAGACTCCTCGCGGGAAAGCATCTGCCCTCTCGCGAATGTTCCTGCTTTTCGTAAAAAGCTTCATCGAACCCATCTTTATTCTTGTGCTTGCGTTGCGTATTTTCTTACTCAGTTCGGATTTCCTCCTTAGCCTACGGAATGCCCCCTTTTTGATGCACCCGTCACCCATCATGTGACGCATCAGGGGCACTCATAACCCGGCCCTTTCCACCGAACTTACGAAAACTCCTTCGCGATGTTTTACCGTCACCCATCAAATGACACATCAGAGTTGTCCGTTCTTGATGGCAGTTCCTATAGCTACAATCTTTTAACAGTTCTTAGTGTACACAATAAAATATCCTTGACAAAGAAATTAATCATTAAAAATAAGAAAATAGTCCAATTAGCAACAGTTTCCATAGGCATACCTTCTCAAAACGTAGAAGCACCCAATCATCTTCCTTCAACTGCAAGTTACGTCAATGCTTGTCCGCTGCCTTCTTTGCCTTGCTTGAGACTTCTCAAGAGCCTCGTGCACTTTTGTAAAAGCAGTCTCCAGATCCTGAACAAATTGATATGCTTCAAAAATCTTATCCTTGGTGCTTAGAATAGGTGGAACCTTCTTAGCACCCTCAATGATCTCAAACGACGCCTTCCCCATAGACGTATGTATTGTAATTTGTGTTGTTGTAGGCAAACTCCAACAAGGGCAAAAACTTTTCCCATTGAGCTTTTTGATCAGAGATGTAAGACTTCAACAAGTCGAGAACTACTGAATTCGCAATCTCTGATTGCCCACTAGTCTACGGGTGGAAAGAGGACGAGAATTGTAATCGAGTACCAATACTCTCCCAGGTTGCCATCCAAAACAAGCTAGTAAAACGGGGATCGCTACCTGAAACTAGACTGAGGCATGGCATGAAGTCGAAATATCTACGAGAAAAACAGTTTAGCCAAATAATCTGACTTAACCGTCTTCTTGATTGGAATAGAGTGAGTCTGCTTGCTAAATCTATCCATGATTGTCTAGATGTCATTGTGCCCATTGTGAGTCTTAGGAAGATCAAAAATAACATCCATTGCTATGCTTTCCCAAGGTCGGCTAGGTTTAGGTAAAAGTTTCAAAAGTCTTGGTGCTTTATGCCTGTCGAACTTGACCTTTTGGCATATCAAACTACTGCAAACAAACTCGTCCACATCCTTTTTGAGCCTCGGCCAATAGAAAAACCGCTCCACACCTCTTAAGGTGGTCTCTATGCCTCGGTGGCCCGAAAAAGATCGACGCTTGCACTCTGTCAAAACCTAATTCCTTAATGTTCGTATAACACACAACAAGTTCTTTCACATCAAATAGCCTTCCTAGAGTGAATAGCCCGCAACTACTTCCCCACTATGTAGCCAGCTAGAGATGTCTGCAAAATCCGGATCAATGGCGTACTAATCTACCATATCCTCCAAGATGTTGATGATGAACTGCCGAAATAGCCAAAATCAAAGCCTTATTACAAGACAATGCATTCGCCGCCACATTCTTCTGTTCCTAAACATACACAATCTGAAAAACTCTTCGTCGGCCCACTCTGATGTGTGGGTCGTGCGGTACTTGAACTTCATAAAGGTCTGCAATGCTTGCTTTTTTGGGCCGCGCCGAAAGCGACACAAAGTCTTCTGTGGCTCCTTTGATGCTTCAGCTGCGTCTAGAGACCTACTTCTTTCGTCTTCAAGAATCTCCATGGCTGAAAATTCCTGAAACCATCTCCAACACAAAACCATGAACATACCCATTCCATGTAAAGTGAAGGAAAAAAATATTGTCTTCTCTAAAGACTGTGTATGCAATGTCGATGAACATAGAGACGGAGTGACAACCCGTTCATCAAACACATGCAAACAATGCGTTCGAATCTTTTCTGTTTGATCGAAATCAATCAACTGTGGCAAATCACAATGGAAATGCCCATGCTTGGTGCTCATACTATCATGTGCTCTTTCGGAAACTGTGTCATGCCAAGGAAGAGACATGGAATGTGACTTCCTTACATACATACCTTTCAGCTTTTCATGGACAATCCGCATGCATTCGTGCTCATCCATGATAGAAACGTGCTCAACATACAATATGTCATGCCTAGGAAAAGGGATCACATAACGATGTTGACTAAAATACAGGAAACCTTCACAAATGAAACACTCGAACAATGCATGCGTATCAATCATGCGAACACACAATACTTCCTGTGAGGGTGCTTTTGACCAAGGCTCGAGAGCCAAGATCAGTTCTTCCTGAAGGGGATCTTTGGACCTAGGCTCGAGAGCCAAGATCAATCCTTCGTGATTGATCGAATCTGCAACGAGGTTAGCTTCGCTAGAAAAAGCATCCACGAACACCTCATCCTGGTGAACAATCACATCTTCTTCATGCAAGTCATCATGCTTGTCTTTGTCATCCAAATCATCATGCAAATCATTATCATTCAAATCATCATGCTTCTCATGATCATGCAAATCTTGTGTGTCATGCTGTGGAGAAAAAGGGACTAAGAGAGTCTCCTTATCTCGAATCATTTCGACCTTGTCCTGCATATTAGCAATGAGAGATGGAGAAGGAAAAGTATCCACTCCATAAAAAACAGTAGGAGAATCACTTTTGGCATTGAGAGTTAAAGTGTTAGCCTCCCAATCAACGAGAGGGTTTATTTCACGAAACCATTTCATGCCTAAAATCATATCACATCCTGAGAGAGGAGAAACAACAAATCTTCTAGTGAAGGCAGTCTGTTGAATTGCAAACAACACATCAAGGCACTCCTTCGTGATGAGAGCGTCCATACCAGGACGAAAGCCAGAGACCTCGATAGGAGATCTCGGACTAACTTCGAGACGGGCTCTCTCAACAAGAGAGGGGCTGATCACATCATGCATACTACCTGAGTCAAACAATATAACAAAACGAAGCCCCGACGTATGACCATAACATTTAATGAGTGAATCATCAATGGGAGGGTCCTGAGAAACTTTGGGCACACCCGTGTTATCATTCATTGCATTGACAGATGTAGTGGGTGCTGTGGGTTCTGTAGATTCATTTGATTCAAGCTTAGGACATGTTCTTTTTATGTGACCCTTAATGTGACAATGAAAACAACGACCTTCTTTAGAATAAGTGCTTTGTTCTTCCGAAGTGATGTATCCTCCTACAATTCCTTGTGCTACCTTTTCATCCGGAGTAAGCTTAGGTTTAGCAGTTGTGTTAGCCTTATCCTTAGATTCATTGGAAGAATTCTTTGATATGAGACTGTTGAAAGATTGGTTAGAAGAGTTATCATTCTTACCATTCTTATCGTTCTGAGGAGTCTGCGAGGTACTTGTGGAAGTCTTGTTCTCCTTAGGCTTTCCCTTGTTGTGCTTCATCTCCTGTGCAGGAGCAATCGCTACCGCCTTGTTGAGATCGACTGGATCGAGTACCTCGACATTGTACTTGATATACTCGTCCAATCCAAAGAGAAAAGCCTCTTTGCGCTCTTCATCCGACATGCGTAATTGAGTACCTAGCTACAAAACACGATTAGAAAAAGACATAACCGGCATACCATTTTGCTTGAGAGCGCACCAATCGTCCTTCAATCGTGCGAGGTACTGAGGTGGCATGTCTTGGAAATCAGCCCAACTAAAAGAGAGGGGCGTGAAATCGTCGGCTGCCTCTAGGTGCGCGGGTAGCTGTGCCTCTTGCCATGCGTGGTACCAATTGATGGCATCACCGGCAAGGTACATAGCTGCCGTCAAAACTTTGCTATTTCCTGTTTTCTTAGTTGTCGCAAAATAAGCATTAAATTGATGCAACCAAGAATGAATAACTGTAGCATCCATCTTACCGTCATACTTACTGAAAGTCAACTTTTGGTTGGAATTCGCGTCATGGCTTGCGCCACTTGACAAACTCCCACGATCTTTGGGTTGTTCGGTCTTCGAGGCTAGGATTTTTGCAGTAAATTCTTGATTGCGAAACTCCCTTTGAGCTTCACGCTCGACGTCCTTTTCTGCTTTTCGTGCATTTCGTTCTCATCGCGCTCGTGTTCGAGAGCAAGTCGATTTTCTTCTTGTTTTGCGGCATGAGCAATGCGCTCACGTTCCTGAGCAAGTCAATTTTCTTCTTGTTGTGCGGCCAATCTTGTATTTCTTTCGTCGCGCTCACGACCCTTGGCTTCTTGTGCACGGTCCTTTGCTACTTGTTCTTCTGCTTTGCTTGCGAGTTGTGCCAATGCAGCTCGATTCATTTCTTGTTGTTGTGCCATCATGTCTGACATCGACTTGACCATCATCTCCATAGGAGTGAGTCCAACTCGTGGCGTAGATAGCGAAGGGGGAGGGTTGGAAAAATCATCTCCGGGTGGTGACGAGTCTTCGTCGCCTCTCTCATGCTCATCACCTGTATGCAAAGTATCCATTCCGCTTCAGGTGACGACCATGCACTATGATCTTGGGGTCTTAAGCTCGCGAGGAACTTGGGTTCTTGAGGGTCTTGAGAATCTTGAGAATCTTGGATTCTTGAGGTTCTTGAGTCTTGAGGGTCTTGGGTTCTTGGGGTTCGTGAGGTTCTTGAGTTTTCTTTCGCTTGCAAATCGCGCTGAGAAGGATCTTCTCTTCACCCGAGTTCTACCCTTTTCTGCGGGCGCACCCCTTGGCGGCCTTGCGCTCACACCAAGGTTGCTTTTTCCCACCTCACGTCGATTGGCCGGCCGCTAAGTGCATGGTCCGCTCTCAGTGAGTGAAAAGAGACACAAGGGGAGGCTGGACAAGCCCTTCTTTCTTGGGATTCTTGTCACTCTTCAACAAAACACGATTAGGAATCGCCACGCCCAAGTAAACTTGGGTTCGTGCGATCACAACAAGCAAAAAAAATTATTGTGGTTCTTGTGGTTCTTTCCTTGAGTAATGCAGAACACTTCCAAAGCTCTGATACCAATGTAAGGTGCAGCGGAATGAATGTTGTATTTTCTCAAAATTAGTGATCCTTGTTGCTCAAGGTTCCTTTTAGTTCTTAGGGAAAGAGAGAGCTTTCCGTCTTATGGAGAATGCTATGATCACAAACAAAGTGAGTGGATATTGTGCGTGCAAGTGAATGAGACTAAGAGAAGGAGAGAGAAGAGATACGACACCGAGAGGTTGTAAAACCCTCCTCCGAAGGCCCCACTCTCATCGGCGAGAGTGGTCTACTTTGATTGCACAAAGGTGTACAATGCGTATGCAATGGACTGATGCAATGGGACTATGCCGATGACGACGACGGTGGTGACGACGACGACTTGATGGCTGAAATCTGAGATCTTCTAATCGCTGAATTCGGGGACTGTTTCGGTGGCTGAAAATGACTGTTTTGGCTGCGTTTTCTTGGGCTAAAGTTGGGGGACTTCTGCAACCGACTGGGGGCTGATCTGCTACTGTTCCATATGCTGAAAATCTGTGTTTTAGGCTGCAAACCAAAAACGTTAACCTGCTGTCCTAGCGTTAGTGATTTGATGACCTTCTGCTGCCGAATGGCTGGAAACAGGAAACGCTAGGGCTGCTATGCATCTGCTGATGAAAACGGTACAAGGTTGATGTCTGCTCTGCTGAATGCAATGAAGAAAAACGCTGAATTGACCAGCAGATCCAGCGTTAGTAGATGCTGCAAAATCGCTGAGCTTGCTGGGACAAAAACGCTAAGGCCTGAGGTGATTCTGTCGCGGGAAAACACCGAGGATGGGGCTGATCTGCAAGGGGACTAACGCCAAAAGGGGAAACTTCAATGGCGATGTGGATGCTGAGAAAACGCCAAGGCTAGGTGAGGATGGCGATGGATCTTGATGCTGAGGGGGGGTACTGCTGAGAAGTTGCCTGTTGAGCGGGAAGCTCCTACTGCCTCTTCTGCCAGAAAGTGCTAACTTGGGTTTGCTTATATATTAACTTAGCAAAATTGCCCTACCTACTTTTGTTGGAAAGTCACTTAAAAATAATAAGTGAAAATACCAATAAATAGGAAAATAGGCTAAATGCACTGGAAAATTCCCCTAACTGATGCTAATGGATTCTGATAGGAATTCCGATGATCATGCTGTGTGCAACCGGAGGATATGCATCTATGCTAAGTGACTGGGCATGCACGGTCTACGAATAGACTCACAAAAGTGCCAGATCACTGCTAATCTAAACTTGACTGAACTGACTGAACCCTGCTGTGGTGTAGCTTGTCCAAGGACACATAGGGTTGGGATGTGTCACGTGACATACGAACAGGCTCACAAAATTGCCGGTACTAATCCTACTAGGATTCTAGACACTCCTACCTAGGAAGAAGGGGAAAACTGGCTATGGAAGTCGATGAAGCATGTCCACGTGGCACACAAAGTCATGTGCACGTGACATCCTCAATTTTGTCACACCTCACCCCCATAGAAAATCCCTCTAGTTTAGAAGTCATGTGGAGCATGTGTGTGCCTTTATGAAGGCAAGAGGTGTGTGTAAGCAAGAAACTTTGTGTGTGTAGCATGCGCAACAAGCAAGGTGCATGTGACAAGCTAGCATATAAGCAACCTTCTGCAATCTCTTTTGTGTGCAATATAATCAACCTATTTTGCATCTACTCTATTGTGCAATAGTCTCTCTCTCAAACTCTACATTAACCTCTTCTAGCATGCCATTACCATGAATGGCACACTAATCTACCCTCCTTAACTCTAAGGCCTTTACCCGCCTTGAGGTCCTCATGGCAGTTCGGGCTTGCTCCGACTTAGACCTTTGCATGTTCTTTGAGGTTCAACAAGAGGGTCGCCTCCACAAAGTTGCCATGGAGGCACTAGAGGTAGCAAAGTGATGCTTTCAGCAAATTCGAGTTGTGGGCATCAAAGGAAGGATTTGTGGATCCCGACCTGACAAATCTTGAGACAGGACATTAGAGGGTCTTGGCTTGGGAGAGTAGCCCTCTGTCGCGAGTGCACTGGGACCCTGGGTAGTGGTTTTGGCAGGACCCTTTTGCTTCGGATGGTCACTCAAGGATTCCATTTTTCCAGTACACTGCACAACTGGGACGCCACATATTGGCAACTCGGAGAGACGCTCGCCCTGCTGCAACAGTAAGGCACTGACATGACGAGGGTCTCACAACGGAGTTCTTGATAGACTTTCAGAAGCGCTTGTGGGACAGCAGACAGTCAAGGAGATTCACCATGTTCCAATGGCTTGTTGCCCATCGAGCTACACCAGTGGAGAGTTTGTTGGTTTACAGTGGCCACCCGACAGGCCGTGCCACATGCCACCACCCACTTGAGTCACAGAGGCACTATCTACCCATAGCACAGCAGGTTTGGCTTCGGATTCTAGGGTTGATGTCAACAGCCCTGCTTGTTAGCTAGTCACTATACCTGGGGTGTTGCTGTTTTGAGTTATCCTCAGCTAGCAAGATGATTGTGATACAGAAGCATGTCACAGAGCTTATGCCTCAGGAGTGGAGCAGTGATAGAAACCTTCGTTGGGAGCTTATCTGCCATAGTAACAGGAAATGGTCATTTTCAGGTCTTCGTTCCCATTCCAACTTCCCGTTTCGAATCCCCGTTCCGTGTTTCAAGCATGAGTGTTCATAACATGAAATGGCGTTTCATGCCCGTTGCCGTTCCCTGTTCCCCGTTCTGAAATCCCGTTCTGGGTAACTATGTTATCTGCAGCTTGACTCTCTGGTTCATATGGAGAGCCCGTTGCTTCCGCATCTTCGAGGCCCGCCCCATCTCGCTAGTGGAGAGTGTACAAGATATATGGCTGGAGCTAATCCACACACTTCGAGGTCAGTTCGAGAGACTGCACGACAGCTCCGACCAAATGTGGGAGCGCCGCGAGGCATTCCAACGACTTTGGCTTCCAAGGCCTTTTTACGCCATGGTCCATGGGGCTCCGATGGCAGTACAAGCCATCTGTGTGATTATTCCTGTCACAAATTGCTGACGTGTCAAGCCACTGAAGAACGGAGCCAGTCTGCAGATCCCAACCAAGGGGCCTAAACCCTAAGACGAAGCAGCAGTAGAAGAAGAAGAAGTCTTACCAACTTATGGGACCCCGTTCGATGGGGCCCAGGAGACCTAAAGGAGCTAACAGGATGATTGTGATACAGGAGCCTGTCACCACAGAGTTTATGCCTCAGGAGTGGAGCAGTGATAGAAACCTTTGTTGGGAGCTTATCTGCAACTTGACTCTCTGGTTCATATGGAGAGCCCATTGCTTCCGCATCTTCGAGGCCCGCCCCATCTCGCTAGTGGAGACTGTACGAGATATATGGTTGGAGCTGATCCACACACTTCGAGGTCACTTCAAGAGACTGCACGGCAGCTCCGACCGTATGTGGGAGCGCCGCGAGGCATTCCAACAACTTTGGCTTCCAGGGCCTTTGTACACATGGTCCATGGGGCTCCTAGATGGCAGTACAAGCCATCTGTGTGGTTATTCCTGTCACAAATTTTTGACATGTCAAGACACTAAAGAACGGAGCCAACCTGCACATTCCGGTCGAGGGGCCTAAACCCTACGACGAAGCAGCAGCAGAAGAAGTACTACCAACTTATGGGACCCTGTTCGGTGGAGCCCAGGGGACCTAAAGGAGCTAAAATTAAAGCGGAGCCAACACACAAAGCGTAGAAGATGATGACGTGGTTGTTGTATGGAACTCAAGCAAGACGCGTTGACATGCTGACATGGCAGACTGTACGGACAGTCCCGCAATTCGCGCTTACAGTGCCATGTGGCAGCTGTACATATTTTCGCAAAACGCGCTGACAGCTTTTGGCCACCCGCTTTTGAACCAGATGCTTTTGAGTTTATAGCTTTTCATGTAAGCTGCTTTTCGTAGGCCAAGGGCCTTTAAATATGAGCCAAAAGCTCATTCTCTGTCATGCTTCCGCATGAGGTACAAAGGATGGAGTACCGGCGATGTACAATATAAGGAAATACCGAAAGGGGCGCCAAGGTTTGGGGCCAGTGCTCTATGGGGTGGAACTCCGCCACTCCCCGTCTCGTGTCTTGTGCATCTCTTTCAGTTCATTGTTATTTGAAGTGCTTAAAGTTGTTCAATCTGTTCTTTTCCGTTGGCACATAGTGCCCGTCTCGTAACAGTTTCCTCCTCAAATATCCTGATTTAGCCATCACTTTACATAGCTCACTTTTTCATTGGAAGTCTCCCCTCGTGCTGATATAGCCCCCCCCCCCTCCCCCTGTTGGGGCAGTTTGTAGCCCAATGGGCAGTTTTATTAACTAAAACAGAAGGATTTGTTTCTTGGAACAATTCCTAGTCCATGAAGGACCACTATCCATCTATACAAGAACTCCATGTTGATCGATAAATAAGAGAAGTAGATGAGTCCTGTATGGTATAGTCTCCACGGATGAATCTAGACGATAAAACATAGGAACCACTACTTGGAAGAGCAACCATCACGCCACAAATCTGAAAGACCAAGCAAAGTGGCTCACGAAAGCATCCGCCACGATCCTAACTGCATTTTGAAGATAATAACCTGGAAAACCCTCTAAAAGAAAAGTATCCTCAAAAGTACGATCTGAGGTAACAACTGACTTGACCCACGTCTGAACATAGCAACCACTGTCATTGAAGGCTCCAAAGCTAAAGCTGAGAGCTCCCCTCAAATGATAGGAAGCACCCCTTTCTACTCAATCCTTGAAAAGGAGTATAAGTACCACCAAAAAAGAAATCAGAGACAACCTTAATTGAATCACAAAACCTAAATCTCATAGAACTCAAGGCCCAAAGAGGATCACACCATCAATAAACTCGAACTGCTAAGAAGCAAAAGACCTGAAAGGTGGTCATTTGAGAATCATGTTTGCCAAAGAAACCATCAAGGTCCCATAGGACCTAGCTACTCAAGAAAACTCCCTGAGATCAAACCATATATCCGCCACTCCTCGGCAACTATCAAGATTAAACCTGTAGAGACAATCCAATACAATATGCTAAGTTCCATACAAAAACGAAAGAGTACACATACTCCCGCTTTTGTAACTTCCTTCCTTAGAATCTGTCCTTTCCACTTATGATGAAGAGAATATACGCACTCAATTGTGCAATTAGTGTCCAATACATAAAATAAAACCAATACTCAAGGTGAGAGTAAAGGAACCGCCTAGGAGACCTGCAACATGCCGAAATGGGCTGCCACAAGGTTGGAGGTCTCCAAAGGAAAGTACGGGAGAGACTTCAAATGTTGTTGATTGCGGAAGTGGGGACTAGATATCCCTACCAAGCTCTCCAAAGGGAAGTACCAGAGAGAGCTCCAAATATTGTTGATTGCAAAAGTAGGAACTAGATATCCCCACTAACTGCCGACATTGCCGACTAACTACTTTTGCTGATTGCAAAAGTAGGAACTAGATATCCCCACTAACTGCCGACATTGCATGCAAACCTGTCATCCATAAGATCTCGACAAATCTGTTGTCAACCATCAAGAATACTACCCATAAAAGATTGCAAACATGTGCCACAAATGGTACCAAAAAGCTCACAAAAGCGCATAGGAGTGACCAAATCCGTAGGGCCACACTAACATCGGTGACAAGAGCACATGGAGATAGAAATACTCCATATTCCAATAAAAACTCCTTAAACTGTTGTCACTGTCGGCTAAGCATCTGGCACCACATGCTCCACCTATAGACCTCATCCTCTGAAAGTCGGATGATCATACAAGAAGTGGTGTTGGTGATAGCAGAATCTCCCTTAGAGTCTACTTAAGCTGGAGCTGAAACTTACATCCTTGGATGGAAAAGAAAAAATCAAAGAACGTGCTCTGCTTCTAGGAGGAATCAAATCCCCTATGTTATCCATAATCCACAACCTGTCACAAAGTGTAACCGAATCGTCAACCTACTACCCCTCTTGAAGATGGGCCAAAACTCCACATTTGCATGTCCAAGACAAGGCTGCAACACCGTATCAACCTTCGTAAAGTCCTCTAATAGATAACTCCGTCAACAACTCCAAGAAAATACATATGCAATTGCAAGAGGCACAACAAATCTGCCAATCCAACTCCTCGAAGAAAAAAACACAGCCATACAGTCTCCTTCATGAGTGTTGAAGAAGATCCCACTATAGTCCAAACACTTCTCTATAAAGAAAAAAGCTGAAAAATTGGCTCCCCCTCCAGATCCAAAAGCTGCATGCTTGCTCCCCGTTCGGGAAGGCATAGCAA
Organism: Adiantum capillus-veneris; assembly: GCF_014529385.1. Taxonomy (NCBI): domain Eukaryota; kingdom Viridiplantae; phylum Streptophyta; class Polypodiopsida; order Polypodiales; family Pteridaceae; genus Adiantum; species Adiantum capillus-veneris. The sequence continues at coordinate 1,135,304 of NC_140952.1, forward strand.
CATAACCACATCTAGGAAAACTAAAGCAATCCAGCACTACTCCATCCTGAATTCTCCACGGGGTTCCCCTCGATGAAGAGAGGTCACGGTAATCAAGGGTGAGAGACGGGAAGTCATAAACAAGGGTCCATAGCCTCCACATACCCAAATAAGCCCCAAACTGGAGAAAAAGCGGGGAAAAACAGCAAGCTTAATCTCTCTCAATCAAGTCCAAAACGGCACCAGATTAGCGAATACCTCGTCCACTCAAAAGTGTTCATTTTTCTGCTGCCTTCTACAGAAATTATGTTTGCAGTTGCTTACAAGTCACAAAACCCCAAAGACACCAGCAAAAGTGTTCATCTTTCTACTGGCTTCTAGAGAGTTTATGTTTGCAGTTGCTGACAAGTCACACAACCCCAAAGACACCAGCAAAATGGAACCATTTGATGAGGTCGATGTATGGCGACGGAGGAGGAAGAAGCACTCAAACCATCAGGTCCAGCCTCACGCCTCAGCATTGAGAGCATTATAAGAATGTTTGCAAGAAAATTTGAAAGACAACATGCGAAAGGTGAATATTTTACTTTATTCAAAGTTTCCTGATTGAGTGCCACAAAACATTGAAAATACCACATATTGCATGAGTTTGGAAGATACTTGCTGTTTGTTATTGCTGTAGTGAAAAGGAGACCAATATTTTGGAGTGCGACATTACAACACACTACATCATAGTTCATAAGGCAACCATTTCCTCACATGGGCTAAAGCCAACACTAACACGCCACTCTGTTCTTTCTCAAGGAGGGGGAAAAAGCACTGCAAGCATTCTCGATCTATGTTTGTTTGTCAAAGAAAGTAAACCAATGAATTACAAAAGTGACAGTTCTACTTTTGTTCAAAGATTCCTAAAGAAGTGTTATAAAACTAAGAACTAAGGCATACTACATCAAATCAGGATAACATCTGGAGACTTCACAATAGACCACACCATACTTCATAAACTACCATTTCCTCAGAAGGGCTAAAACCAGCAGAAACATGTGACCAGATAAAGTGTCACATTCAAATGTGTAAAAGTTTGTTGTGCATATTAATTACCTCCGTATCTTCGACCGCCTTCAATAAAAGAGACCGAACAGCTGCAAGCAAGTCTTGTAGAGCATCACTAGATGGAGGCACATAATTCAAGACTACTTTTACCGCGGCAACAGCATTTGAAGTGCTTCTACTGCTCAAAATGTCCCAGCAATGAGCGATTTCATGGTGAAGAACAGGCAATACCACTTTCTCCACCAATTTTGGCACCAAATCCACATCCGCATCATCTGGACTTACATCAATGCCATTGGCTGGCATGCCATAATCGAAGAGAAAAGAGTGCCTTTCAAGTGTTTAAGAATTAGTTAAAAATAAAATGCAAAAACAATTGAGAGATCCTAGAAAGGACAAGATTCAATGTCTCACCATTTCATACTGTCGAAATCAACATCGCCATAAAGAGGGTCCCATTTCAAAAGCTCAAGGCGTACGTAAGGGGCAAAAAGGGCAGGGGCACTTAGAGAAACATATGCATCCCTGTATGCTGAAGAATACAATCGTTTCCAGCTTTCAAGCTTCTCTTTCACTATAGCTAGCTGTGAATATTCTTCAGCAGCATCTCCAAACACTCTGTCTGCCGTTTCCAATATGTCAGCACAACCTGACCTAAAAGCTCGTTCTTCACTTTCACTTTCATCACTCGTTGCTTCCCCTTCAACTTGTAAACCATTGAAAGTGTCTACTAGATTCGACACAGCAGACTCTACCCTCCGTTTGGCAGCACAAGCCCTTCGCCATTCTCGGGCCTGTGCACGTTTTTTTAACTCCATCCTTTTCTGCAGGTTGACATCTCGACCAAATTCATCAACCTGCGTCGCCAAGTTTGACCCATCTCGTGCAGCAAGAGCATTGGAAGCTGCAGTTGCTGCAGCAGTTGCGGCAGTGGAAGCACTGGCTCCTTTGTTCAAAGCCAACACGGCAGCATTAACTGCAGCTTCTACTTCCACTGTCTCATCAGCATTATCAGCCAACCTCCGCTCACTAATAGCAGTGGCTCGTTCTTCATGAAGTCTCTGCATGTGCTCTTCTAGCTCCTCAATTAAAGGAGCTTTACTCTGTGACATGAATACTGCATGAGATGATGGCTTTAAAGATGTAGCTTGGAGCTTCTTGAAGACATGCCCATACCTTTAAGAAGTCACATAAAACTGCAATATAGTCACGGAGTTTTTGCATGTACACATACTTATCCCCAGTTGTAGTAAGGGAGTTCTCCAGCGTCGATATATTCAATAGTGACGAAGACAGGTTGTCCTCAGTCTTCTGAAGCTCTGCCTTGGTCCAGTCATGTGTATCCTGCAGAAAGAAAATGAATTCCAGCCAACAAAGAACACAATGAAACAAAAAAACAAGAGGTCCTGGACAGAGAAAATTGATGGTTGTATCTTTGCAAATACGCAGAGACCTACTCTTGTTCTTCTCAGAGTGTCATACAATGTGCTCAATGCAGCTTCAGCTCTCTGTGAAATGGTCATTGACTCCATATTGTGCCCACTAAAACCCCATGCTGAACTTGGCAAAGGAGCTGTTGCCAGCCCACCTGAAAAATAACTCTCAGTATGTAGAACTTCTTGACGTGGGACTGAGGGTGTTGTGCCAGGCCAGGTTGAAGAGTCGTCAACCCTCTTTCCAAATCCTTTTCTCAACTGCTCCTCTTCCCATCGACGTTCCTCGTCCTCCTCATCATCTTCTTTTTGACCTGGTAAGGTTCTGTCCTCGATCTTGTCCTCCATAGATTCAAAAACCCCTGCTTTCACCTTTTCACTTGGCAGCTCCCCCATCATAGCAATCCTGGTCTGCATTTCTCCTTCATCATCAGTAGAGGAGTCATCCCTCTCAGAGGTGGCAGCATCACGAGGCTTGCCTCGCAATTCTAGAATATCTGAATTTCCAACTGGAATATAATCAGGTAGGGCTTGTGCTTGTCGCAATCTTTCCCGCTTTGCCTTTGCAGCAGCAATAGCAGCTGCATCCGGAATATGGGTCACACCCCCACCCTCAGCTCCAGCACCTATTCCCATAAGTCCTAATCTGTTTTCTGCATCATCTGTGTCGAGCTTAACTCGATAACTTACATCCTTTACCCTGGATGCCACAAGCTTGCCATCATTGGCCCCAAGGACTTCTCGGTCTGTCACAAGAGTTTGTATCTCCACTGTGGCGCTCACAGCAGGTTTCATTTGACCCTTGAGCACTATGACAGGCTCCAAAGGCTTGTTTTCCTGAAGTGGAGGCTTTGCTCCACCAAGCCGGATGGTGTTCTTCTGCAGCTCAAGGAGCTTCTCTTTAGTGTATTCACCTGCCTGTGGTTGGAAGTTGGAATGGACTGCTGGTTTGTCTTTGCTGGTGGAGAGCTTAGGCCCCGACGCTTGAGAGGCGCCAAATCCTGATGCTTTCTTCTTAGGCTTAAAGGAGTCATCGTCTGTGTCAAAATTGACGAGAGAGGGCTTTTCTTTCTTAATGGAAACGGGCTTGCTAATTGCTTCAGAACCATCTTCATCCTCAGCGAAACTGAGGAGTTTAGGGCCGGAAGGCTTCTTCGCAGCGCCCTTGTCCTTCTTTCCGCTGATTTTGGCAGAATGCAGAGAAGCGGGCTTGACCTGCGTGGCGTCCTCGCCATCACCGTCGTCGTCGACACGACGCCGGAAATTCTTGGTCTTCATCATTGTATTGCAGCAGGACGTAGAATTTCAGCTTAAGTGCACGGCACACCCCTTGGACCGACTATCTCATGGGCAGAGAGGCATGGATCAATGGCCCACGTCCCTTTCGGGCCGTCCGATGCGCTTTTTGTAAATTCAGGAAAATAGGTGAGCTTTTGTGCAGCGATGAACACTTGCTGGAAGCACATAATCAGGACTTAGAATTTCGTTGCTCGTGCACAAAAATTTTCCAACATTTGTGACAATTGGAAGTGTATTGACCAACTATACGTGTTGATGTTCATGATCATATAACTAGTTGTGCCAAATGCAGATCAAACCCACCAATAGAACATGCGATATTGTTTCAAATAACAGTTACACCAGAATGGAGCCAATAAATTATTGACTTCTTGGACTTACCAGAGCACGTCAGAAAGCGATAGAAATAGAAGCTCGTGACTTCACTTTGATTGGAAACCAGCTTTATAAACAAAAGGATAACCATCTTAGGCTATGCGCAACGTAAAACATGTACAAAACTTGTAAATTCAAACGTCCCCCTTGCCCCTCATTCTCCTCCCAGGACGTCACATTTGCAAGCCTATCACCTTAACCACCTCTGTCAAGCCAAGGGCCAAAGGGGTCTAAATGGCTCACGAGCCGAAGGCAAGGCATAAGGTTAAGGATCCTACTTGCAAGAGCCAAGGGCTATAAATAGAGAAGTTGGGAGAGATCAAATTTTTTGTCCACCCCTAGGTCTCACATTGGTTTAGAGAGTCAAGTTTTTGAGAGAACGACGTGGTCCTTCTAAGTCTTGCATGTTTTTGCAATTCGGGAAGGAGGAGGGGAGGCACTCTTAGCCAAGGACAGAGGTGACCGTCGACCATCACCAATCGTGAAGCTCCCTCTCTCTTTGTTTTTGCTCTAGGCTGAGGAGGCTTTTTCGACACACGCTCCAGTTCTGCTGCAACCCATAGCGTGAGCTTCACCCTCATCTTTCCCTGCGCAACTGCCCGCCACCATTGCTCAGAAGCTTTGGTTTTTGTTTTTTTTTTTCCCCTTCAAATGTGGACGCCTTGCCAATGTGAAAGGCCATTAAATGGCCAAGGGTAGGTGTCCACAATCGGCAACCCCCCACCCTCTTGTACTTGCCATCGGCGGCAAGCAGAGTTACATCGCCAACACAAGGCAAAGGCGGGCCAAGTGCCAAGTCAAATTAGTAACAGAAATTTCAGAGGAATTAATGAGCTTTCAAGCATCTTCAAAATATCTAAAGAGTTCTCATTATCGTTTTTTGGCATAAGCTATAACCGACGAGCAGAGTCCATATAAACTACCTCTTTGCAACTTGGTGGTATTGTAATTAGCACAGCTAATTATCATTGAGGACGGAGGTTCCAAACTGTATTCACTCGACGACGTTTTTTCCAAGGTGGTTGAAGCAAGGCTTTACAAGTTCAATATCAATAATTATCTCCTATTTATCGCATAAACAAGAAAGGCTAATAAATTGCGGTTACAAGTGTTCCTAAGTGCTCTGAAACTGTTCTCAATCAACGGATTTTTCAAGGTATTTCTTGATTTTAATTTAGCAAATTATCCCTTGTTACCATATACATGTGGTAGTGATGTGTGTGAACACACTTAGGATCGTTGAGCATTTTTTCCCTCACTAGGAGGTTTTTTCCCCTTGTGCATTGTATATACGCCCATCACTCTAGGGCTATCTAATCTTTCCATTGCACACTAAGTAACACACTCTCTGTTGTGTGCCTTGAGCTTCCTTTGTCTTCTCTAAGCTGGGTGTATCTCCCTGTAACCCTAATTCCAACAATTGGTATCAGAGTAGGTTGCATCCTCCCGAGCTTAGTCGCCAGCAGCTCTAGCACGTGTTTCTCACTCTCTCCAGTTTTCTGTGAGCTTTGATGAGCATCAGTAGGTTGACAAATACTTCGGGCTCATTTCGGCCTCCGTTTCCACTACAGGTAGTGATGTGTAGACAATTTCATCATTTTGGGCGGATTTTCTGTCAGTGTTGTTTTTTGCCTAACAGATCCCTTACATTCTTCTACAAGTTGTGCTATATAGCACATGTTGGTTATGCTTCGTTTCTCCTCTTTTCGGGCAGTTTTCACATCAAGTGCAAGTATTTTCCATGGCTGACAACAACACAAATGTGTTCAAGATCTTTGTTGATGAGGATAGATTGGACGGGGACAAATATCCTATGTGGGCTTACATGATGCAACGTGTCCTTGTGTCAAAGGGCGTTTGGAATATTGTGTAGGGCATTGATGTACGTCCTGGGTTTTGAGGATGTAGACAATGTTGCAGGTTTTGGTGGCAGAGTTGTTGCTTCCAGAGTTGTTTTGCCTATGGTTGAGCAAGCTCATTGGGATGTAAGAGATGTGCAGGCTCATGCATTGATTGTGTTGTCTGTGACGTGCACTATTACTCCTCATATTTTCACAGCAAAACCTGCAAAACATGCTTGGAATATTCTTGTTGGTCTTTATGCAAGTCGCAATGAGGCTAAAATTGCATTGCTGCATAAAGAGGTGGAGTCGAAGATTATGCATGAGGAAGATAAGATGGACACTTTCCTTGTTGGTGTCAAGGATATTAATGAGCAACTTTTTTCGCCAGGCGAAGTCATTTGTGCAGACTGTTCTTGATGCTTTGCCAGATTCTTACCACACTTTTGCTAGTACTTGGAGACTTATGACCTACAGAAATCCAGAAGTTGTCAAGTTTAATGCATTATGCACATTGTTGTTGCAAAAGTCACTTTCCAGAAAAAATATGGCTAAATAGTGTGCAATTGAACATGCCTTTATTGTTGCTCAAAGAAAAGGTGGTAACAGCAATGTAGCCACTTCTCATGGTTCTTTTGCGAGTGATAAATCACATGTTCCTAATGCTTCTGTTGGCAGCAACCACTATTGTAAAGCTAATGATTACTTGATCAAGCAGTATCATAAGTGAAGGCAAAAGAGGTTAAAAAGAAAGAGGTTGGTTCCACTACAAATGGAGCTATTGTTGAGTCTTTTGTGAAAGGATATTGTGATAGTGATGTTGATACAGAATGGGCTTTTAGTACAGAGTGCACTTATGATCCTTCTATCCGTGATGTTGTAGATGCTCATGTGTGGTACTTTGATAGTGGTTCTACAAAGCACATCACCTCTCATCGTAACTTGTTTACCTCTCTCAAGGATGTTTCTCATGGGAATTTAGTCACTTGTGCCAACAATGCTTCTTATCTGGTCAAGGGAGTTGGAAAGATTGTGTTGACTGCTGTGAATGGTAGTTCTTTCACACTTGTTGATGCACTTCATGTACCTAGGATCAAGAAGAGCCTTTTCTCTATAACTGCACTTGCTAGACTTGGTCTTGTTGTGAAATTTGTGGATGATAGATGTACAGTTCATGATCTTAGTTTTGGTGATGAGATTGTTGCATCATGCATTTTATGTCATGGATTATATAAGCTCACTTTGCATGACAAGTGTGGACAAAATTTTACAAATGTAGTTGTGTATTTTAAGGCTTTTTCATATGCAAAACTTTGGCATGCACTTTTTGGACATTTGAATTTTGCCATTTTGTTACGTTTGCAAAAATTTGATATGGTTGCTTCTTTGCCGCCTCTTGAATCACCTGTTAAGCATGTTTCTGAAGGCTGTATTTTGGGTAAGATGCAACATTCGAAGTTTCCAAAGGATGGTTCAGTTAGGGCTACATGCAGGTTGCAACTTGCGCATAGTGATGTTTGTGGACCCGTGCAAACTCTGTCCTTGGGCAATTACCTTTACTTCGTGACTTTCATTGATGATTACTCTAGGCATGCATGGGTGTATGTGCTTAAGGCAAAGTCCGAAGTATTTATGTGCTTCAAGCAATTTTTGGCTATGACTGAAAATTTCTCTAGATGTACTATGGGCACCCTCTATTCCGATCGAGGGGGGGAGTATATGTCTCATGAATTTAATGCATTTTTGGCTAGTCGTGGGATAAAACACCAATGTACAGTGCCATATATGCCTCATCAAAAGTATGTTGCTAAAAGGAAGAATAGGTTGCTTTTAGAGATGGCAAGATGTATGGTCAAAAGCCAAGCTTTGCCACATTTGGTTTGGCTTGAGGCCATCATGTGTGCCACTTATGTACTCAACACGTGTCCTACAAAAACTTTGCAGTCTATGACTCCTTATGAAGCATGGCATGATACAAACCCATCTATTGATCACATGCGCGTTTTTTGGTGTTTGGCTTATGCTTTGGTTCCACAAATGCAGCACAAAAAAATGGATGATAAGGCTGTCAAGTGCATTTTTGTTGGTTATAGTGCAGAACGCAAAGGTTGCAAGTTGTACCATCCGCAAACAAAGTGTATCTTGGTTTCACGGGATGTTGTGTTTATGAAAGATTATGTTTAGTCCTTGTTGTCATGTACTAGAGACAATAATGTAAGCTCACAGGACATTTATGACATTTTATTGCGTCTTGTCCCTTGAAAGCTCCATTGGCTTTCAATGCATCTCCCATCTTGTGGGCTTGTATTCCTAGCTTGGTGTCTAACTCCGTGGATATAAAGCTGTGAGTTGAACCAGGGTCAAACAAAATAAAGGCATCATGCTCTCGCACCTTTCCCCAAGCATAGGAAAGGAGAAATCCTTGGCAATGAGCATCCTCTTTTGGAGCTTCAACCATAGAGGCTCTAGCGGCTCATTGCACACATTTCTTTGGGGGCAAGCACGATAGGTATGTCCTTGCTCCCCGCACTTGAAGCACCAGTTATCTTTGCAACAACGCTCTAGCTCCTTGGGAGAAAGTTGATTCTTGCCTTTGTAGACTCCTTTTTCCTTAGCTTTATTGTTGTTGCTAGAGTTACCTTTGGAAGAATTTTGAGCATTATCCTTCCCTCTAGGTTCATTTCGCTCTTTAATTTCTATGGGCTTAGAATTCCTCTTAGCCCCTTGTTGGAAATTGATTTGCAAGGCGACCACAATATGGTGTATGACTGCAGAGATGGTCCTAGGCCGTTGAGAGTTGACATACTCGGCCATACCTTCAAAAAGCCCAACACAAAACTGCTGTTTTTTCTGCAAAGTCTATCTTTTTGTTGACAAAGGCTTTGATATGTAAATCCCAAAACTTTCCACATACTTGTGGATAGACTCGTAGGGAGACAGCTTCAAGATTCGCCATTCAGAGAGAACTTTTTCTTTGGCATCGCTTGCAAGAAACTGCTTCATTATGGAAGCTCTTAGGGTTTTTCATGTTTTTGGAGCTTCATCGTTAGCTTGGAGGACTCCCTGAAGCCCTCATCCCCAAAGTGTTGGAATTAGGGTTGCAAGAAAACACACACAGCTTGGAGAAGATGAAGGAAGCTCAAGGCACACAACAAAGAGTGTATTACTTAGTGTGCAATGAAAAGATAGATAGCCCTAGAGTGATGGGCGTATATACAATGCACGGGCAGAAAAACCTCCTAAAGAGGGAAAAAATGCCCCGACGGTCCTAGTGTGTTCATACACATCACTACCACATGTATATGGTAATAAATCCCCCCTGGAGTGATGCAGTGAACGAGAGTTGGCACATGAGTAAAGGGAAGTGCCATGCCCTGAGGACATGATCAGTCCACAAAGGGGACTAAGCCCAAAGCTTTGCAGAAAGCTTCGAGCTTCTCACAAGACAATGCCTTTGTGAAAAGATCTGCAAGGTTGTCCTGTGTTGGCACATAAGCCAAGTTGATCTCTCCTGCTAAGAGCCTCTCCCTGATGTAGTGGTAATGCACCTCAATGTGCTTTGTGCGAGCATGAAAAACTGGGTTCCTCGCAACTGCCAATGCGCTCTGACTGTCAGTGTAGATAGTGTTGGCAGTGTCCTGTCCAACACCCAAATCTGCCATAAGGCGTATGAGCCATACACACTCAACCGTAGCTGTGAAGACTGCCATGTACTCAGTCTCACAAGTAGAAGTGGGCGACAGTAGGTTGCTTCTTGCTCAACCATGATATACATGAGCTGCCAAGCATGAAACAAAAACCACTTGTGGACACTAGCGTGTCAAAACAATCAGCCCAATCTGATTTTGAAAAAGCATGTAAGTCTGGCAGTAATGATCCCCCCTTGGGATAAAACAAGCCAAGATGTAAAGTGCCACTAAGGTAGCGGAAAATCCTCTTGACAGCCTGCCGATACTTAAACCCTGGGCTATGCATAAATCTGCTGACTTGTGAGACTACAAACTGAATATTCGGCCTCGTGTTGCATACATAAATGAGGCATTCAACAGCAGTTTGGTAAAGAGTGACATCTGTAGGATCACCAACATCATGAAGACTCAATTTCAAACCTATTTCCATGGGAGTGGCAACAATTTTCCAATCCTCAAGTCCAAACTTACATAGAAATGTCTCTATGTAACTTTTCTGACACAAGGCAATACCACCATCACACTGCTTAAACTGTATACCCAAGCAATGATGCAACAGTCCCAAATCTTTCATCTTGAAAGTAGCAATCAAATCAGCCTTAAATTCAGCAATATATCTCTCATTTGGTCCATGATCAGCAAATCATCTACATAGAGAACCACAATGAGAAGTACATCACCCTCACGCTTTACATACAATGTGCTTTCTGTTGGACTATTGTACATCCCAACCAAAATGAGCTGCCAATGCACATAGAAAACGCACAGTAGTCATACGACAAGTGGAGCAAAAGTCTCTCTCATAATCTATGTCTTTTTGTTGTGCATAACCCTTTGCAACAAGTCGAGCCTTATGGTGATTGATCTCACCATCCAACTTGCGTTTCAACTTGTAAACCCACTTCGTAACAATGGCCTTTTTGCCAAGAGGCAAATCACATAAAGTCCATGTGTCATTTTCTATAAGTGCATCATAGTCTGATTGCATGGCAACCATCCAATTTTTTGAATTTTGTGCTTCATCAAAAGACAGAGGTTCCTTAACATCATGTAAGCTAGACACAACCAAAGCATAACAATGTGGATGCATAAGATGCATGGCGAGAGCCTGAACGAGTACAACTAGACAAAGGTGCATCCAATTTACTGTCAGGCAATGTATGCAGGTCAGCCATTTTGGCATACCTCTAGCCTGCTCATTTTCAGCCCTTTCCTCATCAAGTACATCATGTACATCTGCATCAGTAATAGACTGATTCTGTAACATTTTCAAAAACCCCCATAGGTTGTACATTTGCCTCATTGGAAGTTACATTCAAACTTCCACCACTGAAAAGAGGCAACAAAGTGTCATAACTGTCCTGTGAGCTTACATTACTGTCTCTAGTAAATGACAGCAAGGGCTGAACAGAATCTTCCACAAACACTACATCCTGTGAAACCAGAATACACTTTGTTTGTAGATGATACAACCTGTAACCTTTTCTTTCAGCACTATAACCAACAAAAATACATTTGACAACCTTATCATCCAATTTTTGCGTTGTGTTTGTGGCACTAAAGCATATGCCAAACAACCAAAAACACGCATGTGCTCAATAGAAGGCTTTCTATCATGCCATGCTTCATATGGAGTAATAGACTGCAAAGCCTATTAAGTACATAAGTGGCACACATGATGGCCTCAAGCCAAAAAGAATGCGTTAAAGCCTGACTTTTGGACATACATCGTGCCATTTTCGTAAGTGACCTGTTTTTCCTCTCAGCAATACCATTTTGCTGAGGAGTATAAGGCACTGTACATTGGTATTTTATCCCACAACTAGCCAGAAATGCATTGAATTCATGAGACATATACTCCCCCCCTCGATCGGAACGGAGGGTGCCCATAGTACAGTTCGAGACATTTTTCAGTCATAGCCAAAAATTGTTTGAAGCACATAAAAACTTCGGACTTTGCTTTAAGTGAAAATACCCATGCATGCCTGGAGTAATTATCAATGAAAGTCACGAAGTAAAGGTAATTGCCCAAGGACGGAGTTTGCATGGGCCCACAACATCACTATGCATAAGCTGCAATCTGCATGTGGCCCTAACTGAACCATCCTTTGGAAACTTTGAATGCTGCATCTTACCCAAAATATAGCCTTCAAAAACATGTTTGACAGGTGCTTCAAGACGCGGCAAAGAAGCAACCATATAAGATTTTTGCAAACGCAGCAAACTGACAAAATTCAGATGACCAAAACATGCATGCCAAAGTTTTGCATATGAAATAGCCCTTGAATCTACAACTGCATTTGCAAACTTTTATCCACACGTCATACAAAATGAGCTTATACAACCCACGACACAAAAGGCCAAATGCAGCAATTTCATCACCAAAACTGAGATCATGAACTGTACATATGTCATCCACAAATTTGACTACAAGTCCAAGTCTAGCAAGTGTAGAGACAGACAAAAGACTCTTCTTGATCCCAGGTACATAAAGTGCATCAACAAGTGTGAAAGAATTGCCATTTGTAGCAATAAGCACAATCTTTCCAACTCCTTAAACCGGATAAGAGGCATTGTTGGCACAAGTGACTGAATTCCCATGAGGGACAGACTCGAGAGAGGTGAACAATTCACGATGTGAGGTAATGTGCTTTGTAGCACCACTGTCGAAAACCACACATGTGAATCTGTGGCAACTGACATGCATGCATCATGGACAACAGGATTGAAGTGCACTCTGCACGAAAAGCCCATTCTGCATCAACACCAGCATCACAGTCTCATTTCACAAAAGACTCAACAATGGCTGCATTTGTAGTGGAACCAGCATTTGCAGTGGAACCACCCTCTTTCTTCTTAGCCTACTTGGCCTTCAACGTAGGACATAGCTTGATCAAGTGATCGTTAGCTTTACAATAATGGCAACACATCTTCTTTTTGCCCTTATCACCAGAATTTCTAGACGAATTGCTGCCAGCAGAAGCATTAGGAACAGGTGATTTTCCACTCGCATAAGAACCATAAGAAGTGGCTGCATTGATGTTACCACCCTTTCTTTGAGAAGCAATAAAAGCCTGCTCAACTACATGCTGTCTTGTACTTTTTTTTTTGGAAAGTGACTCTTGTAGTAGCAATGTGCACAATGCATCAAACTTGACAACTTTAGGATTTCCTTGGGTCATAAGTCTCCAAGTACTAGCAAAAGTCTGGTAAGAATCTGGTAAGGCATCAAGGACAATCTGCACAAGGGAACTGTCTAAAATGACTTCACCTGTAGAAATAATTTGCTAATTCATATCCTTAACATTGACACCAACAAGGAAAGTGTCCATATCATCTTCCTCATGCATAATCTTCGACTCCAGCTCTTTACGCAGCAATGAAATTTTTGCCTCATTGCGGCTTGCATAAAGACCAGCCAAAATATCCCAAGCCTGTTTTGCAGATTTCACTGAATGAATGTGAGGAGTAATGGTGCGCTTCACAGACAACACAATCAATGCATGAGCCTGCGCATCCTTTACATCCCAATGAGCATGTTCTACCATAGGCAAAACAACTCTAATAGCATCAATCCTTGCAGCAAGACCTGCCACATTCTCAACATTGCCTACATCCTCAGAACTAGAAAGTACATCAATGCCCTGCACAATATTCCGGACTCCATTTGACACAAGAACATGTTGCATCATGTAAGCCGACATAGGATAATTGTCCCCATCCAATCTGCTCTTAGTAGCAAACATCTTGGACACATCTGTGTTGTTGTCAACCATGGAAAACTCATGCACTTGATGTGAAAATTGCCCGAAATGAGGAGACAGTGAGTGAGACCAACACGTGCTATATAGCACAGCCCGCAGTAGACTATATGGGACCTGTTATGCAGTATTTGGCACAGACAAAAAATTTGCACAAAATGACAAAATTGCCTGTGCAGACTTGGCTGTAGTGAAAATGGAGTCCGAAATGAGCCCGAATCAGAAATTTGAGTAGACTAAGCTCTATGAGTCTTCCAAATTTTTTCTCGACCTGCGAACGCTTGCCAAAGCTCACTAAAATTGAAGAAAATGAGCAAGCATGTGCTAGAGCTACTGGTGACTAAGCTCTAGAGGACGTAACCTGCTCTGATACCAATTGTTGGAATTAGGGTTGCAGGAAAACACACACAGCTTGGAGAAGACGAAGGAAGCTCAAGGCACACAACAGAGAGTGTATTACTTAGTGTGCAATGAAAAGATAGATAGCCCTAGAGTGATGGGCGTATATACAATGCAAGGGGGAATAAACCTCCTAAAGATGGAAAAAATTCCCCGGCGGTCCTACTGTGTTCACACACATCACTACCACATGTATATGGTAACACAAAGGCCGCATCAAATTGTTAGATAAAGGTCAAGACTTTGTCTCTGGCATCAAAGGTGCCATCATAAGTGAGAAAAGAGATGTTCTTTCCTCCCTCCTTGAACTTCTTGAGCTTGTCGGACCTTTTCCAAGCAGCATATGATTTTTGATGGCCTCTCCTCTTAGGTTCTTTGGGGGGGAGAAACCGCTACTTTTATCGCAAGAGGAGGAAGGCGATGAAGATGGAGAAGAGGGTGACCTCTTTCTCTCTTTTTTCTTCCTTTGATTCCTCTCTTTCCGTTTGAGACTACGACGACCAGGATTATGCGACAATCTTTTCCTCTTGGGAAGAGTTGGAGATCTTCGTTCTTGCTATCTTCGTGGAGCCACATCTTCCGAAGTGATTGGCGATTCACTTCTTTCTCTTTACTTCGGTGGGGACTTTACATTTGAAGCATGTCCTCTCCTTTTGAATGGAGGTGCATCCTCAAGTGGATGTTGAGGCCTTTGATATGTATCCTCTTCTTCTCTCACCGGAGAGAGCCTTCTTTTGGAATTCCCTACAAGAGACCTCACGGGTACTCTCTCTTCCTGGGGAGTTTGGAGAATCCCATGGGTGTGAAGTTGTTGGTAAACTTCACCTTGTAGGGTGGGGTTACCCATAGCTTGTTGTTGCGTAGCGACAAGAGAACTCACAAGCATAGGGGCATCATTAGTATCACCTTCATGTGCAAAATCAAAGCTATCTATATTTTTTCTACTCTCTTTATTATTGTTAGCCATGCTAAAAGAATTTATGTGTATGTTAGCTTATTCTTTGGCAATTTCAAAGCCCTAGTTGCTACTCCTCTTAGCTCTTGAAAATTAGCACTCAAAGCATCCACATCGCGGACAACTTAAGGACCTCTCTTCTTCAGCAAGAAAAGAGAAACCAATAGCTCTGATACCAATGTAACAGAATTAAGCTAATATCTTTGAGTGTAGCGGAAATAGATTAGCCATAGTGAGCATTTTATTAAGAAGATTCCTAATGAATATAGAGAGAGTGATAGGTTGGAGATAGCAACAATTCACACATTCCTAATTAACATGGCATGAGGAATAGCTTGCAAAAGAGAGAGAAATAGAGAAATTGACACAATTGAGGACCAGATTTACTTGGAGCGGGTCCCCCCTTCAATAGCCTTTTGTATTATAGGTTCTCCCATGAAGAGAGACTTGGTACAATACAATCTTTGTGTTCCTTAAGACACCTTTGGTTCCATGAAGATGGAAAGCTTCATGCACCAAACTTATGCTTAAAACAACCATCAATCTACTTGCAATAAACAAGAACTTGTCCCCAACCTCAATCCCAAGACCTCAAACACCACCAAAGGTGGAGAGAGCTAGAAGGAGTGAGGAAGATGAAGATAAGAAGATGTAGCTCTACGAGAAAGAAGTAGTCTCCTCACATATAATCACTATTTAGCATAGCTTAGCATAGTGATAATGAAGATGGAGAGATTGATAAGCATTGCTTTGAGCATAACTCTTGGTTGAATTTGCATTCCATAGTCAAGGGGTGTTGATATAGGCTCTCCACTTCTCAAGCTTGGAGAAGGAGATGACTTGTGTGCACAACACACAATGGGGGAGTGTATTTGTGTGGCTTGTGGAGTATATGAGAGAGAGAGAGAGAGAGAGAGAGAGAGAGAGAGAGAGAGGATTCAATTTTGCTATTCTACTCTTGCTACAAGCCTATTGGCTCAAGCCTTGGGCTAGCCAATGGATGGCTCTAGTCATAACAAGCAAGGGCTGTAGCATTTGGACAAGTGCCCTCCTTTCCCCCTTTGAGAGAAAGATCTTAATTATTTAATTGTAGCATTTGGACAAGTGTCCTTCTTTCCCCCCTTTGAGAGAAAGATCCTGATTATTTAATTTGGACAAGTGTCCTTCTTTCCCCCCTTTGAGAGAAAGATCTTAATTATATTTAAATTCTCATTGGACCTCCCTATAGGTCATCCAATAGGGGCTTGCTTGAGGGGTATACACCCTCTCACACACTCATTATCACTTTGTTAAAGTGAAAGAGATCCTCCTAAAAGCTTGAGAAGTTGAGAGCCTACATCAACACTCTTGGCTATGGGATGCAAATCCAACCAAGAGCTATGCTTCAATGCTATGTTTGCCATCTTCTTCATCTCCATTACTAAGTTGCTATGCTATGCTAAGAACTATGAGTGATGGTATGAAAGGACACTACTTATTTCTCGTATGTTACTTCTTCTTCCTCTTCCCTACCTGCATTCCATGCTAGCTCTCTCTACCTTCGAAGGTGTTTGAGGTCTTGGGACTGAGGCCAGGGACAAATTAATGCTTTCATTAGATTAAGTTACGGGCATAATTGTGGTGCATGAAGGTCTCTGTTTTCATTGCACCATCAAGGTCTCAAGGAACACAAAGCTTGTATTGTACCAAGTCTCTCTTCATGAGAGAAGCTATATACAAAAGCCTTTTGGAGGGGGGACCGGCTCCACATAAATCCGGTCCTCAACTACTGTCAAATTTATGTAACCCTTTCTCTCTCTCTTTTACAAGTATTGTTCATGCCAAGCTAACTAGTAATAATGTTCATTTTGCTACCTTAAATCAATTACTCTTCAAAAGCTCTTTAAGAATTCTCTTAAAGGAAATGCTCACTATTACTATTTCAATTTTTGCTACAGTCAATGTTATAGCCATATTCCGTTACATTGGTATTAGAGCTATTGGTTTCTCTTTTCTGAGCTTAAGAAGAGTGGTCCTTAAGTTGTCCATGAAAGGTTGGACCTTTTCATTGCAAGAGGGTAAGTGGGACAGGGATCTATTATCTTGGTTGAAAAGGACTTACTTCGAGGTAAACCGTTGGGAACTATAGACTTAATAATGGATTCCCTCGGGGCTTGCCTTTGGCTTAACCATTATTGAGCTACTAACAAGCTGAACAAGAACCATAATCAATCAAGCAATATTAGACCCTATCCACTACTCTTTGCAATCAACAGTCTCCAAACCACGGGTGCGGCTTTGTAAGAACTAATTTTCAAAGAAGAGTAGCAACTAAGGTTTTTGAGGGTACCAAAGCACAAAGTAGAATATACATAAATTTAGTTAGCATGGTTGACAATAATTAAGAGAATAGAATGAATATTGATAACTTTGATTTTGCACATGAAGGTGCTACTGATGTTCTTCCAATGTTTGTGAACTATCTTGTTACTAGGTTGCAACAAGTTATGGACAACCTTGCCTTGCAAGCCGAAGTTACCCAACAACTTCGTGCTTATGGGATTTCCCTACCTCTCCAAGAAGAGAGAGAGAGAGAGAGCTTATGAAGCCTCTTGTTCAAACTTCCAAAAGAAGACTCTCTCAGATAAGAGAAGAGGAATCCAATGAACGAGAAAGAAGTGAATCTTAGAATTCTTCTAAAGATGTGGCTCCACGACAACGCCGGTCTCCACGATCCCCAACTCCTCCCAAGAGGAAAAGATCATCCTATAGTCCGTCTCCTCGTCACTCCGAAAGGGAAGAGAGGAAACAAAGGAAGAAAAAGGTGAGAAAGATCTTCTCCTTCTTCATCACCTTCCTCCTCTTTTGACAAAGCAGTGGATATTCTCCTAGAGAATACAAGAGAAAAGGACATCGAAATCCTATCCTGCTTGGAAAAGGTCCCACAAGCTTAAGAAGTTCAAAGAGGGAGGAAAGAGTATCTCTTTTCTCACCTATGATGGCACCTTTAGTGCTACTGACAAAGTATTGGGTTTCATCCAGCAATTCGATGCGGCCTTTGGAGATGAGGGTTTCACTGAATCCTTCAAGCTACGCCATGTAGCTATGGACTTTCAAAAAAATTCGTCAATGGCTAGCCTTTGTGGCAACAATGAAGCTCAAAGGAAAGAAAAACTCCACGAGTTTCCATCATGAAGCAATTCCTTGCAAGCGACACCAAAGATAAAGTGCTCACCAAATGGTGCAGTTTAAAGTTACTCTCCAATGAGCCTATCCACAAATATGTAGACAAGTTTTGGGATTTACATCTCCAAGGTACTATCTTTCGAAAAATAGACTTCGTTGAGCAAAAGCAACAATTTTGTGTGGGATTACCTGAAGAAATGATCGAGTATGTAAACTCACAACGGCTTGGTTCTATCACCGAAGTCATCCACCACACTATAGTTGCTTCTTGTATTAATTTCCAACAAGGGGCTAAGAGGAATGCCAATCCCATGAAAAACAAAGATCGAAATGATTCAAAGGGGAAGAACATTGCTCAAACTTCTTCCCAAGGCCAAGGATTTCATTGACGTGATCATGATCGTGTGGTTATGTTAGTAACTCTAGTAATTACACAAGAAAAACACGTGATCACGTTAATTGTTAATGTGACTTTGATGATGACCTGCAAAAACCCATAGAGCCGGTTAGCCCGTCGGGTAAAAGAAGATTCCTTGTGGTGCTCGCGGGGTTTTTTTATTTTCCCGATGGGCCAAAGTCAATGCCTGATGGGCCTGCCAGGAAAATTAAAAAAACCTGATGTGCGTAATTATATAAAGTAAACTGCATGCTTATCGTTGTGCTTTGACTAGAAAAATCCCTGGGGAGTGTATCCGAGTGCCGGGTATTGTCATCTCCTTGTGAGTTGACCTATGGTTATAGAGTCACAGGTCCTTTTCTTGGGCTGAACGTGATTTTTGATTCGGTAACCACTTCTAAAAATATTTAGTTCCTTTACCAAACATAAAGGTACGAAACAAAAACATTTGAAAATTTGAAAAGTCATGCTTATTACGACAAAGCCATTGGTCTAAATGAGGGCTGCAACTGGTTTTAAAAGATGAGCATATGCAAATGTTGAGTCGATAGTCAAGGGTTGGATGTTTACCATCATACATTTGAGTTGATATACATTGTCACTGCACAATATAAGAGCTATAATCCTTAGTTGGGTGAAAACTATTTTTATATATTGAATTGGTTGCATAAGGGGCTACAATCCTTGACTGTGTACAAGTAGTCCTCAATTGTGTGATTATATTGAAGATTTCTTTGCGTTATTTCATGCATTGGTTTATACAAAGAGTGCATTATGTATTATGAAACATTATTAGTGTATGACATGATAAATCATAGATTTTATTACTTTGCAAACAACTAACATCGTTCAGTTTAGAAGTTGATTATTCTTTCTAGCATTTGAAATAGATGTTTCTTATTGTTTGCAAATCAAAGAGGACATATAAATAATCATCATAATAATAATTGCATTGAGAAATTCATAGCATTGTTGTATTTATTATGCCGTGCAGAGAGTGCATTGCAATGTGTATGTTTGCTCACAACATAGGTGATTGATATGTGGATTGAATAGCGTGCATTGTAAATCTCATATCGTGCAGATTTGATTACTTTCCTAGTGAATGAAAACTTTAATATATACTGAAAAGAAGAAAAACGTTTTGAAAACTGAACATCTAGTTGTTTTGTCTTTAATTGTAATTTAAAAGAAATGGAGCAAAATGTCGACACAAGTAGTATGAAGAAGCCAAAGAATAAAATAGCTCCTGGCAAAGAGTAGGATTATGCTCACAACATATACAGTCGATATATAGAGTGGCAATGTAAATTTTGCCTCGCAACAAAATCAAACGGTGCATCATGTATTAGGGATCATTTTCTGGGTAGCGTTAAAAAGAGTTGTAAGAAATGTGAACATCCTCAGGCATTTGCAATTGCAAAGCGTTTGAGGGAAGATCTCGCCAAAAAAGGTGGCAAGAGACAACAGATATATAGCTCTGTTATGGATGCAAGTCAAGAGCAGTCAGAGCCAAATATTAACTCTGCTGATCCTGTGGTGACACCAACTAACCTTGGAGAACGGCCTACGCAGGGAGAGGAAATGTCAAGCAACATTCCTTTTAAGCGTCACATTGAAGGTGGACTTTGTCAAATGTATCAAAAATTATTGCATCAAAGCTTTCGAATGTAGTCTCTAGAAGAAGCACAAAATGCACTCACCAAAGCAATATTCTTCACTAGAAGTGCTCTGGTCATAGTAGACAACAATCATTGGAAGGCCGCTTGGAAGGAAATTGCTGAGTTTGCCCCAGGATTTTCAGCTTTCTCTTATCACACAATACAAAATGTTCTCTTGCACAACTGTTACATCGAAGTCAAAGAGCATGTTGGAAAAATAATACTTGGAAATATTCCGCTTTCAGGATGCACAATTGTGAATGATGGTTGGTCAAATGTTCAAAAAAGACCACTGATCAATGTAATGTTGGTTCTTCTAAGGAGAGAAACGTTCACAAAGACAATTGACAGTTTTGGTGCAATTAAAAGTGGCAAATACATTTCTAAGGTCTTGATTAATGTAATCAAAGAAATTGGTGTTGAACATGTTGTTCAAGTAGTCATGAACAACGCAAAGAATTGTAAAAACGCTAGTAAATTAATAAAAAAGTGCTTTCCTCCTTTTTTGCCAATGGTTGTAATATGCACAGCTTAAACTTGGTGCTGAAGGATTGGTACACTAGTGAAGAAACCACATGGTTCGCCAAAATAATTGACACAGGGCGTTAGGTTAAGAAATTTATCTTAAAACGACAAAGAGTGCTCAATTGTATAGAATGCGCATGCTAGTGATGTTGAAACTTCCTATTGAAACTTGGTTTTGCACGCATTTTTATACATTGGAATCACTTCTTCACAATAAGTGCACTGTGATAGACACTTTCAATTGCATGGCCTTTGATGAATCGAAAGCTTGAGCAGAAAGAAAAAGTGAAAGAGAAAATTATATGTCTACATGGCAACATAAACAAAGCTGCTTGGTGGAGGAGTGTGATGGATGCATACCATGTAATGATATCCATTATGTTTGCGATTTGCAACCTTGATCAAAAGGTACCAAATATGGGCAAAGTGTGGATAACATGGTGGTCGGTCCAACAGAGTCTTGAAAATCTTGAGGAGCTAAAAGAGTTTGAAGTAGAAAAGGAGTGGCGAGTACCATTCTTTGGCAAACAACAAAGATTTTGTCGAAGTATTTTCATGCAAGATGGAAGAACGCTCATAGTCCACTCCATAGTGTGGCTTATATGCTCGATCCAAAGTATTGGAATTTAAATTTGATGTCCACTACAGAGGTGGTCAGCGATTTCTATCACGTGGTCAACACGTTCTACTCCAACGTTCAGGACCAAATTGATTATATCAAAGAAATGAGTGCATTTAGATTAAAAGAGGGTCCTTTTGCGAATGATTTTGTACAGTCAATGGCGAAGGAGCAAACTGCATGGAAGTGGTGGATGATGAATGGTGGAGAGCATTATTCGACCTTACGTTCCCTTGCAATGAAAGCACTGGCACAATGTGCAACAACTCAAGTTCTGAGAGAAACTGGAGTATGTACAAGTATGTTCATAGCACTATTCGCAGACAGAGCGAAAAAATTAGTGTATATGTTTTGCAACAAAAAGATATTGCATCACATTGAAAGTGCTGGCTACGAGGAGGAAATGCCAACCTGGTTGTATGATTGTAAAAACAAAGACGAAGAAGAGTTCAATGTCTGCGCATCTCAATGCACTATAAACAAAATTGAAGAGAATCTGGTAATAGATGTGGAAGTTGAATTACAAGGAGACCCCACAACACTTAGACTTAGAAGATGACACAAGCTCAAAAAGCGGTCGTTGGACAGGATTAGGGTTTGTCTTTAAATATTTTTTGAAAAATATCAAAATATCAGATGCATTTCTTCTATTTGTCCGCTCTCCTAACTTCACCCAACAGTCTACTTCAATCTGAATGGCCCTGATAACATCTTGGTCGGGGTGGTAAAATACTTCTTTTGGAAAATAAAATTTCATGGCTGCACTCCAAAAACTTATCTTTGCTTCCTCTGCTTTCTGTGCCTCCAAAGTTGCAGGGTCCAACTGTCCGCTCTATGGAGATAATTAATTGACACATGCTTAGCGGGCGTTCTGAGCATCATTTCCCAATCAATGATGTCAACACAGGGTTTACTTGTGCGAGTAAAGTCCGACATTATGTTGAACGAGTGTAGATGGATGTGCACTATACCAACCAAGTGAGCAGCCACAACGCCATCAATTAAAGTGTGATAGATTGTTGGCATCTGCTCAATCATTGCTTTGATCCACAATGTCTCCATATCTGGTAAGCGCTAATTTTCTTGTGGCAATGACCTCCATCCGTGTTGTAGCATGTGCATGTGGAGTCTGAACTCTCCATGGGCGAATGACAAGCGGCACATCATGTCCCCAAGGTGCCCCCATTGTAGTATAGAAATATTGTGATCCAAGGGGCTTCGGTGGTAAAGCCAATGCATCTTACAATGGAGGGGTGAAGTGTTTGCATTCCTTGCTTTGTCTGAAAGTTGTCAAATTTTGTCTCACTCCCTCCCTTGTAGCATTTTTCCACGTATGTAATGTGGTCTAGAAAGAAAGATATGCCTTTGATGGTGTACAATGTGCACACACCAAAAGAGCCTACTCCAACCCTTGTACCTTATACCAAGACCTTGTGGGGAATGCCAATCAGATGCCTGGCATTCAAAGCCATGTGCATGATTGTGTTGGTGTCGCTGGCATCTGATCGGCTACCCACAGTTGCTTGTACATCTTGGGCCCGAGCTTGGTAAGGAGGCTTGGTCCCGAGATTTCACACACTTCAGCTTGACCTTCTGTTCCTCCCATAATTTGTCCTAGAGATCTAATTTTGTCATATCACAGGTAGGAGGGATATATTCCTTTAAGTCTCTGCAAAACAGACTTTCATATTGCCCAACATTGTCCTAACCTTGTGGTGGGGGTCAAATTCTCGAATCCCTGCTGAAATCAACAACTCATATTGGTCTTTACCTCACAGTCTATGCTCTGTGTTCTCCCATATAGCGCTAGTGAGGTCTTTGATGAAGACGTCGCTTTCACTAATCTGTTGTATGCGACCATTTGCACGTGATGATATTGCTAAAATACATTCTTTTTGAATGGCACGCATAATAATTTTCTTTTGATCTGGTATCATTTTAGCACTGGAAAATAAAAAACAACATATCAAATAAAAATTCATGGTTGTACACTGCACTAACACTCTCACACTAGTTCAGACAAACCATAACCATGCCTTGAAGACTTTAAAAAATATACACAAATATATTGATAAACATTGGAAACAATTTTCACTCAAAATGTGATGTTTACACATGTAAATGCAGAGCAAATAAGTACTTTATAAGAACTTCATCCAGATCAAACAATACATGTTAAAAATCTAAAACACTTCAGCATATTGTGAATTTTTAACTTATATTTTTCATAGTGCACTCTCACACTAGTTCAAACAAAGCATACACTGACTTAAAGACTTCAAAATCTTCTGCATGATTATATTTATTCAGGTTGATAATCATTTTGACTTTAAAATGGTATGTTTACTCGTGTAAAATGCAATAAAAATATGTCACTCCTAATAAAATTATCCAGATCTAATTGAACATGTTAAAAATCCAAAATAAATGAAAATTTTTCGATTCGCTTCAAAAATAAAGCCTCTTGGAAGATACATGCATCGTGATGTACATATTGTTACTTTTATTTTAGCTCATTTAAAACATTAAAAGTATACAAACTAAGCTATGAAATTGCAAAGAACGTCTTGCTCTTTAAAAAGATAAAAATAAATATTTACCATGCAAATTGTGTGCATATACTTTATTACATAGAATTTATGTATATGTAGCATTTAAAATAGCGATAATGATTGATGAATAAAGCATTCTTTTGAATATGAGTAGCTAGTATATAGTTTCATAAGAACACTTAAAAACAACAATATCAAACAATTGAAACGTTTGTATATGAAATACTCCTCACGCCCGCGTTACCGACAAAGTATTTCATATACTTAATACTTTAAAAGATGAATTACACATGCACATACAAATTATATACTTAATACTTTAAAAGATGAATTACACATGCACATACAGATTATATGGCATTTGAAAGGCCGAGTTAATGACCTGAACGCTACATTTATTCAAAAATAGATGCTTTTAACAAAGGACACTCAATTAGCTGCGTTACCAATCAAGTGCCGCCCGAATCTAAGAAGAAATAATGGCTTGCATACGAGCATCATATAGCCGCGTTACCGATCGATGCCCATATGTTTTCTTGGAAAGGGGAAGGAAAGTTGACTCACCATACGGATTCTAGATTCACCGCGTTACCGACATAGTACCCAGACAGTAAGCCAATACTAACCACAATGACACCATCTTCCTCGCGTCACCGAGATGATGCCCCCGTGGTAAGCATTATTCCGTAGAACAGTTTATGCACACACTCCCATTGTGTGGTAAGGTACCTTATGAGTATCGTACAATACAACAAAAGGCACGCTACCACATAATGCATACACACACACACAACACATACCTGGGTTGTGTGGTCAGATACTCCACTACTGCCGCGTACTGTGACACAGAGCACACTCCCACACGACCCCTCTCCCTCTCTCCTCTCAACATACCTGCAAAGGTAGTCGATCTCTCTCTCTCTCTCTCTCTCTCTCTCTCTCTCTCTCTCTCTCTCTCTCTCTCAAAAGATGGCTCAAGGAAAAACACCCAATGGGCCCTATTGGGGCCTTGTATAATTTTGCGGCCCCACCTAGCTTCTTGGTTTTCTCGGCGAGCCCGCAGGGAGAACTTAAAAACCCGACGGGATTTTTGTGGGTTTCCAGGTTACCTTAAACGGGCTTCTTTGTTATCATTTTAAGTGTAATTAGGTAAATGTGTCAATAAAACCTTGTGATCACACAAAATTTGTGGTAATACGTAAATATTAAATCCCTGTCCAAGGAAATTCCAACAACAACAACAAGACCAAGGAGAAGGGAGTCTATAAAGGTAAAAATATACTCTCTACTACTGAAGAGCTAGAGGCTTTTTGCAAAAATAACAAATGCTTTGTGGGGAGCAAGGACATGGTTATCGTTCTTGCCCCAAAAGAAATGCGAGCAATGAGACTCCTAGAGCTTACATGGTCGAAGCTCCAAAAGAGGATTGCAAAGGGTCATCCCTTTCCTATGCTTGGGGAAAGGTGAGGGAGCATGATGGCGTCATCCTATTTGATCCTGGGCTCTACTCACAAACTTGGTTTGATATGTAACACCCTTTCACAACATTGTGATCTTAACATAGAATATTATATAATTCTCTTATCACTTACTTAATTTTGAAATAAACTTACCTAGGTGAGAATGAGGAGAAATCAATGGTCTACAAAGCGACAAAACTAAATAGGCCAAAACAAACTTTGAATGTGGCTAATTTGAAATCCCTTATGGCAACACCAATTCAGTGTACAATCACTTTGGGTGAGCTACTGAAGTTACGACCACATCTATGGGGAGATTTGCAAACCACCATGGAAAAGATGGGATTAAAGGGAGTCTCTCAAATGAATCTAGAAAATTTATAAAACGAAGAGGCACAGACTAAACTTGTCAATTTGGTGCCCATGAACAAGGTAGGGGACTATTGTGAAGGGAACGAGGGAAACAATACCCTTCTAGTACAATAGAATGATGTGACAACCATGGCTATTTTAGATAGTGGAGTAGGCATTTCCATAGCAACCAAAGCTATTTGGGAAACCTGGGAAAAGCTAGAAATCAGGAAAATGAGGATGAAACTGCAATTGGCAGATGGACAAATAGAGAAATCGATGGGACTATTAGAGAATGTTATAGTCAACTCACGTGAGATTGACTACCAATACACTTTTGTCATTGTAGATTTCAGAAAGAAACTCAACTATGAAATCATCTTGGGAAGACCGTTCATGAGATAGATACAATTGATCCAAGATTGGGGCAATGATTGTCTCTACCTAAAACAAGCAAGAGAAATTACTTGAGTGAACTTGAACGACCACTCCTACAAGGATTTTCTGAGGACACCTATAAAGGAATTGGACTTTGAAACCTCAGCGAAGACTAACTGCCATTGTGGATACATGAATTCACTCCAATTTGGATGTGTGGGGCTTTTGGATCGGCTACTTTATGAAGGGAAGAATGTGTTTTGGACAGATAAGTGAATGATGTGGATTACATACCTGAACCATTCCCTAAACATTTGTTCAAACCTTTTGAGTGGACCCAAATTTTGGCCACAATGGATGTGTGTGTTAATGAATCTACACCTACACACTTTTGTGACAAAGAGGGTTATGATAGTCGCGATCCAAATGGTATTTATCGAAATGATTGAGGAGCAATAGGTCTTCTCTGATCACTACTATGATGCCACAGACAAGCTGCAAGAAGAAACAATTACCATGGAGGAATCAAACTCAGAAAAAGAGCATGTAAGAGCCAAACTTCTACTTAGGGAAGGAGAAGATTTTTTTTTTGAGTTTTCAAACCAACATCAAAGCGCCGTGCAACAAAGATATTGCAAGGAACAAGAAAATAACTTAAGAAATAAAACTGCAGAACCTGCACAAAAAAACAAAGTTCAATTCTTGATGAAAGTAGATGCAGGAGAGTGCATAAAAGAAAAGATAACTGGAAGGTATCTTGATACAAAACCTTTAGAGCAACAAAACCAAATGAAACCAAAGTCGCACAAGCCTAATAAGACCAAAGGAAAAGAACCTCTAATGATAAAAATGGAAGACAAATCAAAATATAAAGAGCTGAAATAGACTTTGAAGGAAGTCTGGACCACAGAGATGGAATCGGATAGTGACAAACCGGGAGAAATCGATGTTCAATCTCATTATAAAAAATACACTTTGCAAGATCACAGGATTATTGTAGAACAACCCTTGTGACAACCAAAAGAATTGTCAAAATCTTATGAGGGACCCAAAAACACCAAGCAAATTGACCTTGCAGAGCCTAAAGAAGAGTCAAGACCCGCATACATAGCCACGGATCTAGCACAAGAGGAAGAAGAGATTCTCATAATAACATTAAAGAAATAAAGGGAGTTCTTTGCATGGTCTTACAAAGATATCAAGGGGGTGGATCCTACTATCTACCAGCACACTATCCCTATAAGAGATTATGCTAATCCGAGCAGACAAAGACCATACACCTATAATGATACATTTGCCAAAAAGTTCAAGGAAGAGATTGAGAAACTCAAAGAAGCTGATTTCATGTATGAAATAGAACACACTGATTGGGTATCACCAATTGTTGTGGTGCCTAAAACAAATGGCAAACTCAGAGTGTGTGTGAATCTCAAGAAGGTGAACATCGCCACTATACAAGATAACTATCATCTTCCTATCACAGATCATGTGCTAGAATGAGTAGCTGGCAAAGAGGCTTATAGCTTTTTGGATGTCGGGTTACAACCAATTGACTATAGACCCCAAAGATCAACATAAAACGGCCTTTGCCACGGAATGGGGAATTTTTTCTTATCGAGTCATGCCTTTTGGTTTGACTAATGCGATAGCAACATTCCAAAGGCTATGAGCCATGCATGGATGATCTTTGTGTGCACTCAACAAAACAAGAGAGAAACTTCGAACATTTACAATGTGTTTTTGAGAAATGCCGTCTATATAGGATTTATTTAAATCCTGACAAAATGTGTTTTTATGGTTAGACAAGGCAAAATTCTTAGACATATTGTGTCAAAAAATGGTATAGCCACAGACATGCAAAAAGTGGTAGTGATTGCCAAAATGGCTTAATCAACATCAGTCATAAAGAGTTGCATGCAATCTGGAATGGAACGGGCACGAATTGTCAGAATGACTCGAGGACTTAGAACAATGAGAACAATGTTTAGTAGCCATTGCCCACATATATGCACAAAAATGGAAACAAAAATAGTCTTTTGACTCACATTTGCTGACTAAAGTTTTCAAACCAGGGGATTTGATTCTAGTTTACTCCTTGAAACAACATATACCCAAGTTTAATAAAAAGGGACATGATCCTTTTCTCATTGAACATGGTGCACTGAGTGGTGCAATCAAACTAGCAACCTTATATAGATAAATCATGGAAAATTGGATAAGTGGATGTCGACTCTGCAAATACAACCTTCCCTTGACTAATGATATTTTGCAAAGAATGCATGTAGCAAAAGAAAGAAAGATTAAACAACATCAAGTTATTGCAAAGCCAAGGAGGAAGCGTGCATTCGTGTCTTGAAGAGGAAAGTTTCAAGACAACCAATTCCTTAAGCTATACCACTCAATACTCTCCAAATACAACCCCTAGCAGAGGATGAGGTCAAGACTGATGACGAGTGGATGGATGGTCTTGACATGCGAATCACCATGAATCTAGAATATTACAAATTCAAGGCTTTAGCAGATACAGGAGCCCAAGTCAATGCAGTCATCTATTCTACTTATCTCAAAGCAACTACTCAACCACTAGAGTATTGTCAAATGACTGTCAAGGGCTGCAACAATAGAGTCACTTCAACTCTAGGGAAAATAAACTTGAATGTTATGGTTCATGGATTCTCTTGCCACACTTTCATACACATAGCGGATGAACATATGAACAAAGACCTAATATTAGGTGTTCCTTGGATGCGGACCTATAAAGCAATTCAAGCTTGGGATACTAAGATTTTGGAGCTTACACTTGAAGGAGGACGGCTTAAGGTACCATTTGCATATAGAAAAGTGGAATGGAAAGAAGCTCTTGGTGCTTTCTAGTCAACAAAGTAGGAGTCAAAGGACACAATTATAACTGCTGCTTTGTCAAAGCTTTCTTCTTACAGTCATAACAGGCAGGGAACCAGGCAAATATAGATACCTAAAAGTCAGTTTATCAATCAACCTCGACAAATTTGGGTGTCTAAAAAGTTGTTACACATTACCAAAAAGCCTAAGGTGAACCCATCGCACCTACATTATCAATGAAAATCGCAATTATCAAAGATGAAGTGGGTATGGCAACCAAAGTAGGAATATACAACTAAGATTGAGATGCCAATTGTCTGAAGCAGACAAATCAAAGTACATTCAAGAAAAATGACATATCAATGGGTACCAAAGACTCCACCAAAACTAAAGTCAACCTCAGTCGAGTAAAAATGGGTACCAACAAAGAGTAGATCATCCGTCACAATGGTGACCACAGATTCCAGTACTCTTGAAACAACGACTACATATTGCACAATCAAAGAACACGGCCAACTACCCCACAGGATTTACTCTTCAAGAGATTTCAAACACATGATACCTCGCCATCAAAAACCCTTGAGTGCAATACTCAAGACCCACCTCTTGCACCACATAATGTGTTTACATGCCTTGACATCAATAACATGATAGGTCCAATCAGGGCCATGCATAGACACGACTTTCTAGCCCATGCACTATACAACTCGGACAATACTTTGTTGAATGTGGATCCAAGTGTATGAATCTGGAAGAGAAAAAGGGCAATGTTTTGAAGTAATTATGTGAACACGCTAATTTTTCTCTTAAAAAATAGATGATATGTCCTAAGAATGAGATGAACGGGGAACCTAATATGATAACCCCTAGGTGTGCATATATATTGTACATACATGTCAAAAAGCCAAGAAATAGTGTTATTTTTACTTGTATTGTTTGTTTTCATGCCAAAATCATGATCAAAATGGAGCAATCCACAAAAACATAGCCAAATAATGACATTAGAAGTGTTTTAGTGTTTCTGAGTATAGAATGGATTTTTTAAGAGTAATTTTCCTTCAATTTTTGCCAATAAAAGCTAATAAAAGCCAAAATAAATAAAATAAATAAAATAAATAAGCAAGAATGTCAAAATGGGATTCTGACTTCAAACGCCAAATCTTGAAGCTCAATGGAAAGGCCAAATTTTTTTTGGGACAATTCCGATCAAAAAACTCGGCGGCCACTCTAACTTACTAACCATTTGACAGAAATTGCAACAACAAGGTCCATGGATGTCGGTTTTCAAAAAATTTTGATCCGAGAGTGCATTGTTAAGCCTAATAATCTCAATGGGTAGGTATAGGACGGGTGTGTCTAAAAGATCCAGGTATGTATAGTCCCTTAGGCCATTTTCCCTCTCATTTCTATTCTAGTCCTTTGAGAGAGAGCTCTAGCTAGCGGGTTTCTGTGACCTGTCACGTGCTCCTACACATTGTTTGCTAGCTCTTACTCATTCCAACAATGAGGGGTAAGTTTCTAACTGTGGCGAGAAGTATTTTGAATATCACTTTGGTCACCACCAAGGTCATAAGGAGCACGACAACACAAGGAGATCTGGGAACTTTCGGGAACAAAAACACTAACACTGACCACACTAGACCTTCAAATCCTACCAAACTTGAATCAAGGGCTCATATCAAGTAGGAGAACACATTGGTGGGCTCACATGTGAAAAATATGCCAGAAAAGATGACTTAGTATCTTCGGCACACCGAAGATAAAGGGGCCAAATTTGGACCAAATTTGACATATGTGTTGAGGCCATCATATTGAGGAACTGTGGAGAATAAGGGGTGCGATGATTGGAGTCCCAACCATGAGGATAGAGTAAAATGACCATAGCTTCATCCCAAAGCGACATTTTGCGTACCATAGTGAAAAATATTGACCCGTTTGACCTCAAACTCAAGGGGGACAGTCTATACATTACACTTGACCTTTACTAACCTTCAGTGGACACAGAGCTACTGGCTAGTGACTCTAAGTCAAGCTCACCTCAAAAGAGGACCATCAACCTCATTGCGGGCAACACCAAGTGCAAGAAACACAACCAAGGCTATCACCCACCATAACTAACATAGTAGAAGCTAGATAGGGCAAGATTAGGGCCTAAGTGACAATAAAGTGATGATATTATTTTAGGTTCTCTCTCCTCCACTTCGGGAGATCCAAAGAAGAAGACCATGAAAGAAAAGTTGGCCGAGCTTCCTCCACATCAGATAGAGGAAGAATCACTAAAAGAAGCAAATGTCACATGGCTTGCCAAGGAACACGTAGAGAGTCAACATGCCACCCTCTACCATGGCACATTCAAAAGTGCACAAGGAGCCAGAGTAGAAGTCCAAATGATGCCAAAGGAATCTCAAGACCTTGCCAAAGAAGATGCAGTCATGCCACTTTGGGAGAAGATCAGCTTCAAGGACTACATAGAGATGGAACCCTCTGGTGTGGATTATAAGAGGTCCTATGAGCTCCTACACAACATCATAGATCAAGAATGCAGGGCAACCATTTTAGATTTGAATGGCTCCCAATAAAAGTAAACATCGTAGAGGATCAAGTCGTAGATGCCCTAAAACTGCAAAAAGGAGTAAAACTGATGAGATATTGTCAGCTACCCACAATTGGCATTTTCACCAGTAGATCTACTTCATTCTTTGATCTAAAGCAAAGAGAGAGAGAGAGCGGGCACTTCGGCTCCATTACCAGCATTTCCATTTCA
This sequence comes from Adiantum capillus-veneris, assembly GCF_014529385.1. Classification (NCBI taxonomy): domain Eukaryota; kingdom Viridiplantae; phylum Streptophyta; class Polypodiopsida; order Polypodiales; family Pteridaceae; genus Adiantum; species Adiantum capillus-veneris. Next base: position 1,166,801 of record NC_140952.1, read on the forward strand.
CTGCAAAGAGGCCTCCCAGATACACGGGTTTCAAATCATGTCGTGGCTTCTACATTCACTCAGGCATCAAAGAAAGAGGGAGTATCTAAAGTGAACCATGCCCAGTAGGTCTTTAGAACCCTCACCTATGTAAAAAATCTAGAGAACATTACCTTTTTGGGAGCTTCAGAAGTACTAACATGGACATCCTATCATGCTATCGGCCAGGCAAAGCATCTACCACCTTCCCCGTAGCAAAATTTATGGCTATGGAAGAAGTACAATCCAAAGCACACCAATGGACACAAGATTGAGGACAAGGTTGGTCAATGTACCAAGATAAGAGATGACTAGTGCAGCAAAGGCAACCAAAAGCGACAAAGAGGATAAGGAAACTCCTCTCAAAAGAAAGAAAAGAGAGAAAGAAAAAGCTAAGATAGATGATGAGGAACCCAAGAAGAGGCCAAGATCTACATCACTAGTAGAGGAACCAGTCCAAAAAGTGGCAAGGGTTGAGAGGGAGCTTGAAGAGGGCTCAAAGGTGACTTTGCAGAGAAATGGAAACCATCGCCCAAAAAGTTCAAAGTTCTATCCAAAAACCCCATGTACAATCTGAATGATGATCTTGTGGTAGGGTTAGAACATTCTATCAACAAGGTCAAAGAAAACAGGAAAAAGCACAAGAAAAAGAGTAAAGCCCACCTAGAGAGAGGACTCACCACTAGAACAAGTACAGATTGAAGAAGCTCCACACTCTACTTCTCCAAGAGAGCAACCACAACTAGAGAGGACTCACCACCAGAACAAGTACAGATTGAAGAATCTCCACACTCTACTTCTCCAAGAGAGCAACCACAACAAGAGGAAAGTGCTCCAAATGTTGGAAATGTAGAAGCACAGACAGAGCCATCCGAGGATCTTGAAGAGGACCAAGATGATAAACCTGATGAAGCCCTCCCAACAGAGGCTTCGGACACACAAATGGATTAGCCTAAAGAGAGCAAATCAAGAAAGTTGGAAATTCTAGACAACATTGATGAGTACACCCAGTTTGCTCATGAAGCGGTGGACCAAATGAAAGAAGAGATCTATGCTTGCCACCAACAACTTCACAATTTGTATCAGCGGGCTGTAGTACTCAAGTGAAAGACTCAACATTGCCAACACCTTCAATGAAGAATAAAAAGAAGCAATGGAGATCAAACACAAGGAACTGGAAAAACTAACTGCAAAGTCCACAGTAGACTTGGGATCTCTCAAAACAAAGAACCAACAGTAAGAGCAAGAGGTTAAAGAGGCCACCACTAATTTACAAGAATCAATTTCCACAATACAAAGGTTGCACCTCCAACTAAGACAACCCAACAATGGCCACACTACAGGGAACAGATGAGGCCTACAAAGCTTTGGAACAGAAGGTTCAAGACCTAGAAATGGAGTTAAAGCTAGAACATATGTAAATGTCTATTGGATTCATGCAATGGGAAGAAGGATATCAAAGGGAGATAGCACTACTCAAAGAAGAACTGAGCAAAGCACAAGAGACTGCCAAAGCACATGTATCCACATCGGGGGAAGAACAAGCTAACTCGGAAATGGGAGATAAAGATGCCTTACAGTTCATGGAATTTGAAGCAGACACCACTCAAGAAGGCAATCTCCTAGAGCTATAGATTCCTCAAGAAGAAGTTAGACCCTCAGCTCAACCAAAAAGGTTAGTTGTAGACAAGGAAGCTACATTAAAGACACAAGTGGAAGAGGAGACATAGCAAATCTGGAAAGAGGCAATGCAATGGGAAGAGCGATGGGCATCCTGCACTCAATCAATGTCAACCTTCTCACAACAGACAATATCAATGACGCATGGCATCAACAAGCTCTCCCCTTCCCATTCATAAATTTTGACGTGCTATAGATCAAAGAAAGACTGCCAAACGACTTAGAATCCAACACAACAACGACACATCCAAAATGGTGAGAGATATGGCTAAACCGGCACCCTAGGTATCTCATCTTGTATACAATTCGCCATCAAATATCAAGCAAGATCCTGTGCAGTGTTCGATACCAAGAGTCAAAAGTTGGCAACAACACTCAATCATCTAGCAAAGAAGGCCAACTTGGCTCAATTACCCAAGGTTCCCACCACCACAAAGTGGCCCCAGCCATGGAAAACTATATGGTGGACACACTCTCTTCTACTATCTAGCTATTCAGAGGGATACCTGACTGGGCTTGTATCATGCTCGTCAAGATATCCAAAATGCTCCTCACCTGCTTACCCAACTTTCTACCGCGTGGAGCAAACAGATGCCGCATGGATGTCCTTCCTCGAAGGTAACAAGGGATTGTGCTATGATCTATTAGGCCAACCTTCAGAGGAAGTTCTCCATGGATTCTATGCTCGGGTGATGTTTCTGCCATCATATTACATACAAACCTTTGAAGAGGCATTCTATACGAACTTCTTCACTTACAAATTCAAAATTTTTGGCCCCGTTATCACCAATTTAAAAGCCAGGTTTGTTAGCTATTCAACAATCGAGCAAAGGAAAAGAATAAACACGCAATTAATGTCCACAGAGGACAAAGAAATTCATCTCAAGTACCAACAAGGTCTCAAGCAGCATGCCAGGAGGATTGAAGCAAAAGAAATCCCGACCACTACTTAGCACCCTAAGTAGCTGTGTGGCGGATGTTAAAAGCAAGGAGGGGGGAATGTTAGATGCTCGGCTAACAAAGACAAAAAAAGAGCATCAAAGGGACACCACTCTCATTTTTATCCCAATTGATTGTATTAAAACCCTTTGTATTAATGAGAAATCCCACAAAGTCCAAAACCGTTGTAATATTATTGATTGCCAATGAGTGTAAAGGGACCGAAGGCTTCCAAATTTCTTACTTCATGTAGTTCTTAAGCCTTCTCATTGAGCCCAATTAGCTAGGAATCCATTCTTAAACCTTGGCTAAGCTATAAAAGCAAACTTTTGTAATTTTGAACCTAAGTTTTTGGGGTAATGAAAGTGAGAGACGTTGCAAAAGCTTACTATGACTCTACTGTTTTCTTCAATCCTTTGTGTCTCTCTTGTACGAGGTTGCATTGCTATTTCAAGCATACGAACACATTTACAGGTGAAAGCTCTTCCATTTAATATAAGTCTTTTGCGATGAGAATGTGTTTCTAGTCGTGCCCGTCTACAAGATGTTTTTGCTCCCTATGCACAATGCAGCAAAATTGATTTTTGACCTTAGGAATAGATAGAGCATGTCTTAAAATCTAATATCTAACCAACCCAAATGATTTTCTCATATTAAACTCATCATGTAATGTGGGAGAATAGACGGGAATAAGGGTTAGAATATAGACATGTGCTTACGTATCTATCTCAACACGGGGCCAATGGTAAAGGGGTCCAAATGAGAGATGGTATGTCAAAGAGCAAGGATAGCTAATGGAGCTTAAAGACCTTAGGGTTAGCTTCATTAAAGACCTCCAAAGGTTAGTGTTAAATGTCCTTTGACCTTAAACAAGCTAGGGATGTGCTTAAGGTGGGAACCTAGCACATCAAGCTTGAGGTGCTTGTTGTGCTTGCTGACTAAGGTGCTTGACATGCTTGCTAACTAAGGTTCTTGAGGTGCTTATTATGGTTGCTGACTAAGGTGCTAAGGTGCTCCATGACTAAGGTGTTTGAGGGGTTAAGGCGTTCAAAAAGTCAAAGCATATCCCTACTCATAAGGGGGCGAGCCCTCTTTGTAGGAGCTAGAGAGAGAACACACACACCCTCACACAAGGTAAGCTTGGTACAAAGAAATCAACTAGGACACTTGTCAAGCTCCTCCTATTGTTGCCCTCATAGTGTGCCTAAAGCCTATTGCTTGGCCTCCCAAGGGGTCCAATGATAATTTAGTTAGTTTAATTAATTGTTTTTGCATTTATCAAGTCCTATCTCTCAAAGGGGAAAGGGGGAAACTTGTCCCAAGGCATGTGATTGGCGAGGCTTGAGGAGGTCCAATCAAGTGCAAGCTAATGCTAGAAGAGGGGGTCGACCAAAGCAAGGAGGGGGCTAGCTTGGCGGGTATACTCTTGCGTGTGCGCACGCGCGCGCACACACACACACACACACACACACACACACACACACACTCATTGTGTGAGGTGCAAAGTGCAAGAGCTCCATCTCCTTCTCCAAGCTTGTAGAGAATATGAGAGCCTACACCAACAATCTTAACTATGGAATGAAAATCCAACCGAGAGCCATGGTCCAATGCTTAAGCTTTCCATCTTCTCCATCTTCATTACTATGCTATTATGTATGCTAAGCAAGAAGAGTGATGATAAGTGAGGAACTATTTCTTTCTGCTATAAATGTTTCTTCTTCCTCTTCCCTATTCTCATTCCCCGTTAGCTCTCCCCACCTTTGAGGTGTTTGAGGCCCTGGGATTGAGGCCGGGGATGGTTAATGCTTTCTACCAAGTCAATGTTATGCTCGTGGTGCATGAAGCTTTCCATCTTCATTGCATCACCTAGGTCACAAAGGAACACAAAGATTGTATTGTACCAAGTCTCTCTTGATGGAAGAATCTATAATACAAAATCCTATTGGAGGGGGGACCGGCTCCACATAAATCCAGTCCTTTGTTGTCAAGTTCTCTAAACTCTCTCCCTTGCAAAAGTATTGTTCATGCCAAGTTAATTAAGTACTATGGTTAGGTTGCTACGGCTAATTAAGTTCACCCTCTATGTTCTCAAAGTAGTCTCACAAAAATGCTATTCTCAAAGTTCATAGGCCATTTCCATTCATTGGTATCAAAGCTATTGGTTTCTCTTTTCTTGCTTAAGAAGAGAGGTTCTTAAGTTGTCCATGAAAGGCTGGGCCTGTTTATTGCAATAGGGTAAGTGGGACAAGGATCTATTATCTTGGTTGAGAAGGACTTAGTTTGAGCTACACCGTTGGGAACTATAGTTTTAATAATGGAGTCTCTCGGGGCTTGCCTTTGGCTTAATTATTATTGAGCTACAAGAAAGCTCAACAGGAACCATAATAAATCGAGCAACGCTAGACCCTCTCTATTAGTCTTTGCAATCAACACTATCTAAACCACGGGTGTGGCTGCTTGAGGACCGATTTTCAAAGGTAAAGAAGAGTAGCGACTAAAGTTTTTGAGGGTACCAAAGCACAAAGTAATCTTTACATAAGTTTAATTAGTATGGCTGACAAATAACCAAGAGAGTAGAATGAACATTAATAACTTTAATTTTTTACATGAAGGTGCTAATGATGATGCCCCCATGTTTGTTAATGTTCTTGTTACTAGGTTGCAGCAAGCTATGGGCAACCTTGCTTTGCAAGCCGAAGTTACCCAACAACTTCGTGCTTATGGGATTTCCCTTCCTCTCTAAGAGGAGAGAGAGCTTAGGAGGCCTCTTGATGAGACCCCCAAAAGAAGACTCTCTCCCACAAGAGAGGACGAATCCAAAGAACAAGAAAGAAACGAACCCCTAAGTTCCTGTGAAGATGTGGCTCCACGAACATGGTAGTCTAGACGATCACCAACTTCTCCCAAGAGGAAATGGTCAACCCAAAATCCTTCTCCTTGTCACTCTAAAAGGGAAGAGAGTAAACAAAGGAAGAAAAGAGTAAGAAAGAGGTCACCCTCTTCTCCTTCTTCTTCACCTTCCTCCTCCTTGGACAAAAGCAATAGCTATTCTCTTAGAGAGTACAAGATGGGAGGAGATCGCAAATCTTACCCTGCATGTCAAAGGTCCCAAAAGCTCAAGAAGTTCAAAGAGGTAGGAAAGAGTATCTCTTTTTTCACCTATGATGGCACCTTTGGTGCTACCGACAAAGTGTTGGCCTTCATCCAACAATTTGATTCGGCCTTTCGAGAAAATCCTCCAAGCTATGCCATGTGGCTACACACTTCCAAAAGTTTGCTGGTCAATGGTGGGCTAGCCTTTGTGGCAATGGTGAAGCCCCAAAGACATGGAAAACTCTACGAGTTCCCATCATGAAGCAATTCCTTACAACCGATGCAAAGGACAAAGTGCTTACCAAATGGCGGAGCTTGAAGCTTCTTTCTCGTGATAGACAAGTATTGGGATTGATATCTCAAGGCTATTGTATTTCAAAAGTGTTACCATATACATGTGGTAGTGATGTGTGTGAACCCACTAGGACCGTCGGGGCATTTTTCCCCTCTTTAGGAGGTTTTTTCCCCCATGCATTGTATATAAGCCCATCACTCTAGGGCTATCTATCTTTCCATTACACACTAAGTAATACACTCTCAATTGTGTGCCTTGAGCTTCCTTCATCTTCTCCAAGTTGTGTGCGTTTCTCTGCAACCCTAATTCCAACAATTGGTATTAGAGCAGGTTGCATCCTCTCGGGCTTAGTCGCCAGCAACTCCAGTACACGCCTGCTCATTTTCTCCAATTTTAGTGAGCTTTGGAAAGCGTTCGTAGGTCGACAATTTTTTTGGAAAACCTCATAGAGCTTAGTCTACTCAAATTTCTCGTTCGGGCTCATTTTGGCCTTCGTTTCCACTACAGCCAAGTTTGCACATGAAATTTTGTCATTTTGTGCAGAATTTCTATCAGTGCCAAATACTGCATAACAAGTCCCATACAATCTACTGCGGGTTGTGCTATATAGCAGGTGCTGGTCTCACTCAGTTTCTCCTCATTTCGGGCAGTTTTCACATCACGTGCATGCATTTCCATGGCTGACAACAACACAATGTGTTCAAGATGTTTGCTGCTGAGGACAGATTGGATGGGGAGAATTACCCTATGTGGGCTTACATGATGCAACATGTTCTTGTGTCAAAGGGTGTTTGGAATATTGTGCAGGGCATTGAGTACGCCCTGGTTCTGAGGATGTAGGCTATGTTGAGGATGTGGCAGGTCTTGCTACAAGGATCTATTAGAGCTGTTTTGCCTACAGTAGAACAAGCTCGTTGGGATGTAAAGGATGTGCAGGCTCATGTGTTGATTGTGTTGTCTGTGAAGCACACCATTACTCCTCACATTTGTTCAACGAAATCTGCAAAACAGGCTTGGGATATTCTAGCAGGTCTTTATGCTAGCCGCAATGAGGCTAAAATTTCTTTGCTGCGTAAAGAGCTGGAATTGAAGATTATGCATGAGGAAGATGATATAGACACTTTTCTTGATGGTGTCAAGGATATCAATGAGCAACTTATTTCTGCAGGTGAAGTCATTTCAGACAGTTCTCTTGTGTAGATTGTTCTTGATGCCTTACCAAATTCTTACCAGACTTTTGCTAGTACTCAGAGACTTATGACCCAAGAAAATCCTGAACTTGTCCAGTTTGATGCATTATGTACATTGCTGTTGCAAGAGTCACTTTCCAAAAAAAACAGGCTAGGCAGCATGCAGGTGAACAAGCTTTTATTGCTTCTCAAAGAAAGGGTGGTCATAGCGATGCATCCACTTCTTATGGTTCTGCTGCGAGTGGCAAAAATTCTGTTCCTAATGCTTTGCTGGCAGCAATTCGTCTGGAAATTCTGGTGATAAGGGAAAAAAGAATATGCGTTGCCATTATTGTAAAGCTAATGATCACTTGATCAAGCAGTGTCCTAAGTTGAATGCCAAAGATGCTAAGAAGAAAGAGGATGGTTCCATTGCAAATGCTGGTTCCACTGCCATCGTTGAGTCTTTTGTGGAAGGAGACTGTGATGCTAATGTTGATGCAGAATGGGATTTTAGTGCAGAGTGCACTTACAATCCTATTGTCCATGATGCATGCATGTCAATTGCTGCAAATTCACATGTGTGGTATTTCGATAGTGGTGCTACAAAGCACATTACCTCACATCATGAATTGTTCACCTCTCCCCAGTCTATCCCTCATGGGAATTCATTCACTTGTGCCAACAATGCCTCTTATCCGATTCAGGGAGTTGGAAAGATTGTTCTTACTGCTGCAAATGGCAGTTCTTTCACACTTGTTGATGCACTTTGTGTAGTTGGGATGAAGAAGAATCTCTTGTCTGTATCTGCACTTGCTAGACATGAACTTGTAGTCAAATTTGTGGATGATAGATGTATAATTTATGATCTGAGTTTTGGTGATGAAATTGTTGCCTCTGGCCTTTTGTGCCATGGGGTGTATAAGCTCACTTTGTATAACAAGTGTGGATAAAATTTTGCAAATGCAGTTGTAGATTCAAGGGCTATTTTAGAAACAAAACTTTGGCATGCACGTTTTGGTCATCTGAATTTTGCCAGTTTACTGCGTTTGCAAAAATCTGATATGGTTGCTTCTTTGACGCCTCTTGAAGCACCTGTCAAACATGTTTGTGAAGGTTGTATTCTGGGTAAAATGCAACGTTCTAAGTTTCCAAAGGATGGTTCGATTAGGGCCACATGCAGGTTGCAGCTTGTGCATAGTGATGTTTGTGGGCCCATGCAACCTCCATCCTTGGACAATTACCTTTACTTCTTCGTGACTTTCATTGATGATTACACCAGGCATGCATGGGTATTTCCGCTTAAAGAGAAGTCCGAAGTTTTTATGTGCTTCAAACATTTTCTGGCCATGGCTGAAAATGTATCAAAATGTACTATGGCACCCTCCATTCCGATCGAGAGGGGGAGTATATGTCTCATGCATTTATGGCATTTTTGGCTCGTTGTGGGATAAAACACCAATTACAATGCCTTATACGCCTCACCAAAATGGGTGTTGCTGAGATGAAAAATAGGTCACTTATGGAAATGGCACGATGTATGGTCAAAAATCAAGCATTGCCGCATTTTTTTTTGGCATGAGACCATCATGTGTGCCACTTATGTACTTAACTGGTGTCCTACGAAAGCTTTGCAGTCTATTACTACATATGAAGCATGGCATGATAGAAAGCCTTCTATTGAGCACATGCGTGTTTTTGGTTGTTTGGCATATGCTTTGGTACCACAAACACAACGCAAAAAATTGGATGATAAGGCTCTCAAATGTATTTTTGTTGGTTATAGTGCTGAAAGCAAAGGTTACAGGTTGTATCATCCCCAAAAAAAAGCGTATTTTGGTTTCACGGGATGTAGTGTTTGTGGAAGATTCTATTCAGCCTTTACTGTCATGTACTAGAGACAGTAATGTAAGCTCACAAGACATTTATGACACTTTGTTGCCTCTTTTTAGTGGTGGAAATTTGATTGTAAATTCCAATGAGGCAAAAAACAGTCTATGGGGGTTTTCAAAAATGTTATTGATCATCATATTAGTGATGCAAATGTGCATGATGTACTTGATGAGGAAAGGGATGAAAATGAGCAGGCTAGAGGTATGCCAAAATGGCTGGTGCATACATTGCATGACAGTAAATTGGATGCACCTTTGTCTAGTCGTACTCATTCAGGCTCTTGCCATGCCTCTTATGTATCAGATTGTTATGCTTTGGCTGTGTCTAGCTTACATGATGTTGAGGAACCTCTCTCTTATGATGAAGCACAAAATTCAAAAAATTGGATGGCTGTCATGCAATCAAAATATGATGCACTTATAGAAAATGACACATGGACTTTATGTGATTTGCCTCTTGGCAAAAAGGCCATTGGTACAAAGTGGGTTTACAAGTTGAAATGCAAGCCGAATGGTGACGTCGATCGCCATAAGGCTCGACTTGTTGCAAAGGGTTATGCATAGAAAAAAGGCATAGATTATGAAGAGCTTTGGCTCCCACTTGTCGTATGACTACTGTGCATTTTCTATTTGCATTGGGAACTCATTTTGGTTGGGATGAACATCAATCACACATTGTTACTGCTTTCTTGAATGGTGACATATTTGAGGAAGTTTATGTAACTCAACCTCGTGGTTTTGTCAAGAAAGGAAAAGAGGACAAAGTGCAGAGATGTAAGAAGGCTTTGTATGGGCTGAAGCAATCTCCTCGTGCTTGGTATGAGAAAGCTGACACTCATTTGGTCAAACAAGGTTTTTGTAACAGTCCAACAGAAAGCACATTGTATGTAAAGTGTGAGGGTGATGTACTTCTCATTGTGGTTATTTATGTTGATGATTTGTTGATCACTAGACCAAATGAGAGACATATTGCTGAATTTAAGGTTGATTTGATTGCTACTTTCAAGATTAAATATTTGGGGCTGTTGCATCATTACTTGGGTATACATTTTAAGCAGTGTGATGGTGGTATTGCCTTGGGTCAGAAAAGTTACATAGAGACATTACTATGTAAGTTTGGACTTGACAATTGCAAACCTATTGCCACTCCCATGGAAACAGGTTTGAAGTTGAGTCTACATGATGCTGGTGATGCTGCTGATGTCACTCTTTACCAAGCTGCTATTGGATGCCTCATTTATGTATGTAGCACGAGGCCAGATATTCAATTTGCAGTCTCACAGGTCAGCAAATTTATGCATAGCCTAGGGTCTAAGCATTGGCAGGCTGTCAAGAGGATTTTCTTCTACCTTAGTGGCACTTTACATCTTGGCTTGTTTTATCGCAAGGGGGGATCATCGCCTCCAGACTTACATTCTTTTTCGGACTCAAATTGGGCCGATTGTTTTGACACACGAGTGTCCACAAGTGGTTTTTGTTTCATGCTTGGCAGTTCATGTATGTCATGGTTGAGCAAGAAGCAACCTACTGTGGCCACTTCGAGTTGTGAGACAAAGTACAGGGCAGTCTTCATAGCTACGGTTGAGTGTGTATGGCTCAAACGCCTTATGGCTTATTTGGGTGTTGGACAGGACACTGTCAACACTATCTACACTGACAGTCAGAGCGCATTGGCAGTTGCGAGGAACCCAATTTCCATGCTTGCACAAAGCACATTGAGGTGCATTACCACTATGTCAAGGAGAGGCTCTCAACAGGAGAGATAATCTTGGATTATGTGCCAACACAGGACAACCTTGTAGATCTTTTGACAAAGGCAATCTCGTGAGAAGCTCGAAGCTTTCGGCAAATCTTTGGGCTTACTCCCCTTTGTGGACTGATCATGTCCTCAGGGCATGGAGCTTCCCTTTACTCATGTGCCAGCTCTTGTTCACCGCATCCCTCCAGGGGGGATTTGTTACCATATACATGTGGTAGTGATGTGTGTAACACACTAGGACCATCGGGGCATTTTTTCCCTCTTTAGGAGGTTTTCCCCCCCGTGCATTGTATATACGCCCATCACTCTAGGGATATCTATCCTTCCATTGCACACTAAGTAATGCACTCTTAGTTGTGTGCCTTGACCTTCCTTCATCTTCTCCAAGCTATGTGCGTTTCTCTGCAACCCTAAATCCAACAAAAAGATAGACTTTGCCAAAAAAAAAACAACAATTCTATGCAAGATTACCTGAAGAGATGCCCAAGTACGTTAACTCCCAACGGCCCGATTCTATTACCGAAGTAATCCACCACACTATGGTTGCTTTGCACATCAATTTCCAACAAGGGGCTAGAAGGAATGTCAAGCCCATGGAAAGTAAAGACAAAACTGATGCAAATGGACTTAATTTCAAACGAGGGGATTATGACCATTGAATTGAGATCCTATTAGGAAGCTCACCGCTTAACAAGCCTCCTTATCGAGTTTCTCAAGCTCAACAAGAGGAAATCATGAGGCAAGTACAAGAATTGGTAGACAAAGGGATGGTGACGCCCAGCTCCTCTCCTTTTTGTTCTCCAGTCCTTTTAGTTATCGCATGTGTGTGGACTGTTGAGCACTAAACCATATCACTATCAAAAACTGATTTCCTAGACCTCAGGTAGAAGGTTTGTTTGATAAGCTACAAGGCTCTACCTACTTCATCAAATAAGGATAGTGAATGAGATATCCTAAATCGTACAATGTCTGGTCTTTATGAACATACAGTCATGCATTTTGGCTTGACTAATGCACCAACCACATTCAATCTTTTAATGGAAAAAATATTTAGGCCCTACCACAGATTCACTGGAGTATTCTTTGATGATATTATCATCTACTCCAAGTCCATGGAGGAACACAAACAACATCTCCAAGTGATTTTTCAAGCATTGAGGGAGAACAAGCTTTTTATCAATCAAAAGAAAAGTGAAATTTTCCTTCAAAAAATTCATTACTTAGGTCATATTATCTCTCAAGATGGTATATATATGGATCCATCAAAGTTGGAGTAATAAATGTATGGCCTAATCCAAGGAATCTACATGAGCTAAGAAGCTTTATCGGTATGTGTGCATACTATAGACGCCTCAATAGCAAAATTCTCTCAAATAGAAGGACCATTACATGACTTAACAAAGAAGAACGTTAAGTACTCATGGGCTGCTAAGGAGCAAAATGCTTTTTACAAGATAAAATAGAAGCCTACCTCCCAACGAGTCCTTATGCTTTCGGGTCTCTCAAAGCCATTTGAGGCCTAATGTGATGCTTGTAGTGAGTGCCTTGGATCAATATTACTTCAAGAAGGGCATGCCATTGTTACCATATACATGTGGTAGTGATGTGTGTGAACACACTAGGACCGCCGAGGCATTTTTTCCCTCTTTAGGAGGTTTTTTTACCCCGAGCATTGTATATACGCCCATCACTCTAGGGCTATCTATCTTTCCATTGCACACCAAGTAACACACTCTCTATTGTGTGCCTTGGGCTTCCTTCGTCTTCTCCAAGCTGTGTGCATTTCTCTGCACCCCTATTTTCAACAACTGGTATCAGAGCAGGTTGCGTCCTCCCGGGCTTAGTCGCCAGCTGCTCTAGCACACGCCTGCTCACTTTCTTCGATTTTAGTGATCTTTGGCAAGCATTCACAGGTCGACAAAAAATTCGGGAGAGCTTGTAGAGCTGAGTTTCCTCAGATTTTTGATTTGGGATCATTTCGGCCTCCGTTTCCACTAGAGGCAGTACTGCACAGGCTATTTCATCATTTTGTGTAGAATTTCTAACAGTGCCATTTTCTACATAACAGGTGCCTTATAGTCTTCTACGGTTTGTGCTATATAGCACGTGTTATTCCCGCTACATTTCTCCTCTTTTCAGGCAGTTTTCATATCAGGTGCAGCATTTACCATGGCTGACAACAACACGGATGTGTTCAAGATGTTTGCTGTTGAGGACAGGTTGGATGGGGACAATTACCCTATGTGGGCTTACATGATGCAACATGTTCTTGTGTCAAAGGGCGTCTGGAATATTGTGCAGGGCATTGATGTACGTCCTGGTTCTAAGGATGCTGGCGATGTTGAGGATGTTACAGGTCTTGCTGCTATTAGAGTTGTTTTGCATACGGCAGAACAAGCTGGTTGGGATGTAAAGGATGCGCATGCTCATGCATTGATTGTGTTGTCTGTGAAGCGCACCATTGTTCCTAAAATCTGCAAAACAAGCTTGGGATATTCTAGCAGGTCTTTATGCAAGCCGCAATGAGGCTAAAATTGCTTTGCTACGTAAAGAGCTGGAATCGAAGATTATGCATGAGGAAGATGATATGGACACTTTCCTTGCTGGTGTCAAGGATATCAATGAGTAACTTATTTCTGCAGGTGAAGTCATTTTAGACAGTTCCCTTCTGCAGACTGTTCTTGATGCCTTACCAGATTCTTACCAGACTTTTGCTAGTACTTGGAGACTTATGACCCAAGGAAATCCTGAAGTTGTCAGGTTTGATACATTATGCACATTGCTGTCAAGAGTCACTTTCCAAAAAAAACAGGACTAGGCAGCGTGCAGTTGAACAGGCTTTTATTGCTTCTTAGAGAAAGGGTGGTAACAACAGTACATCCACTTATTATGGTTCTGCTGCGAGTGGAAAAAATTCTGTTCCTAATGCTTCTGCTGGCAGCAATTTGTCTGGAAATTCTGGTGATAAGGGAAAAAAGAAAATGCGTTTCCATTATTGTAAAGCTAATGATCACTTGACCAAGTCGTATTCTAAGTTAAAGGCCAAAGAGGCTAAGAAGAAAGAGGGTGGTTCCACTGCAAATGCTTGTTAACCGTCATGGCTCACGGACACCCCATCACCTACGACGGACGTGTATTATGTATTTGGTAGAGTCAGGTACCGGTCTTGTCGGACCAATAGGAAAAGGGTAAGAGTGATCGCCGATGAGAGGCGCACTCTAATTGGGACATTCAAGGGATTAGTTGGCTAAGCATGGGCGCCCAAGTGTGAATGGGGTGAGCTCATATAAAATCCAACTAAACCTAAAATTCACTTATTCTCTCATTTGTGCAATAGAAGAGTGCTCTTGCTCCATCTCCATCTCCATCTTCTTCTTCATCACCTCCTTGTGTGTGTGTGTATGTGAGAGAGAGTGAGAGAGGGAGAGTGTGTGTGCGATCGAGCATTACGAAGGCACGACGGCGGCGAAGCGGTTGAGTGACACACTTTTTGCTCTCTTGAGCTTGCTAGATTAGTCTTGTTGTGTGCTTGGAGCCATTTGTGGCTCGCACATGGTGTATCAGCAAGTCCCTTGCTTCGACAGTGCGACAAGGAGCGCACATTTTTTGCGCCGTTGCCGGGGAAATGCCCTACACTAAGCTCCGTTAAACACTTTACGCTTTCTTGTGATGCAATTTCAATTGAAGGATTTGTGAAGAAGGAAGGTGTGTGGTTGTGTGGAGAAGATTTTTGTTACAGTGTACTGTCTTTTTTGTTTTCTGTAAAGAAGGAGTTACAATTTTTTTGCAATGTATTGTTAGAATTAAGGTATTAGCTATGGAATGTTAGTTCTGTAAGGTTCAATGTTAGTTCTGTAAGGTTAGTTTTGTAGATCTGTTAGCTACTGTAGTACTGTGTAAACTGTGTTAGAGTGTGTGTGGCAGTATCTCTATTAGCTGTAAGTAGATAAGTTAGGTGTAGGTTAAGTGTGTGTGTGCGCGCGCGCGATGCGGCCGCGGCGACTTAAAAAAAAAAAAAAAAAACTTAAAAGAAAAATATTTTAAAAAGAAGGATCGGGTTGGGGATCATTCCCCAAGCTCAAGCCCAAACCCAGACCTTAGTCCTCAGTTTTAAAATATAGTTTATACACCTTTTTATATTTAAAAACTATTTTTAGGATTTCGAGGACTATAAAGACTATTTTTAGGATTTTGAGGGCTTCACGTAGCCGAATAGGGAGCTCTAAAGCACGGCACGTTCCTTTAGCCAAAACGCTCGTCATGAGCTATTACACGCCATATTTTGTGGCTCGGTTACAAAATAACCAAGAATAACGAAAAACTTGGGTTATAAACACCTTTAAAAAAAAAAAAAAACTAAGTGAGCGGCCTTCATGGGCACTCACCAACGCGTTTAGAGTGTGGAGGTCACATGTACCTACGCTCTGGACGAGTGTTAGAGCACGAGCATATTGGTAGTGCCTCCATTTACGCGGGCACCCATTATTCCTCCACCCTAGGTTCTGGACCTTCGGCCGGGACTCAAGGTAGCGCGAACCAAGATCCTCATATCGTGTCTAGTGATTCTTCCTCTGACTACGAAATCATGGAGGGGTATCCTACAACAAAACCTGATAGTTCAAGTCAAGACATGCATGCCATGGGCCCACGGCCCGGGTCCAGCGTGTTTAGCCGCTTAAAAGAGACCCTTAGTAGAGCTACTCGCTCCGAACATGCGGTTAATGAAATAAATGAAGGGAGTGGGGAAGTAAATTCGTCATTCATGCCTAAAATAGACCCTATGCTTCTTGAGAGTGTGCATGTGAATGTTCCATCCACTGCACCTCCTGATCCTTTAGGACTATCTCCCTCTGAGGTTCTACTACCCGATGGTAGGAGTCTTGCCGAAGTGCAAGAGATCGAATGCTATATGCAAGCAACAAGGGAGAGGGAAATTGAGAACCTACGAAGGCTAGAACAAAGTCGAGCCCTGAAAGCAAAGGCTCCTATGACAACAATTATGCCAGCCGAGCAACCGAGTGCTCCCAAGGTAGCAATCACGGAGGGGCAAGCTATGGGGAGCAATAATGCTTCCACTTCAAGGGAAACCTCCAGCACGCCAGGCCTAGATGGGATATTCCTAAACAAAAATTGGGAGTATGACCTACAAGCAGAAGCTTTAATTGATCGGTACACAGGACACACCTATCATGTGGGTTGGTTAGATGTTCTACAATCCACATCGGGTGCTACTAGCATAGATGAGCAACAACAGAAAGTCTGTGATGTCCTCCATAGGATTGTCGAGTTAGAAAGACAGAACACAGGGATCAACATGCCTTCAACAGGCCTAATGAGATTCTTGGATACGGAAAAGGCCAACCAACCAACCCTATCAGAAATGGAGACTCCCTCAGTGAGCCCCATTGATCCTCCATATGTTGTTTCGCTAGGAGGGTCAGTACAATCTGAGCCCACAAGTGGCAGCTTTACCTTCCTAGATCTAGCTCATCTTTCTCTTAATGACACTACGGCTACCATGCATATCCCAGTGGTGAGCATGACAAGAAGTACACCATGGAGCTCATTTGTTAATACTGCGCCGATGCCTAGTAGCACAGTGCCCCCAACTATACCTACATGTATGTATCAATCATGTGCACCTGTCGTACCTCAGCCTCATGTAGCTCCTACACCTCCGATTATTCCAAGAGCTTACAATCCACAATGGCATTATCCAAGATCTTATACAAGTGGAGCCATGCCATTTAATAATAACATGCCATATCAGGCACCCCCTATGCCTAGGGCCACGCCTGTAAACTTTGGACCACCGTCTGGTACACCACCATACGAAATATGGGACCCAAGAGCTGCGTGCATGCCAAGGCCAAGGACAACTCCCATATCACATGTGGTTCCAGGAGCACATACACCCATTATACCTGTTCAAATAGGAGATTTGGCAGCATTTGCTCAAACTATCGGTCGCTCTATTGCGGAAATCATGCGTAGTGCACCTGATAGAGAGCCTAGGAGAAAGGCAATTCAAGTAGCTAAGCTCACACAGAAATTCAGTGGAGATGGAGATGCTAGAAAGCATATGGAAGTCTTTGAACATGTGTGCGATTCCTTGGAAAAGCACAATGAGCTACATAAGTGTAAGGCTTTGAGTTTGACCCTAAGTGGAAAGGCTGGAGATTGGTATAGAACCTTAAGAGTAGAAGAGAAAACGATCTACTCTACTCTTAGGAGACTATTCTTAAAAGAATACATACGAGAGGGAGTACTTTGGGGTGTAGCCTCTCAGCTCCAGAAAGCCCAACGAGAAGAAGGTGAATCCGTGAGAGACTTCATTAGTCGCCTAAAGAATTTGAATTCTCGATGCAATCCAAACGAGCGATTCAACAACAACCAATTTCTCGATAGATTCATTAGGGGACTACGACATGAAAGTATCTATAATGGCCTAGTCATTAGAGGTATCACTGCTTGGGAAGCAGTCACCATGAATGCAATCCAATTGGAGGATAATTTAATGATTGCAGGAGAAAGAGTGTCTGTCGAGCCGAACTCTAGTAGCTCGCAAGCACCAGGGCATGAGCCAATGAAGATAAAGCCAATCGTGAAAGAGCAAACGATATCTGAGATGACTTTGGCAGATCTCACCAAGGCCATCCAAGAAAGCCTTAGGGGTAATCGTGCTCCACAAAACACTCATATGTATCCAAGAAGGGAGCAACAATGGTGCTCAATTTTCTTGGGACCACATACTACGAGTGAATGCCCTACTTTCAGAGTAAAGTTTAACGGGACTTGTAACGCGTGTGGTAGGAATGGCCATCCAGCCAAGGATTGCGTAATGCTTAAACGCATCAATGAAAATAGACCGCCTATAGCTTGGACAGACTCACCTCGAGTTCCTGCATTGATGCCTACCCCACCCATGGAGCAACAGTTGCCATTACAACACATGGTCCCTAGAACCCAAAATGTGGTCCAAACCACACCATTGCCACCTCCAGTGCTAGGACCGCAACCCCCTCATCCAAGAGTTACACCTATGAACCAAATAGGTTGCGAGTTATCTAGTACTTATGTAGATTGCGAAGAGGACATAGACTCTAGTATCACCTATGGAGTCGACATGCTTGAGGAGTGTCCCATGTACTATATGGAAGACCATTGGGGACAAATAAAACCGGTATATCAAGCTATTGCGCTAGTAGCAAGAGGCCAAAACATTAATAGTTTTTCCCGGAGACCACCTCTTCAGTGCTACGAATGTGGTGGACCACATCGAGTAGCTGAGTGCCCCATTAGAATGCAAAAGAATGCCGCACTAATGCAAACAAGTCAAGGGAGTGCATTGGCAATGCCAATACTCACTTGTAATCGTTGTGGCATAGATCATTTGATCGCACTGCATCCTAACAATCCAAACGCACCGAAAATCACACCATTGAACATAATAGAGGTTGTTGATGGGACACCACCAACTATAAACATAGCACCAGTGAATGCACTCACACGGTCGATGCTCCAAAAGAAAAATTACATCCTCGAAGAGAGAGATGCTGCATCCATTGGCCGAGCGAGAAAGAAGAAAACACAAAGAAAGAAATACCTTAATGCTTCTAGCTCAAAACCTAGTTCAAAGACTAACATAGGGACAGGAGAGGATCCCGTGTATATGAATGACCCTGAGGATGACTCAGATTCGATAGAGACCACGGAGACCAAAACTGTTACTACAAAGGAAAAAGCCAGTGAGGAGGATCACGAGAGGGAATTACGACGAACACCAAAAGAGTATTCAAAGTTAAACCACCCAGTTGCGAACCCCCAAGATAATCCACGAGAGACAAAAAATGAGGATTGCAAGAGAAAGATTGGAACCTATCCAAACGCAACAGTGAAAATTGAACGAGTCCAACAAATGAGGGGTTTGGTGGAAGAAACTCAACGAAAATTAGAACCTGAACCCAAACATATCCAGATGTCGGACACACTGTTTCCCACACAAGTTCAACCTCACAAGAACTACAGGCCGTTAGCTATACCCAGTATCATTCGGGAAGAGAGTGAGGGTAGGACATCTGAAAGTGGACACACACCTTTCCTACTAGAGAGAATGTTCAATGAGGGAATGCCCGACCCCCTTGAGGAAGTGGAGATTCCATCTTCACCATTTTCTTGTCAGGGTCCTACGTCCCAGAAGATGCCATTAAATGTAACCAAGCTAATGGATTTCATGTCCTCAGAAACACGTACGATTATCATATCTAAGTTATACGGAGATCCAGAATTATTCCTAGCACTGCGAGCGCTTCTCAATAAAGAATTACAGGCCGGATTACCACAGTTTGCACATATGAACAAACCTGACTCGGTGATGAATGATGAGGAACATTTAGCACCACCATCTGACCTAGCGGGACATGAATCTGTAATTGAAATACCCGTTAACACGTTGGGGCAATACTTTGAAGGTGATGAATCTAATGCTACTCTACCAATCACTACTAAAGGATTAACTGTAAAGGGGGTCCTTGACGGTGGTGCGGGAGTCAGCATGGTGACAAAGAGTTGTTGGGAGTCTATGGGGCGACCTCACCTTGAAGCCACAAGCGTAGTGGTAAAAATGGCTAATGGATCTATTGTTACGCCTATTGGAATGCTAAAGGATCTCAGGATCAAGGTCTTGGGACACAAGGTAAGGCAGACTTTCATTGTTATGGATTTTTCCAAGCATCCTATGTCATTTGAGATGATCTTAGGGCGTCCATTCATGAGGGAAGCAAAAATGGTGCATGACTGGTCCAAAAACCATGTCTACTTACAGTTCCAAGACTGTGTCATTCGAGTTGATCTTTTAAATGGTCGAACGCATCCTCTAGGAAATAAATTCATCATTGATAATCGATCAGACACAACAATTCACTCAGCTCCATTATAGTATTGTTACACATGTAACGAAGACACGGACATTGGGGAGAACTCTCCTTATATGGATATCCTACCTGGGATGACTGAGTCGGACAATGTGGATTGGGTCCACCTAGCAGCAACCATAGACACTTGGGGAAATAGGGGGACGACCTGGGTAACACCTGAGGGGGATGAAATGCCTGTACCCTTAAATATGCTACAAGCAATGCATATAGCTTCTAACAAGACTCATCCTAATGTAACGAAGAAAACATACAAGTGGGTCCCTAAAGCTTCTTTAGTGACCATAGCTAGTGCTAAAAAACAGAAGCCTTGTAAGAAACATACCACTCACTCCAAGAAAAGTAAGAAAATGTTGCGATGGATCCCTAAACGACTATTGGAAGCCCAAGGCTACTATCAAGGAAATGATCAAATCTGGGTGCCAAAACATAGATTGTGCTCTTACCTATCACCTGACCCATGTGAACCCAATCCCGTAGCTCCAAAACGAATCAATGATCGTGGAAAGAAAAAAATCACAGAATGCTACACACCCGCTCCAGAGCTAGTTTGGGTACCAAAGAAAGAAAGATTTGTTCCACCTAGCTAAGGAAGGGGGGAGTCCCATGAAGCTTCTAGCTCCTCATGTAATGCATCCGTGGAGGTAAAAGCTTCTCCACAGCCTCCACTTACAATAGTGGACCTCCATAAAGCTACAAAGGAATCCACACCTCCCAGTGTTCAAGAATCACCTGATGAACTACTTCAAGTTCGATCTTGGGAGAGTACCTTACTACCCTTGCAACTCGACGAGGCGCCTAAGGTAATAGAAAACTACTGGCAAAAATCTCCACCTATTACCAACTGGAACAATTGGTTTCAAAGGGTGACAAGCTCATTTCAAACGGTATGATCTACCCAAGGAAGGGGGGAGTGTATGCTGACATCCATCATTCACTTGCTTCCCTCTCAACCTTCCTCCCTGACCTCTATATCTCCCAATCTTAGGGAATGTACATATAAAGCTTTATACTCACAAAAAACAAAAAAATAATAAAGAGCAAGAGCAATTAGCAAACGAGTATGCACATTAAAAGTCAAAACATTGACTCAAACCTACACATGTCACATTTGGTACAGTGAAACAGAAACCTATGTCATAAAACACCTTTGATCCTCATCACTTGAGTGATGGAGGGTAGGTAAGATTAGTACGATAGGAGTGTTTCTGTTTTAGAGTTGAGTGATTAGCAAAGTTCTCTTTTCGCACTGATGTGCCTCCTAGAGGTATTGTTTGTGTTTCATAGTGTGTACAGGAACGTGTTGCTGTGGTTAGGATTTGGACCTTCATGGAATCTTTGTCTCATCCACTTCAAATCAAGCGCGACCATCAACACAAACAGGTGTTTCTTGTCCATTAGCATTGCCCCTTATCTTTTTTGCATCCATGTTTGTCTGCTTTAATTGTGATTGGTAGCATAATATTCAATGCATTTGCTTAGTATCAAACATTTAATTCAATGTAATCTTTTGTCATAATCAGCTGTCTAGGTTTAAAACTCAAGTAGTCCGACTAAGCTAAATTGACCAAGTTAGCTGTTAGAGATCTCCTCTTAATACCATGGGGAATGCCTTCCTAATAATCAATGGTTACTTAGGTTCTTAATCCGATTTAGGTAGCATTGTGTGAAATGTACTAGGCTTTCTAGTGGGCTTGACCCTATTGACCTTTCGCTTAAGTATTATAAAGGGATTTTACTTGTGTGATGAGCCTGGGAGGTGTAACAGTGTTATATGACCCCCCAAAGTTACAAAATTAAAATGTTGAAAATGAACAAACAAAAAATCAAAGTGCCACAGTGTAAAATCTTAAGCTGGAAGAGAAATCTCAGCTTGATTGGGTACTTCACTCACATGTATCGCCTATGGTACTAGAGCCCTAGAGGTTCCCAGTGTGGGCGCTTTTCCTTGAAAAGCAAAAAAACCCAAGGCATACAAAATAAGCACACACATCAAAATTGAATCACTATGAAAAGACTTTGGGGGGTCAAAGAAAAAGTAATCAGTCAGGCGATGATTTCATGAGAAATTCCTTTTATGGTAGCTTAACTACAAGGTCTTCTAGATATAGCCTCTAGTCAGCCCTCGAACATGAATACTTGGCTCTCGCGATTAAACAACTTAATTGACCACAGAAAATTAAGAAGCTTACCCATGGTATTAATATTCGATCTCTAGTGCCTTTCGACCGTCAAATTAGCGACCCCAGACTTGTTTAATTTTTTACCTTTACATCTGTTTATGCATTTGATTACATTGCAATTTAATGTTCATTGCTACAAATTGTTTGAAATTCTTTTACCAATCAATTTGTCTACCTAAAAATGCATATGCTTTTTAATCACTTATGAGAATGCAATTACTATGCCAATGTTGTTTGATTTTGCAGTGACTGAAGATGGCTAAGGACATTCATCTCAAATGCTCTTCCACCTCGACGAACGAGCTTCAACTCAATAGCTTTCGAGGACGGAATCTACATCAGGAAGGGGGGCATGTTAACCGTCATGGCTCACGGACACCCCATCACCTACGACGGACGTGTATTATGTATTTGGTAGAGTCAGGTACCAGGCTTGTCGGACCAATAGGAAAAGGGTAAGAGTGATCGCCGATGAGAGGCGCACTCTAACTGGGACATTCAAGGGATTAGTTGGCTAAGCATGGGCGCCCAAGTGTGAATGGGGTGAGCTCATATAAAAGCCAACTAAACCTAAAATTCACTTATTCTCTCATTTGTGCAATAGAAGAGTGCTCTTGCTCCATCTCCATCTCCATCTTCTTCTTCATCACCTCCTTGTGTGTGTGTGTATGTGAGAGAGAGTGAGAGAGGGAGAGTGTGTGTGCGATCGAGCATTACGAAGGCACAACGGCGGCGAAGCGGTTGAGCGCGGCACAACTGCAGCTTCTTCTTCATCGCGGCGAGGAATCCACCACGAAGGTGAGTGTAGAGCGGTGAGTGACACACCCTTTGCTCTCTTGAGCTTGCTAGATTAGTCTTGTTGTGTGCTTGGAGCCATTTGTGGCTCGCACACGGTGTATCGGCAAGTCCCTTGCTTCGACAGTGCGGCAGGGAGCGCACAATGCTGGTTCCACTACAAATGTAGTCATTGTTGAGTCTTCTGTGAAAGGAGACTGTGTTGCTGATGTTGATGCAGAATGGGCTTTTAGCGCAGAGTGCACTTACAATCGTGCTGTCCATGATGCATGCTTGTCAGTTGTTGCTGTAGATTCACATGTGTGGTATTTAGATAGTGGGTCTACAAAGCACATTACCTCACATTGTGAATTTTTCACCTCTCTCGAGTCTGTCCCTCATGGGAATGCAGTCACTTGTGCCAACAATGCCTCTTACCCAGTTCAGGGAGTTGGAAAGATTGTGCTTACTGCTGCAAATGACAGTTCCTTCACACTTGTTGATGCACTTTATGTACCGGGGATCAAGAAGAATCTCTTGTCTGTATCTGCACTTGCTAGACTTGGACTTGTAGTCAAATTTGTGGATGACAGATGTACAATTCATGATCTCAATTTTGGTGATGAAATTGTTGCATCTGGCCTCTTGACCCATGGGCTGTATAAGCTCACTTTGTATGACAAGTGTGGGCAAAATTTTGCAAATGCTGTTGAAGATTCAAGGGATGTTTCAAATGCAAAACTGTGGCATGCACGTTTTGGTCCTCTGAATTTTGCCAGTTTGCTGCGTTTGCAGAAATCTGATATGGTTGCTTCTTTGCCACCCCTTGAAGCACCTGTCCAACATGTTTGTGAAGGCTGTATGTTGGGTAAGATGCAATGTTCTAAGTTTCCAAAGGATGGTTCAGTTCGGGCCACATGCAGGTTACAGCTTGTGCATAGTGATGTTTGCGGGCCCATGCAAACTCCGTCCTTGGGCAATTACCTTTACTTTGTGACTTTCATTGATGATTACTCTAGGCATGCATGGGTATTTCCGCTTAAAGCAAAGTTTGCAGTTTTATGTAGTTCAAACAATTTCTGGCTATGGTTGGTAATGTCTCAAAATGTACTATGGGCACCCTCCATTCTGATCGAAGGGGGGAGTATATGTCTCATGAATTCAATGCATTTGTGGCTAGTCGTGGGATAAATCACCAATGTACAATGCCTTATACACCTCAGCAAAATGGTGTTGCTAAGAGGAAAAACAGGTTACTTACGGAAATGGCACGATGTATGGTTAAAAGTCAAGCTTTGCCGCATTTTTTTTGGCTTGAGGTCATCATGTGTGCCACTTATGTACTAAGGAGGTGTCCTACAAAAGATTTGCAGTCTATTACTCCATATGAAGCATGGCATGATAGAAAGTGCTAGCAGCAAGCTAACTTGGACACCATTTTTCGGAGTTCTCCTTGTAAAACATTTATTATTTTGATAAATCGAGAATATTGTAACTCTTATTTTCTCTGATAAACCTTGTAATTAATGAGCCGTGGCTACAAGCTTTCAGATTTTATCAGCCAGTCAATTCCCAGCTTTGGTAGAACTCCAGATTATTAGTTTTCACCACCCAAAAACCTTGGCTATGTTATAAAAGCCAATTTTTGTAAGTTTTTTTATAGGTTTTTGGATAAGAAATACACAGCGTGAGCTAACGACGCTCACTTCTCTCCTTTTTACACTTCCTACTCCCTCTCCGGTTGTCACATTGCGAATGCGTTTGTTGCATTGCAACAGCAGGTAAGAGCTCTACGCATTGACGTAAGCCATTCACCGTATTTTGTAGCTTTTGGCGTCACCGACCCCCGGCCTAATTTCATCATAACTAGGAATTTACACTTTTAAATCAAAAACTAAGCATAGGTGGGATGTTGGGGCATCATTGCTAAACATTTAGATGCATTCTGGGTCGAAAACGACTAAGTCAAAAATCCACTGCTGTTAATAATCGCGATTTTGGAACTTGACCTAAAGTGGGGTTTGAGACCATAGGCGTGTCTGCTTAAGTCTTATAAACTTGTCTTAGAAGTTTTATTACGTGATGTCATTTGATGATGTAACGGATGTGATTTGCTTACCGATGAGCGATTGGCTTTTGGTGATTTCAATCACTTGAGTGTAGCTTGAGTTAAATACGAGTTGTTAGTTGTTTTTCGAGAGATTGACAACCTCTTATAGCCTCTATGCACTAGTCGAGTCAGCTTCGTCCCATGGTTTGATAAATTAATCGTGGTTCTCGCTAATATTGCAATAAGATAGGATGGTGAGGTTAGACATGTATCCCACATTTGGCGCCGTTGCCAAGGATCGAAGAGACCTAAACTAGGGAAAAACAGGAGCGTCTTGTCTAGTTGTCCTTTAACTTCCTCTAGGTTCGCCTAAAGTTCAAAACTTTCTTTTAAAAATCGCATAGCTTAAGATTGTCGTCTTTTGCTGTGTATAGGTAGCTTGGAAGTAATCCTACTTGCTGAGTACCTTTAGGACTGTAGGATTGTAGATTTAGATTAGGATTTGAAGAATGATTAGTAGACGAGACAAGTCTTAAGATCAAGACTCTGAAAAACATAAAAAACACAAGAAAATGAGTGTTTGTGGACACTTTCCACAACCACATTGCATGAGACTCTAGGAGTAGGGTAAGTAGGATCCAAGGTGGATTTTAGAACATTGCTCTCTCTGAAAGAATCAAGTGTGAGTTGTTATTGGAAGTTGCAAAATTTCAAGTCTACGGCTAGAAATAGCTTGAAAAGACTTGAATCCACTCAATCCGATTGGAGAGTAATTACGCCTAAGAGTTGTCCAAACTAGTGGGTAAGCTCAAAGACACTTCGAGGTAAAAATTTCAAGAAGTTGACCAAAACTCAGATTATTTACTTTTTCTTGACATTTTAGGCCAAATTAAGTTTTGACTTGATCTATAGGCTTAAAAAACATTATAAAAAGACCGTCTTTGAGAAAATTGCAAAAAAGTACTCATTTCAAGCCTAAAGTTAATAATCGTGATTATTAACTTTCTACTCTAAATTGGCCAAGGTTCATACCATTGACTCATTGTATGTGTACAAACAACTTTTGTAAAGGCCCAAAAGATTTGGATCACTAAACTGGCAAAAAATAGAGTAAAAACTAAAGTTTGTACTGACTTTTTGAATCTTGAGTATAAATTTGGGAAAAATTTGTCCAAACTTGTTAAAATTTGATTCATAGGCGTTTGTTGATGTGATAAACATGTGTATATGCTCAGTTGACCAAAAATTTGCAAAAATTTATTAGAAGTCAATAATCACGATTATTTACATCTACCCTATTTTTCAACTTTTTTGACCAAGTCTGCATACCACTAGCTTTACCATGTTGTAATAAGCCCACAAACCAAATTTGGTAAGATTTGGACCAGTGGAGTGAAATTTGTGACTAATATTGCAAAGTTAGTCTGCGGACAGATAATTGATGACCATTTGACCAAAAATTGCCCAAACTTGATGAAAATTGGCTCGTGACCTTAACTTAAGGTGCTTAACAGATCTGTGTCAAAGTTGGGGTAAAAACTTGCAAAAATATAGCTGGAGTAAATAATCCCGATTATTTACATCTGCTTCAAAACTTGATGATTTTGCAAATTTGAGTATACCACAAGGTCAAGCACATCAAGTAGACCTCACAAATCAATTTTGGTGAAATTTGGATCCCAAAAGAGAGACTTAAGCCGGATTCTCGAAATCAGAGTCTGCGGACACCAAACAATTGATAAACTTGATCAGAATTGGTCCAAACTTGTTGAAATTTTCCCTGAGACTCTAACAAGTTGTATACTTGCCAAACCTATAAAAAATGTGCAAAAAACTGACAAAAGTAAATAATCACGATTATTTACTTCTACTATCTAGAGACATCATTCTGGACTTTTGAACTCATGCAGTGATAGACCAACATAACATAAGGCCACATGGCAATTTTGGGTTCAATCAGATCAAAATTGGTATAGATACACTCACTTTATACGTTGCATATTAAACCTTTGATTTTGCTAAAGTCGAATCTGAAAGTCAAATTTTGATTCCCCTAGCACGATTGGAAGTGATACACAGAGACCAATCACGAGAGTTCTCAAGAGCTCTACTGTCTTTATAGAAGAATAGCTAACTTGATTAATTTTGTACACGAATTAGGTTGCAGACGAGGAATCAGTGACTTGACGGAAAGTTGCAATTGAATCAAGTGAAAATTGACGACAAGTCAATCCAAAGGTGAGTACTCTATCCAGGGCTTCATAAGTCTATACGAATCTTAGATCTGGTTGTGTACTAGGAAATTAGGGCATACTCGGAGAAACCTCCAGTAGAGTATCCACCGAAGAAAGCGTGAATCAAGGAAATTCCTTGCACACAATTCCTGAAGAAGTCTCAGACACTTTTTCAGATTCAACATCCAAAATGTCTTCTTACTCGACTCACTCAGAAACCAGAATGACAGTGCGCTATAAGCATATACTATCTTTTTACAAGACTAACCGTCATGGAGCCCAGGTTTACTTGGACCCTAACGAGAAGTATGCTATTCGCATTGATGAACATGGTATTGAGTTCGAAGAAGAGGCTAGGGCAAACAAACAAGGAAAAATGTACATGGATCGAAACGGAACTCAATATTTATAGGTCAAAAACCCTGACATGATAGACAAATGGGGGTTAGAAGTAAAACACTATAATCCCAGATATGTCCGCAAAAGAAGGACCACCAACTTTGTAATTCGAGAGATACGATCAAGTAGACTTGAAGCCTTTGAAACGCCTTAGTACGGATAATCGTAGGATCGGAGTCTATTGTTGGGAAGATAGAAACATAAAAGATCTTTTGTGAACTTCTCATGCCAAACCAGGACAAGTAACGGCCATGAAGATCATCCATATCTTCAAGATCAAAGATAAGGGATCAACAGACCTACCAACCTACCTGTTTAGGATTGTTATAACAACAACTGTGTTATGATGACTCTTGAGGAGGTAGAACAAACCAAATACCACATACGGGATTGGATATTGGGGCAAGGAACATAAATAATTCCAAGGGATGAACACCATGAGAGATCATTTGAGAGTAATGTGAAGAAACCAGAAACCACCTCATCAGGTAGAAAAACCGGGTGACACTAAGGCCAATCCAGGGCTACATGAGTCACTATTTCCAACAAACTGGTTTGAAGGACTCGTAACAGGACCAACTCTGGAGCGGAACCAAATAGACGTGTCAGATCATCTGATTTTCAAAAATGTGTCAGAAAATACAACGGATCAGGGGATCCATATGACCACTTAGCAAGCTTTAAGCAAGTGCTAAGAGCAAAGCGTATATTCAATTTTCATACTCAAGTCGAGGGGTTTGGAATGACATTAGACGGAAAAGCTTTGACATGGTTCCAAAACATTCCACCAAGGTCAATCATGGACTTGAACACATTAGCTCAAGGATTTGTAGCCGCTTGTTCCAAAACAGGGATTAAACATATTACGGTAGCTCAAATCTACAACTTTAAACAGAAACATGGTGAGTCTACTAGGGATTGTGTAACTCGAATGAAACAATACATTGCCAAATGCCCAGAGATGGAGATACCTACAGAAGAACGACTTGTATCTTTGTTTTTGGAGGGACTGCTAAACAAGGAACTTCGTGCTATACTCTATAGTAAAAATCATACAACCCTTGAAGCGTGTGTGTCTGTTACTCTTGACCTAGGAGACAATTGCGAGATCTTCAATGAAGAAGATGTCCCTAAGGATAACCAAAGTGAGAAGACAACATCCATTAAACCAGCACAAGTGGAACGGCTACTGCGGCACCACTCTCATCTCTAGAAGATATGCTAAAAAGGATGAACAACATGATGAACAATATGCAGAAAGCACCTATGAGAGGACCACGACAAGGGATACCTCCACAGGGGCAACCAATTAGGCCACAAAAATGGTGTGCAATCGAGGGTAAATGGACCAACCATGAGACCCAAGAGTGCTACTTCAAACCAAAGTATGATAGGAATGTTTAGTACGTGCCCATAAGGCCCCAAGGACAACCCATGTACCGGTATCAGCCTAATATGGCCCAAGCTCAAAGACCACCAATGGGTATGGAAAGAACTCAACCTATGTTGGGACAACAACCTCCGTATCCAGGACATAATGTAGTGCTTGTAAAGTACATGCACTCGGAAGGAGTCATAGATAAACAAGCATTAATGCCTATTACACCCTATGCAGAACCTAGTCCATCTACAGTAATGGTAGAAAGAGATTGGTATAGTCCACATCCACCACCAATGGAAGAAACCATGACTTATGCTCCACCAGAGCTTGCACCAATGTATTATGTAGCTAATCAAGGTGTCAGACCTCCCATGGGAAGATCCATGATGAAGCCTAGAACAGGAAATTGTCATACTTGTGGTGCTGATGACCATTGGAAGAACGAATATCCAGAGCTTGACAAAAACCTCAAACCAATTGAAGCCTATTGCATACAATGTTGCAAAAAGGGAGGACACTTTCCAGAAGATTGTCTTAAGAATCCTTTGAACAAGGAAAAAACTGTCATAAACGTAGTCCAAGTGATCCCTAGTAGCTCATCAGAGAGTGAACCGATTGTTCCAATCGAGGTAATCACTCTAGATCCCAGGTAAAGAAAAGAAACACAACTCTTCTGATGATTCAGAGAACACGAAAGTTTCTTCTCAAAGAATCAAAAGGAGCAGAAGCAAAAGATATGAGATGAGAAAACAAAAACAATGGGTTGAAAACGAAGAGAAAGCGAAAATGCTAGCAGGACAAGTTGAAAGAAACCGGCAGTGAATTCAACGAAACAACTGTGAAATATGGAGGATCCATTCTGGTTGATAAATTTTTTGAGTCTTTTAATGCTGCCTTGGAAGCCTACCAAGCAGGCCAAAACATGAAAAACAAATGGAATAACTATCCATCTCCAGACATGGAAGCAGCAAAGTTGGAGGCTTATCAAAATTTGGTAAGAATCACGCAAGAAATACTGGATAAACAAAAACCCAAGCTTGAAAGTATCGCAAAACCTGAAGAGCGTGCGGTAGAAGAAACGAAAGCGAAATCCGATGTGGTGGCAGAACCCCACCTTGAAACAAATGAACCAGAGCTTATAGTGCCGGACAGTGAAGATGCCTTAGACGGAATCCCATTCGTAGAGGAAGACTGGCCAGGACACTTATGGGAAAAGGTGAGAGAGATCAATGATGGGAGCCTAACTAAAAGTCAGCTCCTATAGAGGAAGTCTAGTTGGATAACCTACCATCTGATATGAACATGGATTTACAATCCTTGCACGGGAATTGCAGATCGGAAGCTTCAGGAATATCTAAACCATTGACATTAAAACATTACCTTCTTACTTGGGAGATAAGGTTGAAGATGAATCCATCGTGTGCAAGACCACTCAAGTAAAAAGAGCCAAACAGACCCTAGAAGTAGACAACATTCATTCAATCATGTCTACACCCATCCAATGCACTCTTACTTTGGGAGAACTGTTGAAACTCAGGCCATACTTATGGAACAATTTACAGAAAACCCTAGAGAAGGTGGGGATAACGGGATTAATCTCTAAGAATTTGGGAAAATTGAAAAATGAAATGAAAAACAAAGAGATTTGATCAGTTCCTATGAACAAGGTCAGAGAATATTATGAAGGGGAAGAAGGAAACACCACCCTCCCAGTGAAATATAAGGACATTGAAACCATGGCAATACTGGATAGTGGAGCTGGCATAGCCATAGCCACTAAAGCAGTATGGGAATCCTGGGGACAGCCAACCACTTAGACAAACACGAATGAAATTGCAGTTGCCTGACGGGCACATTGAGAGACCACTAGGACTACTTGAAAAAGTGATTAGTCAATTCCTGTGGAATTGAATATCAACACACTTTTCCCATAGTAGACTTTGGGAAAAAACTCAACTATGAAATCACATTGGTATTGGGAAGACCTTTCATGCGACATGTACAACTTATCCAAGATTGGGGAAACAACTATCTATACTTGAAATAGGTGGGATCTATAACAAGAGTCAATCTAAAAGATCACACTTATAGAGATGTCTTGAAAACACCCATCCAAGAGTTTGATTCAGTCTCTTTGGTTGAGTATAAATTCCCATCCTGGTTAAACAAAGACACTCCTATTTGGATGTGTGGAGCTTCAAAAAATGGATGCTTAAGACGAGAGGAATGTATCCTAGAAAGGGACTGTACAGATGAAGCCTACATACCTGAACCCTTTCTAGAGCATTTATTTGAACCATTCGAATGGACTCAAATTTTAGCGACAATGGATGTATGTGTTAATACATCTATGCTTACTCAATTTTGCAATGAGGATGGCTACAACATAATTCCCATCCAAATGATGTTAGTCCTCAACATTGGAAACAAAGATGAGGAACCCAAGGACTTGATGAAAGCTCAACAAGTCTTTTTTGATCTCTATTACAATGCAACTGATGAGTTAGATGAACACTCAGCTACCTGAGAAGACTTGGGGTCAGAAAAAGAGCATACTAGAGCTCAGTTACTCTTAAGGGGAGGGGATGAAATGTTTCTTGACTTTCCAAACCAGAAATCAAGAAGACAAAAATGGTATAGACGAAAGAGAGACATGAATATCATGAAAACACAACCTATGTCATCAGTCTCCAGTAAAACACAATTCCTGATGCAGATAGATGCTAATGATTGTGTCAAGGACAAAATAACTGGCAGATATCCTTCAAACAAAAATTCAGAAATGTCTCAGACATCGAGAAAAACAAGGAAGGGTACTCAAGAAAAATCACAAAATAAGAGACCACTCATGACCATAGTCGAGCGAAAAAAGAAATATCAAAAGTTAAAAAAAGCTCTAAAGGAGATATACACAACCGAAATGGAAACCACAGAAGAGGATGGTAAGGATGTAATGCATGTTCCATCCCATTACAAAAAGTATACTCTCCAAGATTGGGAAATCATAATTGAACAACTTGTTAGGGAACTACGGAAACAAGGCGAATCTTACGAAGGGCCTGAAAACACTAAAAGGGTAGACTTGGCTGAACCAGGAGAAGAGCTTAGACCTGCTTACATTGCGAATGACCTAACAAAAAAAGAAGAAAAGCTTTTGCTGAGCTTGTTAAAGGAATACCAGGATATCTTCGCTTGGTCTTACAAGGATCTCAAGGGTGTTGATCCAAAAATCTGTCAACATACTATACCCATGAGAGATGATGCGAAACCAAGTAGATAGAGACCATACACTTATAACAAAACATTTTCCAGGAAGATCAAAGAAGAGATTGAAAAACTAAAGGAAGCTAAATTCATTTATGAAATTGAACACACAGATTGGGTGTCTCCAATTGTGGTAGTACCTAAGAAGAATAGGAAATTACGAGTGTGTGTTAATCTCAAAAAGGTGAATGCAACTACCATTAGAGACAACTTTCCTCTTCCGATAACTGAGCATGTTTTAGAACGAGTGGTAGGAAAAGAAGCTTACAACTTCTTAGACGGCTTTTTGGGATACAATCAACTTTTGGTTGACCCAAAAGATCAGCATAAAACTGCTTTTGCAACAGAATGGGGTATATTTGCCTATCGGGTTATGCCGTTTGGGTTAACTAATGCTCCAGCCACATTTCAAAGGTTGATAAGCCATGCTTTCAAAGAGTATCTTCGGAAAATACATGGATGATCTATGCGTACATTCGTCAATCTGGGCTGATCATTTTGAACACCTCAAAAAGGTATTCGAGAAATGTAGACTTTATAGGATTTGCTTAAATCCTGAGTGCACATTTATGGGAAGACAAGGGAAAATTCTTGGACATATAGTGTCTAAAAATGGCATAGCAACTGATATTGAGAAGATTCATGTCATCGCTAATTTGCCTAGACCAACAACAGTCAAGGGGGTACAAGCCTTCATGGGACATTGTGGATATTACCGACGGTTCATCTACATGTATGGTATAATTGCAAAACCCATGTATAGCTTGATTACGCACTTTGAATGGACTGAGATATGTGAAGAATCCTTCATGAAGCTTAAGCAAGCTCTCACCTCAGCTCCAATATTGAAAGCACCAGATTGCGATAAGGTATTCCACGTACATGTAGATGCTTCAAACTTTGCTATTGGTTGTATACTAGCCCAACCAGGAGATGGGAAAATTGACTTTCCTATCTCTTATGCTAGCCGATAATTGAACATGGCAGAAAAGAATTACACCACCACCCAAAGAGAAGGACTAGGAATGATCTATGCCGTTAAAAAGTATAGGCATTACCTATTAGCCAACAAGTTTGTGTTCTTTGTGGACCACCAAGCTTTGTTATATTTGGTCAATAAGCCATGCAGCACAGGGAGAATAGTGAGATGGTTCATCATTCTTCTCAAATTTGATTTCACTGTAGTTGTAAAAAAAGGCACTACACATCAACGAGCAGATCATTTGTCAAGGATTGTTTCAGGGGAATTACCTAACGGGGCAGACGATGATTTACCAGATGCCTATTTGTTCTCCGTGGAAATGATACCTAGATGGTCGGAAAACATTGTGTCATTGATGAAAATAGCTCAAGTGGATTCACAAATACCACTTCCTATCACAATTGATTTAATCGAGCAATCGGCTATGTATCAATTACTAGCTGGAAGGCTATATAAAAGAAATCGGGACAGGATATTGCTTTTATGCATTAACCCTGAAGAAAAAGAACAATACCTAAGTCAAGCACATGTTACCATAGTAGGACTTCAATTTGCGAAAGACCAAACTATGCAACGAATCTTGAGACTTGGAATATTTTGGCCGACTATGAGGAGAGATGTTAGATCTTTTGTAAAAGATTGAACTCAATGTCAAAAACAACCACCTATTCCTCATATAACATTGTTTCAAATGTCACCTGTTCCTAAGTGGAGTAATTATTTGGTTACTTACTTATCGAGCTGAACATTTCTTGAGGATATGAGTAAATGCCGTCAAAGAGCAATTGAAACTAAAGCAAGAGACTATGCTCTTATTGAGAACCAATCGTATCGGAGAGGTAAAGATCAACATTTGCGTCTTTGTGTAAATGAAAACGAGTATATTCCGATTATAGAACAAGCACATGCTGGATTAGCTAGAGGTCACTTTTCTAGTGAGACCACCGCAAGAGCAATCTTGATGGCAGGCATATGGTGGCCAACACTTTTTGCAGATGCCAAAGAATATGTTCGAAGGTGTGATGCTTGTCAACGAGAAAATATGCCAACACGAGTAGACAGCATGTCCTTAAGACCAATGATGGGGGCTAGAGTCTTCGCAAAATGGGGTATAGGTTTTGTTGGACCGATACAGCCACCTGCTTATAGAACCCAAACTCAATATATCATTGTAGCTACGGACTATTTGACCAAGTGGGCCGAGGCTAAAGCGACTCAAAAGAATGATTGCCAGAACCACTGCTGCATTCTTATATGAGTATGTATTCACAAGATATGGACTGCCAATAGAGATTGTCACTGATCGGGGAACTCTTTTTCTCAATGAGATAATAGAGTATTTCCTTAATGAGTTTATGGTCATCCATAACAAATCAGCTCCCTATCATCCACAAGCAAACGGACAAGCTGAGCATACAAATAAAATTCTTAACTCGGTAGGTACTGACCAAAGCTCTCAAGAATCAACAGATACCGATTCCCATCAACACTTTGGAAATAGATGATCAACAATGGGAATTACCTAAAGACGCAGTTTTAACAGATGACGACTGGTTAGATGGAATGGATGTGCGCATCAAAGTACAACTCAACAATCATAGCACCAATGCTTTGGTAGACACATGAGCTAGAGTGAATGTAGTAAATTATTCCACATACAAGAAGGCAACAAGTCAAGCATTAACAGAAGCAGGCATAGCGACAATCAAAAGATGCAACAAGAGTCCAACTCCAACATTGGGAATAGTCAACTTGAATGTGGTAGTACATGGATGTTCATGTCCTCATCAGTTTGTATGCTTGCCAGATGAACACATGAATGAGACGATGATTCTTGGAATTCCGTGGATGCGTACATACAAAGCAGTACCAGATTGGGATATGAATCAACTAAAGCTATCACCTAAGGTGGGAAACTCATTGTTCCAATTGCACCAAGCAAGGAGGAATGGAAAAGAAGCAATCAACAGAGCAATCCACGAGCCAATCTTCTCCATTCCCTCAACAATCAAATGCTACATGTAGCATGCAAGGAGTGAGGAAGATTTGGGTACCAAAAGCATCGCTTAAGGTTAAACCAATTCAGATCTGGGTGCCAAAAACTTCACCGAAGAAACAAAAGAAGGTTCCATGGATTCGAACACAGAATCGAGTATCTCCGAGCAAGAAACCTAACATGAAAAGGGTTTGGAAGAAAAGGAGCACTTATCTTCTCCACAAACCGCGAAACCAATCAAGCAGTGGCGAGTTAAGTCTCAACGGACTCCACCACACCATGCATCACCAAGCCTACCGAACTACCAATGGAGAGAAAAAGCTCGACAACAATCGAAAGTGCTATCGATAGCTCAAGCAATCAGAATTCTAAAGCACCCTGATGGTACAATCAAGCAGAGAGCACAAAAGCTACAAGATTTGCTCTTTAAGACATCAGCAACAAACCTCGACATCAAAAACCCTTGAGTCAATTACTCAAGACCCAGCTCTTGCACAGCATATGGGTTTGAATTGCATTGATCTTCATATCATGGTAGAGCCAATCACGGCTATGCATAGACACAATTTTTCAACACATGCACGCAACCGTCCCGGAGTACGCCACCTAGGAGGGGTGGAAGGGCACTAAGTACTACGTAATTAAGGGCAATGTTTGAAGAGGGAGGAAAAAGTTCCATGTTAACGTGTGATTTTTTGCAAAAATACCTAATAATGCCCTTATAATTCATCATCAAGGAAAAATTCACTGATAATATCTTTCCAATGAGTGTAAATAGTGTATATACTATCTGAAAATCATAAAAAATAGTCCTTTTTTGGGTATTTTTTTAATATCATTTTTGTTGATAAGGAGACTTAAAAATGGACAAATCCAACAAAAAACAATAAAGTTGTTTTTTTCCAGGGATTTTCTTAATTATTGGATTTTTACTTTACTTTTTTAGAGCATTTTACTATTTTCTTTGATTTTTTCAAATAAACAGGTTAAAATTAACAATAAATAACAGGGAAGCTCAGATGGAAAAATGGAAGACACGATGGTGATCAGAAGGACAAGGAGTACAAGCACAAAAATTTTCAATGAAATCAGAAGACGGAAGCGGGAAGCCTAAATTAAGCGGCCAGGCCTACTTTTGCAAAATTGTTGCAGAATGAGCTACAGGAATCCGATCAAAGAAGTTTTTGAGTCTAACATAGATTTCACGGTCTAGTAGGACTAACGGGGGAATTTGGGGAAATTTG
This sequence comes from Adiantum capillus-veneris, assembly GCF_014529385.1. Taxonomy (NCBI): domain Eukaryota; kingdom Viridiplantae; phylum Streptophyta; class Polypodiopsida; order Polypodiales; family Pteridaceae; genus Adiantum; species Adiantum capillus-veneris. Next base: position 1,203,086 of record NC_140952.1, read on the forward strand.
GTTCGGGAAGTCCAGGTATAGATATCCATGGTAGGCTAAAACCACCTCATTTCCACTTGGAGCCTTTGCAGAGAGAGATTTCGGCCTCTTTCGCGCGACATTTCCGGAGCCCACAATTGACCATTTTCAGCGCTGTCTCACATGAGACATGAGGGTATGTTCTTTACTCGATAATGATCCATTTTGTACGGCCGGTAGCTAGTTTAAAGCGTTAGAAAAAACCCTAGAAATCGAGGAGTGCACGAAGACCTACGACCTAAAACTGACCATAGCGGCTTGCCAGCTTGACCAAAACGGATGGGATTTGAACCATAGCACACCCTAACATAATAGAACCTTTCTATACCATCGGATGACCATTCGGCTGGGGTCAAGGGGGTCCCCAGTAGAAACGTTAGGTTTTTGGCAAATGCCAGAATTTTGACCTGACTCCAAAGATGGCTTGCTAATGAGGTTCATATACAATGTATATGATGGGTTTGGTGAAATCCATCAAGCAAAGCCCTCGAAAAGCAGAAAACGGCTCGAAGGTTACAAAGCGTCAAATTCGACATACAAGGCCAAACTGACTCCAAATGAGCCAGAATTGGACAAGTAGCTTCACGACTATGTTATGGACGAGTCCAAAGCCTCAAAGTTGACCGACCAACCCAACAGACAGAGTAATCACAAAAAATGGTGATTTCAGAGTGGACAGAGCACAAAGTGATGTCGGTATGACCAAACTTAACCAAATTCAATTTAGGACTTGTATTAGGTGTATGAAACATGTTTAGGTCAAAATTTGTGGGTTTTGCAAAGTTTTTGTCACTGAAGATAATAATCGCGATTATTTACTTTTACATCACTTTTGCTTGGAAATTGTCAAATCACCTCACCTATCATGTGTACACACCTATTACATGCCAAAAATCAAGTATGAGCCAAAATGACCACCCATTACTTGTAAAATTGCCAAAAACAGCAAAGAAGTCTTTGCAAGGCAAAATTTGGGTTATGAACAACTTTTCTTGATCCAAATCACCTCATATCTCATACCCAAGGTCTATACCATGCCTAGAACCAATTTGTACCAAAAAAATGTCAATTTTGGAAGAAAAGTTAATAATCACGATTATTTACTTTTTAGTCAAAATTGGTGAATTTTGATATTTTGCCATCATACATCCAAAGTACATGTCGTGCTAAGACCATTAGCCAACTTTGAATCAATTTGGAGTTCAAAATCTCAAATTTCCTTTATATCTATTGTTTCAGAGACCTAAAGCCAAAATCTTTTAACCTGTGCATCCAAATGAGCTCATAATTCACTCAGAGCATGTATTGGGTATATACTTCAAGCCTATAAAGCAAAGTTTGCAAAAGTTGGAAATTTTCCTCAATTGTAAATAATCGCGATTATTTATTTTGGTTGCAAATTTTTGTTTTGACCATACAGTTTTGTTCCTTGCATGATTTTATGCATCTTTGCTTGTTCAAAAATTGATTTGAAGCAATTTGGACCAGATTATCAGCATTTCAGTCTAAAAGGACATTCCAGAGAAAAAATTGGCAAATTTGCTAACTTTGCACTCTATTCATTGAACAGGAGCAATGCAAGGAGTGAAGAGGGCCAAGAAGAAGCTAAACCAAAAAGAGAAACTACAAGAACTGCCTACGTATCACCTGGACCCTGAGTTAGTCAAAGCAGCAAAGGCATCCTACCTTTCTAAAGAACAGCTGGAAAAGCACCACACTACGGTCTTCACTGGTAGGTTCAAGAGTGAAGAAGGGCATCAGGTGGAGTTGTAACTCCTACCTAAAGAGGTCTATGATGTAGCTACCAAGCCAGAAACAAAGAGGCTAACCGCAGGTTGGGGCTTAGGCATTTCTACGAACAAGAGCCTTGCGGAGTGGACTTTTAGAAAGCTTACGAGCTTCTATCCACCATCAAAGAGGATGGAACCGCAAAAATATGCGACACCCAAGGGAACAAGGTTGAGGTAGTAATCACCAAAGAGATAGTGGCAGAGGCACTCAGGTTGCCCACTGAAGGAATGACCATGCGGGTAAGAGACAGGAAAACCGTAGGCACATTTACCAAGGAGATAACCACGGCTACATTCGCCGATCTTATCCACAAATAGGTGGAAGAGCCAGCCCGTTTGTACCATCAACACTTTCATTTTTTGGCAAAAAGGCCACCAAGATACACTACACCAAATCATGCCGTGGCCACCACCTTCACTTAGGTTCTTAAGTCAACAACAAGGCAACCTCTGGACCACGCGCAGTATGTCTTGACAACCTTGAAGGGCACCAAGAAGGACGGCAAAATCACATACTTGGGCGCGCCAGAAGTGTTGACTAGAATAGCCTATCATGCCATCGGCATGGCCGACAACCTACCACCTGCCCTGATCAGAATACATGGATCTTGGAAGCACAACCCTCTCCACGAGGTACAAGGTCAGGTAAAAGGTCACAAAAATTAGATGATGAGTCATCTATAACAGCTCACCAGAGCAGCACAGCAGCAAGAGCTCTGACAACGAAGAAAAGAGAGCTCGGAGGAAAGAGATGAAGAGGAAAGCTGTGGCTGCCCACCAAGAGGAGCCAGCTCAAAAACAAGCATGTTTTGAAAGAGAAAAACAGGCTTACCAACACAGTGGGCAAGCACAAGGAAAGGGCCCAGAAAAGTGGGTACCCATAGGATTGAAAGGACCTCAAACAAAGCATCATACAAGAAAAGAGGCAGATGATCCAACAGATTATTTAGAAAGAATGTACCAAGAGGCCGAAGCCCTAAAGCTGAAAGAGGCAAAAGAAGCGGCAAAGAAAGTTGAGGAAACGGCTACAAAAGAGCAAAGCCAGGGATATCCCTGACCCACCTCACCGCCTCCGGAACAATAGGACCATCCCATGCCTAGCCCACCACCATCACCACCAAGAAAAGGTACCAATGAAGAAGCAGAGACTGAAAAAGAGAAAGATTTTGAGTCCACCCAACGAACAGAATCTACACAAAAAGCTGACCACACCGATAGATATAAGGAAAAAGAAGCCGAGCCAGAACCGGAGCAGGCAGTAGAAGGGACTCAAAAGCCGGAAGAAGAAACCAATGAGGAAGCAGATACAGAAAAAAAGCCTACCACTGCACCTAAGACGGAGACCGAGCCAGAGAAGGAAGAAAGGTTGGCACCTGAAAAGACAGTAAATGTTGAGACCACACCATCTACTTCTACTTAGCCAGAAACTGCCGAGGCATCAAAGCCTCAGGATGGCCAAAAGAAGACCGACCAATTACCTCCACACAAGAACCACGAGCAATTATGACGCAGCAAGAAGAAACACATGAGGCTACAGGCACATCCCAGTTGGCACGACAGGAGGAGTGGCAGACAAACGATGAAGTCATAATACAGGTCAATGAATATGCACGCCAGATGCAGGAAATGACGGAGAGACTCCGTTCAGCAGCTTTGAACCGCAACACAAAGGCCAAGGAATTAGAAATGGTGATTGACATTCTTCAAGGAACTCTCAAAGATAGGATCATTACCATCACTGGTCTCCAAAGGCAAGTGCAACAACTAAAGGCAGAAGCGGAACATCATCAGATAGCCAGGGATAAACAACAAAAAGAAATGGAGGAGTTAGTTGACCTCCTCACCAAATTATCTAATGCCTGCAAGGTAAAAGACAAGCAATTTGACAGAAGTCACGAATGAACTTCTTACAACCTCTCTGTCAGCTCAAAAAATTCAAGTGCAGTTAGATGTTGCTAATGCTTCCCTGCAATATTCTGAACAGAGAATCAATGAATAGGCTATTTTCTTACGGCAAATCAGAGAAAACCCAGCCGTGGCCTCGATCAAGGGAACCAATGAAGTGTACAAGGCACTTGAAAAGAAAAACAAGGACTTAGAACTGGAATTAAAGCTTGAACAGTCACATCAAAGAGACCTGGCACTGATGCGGGTTCAAAGAGAGGAGGAGCTCCTAAAGGAGATAGCAGAACTCAAGCGGATAAATCAGCTCCTCAGAGATAGAAATCCAGATATGCAGGAAGAGGTAGGCACTTCAAAGCCGCCACAAATAGACATTCCCTCAGTCTCATTTGCTGAGTTTGAGACGCAGTCCACAACAGAGCCGAGTGGTGATGAAGATTTTCAGATTCACATCACAGATGCAGATACACTGCCAATGGTCCAGCTATCAAAAGCTGAAGAAGAACACTGAAGGAGAAGATCACCTTAGAGGTGGATGAGCAGTGGAAGGCCGCTATGGATTGAGAGTTGAGAGTTTTACACTCTGTCAACGTCACTCAACTCACTCCCAATCAAATCAACGCTCAATGGCACGGACTATCCCTACCGTACCCTCTCATCAAAGTAGAACTTTTACAGGTAAAAGAAAGGGTGTACAAGAAGATGAGATAGATAAAGACCACCCAAAGTGGAGGTTAAGCTGGTTGAACAAGAATCCAAGATACTTGATTCTGTTCACAAGAGCACCTGCAGCCTTACAAAGAGATCCAACATTCTGTCCTGTACCCAGAGTAAGGACATGGCAAGCGCATGAAGCATTGCAGAAGAAGAGGCCAACTTGGCTCAACTTCCCCAGGGTGCCAGCTCCAGAGAGAGGCCAAGCGACAGAGGAATACATGGTGAAAACCCTAACGGGCACCATGTCATTCTTCAAGAGTCTGCCAGATCTCTCCTGTGCAATGTTATATAAGATCTGCAGGATGCTACTCACATGCATACAAGTTTTCAATGAGCTTGAGCAGACAGGAGCCCCATGGCTCCCATTCTTGGAAGGAAACAAAGGCTTATGTTACGATCTGAGTGGGCAAACTTCAGAAGAAATCCTTTACGGATTCTATGCTAGATGCATGTTCCTATCCTCGCATAATATGCTAGCCTTTGAAGAATCATTCTACACTGGATTCTTCACCTGGCGAATGAAGATATTTGCGCCGGTGATAAGCAACCTAACATCCAGGTTTGTTGGCTACTCAACGGTGGAGCTGAAGAATCAAGTCAACATGCAATTTTTGTAAGTGCCTGATAAAGAATGAAGAATTATATACCAAAAGGCACTAGAAGCACTTAAAGACCGCCTCGCCCGTCGTCAACCCAAAGACTACTTCAGTCCATAAAGCTATGTCAAGGGACGACACAGGCGAGGAGGGGGGGAATGTTAGCAGCAAGCTAACGCGGATACCATTTTTCGGAGTTCTCCTTGTAAAACATTTATTATTTTGATAAATCGGGAATATTGTAACTCCTATTTTCTCTGATAAACCTTGTAATTAATGACCCGAGGCTACTAGCTTCCAGATTGTATCAGCCAGTCAATTCTCAGCTTTGGTAGAACTCCAGATTATTAGTTTTGACCACCCAAAAACCTTGGCTAAGGTATAAAAGCCAATTTTTGTAAGTGTTTTATAGGTTTTTGGATAAGAAATACACAGCGTAACCTAACGGCGCTCACTTCTCTCCTTCTCGTGCTTCATACTCCCTCTCCGATTGTCACATTGTGAATGCTGTTTGTTGCATTGCAACCGCAGGTAAGAGCTCTACGCATTGACGTAAGCCATTCACCATATTTCGTAGCTTTCGCCGTCGCCGACCCGCGGCATAATTTTATCATAACTAGAAATTTACACTTTTAAATAAAAAACTAAGCATAGGCGGGGTATTGGGGCATCATTGCTAAGCATTTAGATGCATTCTGGGTCGAAAACAACTAGGTAAAAAATCCACTACTGTTAATAATCGCGATTTTGGAACTTGACCTAAAGTGGGGTTTGAGACCATAGACATGTGTGCTTACCTTATAAACTTGTCCTAGAAGTTTCGTTACATTTGGATGTCATTTGATGCTATAACTGATGTGATTTTCTTGCCGTGAGCGATTGGCTTTTGGTGATTTCAGTCACTTGAGTGTAGCTTGAGTTAGATGCGAGTTGTTAGTTGTTTTTCGAGAGATTGACAACCTCTTATAGCCTCTATGCACTAGTCGAGTCAGCTTCGTCCCATGGTTTGACAAATTAATCGTGGTTCTCGCTAATACTGCAATAAGATAGGATGGTGAGGTTAGACATGCGTCCCACAGAAAGCCTTCTATTGAGCACATGCGTGTTTTTGGCTATTTGGCATATGCTTTGGTGCCACAAACACAGTGTAGAAAATTGGATGATAAGGCTGTCAAATGTATTTTTGTTGGTTATAGTGCTGATAGCAAAGGTTGTACAGGTTGTATCATCCGCAAACAAAATGTATTCTGGTCTCACGGGATGTAGTGTTTGTGGAAGATTCTGTTCAGCCCTTGCTGTCATGTACTAGAGATAATAATGTAAGCTCATAGGACATTTATGACACTTTGTTCCCTCTTTTTGGTGGTGGAAATACGATTGTAAGTTCCAATGAGGCAAATGTACAACTTATGGGGGTTTCTGAAAATGTTACAGATTCGCCTATTACTGATGCAAACGTACATGATGTACTTGATGAGGAAAGGGCTGAAAATGAGTAGGCTAGAGATATGCCAAAATGGCTCGTATACACTTTACGTGATAGTAAATTGGATGCACCTTTGTTTAGTTGTACTCGTTCAGGCTCTCACCATGCATCTTATGTATCAGATTGTTATGCTTTGGCTGTGTTTAGCTTACATTATTGAGGAGCCTCTGCCTTTTGATAAAGCAAAGAATTCAAAAAATTGGATGGCTGCCATGCAATCAGAATATGATGCACTTATAGAAAATGACACATGGACTTTATGTGATTTGCCTCCTGGCTAAAACGCCGTTGGTGCAAAGTGGGTTTACAAGTTGAAATGCAAGCCGGATGGTGAGATCGATCGCCATAAGGCTTGACTTGTTGCAAAGGGTTATGCACAACAAAAAGGCATAGATTATGAAGAGACTTTTGCTCCCACTTGTCATATGACTACTGTGCATTTTCTATGTGCATTGGCAACTCATCTTGGTTGGGATATACATCAATCACACATTGTTACTGCTTTCTTGAATGGTGACATATTTGAGGAAGTTTATGTAACGCAGCCTCGCAGTTTTGTCATAAAAGGACAAGAGGATAAAGTGTGCAGATGTAAGAAGGCTTTGTATGGGTTGAAGCAACCTCCTCGTGCTTGGTATGAAAATGCTGACACATCTTATGATACTAGATCTACTAAAGACTTATGTTACAAAAGTAGATGAACGCTCACAATGGGAAAAGTACTTACGCCTTGTAGAGTATGCATACAAGGCGTAAGTACAGAAGTAGATGAACGCTCACAATGGGAAAAGTACTTACGCCTTGTAGAGTATGCATACATTAATACTATCCATACATCTATGGGAAAAGCACCTTTCGAAATCCTAGAGGGAAGACCTAAAAGTCCCTTGCTACTTAAAGTACATGGGAAGATCTTTGCTACCGATGAGTGTAGCTATGACCTACAAGAATCTTTCCAAAAGATTAAGGAGGCTATATCCATCTCTCAACAAAGGCAAAAAGTTGATGTTGACAAGTACAGAAGGGCCTTAATGTTTAAAGAAAATGATGGTACTTAAGTTTCCCAAGGCTCGATTGGGGCAAATGACGGGTAAAAATCCTACAGGCCATCAAAAATATTATGTTAAACTAGCAAAAAGATACTATGGTCCTTTTCAAACCTTGAAGCCAATCATTGAGATGGCTTATCAACTCAAGCTGCCCAACCATTGGCTCACACACAATGCTTTTCATGTGAGCCTACTTAAGCCCTACAAAGGAGATCCACCAAGTGAACCAATTATTGAAGACCCTCCCAAATTCAAAGGCCAAGAAGAGGTGCTACAACCCGAAGCTATCCTTCGGCATGAAGACAAGATACTACAACATGGTAAGATTATCCGACGGTATCTTGTTAAGTTTAAAAAATATCCTTTTGAATATGCTAGATGGATGCAAGGAATACAGCTTAAGGATAGTATGAACCTTGTCAATGCTTACAATGCTACATTAGAGTAAGCAAATGTACATGTTTCTTTTTAATGATGAATGTTTTTGTCTTATAAGACTAATTCTCTTTTTATTGTGCAAAAAATTTAAGTAGTATGCATGCTTGGAATCATGTTTGTGATGATGACGTCTCTCAAACACCAAGTAGAATTTATCACTCTACTTGGGAGAATGAAATAGACTAAAGAGCAGACATGCTTGCGGTAGCTATGTCTCCCAAGCACCAAATGGATTAGTCATCCATCTTGGAATGATGTCGTAGGGTAAAAAGGGATCCTCTACCCACTAAGAAACATTAACTAGCGGCTAAGGCTTTATCTCTTCTACCTCATAGTCGGACGACTATGATTTCAAGAGAGAGGTAATGTCATAGAATCTAATATCTAACCAACCCAAATGATTTTCTCATCTTAAATTCATCATTAATTTGGAAGAATAGACGAGAAAAAGGGTTAGAATATAGACATGTGCTTATAGATCTATCTCAATACGGGGCCAGTGGGGTAAAGGGGTTCAAATGAGAGATGGTATGTCAAAGAGAAAGGCTACATGATGGAGCTTAAAGAAATTAGGGTTAGCTTCATTAAAGACCTCCAAAGGCTAGTGTTAAATGTCCTTTAACCTTAGGCAAGCTAGGGCTGTGCTTGAGGTGGGAACCCGGCCCAAGCTTGAGGTGCTTGTCGTGCTTGCTAACTAAGATACTTGAGGTGCTTAATGACTAAGTTGCTAAGGTGTTCCATAACTAAGGTGCTTGAGGGATTAAGGTGTTCAAAAAGTCAAAGCATATCCCTACTCATAAAGGTATGAGCCCTCTTTGTCGGAGCTAGAGAGAGAACACACACACACACACCTTCACACAAGCCAAGCTTGGTACAAAGAAAGCAACTAGGACACTTGTCAAGCTCCTATTCATGTTTCCCTCATAGTGAGCCTATTGGTTGGGGACCTCAACCTGTGTTGGGACAACAACCTCTATACCCAGGACATAATGCCGTGTCTGTAAAGTACATGCACTCTGAAGGAGTCATAGATGAACAAGCATTAGTGCCTGTTACACCCTGTGCAGAGCCTAGTCTGTCGACAATAATGGTAGAAGGAGATTGGTATTATTCACAAGAAACCGTGACTTATGCTCCACCAGAGCTTGCACCAATGTATTATGTAGCTAATCAAGGTGTCAGACCTCCCATGGTAAAACCCATAATTAAGCCAAGAACGGGAAACTTTCACAAATGTGGTGCCGATGATCATTGGAAAAATGAAGGTCCAGAGCCTAACAAAAACCTCAAGCCAGTTGAAGCATATTGCATACAATGTTGCAAAAAGGGAGGACACTTTACGGAAGATTGTCCTAATAATCCTTTAAACAAGGGTAAAACAGTAGTAAACATAGTCCAAGTGATACCTAGTAGCTCATCAGAGAGTGAACCAATTGTTCCAATCAAGGTAATCACTAGAGCTCAGGCCAAGAAAAAGAAACACAACTCCTCTGATGATTCAAAAAATAGAAAAGTTTCCTCTCAAAGAATCAAAAGAAGCAGAAGCAAAACATATGAGATGAGAAAACAACGGGTTGAAAACGAAGAGAAAGCAAAAAAGCTATTCCAGGAAAAGTTGAAAGAAACTAGAAGTGAAATCAAGAAAACCACCGTGAAATCTGGAGGATCCATTTTGGTTGATAAAATTTTTGAGCCTATTAATGCCACCTTGGAATCCTATCAACCAAGCAGGGCTTAAAGCCAAAACATGGAAAACAAATGAAAAAACTATCCTTCTCCAGACATGGAAGCCGCTAAGCTGGAAGCTTATCAAAATTTGGTAAGAATCATGCAAGAAATGCTAGAAAAACAAAAACCCAAGATTGAAAGTATCGCAAAACCTGAAGAGCTTGTGGTAAGAGACATTAAAAAAAAACCCAATGAGGTGGCAAAACCCCACCTTGAAACAAAAGAACCAGAACTTATAGTGTCGAACAACGAAGATGCCTTAGACGGGTTCCATTCGTCAGGAAGACTGGCCAGGACACTTATGGGAAAAAGTTAGAGAGATCAATGATGGGAGCCTAAGTCTAAAGTCAGCTCCTATAGAGGAAGTTTGGTTGGATAACCTAGCTACTGATATGAACATGGATGTACAATCCTTGTATGGGGATTGCAGATCTGAAGCTTCAGGAAAAAACTTTTGCCATAGTAGACTTTGGGAAAAAAACTCAATTATGAAATGATATTGGGAAGACCTTTCATGCGATAGGTACAACTTATCCAAGATTGGGGAAATAATTATCTGTACTTGAAGTAAGTGGGATCTATAACATCAGTAAATCTAAAAGATCACACTTATAGAGATGTCTTGAAAACACCCATACAAGAGTTTGATTCAGTCTCTTCGGCTGAAACTAAGCTTCCATCCTGGTTAAACAAAGACACTCCTATTTGGATGTGTGGAGCTTCAAAAACTGGGAGTTTAAAACGAGAAGAATGTATTTTAGAAAGGGACTACACAGGCGAAGCCTATGTACCTGAACCCTTTTTAGAGCATTTATTTGAGCCATTCGAGTGGACTCAAATTTTAGCGAACATGGATATATGTGTGAATACGTCTATGCCTATTCAAATTTGCACTGAGGACGGCTATGATATAATTCCCATCCAAATGATTTCAACCCTTAACATTGATGATGAGAATGAGGAACCCAAGGACATGATGAAATCTCAGCAGGTCTTTTCAGACCTCTACTATGATGCAATAGATGAGTTAGATGAACACTCAGCTACCTCAGAAGATTCGGGGTCAGAGAAAGAACATATGAGAGCTAAGTTACTCCTGAAAGGAGGGAGGAAGAGTTTTTTGACTTTCCCAACCAGAAATCAAGAAGACAAAAATGGTATAGACGAAAAAGAGACACTAGAAACGTGAAAACATGACCTATGCCATTAGTCTTCAGTAGAACACAATTCCTGATGCAGATAGATGCAAACGATTGTGTCAAGGACAAAATTATTGGCAGATATCCTTCAAACAAAAATCCAAAAAACCAATCATGACACGAGTTGAGAGCAAAAAAACAAATTATATCAAGAGTTGAAAAAAGCTCTAAAGGAGATATATACTACCAAAATGGAAACCACGGAAGAGGATGGTAAGGATTAATGAGTGCTCCATCCCATTACAAAAAGTATACTCTCCAAGATCGAAAAATCATAGTCGAAATACCTGTTAGGGAACTATCAAAACAGGGTGAGTCCTACGAAGGGCCTGAAAACACTAAAAAGATAGACCTGGCCTAGAGAAGAGCCTAGAACTACTTACATTGCAAATGACCTAACACAAGAAGAAGAAGGGCTCTTGTTGAGCTTGCTAAAGGAATACTGAGATATCTTCGCTTGGTCTTACAAGGATCTCAAGGGTGTTGATCCAAACATTTGTCAATATACCATACCCATGAGAGATGATGCAAAACTAAGTAGACAAAGGCCATACACGTATAATGAAACATTTTCCAAGAAGATAAAAGAAGAGATTGAAAAAATAAAGGAAGCCAAATTCATTTATAAAATTGAACACACAGATTGGGTGTCTCCAATTGTGGCAGTACCCAAGAAGAATGGAAAATTATGAGTGTATTTTAATATCAAAAAGGTGAATGCCACTACCATTAGAGACAACTTTCCTCTTCCAATCACTGAGCATGTTTTAGAATGAGTTACAGAAAAATAAGCTTACAGCTTCTTAGATGGATTTTCAGGATACAATCAACTTTTGGTTGACCCAAAAGATCAGCATAGAACTGCTTTTGCAACAGAATGGGTTTTTTTTGCCTATCGAGTTATGCCGTTTGGGTTAACTAATGCTCTAGCCACATTTCAAAGGTTGATGAGCCATGCTTTTAAAGAATATCTTAGGAAATTCTTAGAAGTATATATGGATGATCTATGCATACATTCATCAATCCATGCTGATCATTTTGAACACCTCAAATAAGTATTAAAAAAATGTAGACTTTATAGGATTTGCTTAAATCCTGAAAAGTGCACATTCATGGGTAGACAAGGAAAAATTCTTGGACATATAGTGTCTAAAAATGACATAGCTACTGATATTGAAAAAATTCATGTCATTGCTGATTTGCCTAGACCAACAACAGTCAAGGGGGTACAAGCCTTCATGGGGCATCGTGGATATTACAGATGGTTCAACTACATGTACGCTATAATTGCAAAACCCATGTATAGCTTGATTACACACTTTGAGTGGACCGAGGCATGTGAAGAATCCTTCATTGGAAGCATCTTTGTGCAAATAAAGATGAGTATATTCCGATTATAGAACAAGCACATGCTGGAGTAATTGGAGGTCACTTCTCTAGTGAGACCACCGCAAGAGAAATCTTGATGGAAGGCATATGGTGGCCAACACTTTTTGCAAATGCCAAAGAATATGTTCGAAGGTGTGATGCTTGTCAATGAGCAAAAATGCCAACACATGTAGATAGCATGCCCTTAAAACCATGTAGATAGCATGCCCTTAAAACCAATGATGGAGGCTAGAGCTTTCGCAAAATGGGTTATAGATTTTGGTGGGCCAATATAGCCACCTGCTTATAGAACCCAAGCTCAATATATCATTGTAGTTACGAATTATTTAACCAAGTGGGCAAAGGCTAAAGCAACTCAAAAGAATGATGCCAGAACCACTCCTGCATTCTTATATGAGTATGTATCCACGAGACATGGATTGCCAATAGCAATTGTCAGTGATCGGGGAACTCATTTCCACAATGAGGTAATCGAGTATTTGCCTAATGAGTTTATGGTCATCCATAAAAAATCAACTCCATATCACCCACAAGCAAAGGGACAAGCTGAGCATACGAACAAAATTCTTAGCTTGGTTTTGACTAAAGTGGTTAGTTCAAGAAGGATAGACTGGGAAATGAATCTCGATGCTGCTCTATGGGCTTATTTCATTCAAAAAAACTTTAAATGCTACACCCTTTAACCTTGTTTATGGTCTTGATGCCATACTGCCAATAGAATTTCTATTGCCAACATTAAGGGTAGCACGGAATCTTGAGTGGACTAGACATGAATTGTTAGAAAGACTTGAAGATTTGGAAAAGCTAGATGAGAAAAGGCTAACTGATGTAGCTCACATCTATGCACAAAAGCGGAAAGAAAAACAGTTTTATGATTCTCACTTAATCACAAAAATCTTCAAGAAAGGGGACGTAATTTTAATCTATTCCCTTAAGCAACACATTTTCAAGTTTAAGAAAAAGGGAAATGGACCGTTTATCATTGAAGATGTATCTCCAAGTGGAGCCGTAAAATTTTCCACCCTAGATGGTGAACCAATGGCTAACTGGATTAGTGGATGTCGTTTAAAGAAATACAATTTGCCGCTAACCAATGAATTGCTAGAAAGAATGCATGCAGCCAAGCAAAGGAAGATTAAACAAAAGCAGGTTATTGATGAAGCCCAAGAGGAAGCTCGACTTTGAGTACTTAAACAGAAAGCTGCTCTCAAGAATCAACAGATATCGATTCCCATCAACACTCTGGAAATAGATGACCGACAATGGGAATTACCTAAAGATGTAGTTTCAATAGATGATGATTGGTTAGACGGAATCGACCTGCGCATCAAAGTACAGCTCAACAATCATAGCACCAATGCTTTGGTTGACATAGGAGCTAGAGTAAATGCAGTCAGTTATTCCACGTACAAGAAGGCAACAAGTGAAGCATTGACAACAGGAATAGCGACAATCAAAGGATGCAACAAGAACCCAACCCCAACATTGGGAGTAGTCAACTTGAACGTGGTAGTACATGGATGTTAGCAGCGGCTAACATGGGCGACACCAATTATGCACTAAGCTGTAGATGTACTATAATGCACAATATTTCCTTTTCATTGTATAGGCCTTGGGCTCATTTAGGAGTTCCAAAGTTATATGAGTCTAAGCTAGAGAGCTCAACTTTATCCCATAGTTGAAGGGTTTGAGACCCAAAGCTATAAAAGAGCCCTATGCTTAATGAGTAGTCATTCTTGGATGAGTTCTCCTCTTTGTAGAGTGGATGGTCATAAGGCTCGTGGGCTTTCTATGCCCATGTAGCTCTTGATTCCTAATAATCAATTACACTTTCTTTCTTATTAGTCTTCTTTGCTTAATTGTGTGGAGTGAGATTGTATTAGTGTGATGGTAGATCTCTAATCCCTTTTTTGAGTTAATCTATTCTATCCACACCATTGGCCATGGTCTGTGAGGGCTGTGCCTTCCTTCTCTTCATCTCTCTCTACAAGGTGCGGTTACTGTGTGTGCATATGTAGTCGTATTGAGGGGTTGTGTCGGAATGGACACACTAATGCGGAGTAGGTATGTTAATTGCATGCTTGTGTAGTTGTGATTAAGAGTTGTGAATAAGAGTGATTGATGTGAGAGGTTAATTTCAACCACGTGATTGTGTGCAAGTGATTAGTGAGTAGGAATGTGTTGTTGATTAGAGAAAGCCCTTTCCATGGCTTCTCTCTATGATGAGTAGAAGGATCCCTTGAATCCTCTCTGTCTATACATCCTAGGCTCGTGCTTCCATGCCCTAGACAGGTTGCCGATCCACGATTTCACAATTTTGTGGGCTGCGATTAGGTCGTGCTACAATGCCTCCCTACATTTGGCGCCATTGCCGGGGATCGATAACCTAAGCTAGTGAGCTTAAGATGTGTAGAATAGAGTAATTTCACTACTAATTTTGCTGGTTTTTGAGTTTGTGTAACTCAATTTTGGTGTGATTTGATGATGGTTGTGAAAAAAATTGACGCTAATATTGAGTTATGAATACCCCAAACCCCCAATTCCACCTCCAATTTCACTAATTTCATGCTAACCCTTGCTAATTTCGCTTCTTTCCATGCTAATTTTACTAATTTCATGCTAATTTCTACTAATTTTGACTAACCTTGCTAACCTAACCACTAACATTTGAAGTGTAAAGTATGTGAAATCCCCTTGCAAGAGGAGTAATCATCACTCTAATCAAGTTAATTGTACCAATTTATGCCTAATTTGATGATTTGAGTGTTTGATTTTGACCTACAAATGGTCAATTTTGGAGCCGATTTGATGGTGCACACGCTTGTGTGTGCAATGATGCAACTTCGCATGGAGCAAAGGAATCGCTTGGAGTGTAATTGCGATGTAAGTGTACTCACTTGTTATGTCAATTTTTTGATTGATCGATGTGATTCAATTTGCTAATTATTTTCTAAAATTAGGTGTGCAACACAAATTGACCTACACTTTGCACCTAATTTGATACAATTGGAATGAAATTGATAGTCAAATTGTGACTAATGAACTTTGTGTGTATCCAGATAATGCTTAATTCTCATCAAGAATTCATGTATGTGCATAAAAGTCATTGTGTGTGTGCACACACCAAAGAGGAAAAAAACTGTCAAAAATTTCAAGTGTGTGTGCACCTAGTTTTTAGTGTGTGCATGCATATAAAGTGATGGAATTGATGATACACGAGCATGCAATCATGTAAATAATGTGTATGTTAGGCTAATTCAATCATTGGATAAGATTAATTGCCAAACAAATTGGGCAAAAATTGAGTGTGTGTGCCCATCCATGACTACTTGATTTTCAATGATTGATGGTCAATTGAGACATCTAAATGATTTTTAATTGTGAAATGATCATAAAAAGTGCATGAAATCACTAGGTGTAAGCCTAAATGCATTGCCAAATGAGCCAAATTTGAATTTTTATGCTTAATTTTTGAGTGTGTGCATTGCTTAATTGGGTAAAAATAGTGTAATTTTTTAGAAATTGAGCATGCATTCATTCATTTATGCTTGATTGAGTTTGCAATTTGTGCATTGCAATGTAAATTTGATCAAAAAATTGCATAAAATTTTGGCCTAAATTTGGGTGTGTGTGCCTACTCAATGGCATGTGCAATCCAATGGGCGAATGCGTAATTGGTATTTTTTTACCAATTACGATGATTAATTTGGCCAAATGGTTGATGTGTGTGCCACAATTGGCTTTGAGAATTGAGATAGATCACTGAATTGGTACTCAATTGTGTGGAGTTTTAGTGTATGCCATGCTAATGATTGAACAATGTAATGAACATGGCAATTTTGCATTCGTTTGTGTGTGTAATAGTGACCCAAAATTCACTCGTATAGTTTTGAAAACTAAAAATGACGAGCCTCGATGGGTTTGAATGATTTTGGATATTGGGAATGAGAAACTTTGGATGCAATGATGATCACTTGGGTTTGAATATCCCATTGAAGAGTGGGTACACGTACTCCACCTATGTGCATTATTCCATTTATTGCAAAATTACATTGATTTCGAGTCTAAAAATTGGAATTTTATGCATGCTTCTCCATGAAGTTGTATCCAAATGATGAATTTTGTGTAAAAGCATTTTCCTAATCAAGTGTGTATTCAAGCAAGCATTTAATCGGAGCAAAGAAAATGAGAATCTTTGTTATCATGTGTGTTGGCGGATACGCCGCGGTGCGGACGCCAACACAGTGAGAACTCACCTAACAAGATTTGTCAGCTAAGGAGGAAGCTCGACCCGCAGGCGCATGGAAGCAAGCATAGGGTGTCAATCTACACTCGGCCGACGCTCGACTAATTCCTACAGAGGTCTCTACCCAATGTCTAAGCTACAGCCTTCAGGAGTGCATAAGAGGAGATTTCCTACAATGCTTTCAAGAGCCAAACACCCATCAAACGTTCTCGAAACACCACAGAACTTGAAGGAGACCCTACTAACACCAATAGGTTGCTCTCCCTAAGGTCCATGAACCAAAATCCCAACCCTAAACACCTGGTGCAAAATCACGAAGGATGTCTGGTCAAAATTTGCAGGTTGTCGTTTTCAAAAATTAAAGTGCCTAATGTGTAGCTCTACTCAATGCGAACGCGTGGATATGTTGAAATGCGAAAACAGACAACGTATGCTCACCGAATCACCAGATGTAGCTCGTGGGTCGAGTTTGCAAAACCAGACCGTACACCCACAATGTAGGTATTGGCGCGTAGCTCTCGTCGGGGGGCAACACGCTGCACTTCTCCGCACTCGATTCCGACCACCGATACACGCGTAGCATCAAGATGAAACTCCCACTCTCTCTCGTACACAGTACGCTCACTCACAGACAAAACTTTTTTTAAAAATGACAAAGTTTTTTTCATTAAGGTCAAAAGTGGTATAAATACCTTACAATCTCAAACCCTAATGTTCCAATTTAACCATCTACTCAATCTAAATGTCAAAAATGGGATACAATCTGGAAGCTTCTGCAAGCCCCACTATTTACAAAGGTGAAATGTCTGGTTTTCTCAATTAAAGAATAATTACAAAAAATAATATTCCGCCGAGCAGTCATTTTCCGTTGGGTGTGTCCAGCCTAACACTCCCCCCTCCTAGTTCATGTTGTCCCCGACATGGCAGTTGAGCTGCTTCTTTAGTGTAGGCTTTAGCACATCTTTAGAAGGGACTCATATTGCGCATGCTGAGCCAGTAGCATCGAGCCAAATATATCTGTACTGATGGTGAAGAAGCCGGTGTAGAAGGCTTCTTCGAATGCCTGGAGGTGATACGAAGGCAAAAACATGATTCTCTGATAAAGCGCATGTATCACCTCGTGAGAAGGTTGAGCAGACAGATCGTATGCACATCTGTATGTATCTTGAAAGAAAAAGATACTCTCTTTCACCTGGCCTGGTTTGAAGGTTTCAAAGACTTCCAAAAGGGTTTTACATATTGTTCTCATCATGATGCAAGATAGGTCAGGCGAGCCAATGAACAATTTGATGGCGCCCGTTAGGATTTTCTCCATGTATTGCTCACTTATTCTCTCGCTTGCCTTCAAGCCTGGCAGCTTCGAGTAATTGAGCCAAGTGGGTTGGCTTCTCTGCACAACAGCTCCTGGGCTTTCCATGTCCTCATCCTTGGTAGAGGGCAGAAGATGAGGTTGTCTTTGATCACTTTAGGTGCCTCTACCAGATGGATTAAATATTGAGGATATTTTGTGAGCCATGCCTTTCTCCACCTGGGTTGAGAATCCATGATCAGCTTGACTCCTTCAGGCTTGGAGATATCTGCTTTGTACAATGGCACTATTAGCTCCTCTTTGATCCGTTTGTTGATTGTAGCAGCTTCATACTTTAGCAGAGGATATGGGAGAGATGGATGTAGCCATTCACGCCGAAGGTTACTGGCATCTATCTTCTGAATGGTCATCGACTTAAAAACCCTCTGTTCCAACTCCAATGCTTCTCTTGCCTTGTCTTTTACTGCCGCTTCTATGGCCTTCTGCAGCTTTTCTTCTTCTTCTTGTGTAAGATCTTGGGGTTCTTGCAAGGTTCCCACAAGGATGTCCTCTTGCATGGTGGTGTCTACTGGATCTGACACATTCTCTATGTCAATACCCTCCATGGCTGCTGGCCCGGTGCTAAACTATTGCTCTTCCGTTTGCTGTTGGCCTCTCAGCTCTTCTATCTACTTCCGAAGTGTTTTATTTTCCTCTTCCGCTTGCTCGCCCATGTTTACTAGGAGGTCATTTAGATCTGCATTTATCTTTTCCGCCTCCTCAAGCTTCCTCTTGATGGCTTCGTTTTTTGCTTGCCATCTCTAAAAGTCCTCATCCATCTTTCTTTTAACGGCTTCTAGATCATTTTGCATGGCTTTGTTCTCTTCTTTCAGGCGGTTTTGCATTACCATAGATCCCTCAGCCAGCATCAGCCTTTGCCTCTTCTCCAGTGTTAACTCCTTTTGGAGATCCTTCATTTGTTCTTCATATAGCTCAGTCTCTGAAGTCGTGCAAGTCAAGCTAGCGGCTCGGACTCTGGCCGGAGATGCTCTTAGCCGTTGGATGGTCTGATCTTTTACTTTAATCTGGTCTTTTAGTTCTATTACCTCATCCTGTCTTGCCTCCTGTTCTATCTCTGCCTTTTTCTTGGCATTCCTTAGTGTTTCCACTTCTTTGGGCTCTTCAACAAGTTGTAGAGTCAGGTTGTCCCTTTCTCTCTCTGCATCTGTTAATGACTTGCTGATTTTCTTGTATTCTTCCTCTACTCTTTGAAGCTTGTGTTTGGCTGCTTGATTCTCTCGTTCCATCTCTTGGCATCTTTGTAATGCCGCGTCCAAATTAGCTTGCAGCTTTGTTTGTTTTGTCCATATTCTCTTGGCCTTGTTTTTATAGTGAGTCGACTTCAGCCTTGATTTGAACTTCATTGGTTTTGAGATTATCAATCTCACTCTCCGCGGTCATTGATCTTGCTCTGAGCCCGGTTAGCTTTTGCATCACCACATCCCAATCATTGGTTGGTGGTTGTAGGTCCACTGTATCAGTGACCATCTCTTTCAATTCCACTAACCGAAGGCTCTGCATTTGTTCCTTGGGCCTTGTGCTTGTCAACTCAAATGCTACCGTAGCTGTCTCTTCTCGAGAGTAACCCGTAGCTAGTAGATCAAGAAATATTCTGAAATTCTTTTCTTCTGGATCTAGCTTCTCCTCTTTTGGTTCAGCTTCTTCTTTGTGCTCTACCTCTTGGCTCTTCTCTTGCTTGGCATCTTCTTGTTCATCCTCCTTTCGTTGGGTTTGTGGAGGGCTAAGGGGAGGTGGTGATGGTGGTGGACTGGATTCTGGGCTTGACAGTGGAGTCAATGGCTTCTTCTTGAAATCCGGTCCACCTTAGTCTTTGTCTCTCTTTCTTGGCCTTCCTTCTCTTCTAGTAGTTGCCATCTTACTTTGTCCACTTCTTCTTCTATAAAAGGGACATTCGGGATATTTTCCGTCGTAGCATCTAAAATCTCAAAGTTTTTGATGTAGTCTTCAAACCGATCTCGGTGCACCCTTTGAGATGATCCGGACATGGCTTCCACAACTCGCTCAAATCTCCCTTGAGTGCTCTTTCGGCTCTGAAGCTTTCCATTAGTTGTTCTAGCTGTGCCGCTTTTTGTGACTTGGTTTCTTTGATCGGCACTTGTAGACTTTCTTTCTTTCCTTTCTTCGACTCTGGTGGCTCTTCTAGCACGGTCTCTAACCGGAGCTTCAAACGTGTGGCTACTCTGGGTGCCTTGGGCGGTTCTTCCTCCTTGTCTTCCTTTAGCTTTAGCCAATCATTGTGTGAGGGAGGTTCATGCCAGTTTCCTTTGGCGTGCAACGCTCCATAGACCACTTTTGTTATTAGTTCACCAGGTACAATGTAGGTGGGACTTCTGTTCCCCATCTTCACCAGGTTGTCATGGATGTAAGCAGCATAGCTGATCACTTTTGGATTGCTCTTCTGCATAGGCCAGGTGAAGGTGGTAGCAATGGCTCTAGGTGGAATCCTATACTTTTGTGGCCGCTTTGTACACATGTGGAAGTATTGGTTGTAGAGATAGCCACTTTTGGGTTTGCAATATCTTCAAATGTGTAATTGTTCTTCTTTTCTGAGTAGACTTTGACTTCATCTCTCCTCTTTGTCACACTATCTCCCTTGTTGGAGATGTCAAGTGCGGCTGCCACCACCCTCTCTGTGATGACAATCATGGTATCTGGCTTGCCCTGCAGATCAGTGACTCGAGCCACTCCATCTTCTTTGATAATGGTTACAAATTCCCACACTCTTTTGATGTCAATTCCCACTAGCAAACCTTCAAAGTAGTTGTGTAGATCCAGCTTTTCCAGGCAATCCCCCATCTTGCTTCTGACAAATTCATTGAGCTCCCGTGGTATCATGGGTAGCTCCACTGCATTTCCTTCAGGATCTTTGAATACACCTTGGTAGATTTTCAAATCATTGGATTCTAGCAAATCATCCTGAATCCATGTGGTTGTAGGCTTTAGAGTTCCTTTTGGGATCACAAACGGCTCCACTTATTCTAAGTAGTCTTTTGTTGTCATCCTCTTCTTCTTTGCAGGTGATTTTGCGCCTGCCATAGATCCTGTTGCACTCAGTAGTCCGAAGTTAGCGTTTTTTCCATATTAGCTGAGAAATTGAGTTCTAACTATCCAAATGACTTGAAAATTGAAAATAAAACTTAAAAGGAACTAGGGAAACTCTGCATGTGCTCAGAGTAGCTTTCTGGCTAAAAATTATCATTTAGACATCCTACGCGTAGGATGTCTACCTTGCCTGTTTTTGGTGAAACTTAGTAGGCTGGTGGCGCTTGACCTGTGCAACATGGCTATGTGATTGGAATTGGGTTTGGGCATCAAAAAGTGCATTTTTGGGTAGATTTAGGCTTTTGGCTCACAAATTGGGTAGGATGTCCTCAACAGGGGGAAAATGATATTCAAATGTGTTGAAAGTTGACATACAGGCTCCTTACACCATGTTAATGGCTCCTATGAAGTCAGTTCTTGCAGAGCAGGTATAAATCACACTTAAGACATCCTACACGTAGGATGTCTTTTTCATCAAAATGACTTGAAGTTGGTTCTGGGGTTAGCCCTTGGCATGTGGAACATGGCCCTGCTCTTGGATTTTGATTTGGACAAGAATTGGTGTTGGTAAGAGCATGCGTAGTATTTTTGGGCTCAAAAAGTGCATCTTGGAGGTGTTGGGGGCCAAATGTGATGAGAATGGCTTGAAAGTTGATATATGAGCTTAGGAAGGTGTTATAGAGAGATCTAGAACTGAAATATGCCAGCTGGGGGCCAAATTGGTCATTTAGACATCCTACACGTAGGATGTCTATTTCATCATTTTTCACATATGACCCCACAAATAGCTTGGCAATGTGCTCATGAATCTATCGTGCAAGTGTCATGTGATTTGGACTAGTTTTGGTAGGTCTATGGCCCATTATTGCCTCTATGCTTTGACTTTGCGTTTTTTGATGCATATGAGGTCAATTTTTGTCCAAATGTGATGAAACTTGGTGGCTAGCATGTACAGCCTATTCAGAAGGAGTGTGTTAGAAGAGATGTTAAGTTTGGTGCCCAGATTTGGCCTTGAGACATCCTACGCGTAGGATGTCTCCTGATGAAATTTATATTGGAGATGCTACTGGTGCCTGCCCTGAGCCCCCTTGAGTCCCTTTTAAGCATTATTTCAACAGAAAAGTCAAATAGATAGAAAGAAACTCCCTGTGTGGATTTCAGAGCCTCCGAGCCGTTTTCTGACTTTTGGAGTGCTTTTCGGTGATGAAATTTCTTGATGTTGGTCTCCATAGCTTCACGGTCCCTTGGGGATCCTTGCCATATGGTTTTTGTTGACTTTGGCTTCATCGGGGCTCCGTTTGGCAATTTGTCACCCTGGAAGCGCCCGTGGTTGCGTTTACATGTTGTCGATGACTTGTGGTGGTCTACCACCATAGGACTTGGTTGTTGATGGTCTAAGAAAGCCGCTTGTGAAGTTTGGTGGCAAATGGACATGCGGTTTTTCCACGAGAGCTATTTGACGCTTTGTGTGTCCGATGCCGTTTCTGAAGCTTAGTGCAGCTTCGGGTCGCCTTATGGCCATGTGGGCTATATAGACTTGTTGAGCATGTCGAGATGCTTCTACCCATGAGTTTTGGTAGTATTTGGACGTCTTTCTGCCGAGTTACCATTTGGTGGCCTCTTGCAGGGCTCTAGAAGTTAGGGTTTTTTCCGATGGTTTTCCGCCACCTTTGGTCATTCAAAAGTGGTCTCCTATACTAGGGTAAGCTGCTGATGAAGTCTCATTGCTTTTGGGTTAGCCGTTAGGTGGTGACTTCTACTTGTAGGTCTCTACTGCTCGCTGTTTTCGCGACAAAACAACAAACATGTGTGAAAAGCTCAAGGTGGTGAGCCTACCTCTCATGTCTGGATCCTGTCAGGTGGTCGTGCGTGTCGTAGAAGCCGTTGGAAGTCCCGTTCGCTCTAGGTGGCAGGAGCTCTCTCTCAAAAGACAATAGTAGAAATTAGCTTAAAATGAAGTGGAAAAATCTTATAATGGGGGTCCCCGAACCACTTTTCATGAAATTTGACATGTGCTCCCAACTTCTTGCGAGATGCGGTTTAGGCTCATAAATTTCTTGATTTGGACTCCATTTGGCCAATTTCCGAGAAGTTTGACGTTTCGGTCAAAATCCGGCCAAAACACGCTTTCCGCTCCATTCACATAATTGCACCCCCATTGTACCATAGGTCGTCCTATAGTCACTGATTATCCCCATATTTTTTATTTTTCATTACGACCGTTTTTCACATGCTTTTTGTATTTTTGAAGTTTTATGCTGATAATTAGTAAAATTAAAAGGAAAATAGCAAATCAAACCCAGAAAATTCCCAAAAATCATAATAACTCAAAAATATCACCGCCAAACACTATATACACTCACATGCAATTTTTATGGCCGGATTTCTCCGTTTTACCAATATTTTGTCCAAAAAAGGCTATTTTTACCTATATACATACACCTATGGGCTTGATTTAGCGTTTGGCCCCATATACTTGTAGATTCATGCTGTATAAGGGCATATGCACTTGGGTTAGTCCAAAAAATTTCGCAATCAAACGACAACCCTTTAAAATAGTCGAAAAACATGCTCTTTTTTGCTCTTTTTTCCATTGGGTCCGCATTTGAGAATGCCTCCCCCCCTCCTAGCTGGAGTCCTCCCGGACGACAAGGTATCTCCTCGGAGTATGTGCCGTGCATGGAGTGAAAAATTGTGCTAATGCTCGGACGTGTAATGTGGCCCTTTATGATGCATACTCGGTCAATGCATGGAAAAATCAATGCTATGCAAGAGGAGGGTATAAGCAAGATGCTTATTGGCATTCGCCGTCGAGGTTTCCTGTTTGTTGTTGATTTGGTTGGCGGATTTTATTTGCAAGTAAAAGTTGTAACTCCACCGCTCTCTGTTTGATTGTCTTTTGTGCAAAAGTCGCTTGGTTTGCCGCTACAGTCGATATGGCCATGGTTGTCTCCTTTGGGAGAATTGTTGTGGCGGAAGTGGTCGTAGTACTTGTCTCTGTTGCTTTCCATTTGTAGCTTTGCTTTGGAGAGTTTTGTAGGCTTATTGCTACTTCCGCGGTTGTCATTGTTTTGCTGGCTGCTTCTGATTGGCATCCACATAGATCGGTTGGCCGGTTTCATATGTTGTGTGTGTCTGCATGCCGATGTTGCTTGTACTGAAGGGAGTTCCTGTTGATTTGGTTTCGGGATCCAAATGCCAGTCGCATTTAAATTGTTACTGAGCATTCTCGTTGGGATCCATATGTGTTTTATTCCCTTGGCTTTTGGTTGAACTCTTTTCTCCTTTTGACTCTTGCTGTTGTATTGTGGTTTGTCTGCCATGTCACCTCTGTCCTTTCGCACGCATACGTGTTTTTCACGGGTTGCTAACCTTGATCTTTGCAATGCTGTCTGTGTTATTTTCTGTTGGGAGTGAACATGGTTGGCAGTTCCCTGTTTGTTCGCCATGGGAATCGTGTTGTTCTTTAGTGGCACCCATCCTTTTGGTTCCTTATCCAGTGATTGTGTTGTTGCCATCTGGTTCTTCCGGGGTTGCTGAGCAAAAGCTATCACCTGTTGTTCTTGTGCATGCTGAATTTTGAGTGCATCCGCATTCCAATCTATCTGCACATTATACTCTTTTTGCCAAGGTTGTCCCAACAACATGGGGTGTTGTGTGTTGTCATCCTCTACCACATAAAACTTGTGTGGATAAATATATTGATGTATTTGTACATGCAATATAGTCCAACCCATTGTTTTTAGCGAATGTGATGTACTGCTTTCCAGCACTTGTGGAGTAGGATGTAGTTGACCTGTGGGCTTGAGCTGTTTGTATAATTTGTAAGAGATCAGATTTGCTTGAGCTCCAGAATCAAGCAATGCCGTCGATTCAACTTGATTGCTACCCACTTTGACTGCAATTATTGGCTCCACTGTGTCTTCATCAAAATTCGTTAGTCGAATAGCATTTGTTTGCAACGGTGATCCACATTGTTGTTGTTGTCATAGAAGCCGTCTTTTTGCAATGTATTGTTTTGATTCTGCTTGGGCTTCTTCTCGTACCCTCTGTTTCTCCTTCATCCGTTGTTTTTCTTGATGGATTTCTTGAAGCGTATCCCGTGTTAGTGGTAAATGATATTTTTTTTAATCGACACCCACCAATCCAATTTGGCATTCCTTCACCTGCTAATGTAGCAAGCTTGACAGTTCCACTTTGTGATAAGTCACTAATCACAAAGGGTCCCATCCCTTGCTTTTTAAGTTTCTTGGCATGTTGCTTCAAGGTATAAACAAGTACATAATCACCTGTTTTGAACTTTTTCGTGCGCACATGCTTGTCAAAAAACTCTTTTTGTCTTCTCCTTTTAGCATAGATCAAAGCTACAGCTCTCAAGCAAAGTTCATCTAGCTTTTCAAGATCATCCACTCTTGAAGAGAGCTTATACCCTGTCCATTCTAAGCGTTTCGCTACTCGTAGAGTTGGAATTAAAAACTCTATGGGTAATATAGCGTTTAGACCAAACACCATGTTGTACGGTGTTGTTCCTATTGATGTTTTGTAAGCTACCCTGTATGCCCATAGTGTTGAGTGTAATTGCTGATCCCAGTCTGTTCTTAACTATGATACAATTTTAGTCAGAACAGGTGTGCCATTAACAACACCATTAAGTTGATTAATTGTAGATTAAGAAGTTTAAGCTCTCGTTTACAAAATCTAGGCCAAATTAGTTTAGCCTGCATTGATTCAAAATTTCCATCAATGATTGCGTTGATGAACATAATGCTAATTATGATGATTTGTTTACAAAACATTGTCCTTGTGTTGCCAAATCCTCCTCTTACTGCTTATACTCTTGATCACACAGAGAGAGAGAGAGAGAGAGAGAGAGAGAGAGAGAGAGAGAGAGAGAGAGAGAGAGAGAGAGAGAGAGAGAGAGAGAGAGAGAGTTCCACCTTGCTTAGCTTCGATCTCTCTCTTAGATTCCTTCAACCTCTTTGCTAAGCTGAGAGAGAGAGAGAGAGAGAGAGAGAGAGAGAGAGAGAGAGAGAGAGAGAGAGAGCTACAAATTCAAATTTTTATTCAATATGTGAAATACTCACACATACTGCCTCATCTTTAGATTTCATTGGAATCTCATGAGATTCTCCTTCTCATCAAGCTCACTATCTTGGCTTGGAAATGGTGCTCTTATTGGTGAGCATCTTAGGTGCATTCCTAAAAAAACCTAAGAGAAGTGTGGGAAAAACCTCCTATGGGCTTGGCACAACTTCAAAATTGGATTCTATAAAGACGAGGAGTTCACTTTTTGTTTTTTCTCACTAGTGGACAAATGTTCACTTAATTTACATTTCATAAGAAAATACTTCTCTTACAAAAAAATACCTATTTTACAAGACTTTTCTCTTACAAAAATACCCTTTAGCTTACTTATCATATAGAAGGACTTGTAAGAAGTGTAAGAACATGTATAGACATATAAATTGTAAGAAGAAACTTATCAATTGCAAGAAAAACATGAGCAATGTAAGGAAATGTAAGAAAGGGTATGTAAATTGTAAGGAGAGGTTTGACACTTGTAAGAAGAAGCACGAGTAGTTTAAGAAAATATAAGTGAAAGCACGTGAAGTGTAAGAATGTGTAAGAGCAAGTTTGTGTTGTATTTAACATCTAGATAACTCAAATTAAAATTGATTGTATTTGTTTGCTTCAACTAGTAAACTAGAATCTATAAGAGCTTTGGAGTCCATTGCTATTTAAGGAGCCTCTTTTTGAAGAAGGACCTGGGACGACGATAGGGACATGCCTGAAAAAATATATGTGACTACTTGAAAGATAACTAGATAACTTTAATCACACCAAAGAAAAAAAGAATTAAAATATTATAAAAAATAAGTGGGTATAAATTGATAAATGCATACTCATAAGGGTATGAAACATTTTGGATGTTGCTTTCAAATGCTTGAAATGTATTCTCTAGTTGACTTGATTTGGAATTCATTTTTCCTAGCATTATAGAAATACCTTGGGAATGTGCATTTACCAAATGGTTTAGTGGGAGGGTGGATTCCAGAGAGCTATATTGTTGGCCAAAAAATTGATCTAAATTTTTTTGTTGTATATTAAGTTAAGAACGGGGATAGCAATTTTGATTTATGGAGTAGAGATCAAACTTGGAAACATGGGATACAAGTAGTTGATAATAAACCTCATATTAGGGAAATGCATTGGTGGTTGTGCTAAACCATGCCCAAGAAAAAAGCATCAATGACCTATGAACAAGGATGAATTATAGAACTCTTGCCAATTGGCAGTGGAAAGTTTGAGTTCAATTTAACCTGATGACATTGAATTGAAAGAATTTTGTAGAAGAAATGGAATGCTATCACCCCCTTGAGTTGGCATCCAAGAGCAGGAGGAGTTCTGTCTTGGTGTTGGTCTCGAGGGGGATGGATGTCATGAATCATGGTGTATCCATTTGAAGATGGTGCAGTCGACAAGCCCTAACATGGCTCTCATAAGTGGTATCAGAGCGCAATTTCTATCCTTGTCTAGATAAAGGTTTTTAGTATGAAATTTTGCAAGACGAGAGTGAGGTATTGACAAAAATGGCATGGAAGTTTGGAGACGAGGAAGTTATCAAAATTATGCAAGAACATATGGAAGTAAGATCTGTAGAAAATAAGAAAAAGAGGCCATGATAAAGCACTTTGTTACCTCATCTTTTCTACCAAAGGGAGAATCAAAAGTTAAATAATGCCTTGGGGTCCATGACTATGATTTGGATAATCTCCTTCTAAAAATGGTGATGGAAAAATTGGGATTAGGTCCCAAGTGCTATTGTATTGTCAGATCTTATGACCCAACCTATGAAAGCAAGCTTCAAATATTGATAACCAATCTTTCCCTATGAGAAATTTCCAATTTTTATTCAAGTCTATAATATTGTATTTTTCATCATTATTAGCCCTAGCGTAAGGGAAGTCCTCTCAAAATATGAAATTGAAGAACTTAATATTTACAAAATGCTAGAGAAATGCTTCCCTTGATTGTTAATTATTCCTCCAAATGTAAATTTTTGGATGTGATAAAGAGACACCATCTTTTGAAATGTCTGTCTTTTAAAGGGTTATTAAGCCTACCCTTGCATACTTGTAAGATTTATGAGCCTATCTCTAAGAGAAAGTGTTTTTTTTGCCACAACCATAAATTATGCCCCGTAATCCTCCAAGAGATAGAGCGGATTGGGACTCGCTCGTAGCTAACGCTTCAGATCCCATGCTTCTTGATGCACGAATGCCACTAGCACCCCAAGTTGTCCATGTGTCAAATCCAAATTAAACATCTCTTGGTGCAGACCTCGTAGAGGATTTTGGGAGTGACACAGACCTTAAGATCCTACCCAAATCTTTGCACCTACTCAACTAGAAGAAAAGGAAAGGATGTGAGATATCTCTTTTGATCGATGTCAGATTAGGCTACTACCAAGTTGGAAAGAAGATATCCCTATGTTGGACGGGAGAGACTCACACACCCATGAAGTGCATGCAAACACTACCTAGATCAACATAATGTCAATCAAGGACACAGATGACACGATAGGCACACGGAGGAAATCTCTTAAGCTTGTCAAGCTGAGACCATCCTACACATACAACACTCTGGAAGGCCAACTAAACCACAATCAAGAACCTCACTGCTCTCAAGTACACCACCTAGCCACATACACACATAAGGAAGGTAACTCACCTAATCATGCCAGATTGGTACGAAACTTAAGGAACACCATCCCCTCACTAGGATACACCTGTCCCTAAGCTTCTACACTCAAAACCCTCGCTCTAAACCCATCTGCAGAAAACGCGTAGGATGACATAGCTGAATTTCGAAAGTGCCCGAAACTGAAATTTATGAGTACCTATGCGTAGCTTACGTCGCCACGATTCTATAGACTACTAGCACGCAGAAAACAGACATCGTTTGATACACTTATGGCCACAAATAGCTCGTAGATGCGTCGGTGTGTGCGCTTCGTCTCGCAGGGAATGCTTGGCGTTGTAGCGTAGCTCTCCTCGAGCCTACCGCAACGGTGCAGCCGGATCTCCAATGTTTTGAGCGAGCCGGGCGTAGCGAGAGGATGAAGCCCACGCTCACTCTCTTTCTCTCTCACACACAGTAGACGGCAGCGCTAAAAACTTGATTATGATAAAAGTCTTTTTACAAAATGACCTAGGTACCTTATATACTAAGGCTACCTTAGGTTTAACCAAAATTGGGGTTGAAAGGGTCAAATGGCTTTGTATTTACAATCTGGAAGTGCCATTGCACCTCGGCTTCTGAAACTAGAAGAACTACTCATTACAAATGACGTTTATAGCCATAATCCGCAGCATTTCATAACTCGCAAAAGATGAGACTTTGGTACGAAACTTGAGTTATGTTGTGTTGTTGACCCAGCGGTCAACATTCCCCCCTTCCGCGTTCATGTCGTCCCCGACATGACCTGATTGTCGATGGCGATGTGGTCTTTGCTGTCGTTTTGTTGTTGGAAAGAAAGTACTTGTTCGTCCAATTCGATGTACATAGTCTTTACATGATTTAGGAAAATCATAATTGATGACGAACTTTATGTCTTTCACATCCACGCTCCGAGCTGCAGCATCTGTTTCTGTCATTATAGGTCTACTTCCAGATCTAAATTAAAAAAGAACCCAATGTCGTTCAACTTGACTCTTATCATCATGGATAGAGAAAGCTCCATCCATCACTTGCTCCAACAAATCTGTCAATTCGGAGTATTTGAGATTCTCAGAAACAACTTCTACAATCTGTAGAATTGAGTGATTGGCTTTCTGATCTTGTGAGCCAATGACAACTTTGTAAGGTTTTTGTAGAAATTGTATGGCTAAACCCTTAACTTCTTTAGGCCAAGTTGCACTCCAATGCAAAGTCTGTCTGTTAGGCCGAATCCAGGACTTAATTATTCGAATTTGAGGTTCAAAACCCTGTCGAGCATTCGATGCGCATTATCAAGGACAAGATTTTGAGATCCTCTGATTACTTTTATGTCTACTCTTCTTCATTGGTGACTTCTTTGTACTTGTGCAATCATGTTGTTAGTGTTGTCTGCAGCTTTGTCAGTGTAGGCCATTCTTTGACTCGCCATTGAGGAGAAGTATGCTATGATCTGAAATTGGTGCTCCAATTCATTTGTCAATTGATTTGAGTAGCATTTTATTATTGTTGATGTAGAAGGAATATGTACAAGAGGATGGTGATAGATGTCTTTAGATTAGGGTCTAAAACCTGGATGACCAAAGGAAAAAAACCCGGTGGGAAAAAAATGCCTTTGTTATACACTCTTATTGGAGTTGAGCAGTTGAACGTGAAGTACATGTTCATGAAAGGTGTGTGCTTGGGTGAAACACGGAAAGAGTGCCTGATGCAAGCGCCAATTATGGGACACTCTATATGCATACGAGAAATTTGTCAACAAAAGCATGCAATGTGAAAGAAGGAGATGATGGGTGTTTCGAGGAATAAATGTAGCACATGTGACATCAAAAGATGTCTCAATAGCTTCCACCTTTCCAAGAAGGGTTTTTGATGTAGAAGTTTCTCCACTTGTATCTCACTATGCTCAGTACGTGAGTGTCTTTTGGACCTTCTCCTTCACTTCACCAGACTTAAGTACTTAGACTTCGACTCTTTTGCTCACCTATACCAGCATGAGCGACACAACGTAAATATGGTCAACTCTTCCAGCTTGAGTAGTACCTAGAATAGCTAAGACGCTTAGACCACAGAGAATATTACTTGAAGCTTTGGGACTAACACCTCGCTCATTTTGTGGCGTAGCTACTCGACTCTGACTTGTATGACTTGTCGGTTGCATGTTGACACTGCTTTGTGACAAGTTCTTCGGCTGTTGTAGTGGCTGCTGAGACATACTTCTTGAAGTTTCATCATTTTCCTGTACCTTCTTCTCTTTGTAGTGCTCAGGCCTCTTGTCAGTCTTTTCATCATGTGGATTATGGATTTTTTATTTTTTTCTTAATAATAAATAAAGAAAATCTTAAAACAACTCAAAAAAAGAAAAATCATTCAAATAGAAATCTAAATGCTATGTACACTATACACATGTCCCTAGGGGCTCATATATGGATTTTGTCCCCATACTCCTCTGTAACACTACTATGAGGGCATATACTCTAAATTTTGTCAAAAAATTATCACAATGAAATGCAAAAATTCAATGCATCTCACAAAACATTGCCCTCTAATAGTCATAATGTTAGGTCCGCATTCAGAATGCTTCCCCCCTTCCTATTTGGAGTCATCCTTTATGACAGGGTATCGCAAAGGGTATGTGTTGTGCTTGGGCAAAAAGTTGTGCCTATGCAGGCCTTGTAATGTAGCCCTATTATGCATACACAGTCAATGCATGGAAAAGATTTATGATGTGCAAGATGTGGGTATAAGCAATTTGCTTATTGGCATTTGTTGGCGAGGCTTCCTATTCTAGGCAATGTAATGGTCTTTGAAGCTCCTGTATCGTTGCTTGATTGAAGCGACTTGCTCTCTTCTAACTGTACTGTAATCGTAGGAAGAATTGTAAGAATTCAAGCGGCGAAGCACTGACAGCAGTTTTGTTGTTCTTCTTTGGGACCCATTTCTTTGCGATTATTGGCTGTTTTGTTGCTGGCTCTTGTTTGGGAACCCATACTTGCCCGTGCTTTGTTTGTGTTTGAAGAGACTTCTTTGGGATCCACCTTGTTGTTGTGTGAGTCGACAGTGGTCTTTCCTTCAGCCCTTGTACGCTTGGTTGAGGACGGAATTTAGGATTTGAAAGTTGATACTGTGGTTGTTTTGGAATCCAAATGAATTCCTGACTTTTTTGTGCTTGAATCAACTTCTTTGGAGCCCAAACTTGAGTTGTGAAAGCTTGCGACTTTGTGATTTTCTTACCCGTTCGTGCACGCTTTCCTTGTTTTTCTTTTGGTGTTGGATCTTGTGATTTGTCATTAGAGATCTTTGTCTTCTTGATCCATATCTGTTTTTCGTCGATCTGGCTTTTTGGTATCCAGATTTGTCGAGCTTTTTGGCTTTGACTTGTTGTCCTGTTCTTTTGACCTGTCATGGTTGTTGCTGAAGGGGTTGGTGATAGTGATGTCCTGAGTTGATGATAGGGGATGTCGTAAGATTCATCACTATCGCTACTATCCTCAGTAAGGTTGACTTCTTGTACTTTCCCTTGATTTTTTGGCTGGTAGTGGAAAGTTACTGTCTGTTTGCTCGTGGGTGGTAGTTTCTTGGAGGACTTTTCTAGCCCATTGATTAGAGCATTGTTAGCTCGTTGCTCTGGTCGTATTCCTCCTAGCTGAGTCTTTGCATCCTTATTAGGAGCCATGTATGAGGATGCTTGTGGTGGCTGTGTCTTCACCGAGGACTTTGGAATCCACCTTTGATGCCTTTATTCGTGTAGCGATGACATTGATTCCCAGGTCGTTGATCTTCTTGAAGCTCGAAGTGTTCTGCAGAGTCATAGAAGTCGTCGTCTTCTTCATCTTTTGATTCTCCACATTTCTTTGTTTGCTCCTTATTTTGAGAGCTGGTTGATGTCTGGATCTCTTCGTTTTCCGGGATTACACTCACTGCAAAATAAGGAACGACATCATAGCCATTTTCATCACAAAACTTTGTTGTGGGAGCATCCTCCACGGCGCACACGTCCAAAGTAGCCAAGATGTGTTCCCATCCAAAAGGCTCTAACTCTTCTTCAGGAAATGGTTCTGGGATATAGTCCCTATCCTCCATAGCTCGCTCTAGGATACATTCCTCACGTTTCAAGCTACCACATTGTGAAGCTCCACACATCCATAGTTCTTTAGGCTTACCTAACCAAGCTGGAAGTTCTGATCCTGCAACTGTGGCGGAATCAAACTCCTCAACCGGTGTTCTCGTCACATCCCTATAGCTATGGTCCCTCAAGTTTACCTTTGTTATGGTTTCCATATGTCTTAGGTATATATGGTCATAACCCCAATCTTGGACCATTTTCAATTGTCGCATGAATGGTCTTCCCAGAATGATTTCATAGTTGTTCTTCTTGCCAAAGTCAACAACAACAAAAGTGTGTTCATATTCAATGCCACAAGAAGTAACAAGTACTTTTTCTAGCAGTCCTAGGGGCTTTTTCTTGTGTCCGTCTGCAAGCTGCAGGGTCATTCGTGTGGATCTCAAGGCAGGTTTTCCCCATTTTTTCCAAACCTCTTTGGTTGTAATGGCCACGCCAGATCCACTGTCAAGGATTGCCATGGTTTTTACACCATTGAATTCCACAGGAAGGGTGGTGTTTCCATCTTCTCCCTCGTAATACTCGCCTACCTTGTTTAATGGCACTGGCCTAGTATTTAGTTGAGGCATTTCAAGCTCTTTGATGCCTTCCTCAATTTGAGTCATTGGGGTTTTTACACCAAATTTCTCTAGACATTTACCCACATTAGCCCACATGTTTGGTCTTATTCTGAGCAACTCGGCTAACATTATTGTACAGGTGACTGGGGTCGATAGAATATCTACTAGCCCCTTTGAATCGATGGCTTTGTTGGGAGACAGTCTTTGTGATGGGACTGCAACCATATCTGACTTGGTTTTGTACTCTCCCATGTAGGACGGTAGTGTTCTTAGTGAATGGGGCTGACTATCCATAGATTGTACAGATCCTTTGTTGCCCCAATCCGATCGCACGTCTAGATTCATGTGAGATCCAGTCTCAAATTCCTCTATTGGTGGTAGAAACACTCCTCGTTCATCACCAGTCTTGTCTACTCGTCTTCTTAGGTCATCGGCTTCATTGGCCTCTCTGACTTGTTTCCACAACTCGTCAAGACCATCTATCTCTTTACAATCCTCAGGTATAGCTTGGTGAAATCCCTCGAAAGAGTTATCCGTGGTATTCAGTACTATCCTTGGTTCTAATGCTAGGTCTTTGAGGTTTGGTCTGTGTTCATGACTAGAATCTAGCTCTTTTAGTTCCTGGTTTGGTGGGATTACTTGTGTAGGCATGACACGGATCACATCCTCAGGTTTTGCAAGTGGTGGTTCTAGTAAAGATTGGGCTGTTTGAATCATTTCCCTGCACATTTCCAACCTTTGCTTTTCTAATTCCGCATAGGGATATGTCATCCACCTCTGTTCTTGGGTTTGGTTGTTTTTGAGCCTTGCATCATAGGCTTTCAAGAGGGCATCTAATGTCTCATTAACCTTCTCTACCAACACAGATCCTCCTGAACTAGCACTTCTTGGTTTCTCATCCGTGGATGGTTCTTCTAGAGGTTTAACCATCTGTGTAAGAGAAGGTGCCTCCTTTTTCTCATGTTGTTTTATCTTCTCCTCAGCTTCGGTAAGCTTCTCAACTAGGGATTTTTGCTCTCGTTCCCTGCGTGCTTTCATCCTAGTCTTTCTAGCTTTCCAACTATTTCGTTTGCTCTTGGTTTTCTGACTAGGTACGTCTGTCTTTGGTCCTTCATCTGTCTTTAGACTCGTGTCACTTTCCGTGTTCTTTGTCTCTGGATTCTCATCAGCTTTCTTTTGAGCTTGTGCTCTCGTAACTACTTGAACTGGTACAACATTTTCATTTTCTGAGCTACTAGGTAGCTGAACAATCCCTGATACATTTGTCGTGATTTTCTTGATTTGGTTTGGTTTTTTTGTGCAATCGGGGATCAAGTGAGTGATGCCACACTCAAGACAATAAGCATTTACTTCAGTGATCTCCGTATGAGGACATTGTTTGACCAAGTGGTTGTCACGACTTTTGTGACAATCTGTCTCTGGTTGAGGAGACTCTTTTAGCATTTCCTCTTGGCTATAAGCAAGCTTTGACCTAGATAAGCCGTTATTTGCAATGAATCGCAATGTCCTTTCGTCCATTTCATACCTTCTTTCTTTCGACTGAAACCCAGGAGGTGGAGGTTGTACCGGCCTCACCACTCCATGTGTTTCTCTCACATATTGTTGCTCCGAAGGGTAGTACTCACTTTGGTTGCTATACCACATTGTAGCTGGTA
The DNA here is from genome assembly GCF_014529385.1 of Adiantum capillus-veneris. NCBI lineage: Eukaryota > Viridiplantae > Streptophyta > Polypodiopsida > Polypodiales > Pteridaceae > Adiantum > Adiantum capillus-veneris. Next base: position 1,238,109 of record NC_140952.1, read on the forward strand.
CTGGCGTTGGTTTATTTGATGCTTCCATCATTGGCATGTATCTCATGTCTACCGGCATTCTAGCACCTGGCAGCCGAGGTTGTTGTCCTAACAAGCTGTGGCCTTAAAACTCCTACTGGTCTTGGCACATTCCCTGTAATGTATCTAGGTGGAGTAGGTGCTTCTTGAACAGGTTGTACATACCTCTCCCTAGCATTTTCCATGCTATAATAGCACTCTTCCTCCATATGGTTCGTCCATTTTCTCTCAATTTCACACCACTTCGGCTCTCCCGAATCAGACCTTACAAGAGGAATCAACCTCTTGACCAAGTCGTCGATAAGCTTTTCTTGATCAATAGGTGCCGTTGGCTTGGCAATGGACTCACTTATCTGTGAAACACTGTGCTGAGAGGATGTGTCATCTCCTTGACTCTTTAAGTCCTTTTCTTTGTATGCCTCACAATTATCCACTAGATAAAGAGCTTCTTTGATCAACTCGTTTAGCGTCATCCTCCTTATCATATGCAGATCCTTCTGAAGGTCCGCATGTCTCATTCCCTAGATAAAGATCAGCATCAGTCATGCTTGCGTAGGTAATTCCACTCTCGGACAGAGCTTAACATATCTCTTGAGTCGTAATGATGCTTTGCGTACTGATTCATCCTCTTTCTGTTTGAATCTATGGATTTGCGAGACCGTGTTGTGAGCAATGCCTGTTGGCGAGAATTCTTCAATAAACTCCTCAAACAGCTCATCTAGGGTCTCAAAATCCCATATTTCCACCGAGTCGAACCAAGTAGCTGCATCATCTTCTAGAGTCAATCCAAATCTTGCAAACTGTGTCGCAAAATCTGAAACTTCCTCTGCTTTAATCACTCTTCTAAAAGCCGCTACATGATCTCTCGGATCTTCATCTCCGGAGTATTTTCTGTTTACCCATTTCTGGACTTGGGATGGTCTAACTCATCGATTGTCTACAAGTCTAACCAGAGACTCTCCCAATCCTTCTCTCATTATCGCTCTTGAAGGGAATCCTGGTGGCTCTCTTCTTGGAATTCCTATAGGAATTCTCGTGTTTGGTGGAGGCATTTGTGGTCCTTCATTGACCAAATATCCACCTCTTTCTAGTACAGTCTGTGGATTTGTGCTTTCTATAACTCTGTATTCGCGTCCATACTTGTCGACAACTATAGATCTCCATTGACAGTCGACTCCGTATGTGTAGACATATAAGAGCTTGTAGTCCGTTATCTCTTCTAGGTATGGATCTAAGCACCTATAAAGATTGACCTCATTGTCGTCAATGTATCTATATAGTCCTTCACTCTCATGACCAATCATCCAAACTCTCTCAACAAGATGGGTTTTTATCAATTGCAAGTTTGGAAGATCCATTGTGGGAGGATATTCCTCTATCGTCGGGATCTCCAAGCTTGTGTAAGCTGCATTTGAATCTAGGATAGACATGATTTTTGGGCTTAAGAGATTTTTCTTGGTTCAAGTAGACTTAGTCCACTGTGTTCAAGTTCTTTGGTTAGGGAAAAGTCGAAACTATGTCCAAAACCGCAACCGTTTCGTCACAATTCTCACAAATTGTCGCTTTTAGACACCCCTGACTTCCGGATGAATTTTGAGGCCTTAAACGATGTTTTTTTCAAAGTTTTGCTCTAAGATCTGTAGAGCCGCTCTCAAGCTACGTTTTGATATAAAAACTTTTCCGATCCGATACTATTTGTGAAAGTTATGGCCAAAACAGTGAAATGCAGTTTAGAATGGTCAAAATGAGTCCAAATTCAATTTTAAAAGAAGATTTGGGATCTCTGTGACATTGTGAACACTTCTGTATGGTCAAAATTACAATTGGACCCTAAAACTGGCCTTGAGACATCCTACACGTAGGATGTATATATGCTCAGAATTTCATTTGGACCTAAAAATGGCCTTGATACATCCTACGCGTAGGATGTCTTTTTGCTCAGAATGACTTGAAATTTTCACCCTAGCTTCTCCTTGATGTGCTGATCACAATGGTGTGCTCATAAGTTGGTTTGGAGTCCTAAATCAAGTTGGAGACATCCTACACGTAAGATGTCTTTTTGCTCTGTTTCAGCTCAAACTTGCACTATAGCTTCCCCTTGATGTGTTAAACTAACAGCTATTTTTACTTTTTGATTCTGACACCTATAGGTTGGTCAAATGATCAAGAATCTGTTCCAAAAGCCTGATGTCTGTTCTGATGAATTCCTAAGTCAAATCAACTCCAAATTGGACCAAATTTGACTAGGAGGCTTTCCTAAGGCTATACAACACCCTGCTATGGTCACAGTAGAATTTTGGTTTCAGAATTATGCAGTAGACATCCTACGCGTAGGATGTCTAACTTCTCAGAATTTCCCCAAATTTGAACCACAGACTCTCCTTATGGTGCTGATCACAGTGGTATGCTCAAAATTAAGTTTGGAGTGCAAAATCACACATATGACATCCTACGCGTAGGATGTCTTTTTGGCCTGTTTGACCATAGACTTGTCCCACAGCTTCTCCTTGATGTCAATAACCCACTGGTATGCTTAGATTTGAGTTTGGATCTCAAAAGACCCAAATTTTAGTTGTTCTTGCCTTTTTCAGTCAAAAGTGTTAAAGTCCGCTTTGAACCCAATTTTCTCACCCAAATGAGGTGAAACCCCTTTTAGTCACTCGATACAACATTTAGAACATGCCTATGGAGTCATCCTATGGTTTGGTCTCAAAATTAGGCCTTGGACACAATTTAGGTAGGATGTCTGGCAATTCTCGTCTTTTGGCTTTGATCTGTCAAAATTTGGTCAAATTTCCACTTTCCAGGTGAAAATAGGGTAAAACCTACCTTCTAAACACACTGGTAACCTCAGATTTTCAAAATTTCCACCAGATCACCCTGTAGACATCCTACGCGTAGGATGTCTACTGCTAATTTTTTCAGACTGAAGTGTCCTTGATGTTTCCTTATGCTCTTAGCAAGTGCAAGTATGCTTCACAATTGCAAAAACATGCAAAAATCACTCAAGTTAAGCCTTTTCTGAAATTTTACGTTTTCTGACTCTGCCTTTTGGCTTTTGGTCAACAAAAGTAGGGAAAAACACCCAAGTCAATATGTTACTAGGGTAAAACCTACCCTCTGAACCCACTGGTCAACTCAAAATTTCAAAATTTGGTCTCCAGAACCCTCTTGAGACATCCTACGCGTAGGATGTCTATGTTTACAGAATTGCAGGTTTTCTTCACAGAACCCTTGCAAATGCTCTTTTGTATGCACAACATCAGTCAGTCATACAAAAATATCCACAAAAGCTTGTTTAATGCATTTTTACCCTCAAAAGCACACTTTTCCGTGATTTCAAATGCAATCAAGCACTTTAGCAAATAATTCAGTGATGAATAGCTCTAGATCAGAATCGGATCACTTACCTAAAGCTACTCCTACAAATTATATGGGGTTTTGCATCTATGAGTAGAAAAACGCATCACTGCCACACACGGACTAGTAAACGCTTTTATCACCTAACAAATCACTCAACCACCAACAACTACTCTAATCCACAGATCCTAACTAAACCTATCTAGTCGCAGACCCTCGGCAAGACACACGCTTCCTGGCTATCCACTTGATCGCGGAATATCCTCTTCCGGATCCACTTAAGAAAAATGCTTTCTTTAGCCGAAACTAAATCAAGCAACCATCACACGAGTGTTAGTAGGAAACCTACTTAGGTCCTTGTGTCCCCGACAGCGGCGCCGATGTTGGACGGGAGAGACTCACACACCCATGAAGTGCATGCAAACACTACCTAGATCAACATAATGTCAATCGAGGACACAGATGACACGATAGGCACACGGAGGAAATCTCTTAAGCTTGTCAAGCTGAGACCATCCTACACATACAACACTCTGGAAGGCCAACTAAACTACAATCAAGAACCTCACTGCTCTCAACTACACCACCTAGCCACATACACACATAAGGAAGGTAACTCACCTAATCATGCCAGATTCGTACGAAACTTAAGGAACACCATCTCCTCACTAGGATACACCTGTCCCTAAGCTTCTACACTCAAAACCCTCACTCTAAACCCATCTGCAGAAAACGCGTAGGATGACATAGCCGAATTTCGAAAGTGCCCGAAACTGAAATTTATGAGTACCTATGCGTAGCTTACGTCGCCACGATTCTATAGACTACTAGCACGCAGAAAACAGACATCGTTTGATACACTTACGACCACAAATAGCTCGTAGATGCGTCGACGTGTGCGCTTCGTCTCGTGGGGAATACTTGGCGTTGTCGCGTAGCTCTCCTCGAGCCTACCGCAATGGTGCAGTCGGATCTCCAATGTGTTGAGCAAGCCGGGCGTAGCGAGAGGATGAAGCTCACGCTCACTCTCTTTCTCTCTCACACACAGTAGACGACAGCGCTAAAAACTTGATTATGATAAAAGTCTTTTTACAAAATGACCTAAGTACCTTATATACTAAGGCTATCTTAGGTTTAACCAAAATTGGGGTTGAAAGAGCCAAATGGCTTTGTATTTACAATCTGGAAGTGCCATTGCACCCCGGCTTCTGAAACTAAAATAACTACTCATTACAAATGACGTTTATAGCCATAATCCGCAGCATTTCATAACTCGCAAAAGATAAGACTTTGGTACGAAACTTGAGTTATGTTGTGTGGTTGACCCAACGGTCAACACCCTATCACAACCTTTAACCATCTTATGAGTGAGCTTGACCTTTTAGAAAAGAGTTAGGTGATTTTGTTATAGACTTCTTTGATGACATTCTCATATTTTCAAAATACAAGGTTTGGGTATTATGAGCTCACAATCATTTCTTTTGGCTGGGTATCAACTCTACAACCTTTAACCATCTTATGAGTGACCTTGACCTTTTAGAAAAGAGCTATATGATTTTTTTGTGGACTTATTTGATGACGTTCTCATATTTTCAAACACCAAAGAAGAGTGAGAACATGTATGCCATTTTTTGGGAATTCTTGAAAAAGTCTAGTTAATACGCTAAGTAAGGTAAGTGCTCTTTCTTTACAAAAAAGGTGTATCTTCCCATTGAAGCCTTACCATCTTCCTTTATTGTTCCAAGTTGATGATAGATCTTTCGTTTTGTTGGGGAGTTTGTAAGGTCCCTCTCGTACTCTTGTACACTATGAAATCAAGGGCCATCTCTTAGTGAATTTTATTTTGAAGCCTCAAACTTATTTAGTATCTTTTGCACCTTTTAAATCCAAGAGAAGTGTGGGACCAACCTTCTATGGACTTAGCCATCTTGAAAATTTGATTTTTTAATTGGATAAGTCTACTTTTGAATTTTTTCCACTAGCAAAACCAAGATAAGTGTGGGACAAACCTCCTATGGACTTGTCACAACTTCAAAATTGGATTCTATAAAGAGGAGTCCACTTTTTGTTTTTTCTCACTATGAAAAAATGCTCACTTAGTTGACTTTTCATAAGAAACTACCTTTCTTACAAAACAATACTTTTCTCTTACAACATCTCCCCTTTAACTTATTTATCATATAAAAGGAAGTGTTAGTTTATCATATAAAAGGAAGTGTTAGGATATGTAAGGAGAGAGATGTGACTTGTGAGAATAAACTTATGAATTGTATGGAGAAGCATGAGTAGCATAAGAAAATGTAAGGAGGGACATGTAAATTGTAAGCAAAAACTTATCAATTGTAAGAAGAGTCATGAGCAATGTAAGAAAGGGCATGTGAATTGTAAGAAGAGGTTTGATATTTGTAAGAAGAAGCATAAGTAGTGTAAGGAAATGTAAGTGAAAGCATGTGAAGTGTAAGAATGTGTAAACTAAGTTTTTATTATATTAAAAATCTAACTAACTCAAATTTTGTTACCTTAAACTAGTAAAATAGAATCTATAAGAGCTTTGGAGTCCATACATAAGGAGCTTCTTCTTGAAGAAGGATATACACATATGCGTGCGTGCATGCACACACGCGCGCTCGTGTGTGTGTGCATGCACACATACACACACACACACACACACACTCCCCTTCACCCTTAAGCTTATCCCACCACCATAACCTTCCCCAAGAAGACCCTTCCCTTCCCTCAAGGAAACTCTAATCCTCCTCTCCCTTCCATGCAAGCATAGTTTTAGCTATGGAACCTTGATCTTCATCTCCGTTTACCCTTTCCTTCCACACACACACACACACACACACACACTCCCCTTCACCCTTAAGCTTATCCCACCACCATAACCTTCCCCAAGAAGACCCTTCCCTTCCCTCAAGGCAACTCTGATCCTCCTCTCCCTTCCATGCAAGCATAGTTTGAGCTATGGAACCTTGATCTTCATCTCCGTTTACCCTTTCCTTCTATCTCTCTCCATTTAGGATTATAAAAAGCTTTACCCTTCTCAAGATTTTGTTCTCCCTTTCCCTATTGCTCACTATTGGGGGTACCATCGTAGCATAGCTCCAATGACCAACAATAATAGTCAATCCAGAGGGATGAGCTACCTGGCTAGGGTATGGAGACACTCACACAATTAGTGAACTAATCATGGCAACAAGAACGATAACTCTATGAAGTGGGCTTCTTGGCCTATGGAGGAGCTAAGCCACAATGTTTGGCAATATCTACATCCACTTCTCACCACCTCAAATCAACCCAATCACACACACTATCGATTGCAAGATGCACAAATCACTAATCCTATCATGCAACACACTAATCATAAGCGCGCGAGCGCACGCACACACACACACACACACACACACACACACACACACACACACACACACACACACACACACATAGATCTATCAAGCATTTGCACTCCAATCAAACCTACATGCACACACAAAGATTAGAGGGAAATCACACAAGATTAGAGCGGAATTAACCACTAATTAGTTACAATCTAGCTAATCAAAGCATCATTAACAATCATAAGAAGTATGAGAGAGGCATAGTGAAAGAGAATTAAGCCTAAATTAGTGTTAATCAAGTCACATGAGCAAGGAGAAGATGAAGGACTCCATAGCCACACACCTCATGAACTCTCACCAAAGAATGGTATCAACAAATGAGACTGAGAACCTTAATTTCATTTACACACTGCCTTATATACCTACGGTAAAAATATGCAATGTCCTAGTGTCCAAGGCGTTTAGGGCTCCACCACTTACTAAATTTGCAATCTATGCACACTAACTAACCTATTCTTTACAGCTTGGAACTTCCATTGATCCTGTAACACATTTCAAATATTACAATGGCTTGAAATAAATCGTGAATTTACTTATTAAGAGTATGTACAAGAGAAGTATAATGAAGTTCTAAATTAAGGTCTAATACTTGGATGACCAAAGGAAAAGAACCCAGTGGAAAAAAAGTACCTTTGGGATAAGCACATTATTGGAGCACTTATTAGCATGGGAAATATTAATAAAGTACTAAAGGGATTATTTGTTGATGGATATGGAAATAAGAGGGTAGCAAATAAAAGGGTAGCACGATGAAACATTGGTTTGCTTGTTGTAGTTTGCTCAAGGTGCATAGGTGGAAGCAAAAAAGAGTGTCTAATGCATATGTCCAATGGTGGGACATCCTATGTATGCATACACTTAAATGCATAGGAAACAATATGTTGTGGAAGAGAGATCTTTGAGGGAAACTTAAAAAAAAGGGTGTAGCTATAAAAGCATATGACATGGCTTTACAAGCTGGAACCCCTTTAAGAAGGGTTTTTGCTGGTGAGGATATGTGCTCTCATCTAACTATGCATTGTGCATGAGTGCTGGACTCTATGTCACTCGACCATAATTAAGCTAATAGACTTCAACTCTTATGCTCATTGCATCTAGCATGAATGGCACGACTTATATATGCTCAACTCTTGCAGCTTGAGCATAAGCCTAATAACTATGACTCTTAGCACAAAGTTTAATATGACTTGAAGCTTTGGGACCAACACTTTGCTCATTTTTTGGCTCAATAGTCCACTCTGACTATGCTAAATAGTGTTTTTTTGCACCCTAGTGACTTGACTTTTCACATTCTTGAGCTTACTACAAACATTTCTTCAGGTAAAAGTAAGCTTGAATCCTTAAAAAGAGGATTTTTTAAGGATCAAGTTGGCATTGAATATTTCTTTTGCCATACCTGTTTTATCTTGGAATCTGTAGCTTTGTTGGTTGAGTTGTCCTTCTTTGACTGTGAAGACTCCATTATCTGTTTGGTTCTCCAATTAGGCTTATTGATACAAGTCTTTGATGTTGTTGTAGATACGAGTCTTTGATGTTGTTGTAGGCCTTTGTTCACTGTCGGCATTTGGATTTTGACTAGGAGCATTGGAAGACTTTAGGAATCCAAACCTCTCCATTACCTTCATAGGTTCTTTGATGACTTTGATTGGCACTATGTCTTGTTGAGCTATTGAGATCTTCATGCTCTTCTGTTGTAGTTGTAATGGGTTTTTGGTTGACTGGTTGCCAGATCTTTGTATAGACTTTGTATAATCTGGCAGCAGCAAGCTAACACGGACACCATGTTTTGGAGTTCTCCTTGTAAAACAATTATTATTTTGATAAATCGAGAATATTGTAACTCCTATTTTCTTGGTAAACTTTGTAATTAATGAGCCGGGACTACAAGCTTCCAGATTGTATCAACCAATCAATTCCCAGCTTTGGTAAAACTCTAGATTATTAGCTTTGACCACCAACTAAACCTGGGCTCCATGACGGTTAGTCTTGAAAAAAGAGAGTATATGCTTATAACGCATTGTCATTCCGGTTTCCGAGTGAGTCGAGTAAAAAGACATTTCGGATGTTGAATCTAAAAAAGCATCTGAGACTTCTTCAGGAATTGTGTGCAAGGAATTGCCTTGATTCACTCTTTCTTCGGTGGATACTCTACTTGTGGTTTCTTCGAATAGGCCTTGATTTCCTAGTACACGACCAGATCTAAGGTTCATATAGACTTATGAAGCCCTGGATAGAGTACTCACCTTGGATTGACTTGCCGTCAATTTCCACTTGATTCAATTGCAACTTTCTGTCAAGTCACTGATTCCCCATCTGCAACCTGATTCCCGTACAAAATTAATCAAATTAGTTTTTTTTCTATAAGGACAGTAGAGCTCTTGAGAACACTCGTGATTGGTCTCTGTGTATCACTTCAAAGCGTGCTATGGAAGTCAAAATTTGACTTTCAGATTTAGCTTTAGCAAAATCAAAGGTCTAATTTGCAACCTATAAACTGAGTGTATCTGTACCAATTTTGATCCGATTGAACCCAAAACTGTCATGTGGCTTTATATTATGCTTGTCTCTGGATAGCAAAAGCAAATAATCGCAATTATTTAGTTCTGTGAAGTTTTTGCACTTTTTGGATTGGTTTGGCAAGTATACAACTTGTTAAAGCCCTTGGTCAAGTTTCAATAAGTTTGGACAAAATTTGATCAAGTTTACCAACTGTTCCGTGTCCGCAGACTTTGATTTCAAAAATCTAGTTTAAGTCTCACTCTTGTGGTCCAAATTTCACCAAAATTGATTTGTGGGGTCTACTTGATGTGCTTGACCTTGTGGTATACTCAAATTTGCAAAATCATCAAGTTTTGAAGCAGATGTAAATAATCGCGATTATTTACTCCTGATAAATTTTTGTAAATTTTTGCCCCAACTTTGACATAGATCTATTTAGCACCTTAAGTTAAGGTCACTAGCCAAGTTTCATCAAGTTTGGACAATTTTGGTCAAATGGTCATCAATTATCGGTTCGCAGACTAACTTTGCAATTTTAGTCACAATTTTCAATCCAACGATTCAAATCTTACCAAATTTCATTTGTGGGCTTATTACAACATGATAAAGCTAGTGGTATGCCAATGTGATAAAAAAAGTTCAAAAACAAGGCAGATGTAAATAAACGCAACTATTTATATTTGATAATTTTTTGCAAATTTTTGGTCAACTGCGTATGTACACATGTTTATCACATCAATATAAGCCTATGGATCAATTTTCAACAAGTTTGGATAAATTTTTTCTTAATTTACAAGCAAGATTCAAAAAGTCAGTACAAACTTTAGTTTTTACCCAGTTTAGTGATCCAAATCTTTTGGGTCTTTACAAAAGTTGTTTGTACACATGCAATGAGTCAATGGTATGAACCTTGGCCAATTTAGAGCAGAAAGTTAATAATCGTGATTATTAACTTGAGGCTTGAAATGAACACTTTTTTGCCATTTTCTCAAAGACAGTCTTTTTATGATGTCTTTTAAGCCTATAAATCAAGTCAAAACTTAATTTGGCCTAAAATGTCAAGAAAAAGTAAATAATCTGAGTTTTGGTCAACTTCTTGAAACTTTTACTTCAAAATGTTGCTGAGCTTACCCACTGGTCCGGACAACTCTTAGGCTTACTCTCTAATCGGATTGAGTGGATTCGAGTCTTTTCAAGCTATTCCTAGCCGTAGACTTGAAATTCTGCAACTTTCAATAACAACTCACACTCGATTTTTTTTCTAAAAAAAAGAGAGAGCAATGTTTTGAAATCCACCTCGGATCCTACTTACCCTACTCCTAGTTTCTCATGCAATGGGGTTGTGGAAAGTGATCACAAACACTCCTTTTCTTGTGTTTTTTATGTTTTTCAGAGTCTTGATCTTAAGACTTGTCTCTTCTACCAATCATTCTCCAAATCCTAATCTAAATCTACAATCCTACAGTCCTAAAGGTACTCAGCAAGTACGATTACTTCCAACTACCTCTACAAAGCAAAAGATGACAATCTTATGCTATGCGGTTTCTAAAAGAAAGTTTTGAACTCTAGGCGAACCTAAAGGAAGTTAAGGACAACTACACAATACGCTCGTGTTTTTCCTTAGTTAGGTCTCTTCGATCCCCCGCAACGGCGCCAAATGTGGGACGCATTTCTAACCTCACCATCCTATCTTATTGCAGTATTAGCAAGAACCACAATTAATTTGTCAAACCATGGGACGAAGCTGACTCAACTAGTGCATAGAGGCTACAAGAGGTTGTAAATCTCTCGAAAAACAACTAAAAACTCGCATCTAACTCAAGCTACACTCAAGTGACTGAAATCACCAAAAGCCAATCGCTCATCGGCAAGCAAATCACATCCGTTACAGCATCAAATGACATCCAAACATAACAAAACTTTTAGGACAAGTTTATAAGACCTAAGCACACATGCCTATGGCCTCAAATCCCACTTTAGGTCAAGTTTCAAAATCGCGATTATTAACAACATGGGGTTTTTGACCTAGACGTTTTCGACCCAGAATGCATATAAATTCTTAGCAATGATGCCCCAATACCCCGCCTATGCTTAGTTTTTGATTTAAAAGTGTAAATTCCTAGTTATGATGAAATTAGGCCGTGGGTAGGCCGCGGGTCGGCGACGCCAAAAGCTACGAAATACTGTAAAGGGCTTACGTCAATGCGTAGAGCTCTTACCTGCGGTTGCAATGCAACGAATGCATTCGCAATGTGACAACCAGAGAGGGAGTAGGAAGCGTGAGAAGGAGAGAAGTGAGTGCCGTTAGCTCACGCTGTGTATTTCTTATCCAAAAACTTATAAAAAACTTACAAAAAACGAGGAGTATGCTATTCGCATTCATGACCATGGTATTGAGTTCAAAGAAGAGGTTAGGGCAAACAACGAAGGAAAAATGTACATAGATCAAAACAGAACTCAATATGTACAAGTCGAAAATCCTGATGTGGTAGACAAATGGGGGTAAGAAGTAAACACCATAATCCCAAATATGTCAGCAAAAGAAGGACCACCAACTTTAGAATTTGAAGGATACAATCAAGTAGATTGGAAGCCTTTGCAATGGCTTAGTACGGATAATCCTAGGATCGGAGTCTATTGTTGGGAAGATAGAAACATAAAAGATCTTTTGTGGACTTTTGATGCCAAACCAGGACAATTAACGACCATGAAGATCATCTATATCTTCAAGATCAAAGATAAGGGATCTGCAGATCTACCAACTTACCTGTTTAGGGATTGTTATAACAACAACTTCGTTATGATGACTCTTGAGGAGGTAGAACAAACCAAATACCAGGGGTATTCCATAAGGGATTGGATCTTGGGGCAAGGACCAGAAACAACTCCAAGAGACAAACATCGTGAGAGATCATCTGAGAATAATGTGAAGAAACCAAAAACCACCTCATGACACTAAGGCCAATCCAGGGCTACATGAGTCACTATTTCCAACAGAGGTTTGAAGGACTCAGAATAGGACCAACTCCCAGAAGACCTGGAGTTGACCAAATAGACGTGTCAGACCAACTGATTTTCACAAATGGGTCAGAAAATACAATGGATCAGGGGATCCATATGACCACTTAGCAAGCTTTAAGCAAGTGCTAAGAGCAGAGCGTATATTCGATTTCCATACTCAATTTGAGGGGTTTGGAATGACATTAAGAATGAAAAGCTTTGACATGGTTCCAAAACATTCCACCAAGGTCAATGATGGACTTGAACACATTAGCTCAAGGATTTGTAGCTGCTTGTTACAAAAAGGAGATTAAACATAATACGGTAGCTCAAATCTACAGCTTTAAACAGAAACATGGTCAATATGTTAGGGATTGTGCAACTCGAATGAAACAATACATTGCCAGATGCCCAGAGATGGAGATACCTGCAGAAGAACAACTTCTATCCTTATTTCTGGAGAGACTGCTAAACAAAGAACTTCATGCTATACTCTATAGTAAAAAGCATACAACCCTAGAAGCGTCTGTGTCTGATGCTATTGACATAGCAGACAATTGTGAGATCTTCAATGAAGAGGATGTCCCTAAGGATAACCAAAGTGAGAAGACAACATCCACAAAACCAACACAAGTGGGAACGGCTGCTGCGGTACCACTCTCAACCATAGAAGATATGCTAAAAAGGATGAACGACATGATGAACAATATGCAAAAAGCGCCTATGAGAGGACGAGGACAAGGGATACCTCCACACGAACAACCAATTAGGCCACAAAAATGGTGTGCAATCGAGGGTAAATGGACCAACCATGAAACCCACGAGTGCTACTTCAGACCCAAGTATGATCGGAATGTTCAATACGTGTCCATGAGGCCCCAGGGACCACCCATGTACATGTACCAACGTAATATGGCCCAAGCTCAAAGACCACCAATGGGTATGGAAAGACCTCAACCTGTGTGGGGACAAAAACCTCCATATCTAGGATATAATGCAGTTCCTGTAAAGTACATGCACTCGGAAGGAGTCATAGATGAACAAGCATTAGTGCCTGTTACACCCTATGAGGAGCCTAGTCCATCTACAGTAATGGTAGAAGGAGATTGGTATAGTCCACATCCACCACCAATGGAAGAAACCATGGCTTATGCTCCACCAGAGCTCGCACCAATGTATTATGTAGCTAATCAAGGTGTCAGACCTCCCATGGGAAGACCCATGATGAAGCCCATAACAGGAAACTGTCATAAATGTGGTGCTGATGACCACTGAAAGAAGGAGTGTCTAGAGCTTAACAAAAACCTCAAACCAATTGAAGCCTATTGCATACAATGTTGCAAAAAGTGAGGACACTTTCTGGAAGATTGTCCTAAGAATCCTTTGAACAAGGGAAAAACTGTGGTAAACGTAATCCAAGTGATGCCTAGTAGCTCATCAGAGAGCGAACCGATTGTTCCAATAAAGGTAATCACTAGAGCCTAGGCAAAGAAAAAGAAACACAACTCCTTTGATGATTCGGAGAACACAAAAGTTTCTTCTCAAAGAATCAAAAGGAGCAGAAGAAAAAGATATGAGATGAGAAAAAAAAATAACGGGGTGAAAACGAAGAGAAAGCAAAAATGCTAGCCCAAGACAAGTTGAAAGAAACTGGCAGTGAATTCAAGCAAACAACCGTGAAATCTGGAGGATCCATTCTGGTTGATAAAATTTTTGAGCCTGTTAATGCTGCCTTGGAAGCTTACCAAGAAGGACTTAAAGCAGGCCAAAACATGGAAAACAAATGGGAAAACTATCCATCTCCAGACATGGAAGCAGCAAAGCTGGAAGCTTATCAAAACTTGGTAAGAATCACGCAAGAAATGCTGGATAAACAAAAACCCAAGCTTGAAAGTATTGCAAAACTTGAAAAGCTTGCGATAGAAGAAACGAAAGCGAAATCCGATGTGGTGGCAGAACCCCACCTTGAAACACATGAACCAGAGCTTATAGTGCCGGACAGTGAAGATGCCTTGGACGGAATCCCATTCGTAGAGGAAGACTGGCCAGGACACTTATGGGAAAAGGTGAGAGAGATCAATGATGGGAGCCTAACTAAAAGTCAGCTCCTATAGAGGAAGTCTAGTTGGATAACCTACCATCTGATATGAACATGGATTTACAATCCTTGCACGGGAATTGCAGATCGGAAGCTTCAGGAATATCTAAACCATTGACATTAAAACATTACCTTCTTACTTGGGAGATAAGGTTGAAGATGAATCCATCGTGTGCAAGACCACTCAAGTAAAAAGAGCCAAACAGACCCTAGAAGTAGACAACATTCATTCAATCATGTCTACACCCATCCAATGCACTCTTACTTTGGAAGAACTGTTGAAACTCAGGCCATACTTATGGAACAATTTACAGAAAACCCTAGAGAAGGTGGGGATAACGGGATTAATCTCTAAGAATTTGGGAAAATTGAAAAATGAAATAGAAAACAAAGAGATTCAATCAATTCCTATGAACAAGGTTGGAGAATATCATGAAGGGGAAGAAGAAAACACTACCCTCCCAGTGAAATATAATGACATTGAAACCATGGCAATAGTGGATAGTGGAGTTGGCATAGCCATAGACACTAAAGCAGTATGGGAATCCTGGGGACAACTAACCATTAGAAAAGCACGAATGAAATTGCAGTTGGTTGACGGACACATTGAGAGACCACTAGGGCTACTTGAAAAAGTGATAGTCAACTCCTGTGGAATTGAATATCAACACACTTTTTCCATAGTAGACTTTGGAAAAAAACGCAACTATGAAATCATATTCGGAAGACCTTTCATGCGACAGGTACAACTTATCCAAGATTGGGGAAACAACTATCTATACTTGAAGTAGGTGGGATCTATAACAAGAGTCAATCTAAAAGATCACACTTATAGAGATGTCTTGAAAATATCCATCCAAGAGTTTGATTCAGTCTCTTCGGCTGAAACTAAACTCCCATCCTGGTTAAACAAAGACACTCCTATTTGGATGTGCGGAGCTTCTAAAAATGGAAGCTTAAGACAAGAGGAATGTATCCTAGAAAGGGACTGTACAGATGAAGCCTACATACCTGAGCCCTTTCCAGAGCATTTATTCGAACCATTTGAGTGGACTCAAATTTTAGCGACAATGGATGTATGTGTGAATACGTCTATGCCTACTCAATTTTGCAATGAGGATAGCTACGGCATAATTTCCATCCAAATGATGTGAGTCTTCAACATTGAAAACAAAGATGAGAAAACCAAGGACTTGATGAAATCTCAACAAGTCTTTTCTGACCTCTATTACGATGCAACTGATGAGTTAGATGAACACTCAGCTACCTTAGAAGATTCAGGGTCAGAAAAAGAGCATACGAGAGCTTAGTTACTCTTAAAGGGAGGGGAGGAAAAGTTTTTTGACTTTCCAAACCATAAATCAAAACGACAAAATGGTATAGACGAAAGAGAGACACCAATAATGTGAAAACACGACCTATGCCACCAGTCTCTAGTAAAACACAATTCCTGATGCAAATAGATGCTAATGATTGTGTCAAGGACAAAATAACTGGCGGATATCCTTCAAACAGAAACTCAGAAATGTCTCAAACATCGAGAGAAGCAAGGAAGGGTACTCAAGAAAAATCTTAGAATAAAAAACCACTCACGACCAGAGTCAAGCGGAAAAAGAAATATCAAGAGTTGAAAAAAGCTCTAAAGGAGATATACACAACCGAAATAGAAACCACAGAAGAGGATGGTAAGGATGTAATGCATGTTCCATCCCATTACAAAAAGTATACTTTCCAAGATTAGAAAATCATAATTGAACAACTTGTTAGGGAACTACGAAAACAAGGTGAGTCTTACGAAGGACCTGAAAATGCTAAAAAGGTAGACTTGGCTTGAACCAGGAGAAGAGTTTAGACTTGCTTACATTGCAAAGGACCTAACAGAAGAAGAAGAAAAGCTTTTGCTAAGATTGTAAAAGGAATACCGGGATATCTTTGCTTGGTCTTACAAGGATCTCAAGGATGTTGATCCAGAAATCTGTCAACATACTATACCCATGAGAGATGATGCAAAACCAAGTAGACAGAGACCATACACTTATAACGAAACATTTGCCAGGAAGATTAAAGAAGAGATTGAAAAACTAAAGGAAGCTCAATTCATTTACAAAATTGAACACACAGATTGGGTGTCTCCAATTGTGGTAGTGCCTAAGAAAATGGAAAATTACAAGTGTGTGTTAATCTCAAAAAAGTGAATGCAGCCACCATTAGAGACAACTTTCCTCTTCCGATAACTGAGCATGTTTTAGAATGAGTGGCAGGAATACAATCAACTTTTGGTTGACCCAAAAGATCAACATAAACTGCTTTTGCAACAAAAGGGGGTATATTTGCCTATTGGGTTATGCCATTTGGGTTAACTAATGCTCCAGCCACATTTCAGAGATTGATGAGCCATGCTTTCAAAGAGTATCTTCGGAAATTCTTAGAAGTATACATGGATGATCTATGCGTGCATTTGTCAATCCGGGATGATCATTTTGAACACCTCAAAAAGATATTCGAGAAATATAGACTTTATAGGATTTGCTTAAACCCTGAAAAGTGCACATTCATGGGAAGACAAGGGAAAATTCTTGGACATACGTGTCTAAAAATGGCATAGCTACCGATATTGAGAAGATTCATGTCATTGCTGATTTGTCTAGACCAACAACAGTCAAGGGGGTACAAGCCTTCATGGGACATTGTGGATATTACCGACGGTTCATCTACATGTACGCTATAATTGCAAAACCCATGTATAGCTTGATTACGAACTTTGAATGGACCAAGGCATGTGAAGAATCCTTCATGAAGCTTAAGCAAGCTATCACCTCAGCTCCAATATTGAAAGCACCAGATTGGGATAAGGTATTCCACGTACATGTAGATGCTTCAAATGTTGCTATTGGTTCTATACTAGCCCAACCAGGAGATGGGAAAATTGACTTTTCTATTTCTTATGCTAGCCGATAATTGAACATGGAAAAAAAGAATTACACCACCATCAAAAGAGAAGGACTAAAAATGATCTATGCCGTTAAAAAGTATAGGCATTACCTATTAGCCAACAAGTTCGTGTTCTTTGCTTTGTTATATATGGTCAACAAGCCATGCAGCACATGGAGAATAGTGAGATGGTTCATCATTCTTCTCGAATTTGATTTCACTGTGGTTGTAAAAAAAGGCACTACACATCAATGAGCAGATCATTTGTCAAGGATTGTTTCAGGGGAATCACCTAAAGGGGTAGACGATGATCTACCAGATGCCTATTTGTTCTCCGTGGAAATGATACCTAGATGGTTGGAAAACATTGTGTATTGATGACAATAGCTCAAATGGATTCACAAATACCACTTCCTATCACAATTGATTTAATCAAGAAATTGGCTATGTATCAATTACTAGCTGGAAGGCTATATAAAAGAAATCGAGACGAGATATTTATTTTATGCATTAACCCTAAAGAAAAGGAACAATACCTAAGTCAAGCAAATGTTACCATAGTAGGACTTCACTTTGTGGAAGACCAAATTATGCAACAAATCTTAAGACTTGGAGTATTTTGGCCAACTATGAGGAGAGATGTTAGATCTTTTGTAAAAGATTTTCCTCAATGTCAAAAACAACCAACCATTCCTCATGTAACATTGTTTCAAATGTCACCTGTTCCAAAGTGGAGTAATTATCTGGTTACTTACTTATCGAGTAGAACATTTCCTGAGGATATGAGTAAACGCCGTCAAAGAGCAATTGAAATTGAAGCAAGGGACTATGCTCTTATTGGGAACCAATTGTATTGGAGAGGGAAAGATATTGACTACCAATAGAGATATTCATTGATCGGGGAACTCATTTCCTCAATGAGGTAATAGAGTATTTGCTTAATGATTTTATGGTCATTCATAACAAATCAGCTCCCTATCACCCACAAGCAAACGGACAAGCTGAGCATACGAATAAAATTCTTAGCTCGGTACTGACCAAAGTGGTTAGTTCAGGAAGGATAGATTGGGAAATGAATCTTCATGCTGCTCTATGGGCTTATAGAGTTTCATTCAAAACAGCTCTAAATGATACACCCTTTAACCTTGTTTGTGGTCTTGATGCCATATTGCCAATAGAATTTCTATTGCCGACATTAAAGTAGCACAGAATCTTGAGTGAATTGGACATGAATTGTCAGGAAGACTTGAAGATTTGGAAAAGCTAGACGAGCAAAGGCTAACCACTATAGCTCATATCTATGCACAAAAGCGGAAACAAAAACAGTTTTTTGATTCCCACTTAATTAGAAAAATCTTCAAAAAAGGGGACTTAGTTTTAATCTATTCCCTTGAGCAGCACATTCCAAAGTTTAAGAAAAAGGAAAATGGACCATTTATCATTGAAGATGTATCTCCAAGTGGAGCTGTAAAATTGTCCACCCTAGATGGTGAACCAATGGCTAATTGGATTAGTGGATGTCGGTTAAAGAAATACAAATTGCCACTAACCAATGAATTGTTAGAGAGAATGCATGCAGCAAAACAAAGGAAGATCAAGCGATAGCCGGTTATAGATGAAGCCCAAGAGGAAGCTAGACTTCGGGTACTCAAGCGTAAAGTTGCTCTCAAGAATCAACAGATACCGATTCCCATCAACAAATACCGATTCCCATCAACAGATACCGATTTCCATCAACAGATACCGATTCCCATCAACACTTTGAAACTAGATGATCGACAATGAAAATTACCTAAAGACGCAGTTTCAACAGATGACGACTGGTGAGATGGAATGGATTTGCGCATCAAAGTACAACTCAACAATCATAACATCAATGCTTTGGTAGACACAGGAGCTAGAGTGAATGCAGTCAGTTATTCCACATACAAGAAGGCAACAAGTCAAGCATTGATAGAGCAGGAATAGCGACAATCAAAGGATGCAACAAGAATCCAACTCCAACATTGGGAGTAGTCAGCTTGAACGTGGTAGTACATGGATGTTCATGTCCGCATCAGTTTGTATGCTTGCCAGATGAACACATGAATGAGAGGATGATTCTTGGAATTCCTTGGATGCGTACATACAAAGCAGTACCAGATTGGGATACGAATCAGCTAAAGCTATCACCTAAAGGAGGGCAACTCATTGTTCCAATTTCACCAAGCAAGGAGGAATGGAATATAAGAAATCAATAGACCAATCCAAGAAGCCAATCTTCTCCATCCCCTCGACAATCAAATGCTACAGGTAGTATGCAAGGAGTCAGACAGATTTGGGTACCAAAAGCACAGCTTAAGGGTAAACCAATTCAGATCTGGGTGTCTAAAACTTCATCGAAAAAACAAAAGAAGGTTCCATGGATTCGAACACAGAATCGAGTATCT
This sequence comes from Adiantum capillus-veneris, assembly GCF_014529385.1. NCBI lineage: Eukaryota > Viridiplantae > Streptophyta > Polypodiopsida > Polypodiales > Pteridaceae > Adiantum > Adiantum capillus-veneris. The sequence continues at coordinate 1,257,845 of NC_140952.1, forward strand.
CCGAGCAAGGAACCTAACATGAAATGGGTTTGGAAGAAAAAGGAGCACTTATCTTCTCCACAAACCACGAAACCAATAAATAGTGGAAAGTTAAGTCTCAACAGACTCCAACACACCATGCAGCACCAAGCCGATCGAGCTACCAATGTCGAGAATAAGCTCGACAATAGTCTAACGTGCTACCAACAGCTCAAGCAATCAGCGTGCTAAAACACCCTAATGGTACAATCAAACAAAGAGCACAAAAGCTACAAGATTTGCTCTTTGGAAGACATCCAACAGCAAACCTCAACATCGAAAACCCTTGAGTTAATTACTCAAGACCCAGCTCTTGCACATCATATTGGTTTGAATTGCATTGATCTTCATATCATGGTAGAGCCAATCACGGCTATGCATAGACACAATTGTTCAACCCATGCACGCAGTCGTCCCGGAGTGCGCCATCTAGGAGGGGTGGAAGGGTACTAAGTGAAGGGCACTAAGTACTAAGTAATTAAGGGAAATGTTTGAAGAGAGAGGAAAAAGTTCCATGTTAACGTGTGTATTTTTTGCAAAATTACCTAATAATGCCCTTATAATTCATCAACAAGGAAAAATTAATTGATAATATCTTCCCGATGAGTGTATATAGTGTATATACTATCAAAAAATCATAAAAATAGTCCTTTTTTGGGTATTTTTCATCATTTAAGAGAAATTCATTGATAATATCTTCTCGATGACTGTAAATAGTGTATATACTATCAAAAAATAGTTCTTTTTTGGGTATTTTTCATCATTTTTGTTGATAAGGAGGCTTAATAATAGAGAAATCCAACAAAAAACAATAAAGTTATGTTTTTCAAGTGATTTTCTTAATTATTGGATTTTTACTTTACTTTTTTAGAGAATTTTGCTATTTTCTTTGATTTTTTCAAATAAACATGTCAAAATTAATAATAAATAGCAAGAAAGCTCATATGGAAAAATTGAAGACATGATGGTGATCAAAAGGACAAGGCAGACAAGCACAAAAATTCTCAATGAAATCAGAAGACGGAAGCGAGAAGCCTAAATTAGGCGGCCAGGCCTACTTTCAGGGAAATTTTTGAGTCTAACATAGATTTTGCGGCCTAGTAGGATTGACGGGGGAATCTGGGAAAATTTGGTTCGGGAAGTCCAGGTATAGATATCCATTGTAGGTTAAAACCACTTCATTTCCACTTGGAGCCTTTGTAGAGAGAGATTTCGGCCTCTTCCGCGTGACATTTCCGGAGCCCACAATTGACCTTTTTCAGCGCCATCTCACATGATACATGAGGGGTAAGTTCTTTACTCGCTAATGATCCATTTTGTATGGCCGATAGCTAGTCTAAAGCCTTAGAAAAAACCCTAGAAACCGAGCAGTGCACGAAGACCTACGACCTAAAATTGACCATAGCAGCCTACCAGCTTGACCAAATCGGATGGGATTTGAACCATAGCATGCCCTAACATAATAGAACCTTTCTATACCATCAGATGACCATTTGGCTGGGGTCAAGGGGTCCCCAGTAGAAAAGTTAGGTTTTTGGCAAATGCCAGAATTTTGACCTGACTTCGCAGATGGCTTGCTAATGAGGTCCATATACAATGTATATGATTGGTTTGGTGAAATCCATCAAGCAACGCCCTCGAAAAGCAGAAAATGGATCAAAGGTTACAAAGCGTCAAATTCGACATACGAGGCCAAACTGACTCCAAACAAGCCAGAATTGGACAGGTAGCTTTACGACTATGTTACGGACAAGTCCAAAGCCTCAAAGTTGATCAACCAACGCAACATACAGAGTAATCACAAAAGAATGGTGATTTCAGAGTCGACATAGCACAAAGTGATGCCGGCATGATCAAACTTGACCAAATTCAATTTAGGACTTGTATTAGGTGTATAAAACATGTATATGTCAAAATTTGTGAGTTTTACAAAGTTTTTGTCACTGAAGTTAATAATTGCGATTATTTACTTTTGCTTGGAAATTGTCAAATCACCTCACCTATCATGTGTACACACCTATTACATGACAAAAATCAAGTATAAGCCAAAATGACCACCCATTACTTGTAAACTTACCAAAAAACGCAAAGAAGTCTTTGCAAGCCAAATTTTGGATTATGGAAAACTTTTCTTGATCCAAATCACGTCTTATCTCATACCCAAGGTCTATACCATGCCTAGAACCAATTTGTACCAAAAAATATCAATTTTGGAAGAAAAGTTAATAATCGCGATTATTTACTTTTTGGTCAAAATTGGAGAATTTTGATATTTGGCCATCAATACATCCAAAGTACATGTTGTGATAAGACAACTAGCCAACTTTGAATCAATTTGGAGTTCAAAATCTCAGATTTCCTTTATATCTACTATTTCAGAGACCTAGAGCCAAAATCTGGTACCATTTTCAACATGTGCATCCAAATGAGCGCATATTTCACTCAGAGCATGTATTTGGCATATCCTTCAAGCCTATAAAACCAAGTTTGCAAAAGGTTGAAAATTTTCCTTAGCTGTAAATAATTATGATTATTTACTTTGGTTGCAAATTTTTGTTTTGACCATACAGTTTTGTTCCTTGCTTGATTTTATGCATCTTTGCTTGTTCAAAAATTGATTTGAAGCAATTTGGACCAGATTATCACCATTTCAGTCTAAAGGGACATTCCAAAGAAAAATCCGATAAATCTTCTACCACATGCACATTTGTGTCTAGCAAAGGTGGAACTCCTTCCACTCCTTGTGGAGGTGGTCTTGCTCCATTTGGCCTTTGTAGAAGCCGTGGTTGCTGACTAGTTCCTTCACCTGCATTCATCACTGGGTAATTCAAGTTAGGTCTCCCTGGCTCCCCACGGGGCCAAGGAAAATTATACATCCCATGTCCAGACTCTCCGCAATTCCAACATTGTAAGACTCTCCTAGGTCGTGGATCTCACTCTTCAGACTTCCTTGCTTGTCCTTTTGGACCTACAGCTTGTGCAAGGTGAATTGACAAGCTGCTTAAAGATTCATTTAACTTCTCAATCACTTCCGCCGTTACCTCAGGAAGCTCCCTAGATGTTGATGCTTGTGACTTAACTTTGGGTCTAAGACCTTCTATTGGAACCTCTCCCCTTAGGCACTTGAGTTTCCTATACTTCTTGGAAGCTCTAATTTCAGCTGCATCATAGGTGGAAGGTGCATCCGCCTCCAACTTTACCTTAAGATCAGGAAGGAGTCCAGCTATGAATCTCTCCTTCTTTAGAAATTCTGCACCATCACCAGGGTTATCAACATTTCGTATCCATAGAGCCCAAAGACGTAGAAACTCTTGCTTGTACAAGTAGTAGTCATCTAAATCCTTTTGCTTATGAGAAACAATGTCTTGCCATAGTTTTTGAGTGTTTTGGGGATCAAAGAAGTATCTCTTGAAATGATTCACAAATTCCATGTAATTCCCTTTAACTTCCTCAGGCAAAGAGTCAAACCAAGTGCTAGCATCTTTCCTAAGGACCACCTCAAACATCTCTACACGTTCTTGATCAGTTAATATCCTCTTGATACGACAAGACATCTTGAAATTTTCTAAAAATAATTCTGCATCCTCTCCAGGCTCTCCAAAGAAAAGAGGGTATCTGGACATTTGGCGTTGGCTTTCCATTATTATGAAAGATTACAACACGAGTTGTAACAAGGGATACAATAGAAATTTAGAACCACTTGCCTGCAAATGAAGAAGTAAGAAAGTACCACTCTAGGTTTTCTTCTTCAGCTAGCCAAGCTTCAATGAGGTCTCGATTTGTTTGATCAAAACAAAAGGGTAGACTATTTATGAGCTCTAAGAAGGGTTGAAATTCTTAAAAGCTAAGTCGATATACAAAAATATATAAAAATTCATTTTCTGGATCTAGAAGAGCAACCACGTCCCAAGTAATGAATTGCACTTGATCTACAATTCCCAATGCATAAGCGGTTTGTATAAAAACTAGATCTTCATGCTCGTCGAAGGCTGTGAGAAAGTAGCAATTGACTAGGAGCTCCTTTCCTTCGAGTTCCACATAGTCGGAATGAGGCAACCTTCTCACAATTTCATAAACAATATCCTCCTCAAGTCCAATCAAGCTTGCAAGATTTAGAGACTCCACTTGTGCTACAAAACTCCTGGACAAAAACTCCTTAGGATTATGGTTAAATCATTCATAAGCATCAAGAGATTTACAACGTCTCTATGAACAAAGTGTCATAGAAAGTAGAGAAGGATGAGAATTTATACAAATTTGTAATCTTCTCGATGCTCTCTTTATTAAGACAAGCCCTAAATAGATCCCTATCTCCTTTGTTGAAAGTGAAAGGAAGACTATTAATAAGACGCAAATGAGGGAAAAATTCACCAAATGCGAGTCTATGAAGCATGAACTCTGGCTGCAGGTTTCCTGAAGAGTCTTCCTCAATGGTGAAATGCACTCGCTAAACACCAAATTTCACTCTATTTACCAATCTTAGGGCACACACTATTTGGATCAATGTACGGTCTTCCTTAGTGCCCAACAGCAAAAGGAAAATGGAATCCACACGTAGGACCTTTCGTCTTAGCTTCACCACCCTCTTGTTATGAGGGAGACGCTTTACTACCTGCTCCTGCAACTCAATCGGTAATAGAGCTAGATCTCTAAGGATTGAATTTTCACTGCACACACACTCCTTGTTAGAACAAATGATCGTTTTTGTTTTTGTAACAAACATGGACAAAGAAAAAGCCAACATACACACTATTTTTTGGCTGCACTTCATTTTAAAATAAAATGAACACATGTACATCAAAAGAAGTGTGGTAGTTGATGAGAGGTAGAATGACAGGTTGTGGAGATGCAAGAATTTCCCCTATTCTTTCAGCCGTTTGAACATAAACATCATAGGCTACTGAAAATGTATCTTTCTACTAAGTGCAATATTTATCCTAATATGTGGTGTGAAGTGAAAAGGGAAAATTTCTGGGCCATTATCCATGCTCTATACATAACCTAATGCCTAAAATAGAACAAAGATATATCCATCGAAACTAAGATCGTACCTAATGAGAGGCAAAATAAAAGGATTTACCGAAGCGTTTATTTCGGCTAACCTAAGAGAGCCTAAAATTCTACGAATTACGCGTTGAAATTGCAACTTAGTACTAGAAATTATGTGTACCTTTTGCCTTGCAATCGGAATGAAAGGATCATACAAATTCTCGTGATTCATGCAAACTACTTGACTATTCTAAAGATTGATCCTACACAAAACATACACAAGTTGGTTCCTCAGTGGGGGCACCAATTTGAGGCGGTCCGGGGCGGGCAATAAGAAGAGTGGCCTCTAAGCACCCTTGTAGGCTCCCGTGCTGCCTAATTGGGTTGGGGTTGGAAAAAAAAAACAAACACACACACAAACCCGCAACCTAACCCTACACAAATTTGGGGCACCACCTAGTTTTGGATGCGAACTAGGACGCGTAAAGAGAGAGAGAGAGAGAGAGAGAGAGAGAGAGAGAGAGAGAGAGAGAGAGAGAGAGAGAGAGAGAGAGAGAGAGAGAGAGAGAGTGCTCGGGTTGCTTTGAAATGTATCGGCAATGATCAAGCAAACACAATTATATATGTAAGAAAGAGAGAGAAGAGGGAGGGGGTGCTTGTTGCATTAATACCTTCTTACAAATCTGTCATGACCGATCAAAGTGAGATTAGTATTTGTTCAACATAGCTTGAGTAAATTTCACCACGACACATCACAAGAAAAGCCAACCCAATCACTGTCTTAAGGCAAGGGGAGTCCTCTCCACCCTGTCGCCCTCTTACAATATGTGGTATTTATGACTAAATTGATGACAACACCCAGACACAAGCTATCAAGAACTAAAAATATCACCAAGACACTTACACATCATTGTTGTCCATTACTTCACGTTGGAAGAGAGACAAAGTATCCAAGCTTAGTCCAAATCCACCCTCCTTGATTCAACAAATGTTGGGCTTACACTAGTAGGAGGAATGATAGATTTTCCACTCTCAATTGAATGATCGCTCTCTCTCTTACAATGGCATAGAGTTCCCGTGCTAATCACCCCTATTACAACACATGCACAAGCATATGACAATGAGCTTCCACTCAAGAGCTCCTTCTAGAGAGGTTAAGCTTAGATTCTCAAGCTATAGCATAGTGCTCTTGCTTATGGCTCTCCCTTTTTGTGCTAGCTACACCTTCCTTTTATAGCAATTTTGAGGGCTAGGGTTACTCCTCTAACCATGGTTGGGTTAGATTTTCAACACTTTTCTAATTTCTTGTGCTTGGAATTATCAAGAAGTTGGTGGGGATAGATGAAGAAGAGAGAGAGGAGAGAAGTGGAGGTGATAGGACTTTTCATACTAAGTTAGTGTTAGTAAATTAGTAGAGTTAGTATTTTTATTGATTTACAAATGGAATTGGATATTTACAATGGGAGTATCCATGTAGGATACAAATAAGGAAGAAAAAACTCTTAATAGGTAAGAAACATGGATTTCTTACAAATGTCCATGCTCCAAGTGTCTTGAGTAGGGTCAATTTTGACGCTTGTTGACGGTCCACTATCTTTGATAGTACGTTTTTCTCCACTCTTGACCTTCCTTGGGAGCCAATGTAAGCGAACATGAGTAATCAATCACCATGATGCTGTCTTTCAAGAGAAGAGGCTGAATTTTGTGGTTTTTTTTATAAATATGGGTAATATGGAAGAGAAAAAATGAGACTAGGTGGTCAATTTTGGAATGGAAGTGTGTGTAGGAGACATGAGTTCACCATGGTTTCTCTTATTCTTCAAGGTTGAGAAGAAGGTGAGTGGGGTGCAGAGAGGAGTGGTGACAGAGGTGGGGATGATGAGTGGAGAGGTGTGTGTGAAAGAGGAAAATGGTAAAGTGGAAGAGGGAGTGTGGCTGCATAGCATGGGCAAACTGGGGTCCACCAATAAAATCATAGCTCATAGCACGTAGCTCAAAAAAATATGAAAATTTTTGAGGTGAAAGTTCATTCCACGAGCTACAACGTTCTTTTGTATCACCTTTTCAAATTCGGGGAGCATGTGATCTTTAAAAATTCAGCAAAACCGACTGTTTTTTCCACTGCACAAGGTCCTTGTGAGGTCCTTCTTTGGATGATTCTTTTGAATACCTCCAAGAGTGAGCTCCCCATGGTGCATGCATGTATTCCACATACCCTTGACCTTATTTGGTAGGTCTATAATTGAAGATATTGTTGAGATCATGATATAAGTGAATAGTACAACTAAGAAAATCAAATATTGAGGGGTCTAAAAAAATATGTACATGTCAAATATAAATAATATAGGTGGAAAAAATATAAAGGGGTCAAAATAAATCTCTCTCATTATAAGTCTACCATAAAAAGATCAATATTTTTTGTGTTCTAATTTATGAGAGTAAAAGAGAATAGATGTAGGAAGGAAAAATCACAATAGTGAAAATATATACACATAAATAAAACTAGTTTTTTTGGATTTTTGTTGGGATGGAGGTACACCAAAAATAAGAGAAGCTTGCATGAAATTATTTTTATATGGAATAAAGAGTATGCAAGATGGTAAGAAAAAATATGGTAATGGTGAGTTAACGTCCATAGCATAAATAACACACCATAGGTAGAAATATTTAAATAAATACCAAAATAATTATGAAAAATCCTTTTATTTAGGCCCTATATACAATGAAATATTTACACACAAATGGGCCATAATATACTTATATTTTTTATATTTTTATATTTTATGGCTCAACTAGCCCAGTGATTAGGTAGCTGAGGGTTTTTAAGAAGATATGGGAAAAGTCCCCTAACTCACACACACCTATATACAGTGAAATGGTAGGGATAGCCACAGTGTTTGGATGATTTTGGTAGGGTGGGTTAACTCACTATGGCAATTACGAGAGCCAAAAAATGACTATCAATGCGATTGAAAGCGCTAGGCAATCCGTATATAATGAGCTTAATATATTCAAAGGCTATGATCCACAAGGGTATCTTGAGTGCCGTGTGACAAAGATGAGGCTTCAAGAAATTCCATAAGCTCGGATGATTGTAGCATTTGTTGAACTTGTGAGTGATGATTTCAAGCACGAAGTTCAAGACTATGCAAGTGTATATGCAAGCAACTAGGATGAGTTTCTATAGCTATAACACAGGTATGCTTGGAACATCAAGACCAAGAGATGGAGCAGAGTGGAAATCGATGTGACCAGCTAGAGTTGGTGTCTCCTGTAAGCCATGCAAGTGTCAACACATCCATACAGGCTAATTTAGAAGCAGTAATAGATGCATATCTTTTGCAAGATGCAAATTTATTGTATGCAGATGAAGCAGACATAGTGGAAGCTATTGAAGCATGTTTGGGTCTTGTAACCTTCGTATCTCAAGATAATGACTCTCATGATGCTATCCAAGCATCTGAAACAGCTCAAAGCGACTTAGAGGATGATGCAAACTCGTCGGCTATGATAGATGATTTGGACGCTCCTTTTGATTCGTTTGAAGATGCACATGAGTGTATATACAAGGATGAGGATGCTATGGTTTTGACAGAGGATGTGAAGGAAAAACAGGTGGAAGACGGCTATATTAGTGATGTGCTACAATCTACTTTTGAGCAGATCCAGGAACTTTTACCAAGTTTAGAAGAGTCGGATGCCTATGCTGAAGACATATACCAGGATGAAGAAGTCATTATCAATGCTTTCCTATGCAAGTTTGATGCATGTGGTACTACCCAAATGGATATGCCTAGCTGCAAAAGTGCTAATTTAGAGGGGGTGACTGAAAATCTCTTTCTTTGTGAGTATAGATCTGCTAGTAGCATTGCAGATTGTGAAGTACCTCAGCTAGACGATGTGGAAGAAGAGGAGTGCATTGACAGAGTAATATGTATGTCTTGTATATATGGGGTAGTAGATGTGATACAGATGACTCATGAAATTGTGCCTTATTTAGAGCTAGATGCAGCAAGCTTTCACAATTCGATGGTAGAGGAAGGAATGACAGATGCCGATTCTCTACATGAGGATTGGGGTTCTGCGGATGAATCTATGAATCTTCAAGATTCACAAATCAAACATAGAGAAGTGTTTGGGAATGCTATACAGGTTGAAGTGACATCAGAGGATAGAGTAGAAGAGCAAGAAACCTCTTCGGATATGGTCTGTGATTGGGGTGATATTTTTGATCTGTGTGAAGATGCAAATAAAGATGCTTCCCATAAAGTGCCTACTATACAGGGTTCTAAGAATTACGGTTGCCTGCAGGTATGCAAACAATATCTGAGGCATAAAAGGGATTTAGGTCTTGTGTCACAGGGTATAAATTGCAAGTAGGTTTGTGAGCATCTATCTACTATGGATAGGAAGTGTATACATGGTGATGCCTTGAAGCAAGAAGAGGATGCTAGCTCTATGCTGACACCAGAGTCATGTAATGAAGAAGGGTTCTCCCTAGATGAGTGGAGACATGATTCAGTTGAAGATAATTTAGGGATGGGTCAAAAAGGAATAAGGGGTGAAGATATTGTGTCAGAGAATAACTCGAAGGAGGTTTTTGAGCAGTCGGTTACAAGTGACCGGGAGCATACCTACCAGGATGATTTGGAAAGGGAATTAGACACCATATTTGAGAGGTATGCAAAGTTTTATGATGTAAAGCTAGAGAGGTATTTGGTAGAAGGTGAGAGAATTGATGAGAGGTTTACCATGCATATTTTTGAGGTTTCTCTCGATGTTGAGAAAGGCTATCTAGAGGATTCTTTTGAGAATGAAGATGCAAATTCAGACTTCTATGAGAAAGAGGTACATATGGATTTAGAGGTTGGTGAGAAGGTTGAAGTGCAGTTTCAAAAATCTTTCGAGTATATTATAGGAAGCCTGGAAGTGTTTTTTGAAGAGGAGGATAAGGAACTTATGTCTCTTCATCATGAAGATTTTGCGCATAATGGAGATTTGTTACATATGTTTTGGAGACAGATGTATATAACAATTCCTTCTGATCCGAGAGGAATTAAAAGATGCAGAGAATCTCAATGCTTAGTACAATACAAGTTTTTGAGTTACCCATATGATCCTGGAGGAGGTCATGGGATGACAGGGGATACAATTGCTTTCACAAGTTACCATGAGGCTGGCACATGCCGGAGGATGTGCATGTTTAGAGGGGGTGGATGTCATGCTGTGACATGTACATAGTGGGAATGCATGCTACAAGAGTTATCTTGTAACTTTTTAGATAGATAGTTATATTTTCTATAATGTACATATGTATATTTAAGTATAATAATACGCCTTCTATCTCATCCCATTATTTTTCTCAAGGGTAACCTATTCTTACTTTACCATCAGAAAATACTATGGGAAAAGCGTCAATAGCTCCGCCTCTTTAACTTGGGGCAAAAAGCATTGATTATTTATTTTTACTATCTCAATATCATCTCACACCCTAGCTAGATCCTATATCTAGGGTAAAGTCCAATATATATATATATATATTCTATGTATTTTTCATATTTTTCTTATATTTCTTTTTAAATAGCTACTAGGAGGGAATCAAATCCTAGTGGGACACTAGGTGGCATCATTTCAAAGGTACACTTATTTTAATGCATTATTGCATGCATGATTACAAAAAATTTTCAAGGATCAATATCATGCTTTTATATGGCATGAGGTGTCCTTTGGAATCAAATGAAAGTCTAAGCTAAGGGAACCATAGGAAGACTTTTTCTGCCAAAAATGGACCCTATTTTGATGATTTTTTTACACAAGGTTCCAATCCGAATTGGAAAACAATTTTAAAATTAAAATCGTAGCTACTGAGCTGAATTTTTGGTCCATATTTTTAATTTTTTATTTGGAGCCACGGTTGAGGAGATATGATCAAAATACTGGACCCCAGTCTGCCCACATCATGCAGGGACAGCTCATTTCCAACTTTTCCAATTTCTGTTTACACTGGCTCTTCTCTTCTTGTGTAAACCCTTGGGGGTTCTCTTCACCTATAAAAGGGTACCTCTTCTTCCTTGAAAATAACTCAAGCATTCAAGCCATTGATGAGAGGAATTCATGAGGGAGTGTGTAGTAATGCTTAATTATACTTAGCCATTAACTTATGCCTAAGCATACACTTTCTCCTAGAAGAAGACTAGCCATTCTTGCAACAAGATAACCTTGGAAAATCAACTCTAATCAAAGAAGGTCTTGCACTTGGTGTATCAATCAAAGTGGAATCATCCACTCTTCTTCTCTCTCCATCAATAATGATGCCGAAGGGTTTGTCAAGTAAGATGTGTTCTACATTGATGTTTTCTTGATTTCTTGTTGTTTTCTTTTTCATCTCTAATCCAACATATATATATATATATATATATATATATATATATATATATATATATATATATATATATATATATATATGTATCTAATCTCACCTCCTTAACCAAACCTATCTCTCTCATTCTTAGTAATTCATCCTCTCTACAAATTCTAGGTTCTCTTTGCTACACGTATATCTCTCCCCACAGTATCCTTATTGCCTACGGGCAAGAATAGGGCTTGGGAGGGAAACTTCTCATCTCTTCACTTCTCTCATATCTACATTTCTCACATACTATCCTAGATGAATAATCCACATGATGATAATTTCTATCGCTTTCACTCTGTACGATCTATTAGAATTAACGTATGGATTAGCCGTAAAATACACTTTCAACAACGTATAGTGTTTCTCTTTGGCCCAGAAAGGCTCAATGAAATACTTCTATCACCGGATCCCATCATACTACCTCTCATAGACTATAATTTTTCTTTTGATGTAAGCGTAGTTATCTTGCTATGAACCAAGAGGATTTGTACACACAATTAATCCCAATCACTAGACAAAATATATATATTATGGTAAGCACAAAACTACAATTCCAAAGAACAATTCGTAGCTTATTTGGTCAGCCAAGATTGAATGCCATTAACTCATCTATTAACCCTTTCATACTACCCATGATACGATATGACCATAGCCTTGATGTTTTCATGTTTGTGTTGTTTTGACATTCTCTTTTGTGTTCTTTCTTTGTGTGTGTGAGTGCAAGAGAGAAAGAGTGGGTCTTCTTTGATTGCACTTCTTTCCAACCCTAGTCTTCATGGTATCTATGGTTTAACTCCTTCATATAGTTTTTGTTGAGTTCTCTCACAAATTCTCACAGCCATAAGCCCCGCGCTTTCCTAGCAAGACCGCAAATTTCTCGACAGCATGCCTCCTCTTGAGCTTCGTCGATAACCTATTGTCGTTTGATCTTCTTTTCCTTTTTTTAGATGGGGTATCTGCTAGTGATCTTATCCTCGATACAAACTTTAGCATCAACCATCATCAAAATTTGAGTTTTGTCCCTTATTTTTTGGGGGGAATTTTTTTTGTGAGCTTACTTCAATGAGATTTTATTAGTAAATGGTTTATTTGTGTGAGTTTTTATCCACTCAAAAGACATGATGAAATATTTCATTACAATTAACCATAGTCACATCTTAGTCCAAAAAGATTCATCCTTTCCATATGACATCCCTCACTTCTAGATAGGAGTAAACTAGCTACAATCTAGCATTAGGTACTTCACTTTGAGTTCTAATACTAAAATAAAATATACTTAGAAGAAGGATTTGTTTTTCATTGCAAACCAACTCAATCTAATTATTATGTATATTAAGCTTTATATCTATCATAAACAAGCACAACCCTTTGTCCAAATTTCACATGCCACAAAAATATGTATCTAACCATAATAAAAAATTTCAAACCACAAGGAATAAATTTGATGAGTTTCTATCTCATCTAAGCAAATATAAGAGACCTTTCTTCACCACCTCGAATATAGTGTCCATGTACCAAAGTGCTAAGAAATAGACAATTCTTTTTGTTCTATACAATGAAATTTCTTTGAGTGTTGAATAATTTTTTTGCAACCTCTTCACCTTCCCCATGATCAATTAGAGAAAGATCACAATGCTCTTGATAGAACATAGTTAGTGCTACTGTTTCCACCTATTACACAAAAAAAATCCCTTATAATCTACATAGTATCTACACATAAATGAAAGCTAAGCTAAGATTTGACTTGTGTGCACTTCCTTGATCTCCATTCTTGTATAAATAGCTTGATTCTACATGAAGAGACATTGTTCAATGCATAACCAACCCAACCTTCCTTCCCACCTTGTGTATTTTAGAGAGGTGATTCATAAGGCTCAAACACACAAACCATCACTCATCAACCATGAAAAAGTGAGTAAAGCTAAGTATGGCATGTATTAATGATGTGCTAATCTTGTTCCATGGGGAACACTCATTCACATCTACAACTACATCTACCACTCATAAATCAGTAGGAAAATCAGTCCACACAAGATGAAAAATCATATCTGAGGGAAATAAAATTTATCCACACTGCGTATGCAACAATTTTATCTTCATATTTATAGAAATAAAATGATACTAAATAGTTGATTCAATTTTTTTAATATTGGGTACACATGTCTAAATCTAAGTGAGTAACCCTTTTTTTCTACAAGAAATTTCCAAATCAGAATGTTTTGTTCAATGTATGAATTGAAATTCAAGATAGAAATTAGATAACATGCTTAAAACCAAACTTTATCGATATTTACTGGCTTTCTTAATCGTTTCTTGGGAGCCATATCCTCCGCGGGGGGGGGGGGGGGGGGATTCACCTCTTAGGTATGTAAGTTACCACATGGGTTCAACTGAATGGGTTCATTATTGATTTTAGAGAAAAACCTATCATTTTTAAAAAGAAAAAGTGGTCATTTTATTACCTTAAGCATGTAAGTAAAGGGGTTTTTTAAATACCCTTTGAACGCACTTTATATAAATAGTTTCTTAAAGGTGCACCCCCTAAGGCTATATCTTGTTTACAAAGCATGCAAAACCAAAAAGCTTGTCAAAAATGAGATAATTTAGTTTATTAAATCTAACTTATTTTTGAATCAAGTGTTTTTGTGTGTGTGTGTTTTTTTTGAAGGGGACAAAGACCCTTCCCATCATTATATATAGTGATATAAAAAAGAAAGACTTGGCTGGCATGGGGGTCCTTTGCCTTAACACAGATGACAATGAGAAAAATATGGCCCCTTCTCCTACTACTGGCTCTACATTTAAAAAATTTAATACATTAAGAGATTCCCCCCTTCCCCCACAAAATCTCTTTTTGCTCTTCTACCCTCTTGCCTCTCATGTGCTACACAGTTTGTAGCCATGGAATCGTCAACAATAAAAGGGGATACAAAAGAACACCAAACACCATTATTGCATATGTGAGACTATGCTTTTTTGTGGGCACACTATTTTATTGATGAGCTTTCTCTCTCTAGCGTGCACACACACACACACACACACACACACACACACACACACACACACACACACACACACACACACACACACACACACACACACACACACACACACACACACACACACAGAAGCATGGCTCTCAGTTCATCTGCATGCTGGAACATGAGCTACATTCAAAAGTTGAGTCAAATGACTCTCATGCCTTCTACATGATGAGATGTCAAGCATAACATGTGCGACTCCTAGATGTTTGGCATTGACAATCATCATCACTGGCATGCCTTGGTGGATATGCATATATTTGTTGGTCATACTACAATGTACTACACCGAGTTGGTTTACTTACCCAAATGATGGAACACTTATCCATTCACCTCACTCACTAGCGGTTTACACTAGACCGTTGTACTAGTTTTCTTTTATATTGTATTTCCATGTATGTTCTTATCCTAATTTAGTGAAGAAGAAGAAGAAAAATCTTTTGTCTCTATCTCTGTGTGTGTGTGTGTGTGTGTGTGTGTATGTGTTTGCAAGAGCTCAAGATCTCTCTTCTCTGTCTTTAATATGGTGTTAGAGCTTTGTTGTGTCTAAGGAGCTTGGAGTAGCAAGTAAGAGTAGTAAAGAAAGCGATCTTGGTATTGTCGGGATTCGTTCTCAAGATTAAGGTTCTTATGTGTGGTTTGACTCCCATTTTGGAGTTAGAGTGAATTTGCATGCGAAAACGCTAAGGTTTGGGATTTTGCAAGTCTAGATATTGGAGGTACAGAAAGATTTTGTTTGGCTATAGTGTGCCATTAGGAAAGAAATGAACTCATTTTTGGGCCTTTTAGCTCTAGTGAGAGAATGCTCCTTAGCCAATAGGAAGAAGGCTAACGTTATGCTGAAAAAACCTTTTTTCGTATTTTGAAAATGTCCATGAAAACCATTTTGATGAAAATGTCACTATCATCAAAAAAGTAAGGTGCTTGATAATGACATCTTGCACAAGCGCCGAACGCTTTTTTTATGACCCGTTGTTGCTATCCTATAAAGTGAAGTACTTGTACTTGTGCATCTCGCACAAGTATCAATCACCTTTTTATGAAGTACTCGCAATTTAAATTCGAACAGATTGTACTTGATAATGATTGATAGGTACTATTTAAGACTATGAAAGAGTTAGAACCAAGAAAATAGAGGCCCTTGAGGGGTCTCTAGGACCTCTTTTTGCTTGGTTCTGACCTCATGAGGCCCTATGATTAAGATATAACAGTTTTTAAACCCACGAATGCATCCGAAACGTCCAAAAACCTTGGGATAGCTCTTTAAAACGATGAAATTTGACGTCTCTATCTCAAGATATAGCATTTTTAAGCCTAGGGCCTCATGAGGTCAGTACCAAGCGAATAGAGGCCCTTGAGACCCCTCAAGGGTACTGACCTCATGAGACCCTAGGCTTAAAAATGCTATATCTTGAGATAAAGATGTCAGATTTTTTCATTTTAAACAGCTATCCTTAGGTTTTTGGACGTTTCGGATGCATCCGTGGTATTATTTTTGTATTTTGAAAACAACTCTTATGTGTTTTTTCTCATCTCATATCACATCACTCCTTAAGATTCACCGACATGGATTTTTGTGTACACTTAAATTGGGATCTCGAAAAGCATTTTGTACGAGCATGCAATTAAGTGAAGTTTTACGTATGTACTATGAGAAATAGAATTCCAAACAAAAACTTTTTCATTTTTCATAATTACCTCTCTCTATGCTGAGTTGGCATTTCTTACAGGGCCCAAAATTGAGTCCAAGTTTCTCCTAATGCAAAAACAATTTTTGGCACTGTGAAACAATGTGAAATAGGTTCATGTTTGCAAATTGTGGCTATAGGTAGTAATGGACTATTTTTAGTAGGCTGCTCAAAAACTTCGTGAAGGGTTGGAAACATGTTGTCAAAGAATGATGGGCTTAACCAGATTGTTAGTGAGAAGCTGGACAAGAACAAATCCCATACCGTCAAAAATGCTAGTTGGTAAAGGTTATTGAGACTACATTGATGGAGAGCACAAGACATCACCATCGTTACTAGAGGAAGGTGCAAGTGTTGTGTAGATAAAGATGTTTAAAGATTGGAGCCAAGGAGCTCTGAAGGTCATGTACTCATTTTTTGTGAGTGTTCAAGACACTATGATTGGGTACATACAAGATTCTCATACTCCTAAGGAGGCTTGTGACAATTTACTATTGTTGGATGTGACCAACACAAAGGCAAGGAAGCTACATGTGAAGAGAGAGCTTAATGCTGTGCAGAAAAAAAACCTATCCATCAATGAATATTCATTAAAGATAATGAATGGTGTTAAAATCGATGCTGATGATAAAGTGGAAGTCTGTTTGTGAGGTTTTGGTCATGAGTACAAATAATTTAAGACTGGTATCCATCTTCGAGAACATTCCCTCATTTACAGATTTTGTGTTGTTATTGATTGTGGAAGAGAAGGAACTTGAGGAAGACTCTTCCATGCAGGGTGGAAACCTGACCTGTAAGCCTTGCTCAACCTTTTTCCCAACAAATACAAAATTATTCGCGATGTTGGAAACATGCAGTACATCAGCCTGGTACCTTACTTTACCATCTATCATAGACAATGGAACAACTTTAGTATGCATAATGGGATGTGTAGTATCATCCCCAGTCTCTACATAACTAGAACTTTGCAAAGTCTGCATTTTGTTAAACCATTCACCATGACTTGTCATGTAATTTGAAGCAACAAAATCCATATACCAAACATTTCCTTTTTTCCAAAATATTGTGGCTAGAAGGTTACCAGAAAGTGACCAAAAAATTGTCGGCTAGTGGCCAGTAGTCCGTTGGTGGTAGACCAAAATTCAATGGCGAGTTGGTTGATGACCGGTAGTCAATGGCATGTGGTAAAAGTCTTTGGCCAATGTTCGAGTTTTAGGCGGACTTGTCTACCTAGGGAAGGGTGCACATGGGCACGTGGGAGAGTTTAGCTTGGACTTGTCTACACAAGGGTAGCTACACATGGTCGTCTCTCATAAGAGAGGCAACCCATTAGGAGGTCCTTTTTACACACAAAAGGAAATTGGTGGATTGAAGGTTGTGTGAGTTGGTGAGTGAGAGTGAAGCAAAGCGGGAGTTTCATAAAGGGTTCTTATTCCCTTTGTAACCTACTTTTAGTTTGAAGTGCAAAGCCATTGAGTGACTAATTTCTCATGGATGTAGCCCACACTAGGTGAACCATGTATATCATGTGCTCTCTCTCTCTCTCTTGTGTTTGTGAAATTATCTCTCTGCATTAATTAAAACACTCTAATATCTATTTAGCTACACCTTTATTCCTAACAATTGGTATTAGAGCAAGGTTTTCTTGTAGCTAAAACATCTAAACAAAAGGATTCCTTGAATTGAATGGGAGTGATGACAGAGGAAGGTAAGATCAAGATCAAGAAGTTCAACAAAAAAAAAGTACCAACACTAGAAGATGCAGATTGAAGACTACCTTTACAAAAAGAATATTTATTTGCCACTTAGTGGTCATGCAAAGAAGCCCACAACCAATGGTAGATGAATATTGCATCCACCTTGACCAAAAGGCATTGGGAACAATCCGACTATGCTTGGCATCAATGGTGGACTTCAACATCTTGGAGATGAAGACCACAAAGGACTTGATGAAGTTTCTTGATGGCCTCTACAAAGAACCATTGGCATCCAATAAAATATTTCTCATGAAGGTATTGTTCAATCTAAAAATGATAGACAGTGGTTCAGATATAGAAAACCTAAATGACTTTAACACCAACATAAGTCAATTGCGTTCGGTGAAGATCAACTTCAACAATGAAGTGAGAGCACTACTAATACTATTAGTTTTGCTACATAGTTGAGACAGTCTTGTGATGGCTGTAATTAATTTAGTCTTTGGTTCAAGTACTCTTAAGTTTGATGATGTTGTGGGTGTTCTCTTGAGGGAGGAAATACAAAGGAGAAGCACAAGTGAATCATCAAGTGCTGTACTCACAGTGGAAATGAGAGGAAAGCCGAAGGAGAGGTTCAAGAGGCAAAAGGTTCATGAGCGCTCAAGGTGGGGCAAGTCACACACAAAGACAATTCTTGAGTGCTAGAATTTTAGTAAGAAGGGCCATTTCAAAAAGGATTTCTAGTCCACGAACAAGAAGGAGTCACAGTCTCAAGACAACAAGACAACGTCAGAGCCCAATGTGGCAAGTAAACTAGAGCAATATTCTCTAATTCTATCATTAGACAATGTATCTAATTCTTGAATAGTAGACTCCGGGATTTATTCCATGCGAGACCCCACAAACAACATTTCCAAGATTACACCAAAGGTAAATTTGGATATGTATACTTGGGGGATGATGAAGCTTGTGAAATTGTCAGCAGAGGTACAATTTGTGTCAAAAATGAAAATGAAAATGACTGGAAGCTAAACGGTGTTAGGCATGTTCCCTCTCTTTGCCAAGACTTGATCTCTACAGATCAACTGGATGATGAGGGTCACAAAATTATATTTGGAAATAAAAGCTGGAAGATTTCAAAAGGATCTTTGGTGGTTTCAAAAGAAGAAAAGGCTGGTACACTACAATTATGTACGATAAGCATGCAATCTTCAATTTGTGCTATAACTATAGAAGTTGACGATGCGATGTGTCACTATTGGCTTGGTTATAAGTGTCAAAGGGATTCAAATCCATTTGTCAAAAAGGCTTTCACCAAGTTTGAAAGAAGTGGACCTAGAATTTTGTGAAGATTGTGTTTATGATAAACAAAAGAGGGTAAAGTTCCTAGAAGTAGAAAATGAAAAAAAAAAAAACTTCAATTGGTTCATTTTGAGGTATGAGGTCCTGCGAGTACACCATCCTTTGGTGGTTTGTTGTACCATGTAGCTTTCATAGATGATGCAACTAGGAAAACATTGGTTTCTGCAATGAAGAATAAATCCGATGTGTTCTCCATATTTCAAAGGTAGAAAGCCTTTGTGGAAAATGAAGCAAGTATCAATCTTAAATACTTTAGATTCAACGATGGAGGCGAGTATTGCATCCAAGATTTTGAAATCTTCTATGTCAGCAATGGCATTGGAAGGCAAAGGACAACCCCAAGGACACCTCATTAAAAATGGCATTCTGGAAAGGATGAACATGACAATCATGGAGTGAGCATGAATCATGTGGCTACATGCGGGCTTGCCGCTTGAGCTTTGGGAAAAAGTAGTAAGTACATCTATGTACTTGATCAACCCATCACCCTCAACGGCCCTAGATGGAGGAACTCCAGAAGAGGTGGGCATGGATAGGTAAATTGGTGAATTATGCATTTTTTTAAGTGTTTGGATACGAGGATTTTATGCACATGGATAGAAGTCTAAGGTCAAAACTAGATGCCAAGTCCAAGAAGTGTTTATTCATTGTGTAAGGTTTCCACCTTTTAAGAATTAGGAAGGTGACTCCTAATCTGTACTTGAGAGCACCAGACCAAAAAACTCATAAACCACTATCTCAAAAGTAGCCAAAATTGGTATTTTTGGAATCTTAAGCACGACAATACTATAGCCAAAAAATTTCAGAACTCACTTCAGGCAAAAACTGACCCTGCTATTCCCATGAAAGAACTAAAAAATTGGAAACATTAAGAGGTAATTATTTCACATGGCCTAGAAGATATTTAGTCACATGGCCTAACAAGTGATTATCAAATAATTACAAGAAAAAGAAAAAAATACACCCAAAATGGAAAAATTGACCAACCAAGCTGGGCAAGTGTTAGGAGGCAACATTATGAACCTTATATAGACAAAAATAGCAGCACATGGCACTAGGGAGAGTTGGAGGGCTTCCTGAGAATTTGGTAGCTTGCTAATTTCCGTTTGTCTTGCCGCAAACCTATAAATAGACCCCTATGCTTCACATTTCCTCTCAAACTTGGAGTCTTATGCCAAACATCTCTCATGCTTAGAGAGATCCTTCACAAAAATCACTAAGAGAGCAAAAAATATAGTGGTTAAGCAAGGATAAAATTCATGGCTCCCAAGAGGACTCGAGAAAACTAGCCAACTGAAGAAAATGATAGTATTATAAAGAGGGTCAGACCCTCACATGATTGCGAGGCTGGTACAAGCAGCATGCCTACATGCAAGAGTGTTTGGGTCCCTGAGCTTCAACAGATACCTGACCATATACAGGTGGGTCTTTGTTGTGAATTAATATCATATGTAGTTCAAATTCTCTTCAAGTTAAAACATTGCATTTTTAAAAGAGAGGATAAGGGCTTAGGAAATGATAAAATTGGTCGAAAATCGGAAGGGTGTCTTCCAAGAATCAAATTGTGCAATTGTTGTAAGCTAGGAAAGAAATTTTTTTGGTTAGGATAATTGAATTAGGAAAAATATGATTGATTATCCTTAAGACAGCTTGTCGCAAGACACCTCCGACTCCTTGGTATATTTTGATGAATAATGATGGCTATAAGGCCACTGATAAGGCGGTTACGCCTATGAACAATGAGTCTCTACTACGTCATGTCTTGATGCTTCTACATACTTTAGGATACCGTTTTCTTATCCTAGGGAAGCTTCCTGGTTGTATGGGCAATTGGTTTGGTATATGGGCACCCCAAACTTTTGGTGATATTTTTCACTCCAAATCATGGATAAGGAATGGGTACCAGTTTTCAACTTAGGTGATCTTGAGACAAGAAAAATACTGGTCATGGTTATTATGGTGAATGTTTTTGGATTGACAGTACCCTGTCTTAAGTTTAAAGATGTCTATTTGATCAAAAATTCTTTTCAATACTGCTTTCAATACTTGTTTTAAAGATTCACTGTGACAGGAAGTTAAAATGAACCATTATTTTGAGTGTTGAAAGATTGTACTAGTAATTAGAAAACAAATAAGCATGTGTAAGTGTGGGGTGGTAAGTGGGGATTGACTAAGGTTGTCAATCATGAATGGGTGGACATGATTAGTCAAATAACTATTCATTCTTGCGTACTAAATGTTAGAATAATTCTTCATTGAAAGAGGAGTCCACCAACACCTGCGACTTACTCACGTAGATGGAAAAAAGAGCTGGATGAGGATTCCTAAGCCCATTTGCAGAAGTTCTAGGGCCAAAAAAGTTTTTGAACTTTTATTTTTTGACTCATTTTTTTTTGCAAGATCACAAGACTAGGTCTTTTTCTAGGGCTATAGTCCTAAGCCATTGCCAATGGCAAAGTTCTATTCCCTAGATTATTCTTACTTTAAGACCTTAGTTTTTATTAGACCTAGGGACCTGCCAAGGACCCTATCATGACCTTGGAGTCAGTGGGTTGGGGACCTCTCACTTGGTATCAAAGCATGTGTTAATTGAGATCTTAAACCTAGGAAAAGTTTAAGGTGTTAGGTTGAAATAAGTGGTTTTTGACCAATTCAATTAAAGAGATATTTACTTGAAAAGAGGGAGAGGAAGAAAGAAATATATTTGCTCCCATCTTTGCAGAAATATTTTTATCAGGCCTACAACAAATTCATGGTTTTCGAAATTAGATTCATGAGGGCATGCCTATCTCAATGCTACTCAATGTGAAAAAGCATGATGAAATGGCTAGACAAGAGATTTTCTCCTCCCACTTAGAGGATCAGCTGGTCAAGATTTTCTTCATTGATGTGGGAGAGTTAGGAGATCTTGCACATAATTTGAATAGACTCAAGTGGGTTGAAGCACGTTAAATTATTGCAGTTCACTTCTTCATTGAAACAAAAAATCTAAATGAAATCACTATAGTAAATGGTGTTCAAATATAGCAAAATCAGTGGGTCTTTGATCAGGTGTCTAAAGTAATCTTTTCAGGTAGGATTAGATGCCTAGGTGTAGGCCCTAGTTGTAGAGGCCCAAAATATGTTGTATATTTTGATCCTATATATGACTCACTTATAGTCCACAGGATTCTAGTATAGGGTCGTTATCACTCTTGTACATAGTAGGATCTTCATGAATTGTAGCATCTCTTGTACATACTATGGTTTTCATGGGTATGCTATAAGTTGTTTTGTTTTTGGTTTTTCCATTGTCTTAATTTAGTGGATTTGTTTTTTGAATATGAGATAATTTTGAAAGCATAAACTAAGCAGACATTCATTTAGTAACACTAAACTCCACTACTTAATCAGATGGTAATCCTTGCATAAATAGTCTTTATATACTTACGAAAGAGGAAAAACTATTATTAAATCAAGTCCAACTCCCTACCTTCAAGGGAGAAGGACCCAACTTAGAGTGTGATGCTGAAGCATATCTTGATACTATGGACAACTTCTTCTTAGGCACGGGAACTACTCAAGAAAATTAATCAATGCTAGGTATGTTCCACCTCAGCGGAGATGCCAAACGTTGGTGGAAACAACACTACAGAGATAATCCCACCAATAGACCATCTTGAGCAAAGATAAAGCAGGTAGTCAAAGAATGCTACTTTCTTCCTGTACACTAGGCCATTAAGAGGAATGAGTTCTTTGGCTTACGCCAACTAGGACTCTCACTAGAGGAGTACAAATTTTTGTCCTTACAACGTTATGCTCCACATATGACAATGGAGTAGCACATTTCTCATTTTTGTCAAGGACTCAATAAACCCTTGAGTTCACACCTTGAAGCTATGAGGCCTACATCAATTCAAGATGCTCTTCTAAGAGCTAAACCTCTTGCAGTTGAAGGAGTCACCTCTACAAGTAACTATAATAGTTTCAACAACTTTAGGGAAAGAGCTAGGGGAACCTTCAACCAAGGACATCAAGAACGTGGAATAGTTGTTGCAATATATATAGAGCAGACCTTCCCAAACATTAGGTGCTATGGATGAGATCAAATGTGGAGCTATAGAAATAATTATCCGAAAGATAAAAACCATGTATTTATCGTCAGAACCATTCATCAACCTCGGATAAACCAAGGAGACAACTGAAGATGTGGTAGAAATGGGGGACGTGGTAGATGAAGAGAAGAAGGAGCTTTATGCAGCCAGGGGAGAACCAACCTTAGTGAACAAGGATTCACCATAGTTAGCAATCCTAGAGCTCAACAGCACTAGGTAGTTATTTGAACCACTATGAAATAATGAGACATTGAGCTACTTGTATATGGTAATGGCACATATTATTTACTTTTTCCAAAATGCTTAAGGAAATTTAAAGTTAAGTTATTATCCACTTAAGAAACTAAGGGTAGAACTAGCACATGGGGAAGAGGTTTTATCTCAATTCTAAGTCTCAGAAAAGTAGAATTCAAATTTGAAGGAACCACCTATATCATCCTATTTTCACACCCTACGTCGGAGTTTACAATGCAATCATGGGAATGAGCTAGTTATCCAAAAACCAACTCACATTCCTTGTACATGAGGTAGACTTCCTTGAAAAATGACCTAGATATAGAAATATTAATGCATGAGACTAATTGGAAGCCAAAAACTCTTGGTATGATCCTTTGAAAACCCTTTATATATTTTTGGTCAACCAAGCTAGGGCATAGAGGGGGTACTTCTGGTTCAATGCTGGAAGCTTGTACCGAATGAAAATTTCTCAAAATGATAAGAACACATCGAGCGCATTCGGATTGGCAAAGCTAGAATATATAATACTTGTCAAACACTGATTTCTCTGAATGGTTAGTTAGATCGAGAACTCTCATGTTGACAAGGTGGATATATGGATCTTTTATATGAAATAGATTTGACCTAGTTTTTGAGATAATACAATTGGTTTGTAAAGGTTTTCAAGATGGGCTCAACACCGCGAATTTCTTGAATAAATTGGTTCACATATAGTTAGTAATGCCAAAAGTAAGGAGTTGTCAAATCTCAAACCATATGGTATTCTTGAAAAAAGACAAAGAAATTTTTAAAAAAAGTAATCAAATAGTATTTAGTCATATGAAAAGATATTCTCATAGAGGATGCTACATGAAAATCTAAAGTTCTCTTGTTGTAAATAATTCCCTAACTTCGGTTGAGATGAGGACATCTCAAATTCTTAAGTTGGGGTGATTGTAAGGTTTCCACCTTTCAGAAATTAGGAAAGTGACTCCTAAATTGTGTTTGAGAGCACCAAACCAACAAACTCATAAACCGACTTTGGGGTTACCTATGGAATTGATATTCTTGAGGAGTGTTCCCACTACTACATGGAGCACCCTTGGGGACAAGTCAAGCCTATGCATCAAGCAGTTGTCCTTGTAGAAAGAGGCCAAAACGTCAACATCATTTCTAGGAGACCATCTCTTCAATGCTAAAAATGTAGTGGACCACATCATGTAGTCAAATTTCATATTAGAATGCAAAGGAGTACTATACCAGTGCAACCAAGTCAAGGGAGAACATCTACAATGCCCATACTTATGTGTAATTGCTGTGGCATAGACCATTTGATTTCCCATCATCCCACCCTTCAGCTAAATTGAGATTACCAATGGGACGCCAAAAACTATACATGTGGTTCCCATAACAAATGCACTCACCTGAGTGATGTTCCAAAATCAAAATTATATCCTAAAGGAGAGAGATGTTGCATAGTCACCCAAGTAAGGAAGAAGAAAATGTGAAGGAAGAGATTGTTAAAGGCTACAAATTCAAACACTAGTTCAAAGACCAAGATAGTAACCGATGATAACCTTGTATATATGAAAAACCCTAAAGATGATTCGAAATCAATTGAGACCATGGAAACCAAGATGATCATCATCATGAAGGAAAAATCCAATGGGGATAACCTTGAGAGTAAGTCAAGAAAAGACACCACTAGAGGAGGACATAAGGAAACCATTCCTATACCACCAATGATTCAATGTGTGTCTTCAAGGCTAACCAAAAGGGACAAGAACCTGCAAGAGTAGCTACAAGGTCCAAAACTAGTATGCCTTCATTGCCAAGCTTTGGATGAGGCATAGCAAGGCATGAAGTTGGAGAGTGTAGGAGGTAGTCATTGTTGGTGTCTTGAGATATTGAAATACATTGTAGCACACATTGAAGGAGGGTGTAGGATGATAGTGGAACATGGTTTGTCTCTTATTTGTTGATTTTTGATAGAAGTATTAGACATGGAAGTTTACAGGAGGTGAGAAAAGATCCATGTGGATATGTGACTTGGGTAACTGGGAGGCATGTAAAAAAAATTTGAATTTTCTTGAATTTGGAATAGGATATGATCTTGAAGAATTCTTGATAAATGGTATTGTGGTAGCGTAGCTGGTTGCTGCAATGGATTGTTCATTTCTCTTGATGTAATTGCAAGACATCTAGGTAATGTAGACACACTAGTATGTCCATAAGTCTCTAAGCGACAGTACCTGTAGCTATTGAACCATAACATTAAAGATGCTTGAGAAGTAGTTTAATACACAAGAGAGACATGAATGAATAAAAGATATTATCGTAGAACAAAGATTGAATTTCATTGCATGCTATATCTTTCTATGGTGTTCTAAGTAATACTATTTTTTGCAGTTTGGGGATGTCCTTTCAAATTATTGTATCCTTTGGTGGAAGTTGTATCTTGAGTAATTATCTCTTGTGCTTCTAGTGCAATAGCAGTGCTCCTATCATGTGTATTGTGTAGTATTGTAAATGCAAAGTTTTGAGAAAACGGTGGGAAAGATGACATGTCATGTCTCATCCATTTTGGTGGATTTGTCATGTGCGCCCTTTTACTAGCTTCAAAATCGAATGTCATGCCTATATAAACACGGTTATTGATTTTGCACCTAATAGAGTACACTATGTAGCTCTCTTCGTTTGTCGTTTTCTTTTGGGAGTTGGAGCAACGTCGAAACGGACTGCTTCCTCTTGTGAAGTTGTTATACTATTGGGGAGCTCCTTGTTGGTATCGATGTCATTGTCTTGTACTACAATGGTGCATCTAGTTACTATTCAGTTACATAATTCTATTCTTGAGGGGGTACAAAAGCTCACCATATAGCGGTTCAAGTTTTCAAAATGGATCGGTCGTGTCCCCAAACCGGGCATCGAAAAGGTCTCTATTAAAATGCCATGTGAATTTATCACCGGTTAAGATTGCTCTCGTTCCCTCTTGAATTTGCTTCCAAACTCTTTAACATGTTTGAAAGTTCCTGGCTTGCTGTATTTTTGTCGAGGATGACCAATTTATCAAGGGAAGTTTTGTAACTGTAGTGAAGCATCTCGATTGCGTAGGTTGTGATTCCTGCATTCTTTGTGTTCAGTATTTCCTGTGCTTCTGTGTCTAGCAGTAGTTTGGTTGACTCATCAATCTGAATGCCCAAGGATAGCAGTATCTCTTTTTTATGATCCTGCAAAAAAAAGATAGAGGTTGTAAGAGCAACCAAATTTGTTAATGTTTAGTGTTTGTAATACAAGAATACGAAGAGTTTGAAGTACCTGTTACCAACTTTAGCTCGTTATTTCTATATTCTTTGTTCCGGTTGCTACATTTGTTGATGTATGGGTGGAGGAGTTGAGTCATGCGGAACCCTTCAATGAATGCACCGGGGGCCTTGCCAACCATATTTGCTAGTCGCATTTGATTGAAAATGGGTATACGTGAGAACTGTTTTTTGGTCTTGAGGTAGCTGTGATGTTGATGAACCTATCAAATATCTGAATGATAGAGATGTATCATGATTGAGTGCCCTGAATATTGAATAGCAAAAAATGTACCTACAAAATAGCTTAATGGAAGGAATGGTTACCTGGTCGGTGTCCATGAGGAGATGCTGCAAGATGTCGCTTGGTGTGAAGAAAATCTGCATCCAAGAATAGTCGTCAGATAATTGATTGTATAGTTTACGCACCGAATGAGATGAAATACCCAAATAAATAGAGCACTTGTTTGTCAAAAGGAGATGGGAAGTGTCTAACCATTGGGGGAGTATTTCACTGGCTGGCCATAACATCCTTGGGGTTGGAATGTTCGGTATTTTGAGGTGGTGTCTTTCTATCACACAAGAGAACATGACGTATACCAAGCCTGGGGTGAAAGCTTGTTTTATAATGAGGATGGTTTTCTTTGATATTGTCGCTCCTTGAGATTTGTGTCCAGTGATTGCGTATGCGAGTGACAAAGGGAATATGCTTTTGTGTAACCATTTGTAGTTGATAGACCTAGTAGCGTGCTTAGTCCTTTGTATTGTCATGGTGACGCCAATGGAAAGTAACATTACTTCTATAGCAGCAATTTGACCTGTGCAGTTGTATGAATAAGGAAGTGTACAACAGATAGAGCCGTTTGCTGCACCTATAGCCAAGTTAATACTCTCTGTAATCATACATATAGCCCCAATTGCAGTATTGTCCATCTCATGGAAAGCATTGTCTTCAAGCCATTCCTGTAGTAATGGCTTGTCTAGAGCATTGGTCTTTAGTGGAATGGCAACTATATCTAATGGCGAGAAAGACTTTTGTAGAATCTAGTTGTTGTACTTATATACATCTTCCCTATGAGTGCATATCAGTGTAGTTGAGTTGTCGATTACTTGTAGGAGTTTAGTTTTGTTAATTCCACATTGTGCATCTCTGCTATATGTTGTTCTGCCAGCTGCTTGACACATATCGTATCCAAGAATTGGACGTATATGGGGTCTACGGCATGGAAAACTGAGAAGGTCATGTTGTGGGTATTGGTTGTAGTGATGTATGCTGAGTTTTGTATATTGCAAACATGGCATAATGGCTCTTGGTGATGGCACACTGGAGGAAGTTGCACCAAATCGCCAAAAAGCAAGATGAGCTTTTGACTGAATGGATCAAGAAATGTTCCATTACTGATGTTAACTACCTGGAAAATGATCATATTGAAGATTGTACTTGTTAGCATTGATATCTCGTCTATGATAATGACGTTGGAATCATGCATGGCGACAAATCTTTCATCTATGGGATGAATTTCTTGCAAAAAGTGATGTCTGGAACAAGGAATCCTAGATTGATAGTGGATTGTAGTTGCCAGGCTACTGAGGTGGGAAGCGCTGCTCTAGTTGATGCAGTGAGGATAACAGTCTTATTATTTTTTATGAAGCTTGAGGTGAAGAATTTTATGAGGAATGTTTTTCCACATCTTGGAACGCCTGTAATGACATGGAGGCCATTACTTAGGCCTGATATACGATCAAAGATTGTTTGCTATTGTGAGGTCAAAACTACATTGTCTGTCTCATTGAATTCCTACAATAGTTTTAGCATCCTAGCACGACTTTGAGATACTCCTGGATCAATTGTGTCATTCAATGTACAAGTGAGTGGATTTTCACGATTGAGGATGAACTTTTGTTTTATGGTTTAAAGTGTGTCCTGTATTTTTGGAGACGAGCATATTGTGTTGGGTGTGCTTATTTATATACATCTCCAAGTCATCATCATTAAGAATCATCCCACGGATTTTGTATTCCAGGAAGTAAGAAGAGGGTGTGTTGCTTGGTGACAGTAGCTCCATCTCATTTCTAAAGGGAAGTTTTTGCAATAACACATTGAAGAAGAATCCCTTTGTTTGATGGCCAGGATCATATTCTATGAATCTGATGAGGTGGTGTTTCTCTGTGATGTTGTTGTTGTACGCATCACGAAAACTCACTACAGGAGTATGTTCTTGTGGCTTAAGGATTTTGTATCTTATGTGGTAGTCATAGAATGTAATATTTTCAAGGAAAAATGGCCTTGCACAATATAAATAAATTGGATGCATGACTATAGTTTGGTTGCGAGATAACAACCTTTGTCAAAGTGATGGTGGAGAGGAGTCGATGTATTCAAGTCGTTCACTCCTTGTGATGATTGGTATCTTTAGACAGTTGATTGCTAGATATTGGCATTGATAATATAGAGGTTGCAATTATTTGAATCTTGACTTTGTCCAAGCCGTGAAGTCCAAGACTTGTTGCATCATCTGTGGACAGGTTCAATTTCCCAAGGGGTTCCGATTTCATTGCATACTTGAGAAGGTAATGCAATATAGATGAATTTGTGACTCTTTGAATAATCATGTGTGCTTTCCATAGGACCAAGGCAGTGGGATGGTATGGGACAACATTCTGATGGTCATACCCAGGACGGTAGTAAAGCCATTTAGCAGTGCAGGCATCCATAGTAGAAGTTGTCTTGTATTGTGGTTTGAAAGGGAAGCTGTATTTTCACACTCTAGTTGATCCCATGACTCTGCAACAGTCTCTGGATCTGCGTATTTGTTTTGTGATAATGAGGCATTAGGAAGAGAATGGAGTCTAGGAGGGCCTCTTTATTTGGCAGTTTAAGGAAGTCAAACCTTTAGTATTATGAAAGTAATCAAAGGATAGCTTTTGAATTCAAACAGACAAAACGGTTAGTTTATTTGAATTCAAAGTTTCCCCCCAAAATGGAATTTAAAATCTAGCGGGTAGAACCATATCATGTAGCATATCTATGGAAAGAGCTCGACACGTAGATTGCAGATTTTTGATCTCCGCTCAAATCGGAGATCATATGTAGGAGTTATGGAAGACCCAAAATCATAAAATTGTACACCTCCTTTTTTAGGGGGAAAGTACATCCTTTGACCACTCTTACACATCTCTTAAACACCCACCATTCTTGCACACATGGCGTACACCTATTTGTCAAAATGTTAATCACCTCCATAAGCTCATGGCAAATAAAGAGGCCCTCTTACACCCCATCCTCTTCCTAATGTTCCGCAGCTTGGTGGTGAAGATGTCTTGTGATTCTGCTGGTATGTATGTAGAAATCTCGTTTGTATCTCGGCACAAATCTTCATTAGAGATCCACATTATGATATGTGCATGCAATGAGCCCCAATTTTGCACTTTGTGGCACACCATGTGATGCTCTATGTTAGCAGTGGCTAACACAGGCTACACCAATTATGCACCAAGTTGTAGATGTGCTATAGTGCACAATATTTCCTTTTCATTGTATAGGGCCTTGGGCTCATGTAGGAGTTCCAAAGTTGTATGAGTCTAGGCTAGAGAGCTCAGCTTTATTCCATAGTTGAAGGGTTTGAGGCCCAAGGCTATAAAAGATCCCTATGCTTGATGAGTAGTCATTCTTGGGTGAGTTCTCCTCTTTGTAGAGTGGATGGTCATGAAGCTCATGGGCTTCCCACGCCCATGTAGCTCTTGATTTCTAATAATCAATTACACTTTCTTTCTTATTAGTCTTCTTTGTTTGATTATGTGGAGTGAGATTGTATTAGTATGATGGTAGATCTTCTAATCCCTTTTTTGAGTTAATCTATTCTATCCACACCATTGGCCATGGTGTGTGATGTTGAGATGTCGAGCTCTACATCTTGAGTTGGCATCCACTACGGGTCTTGTCCGCTTACGACATTTACTCACTGGCGCGTTAGGTGATCGACACGGAGGATCTCTGCCAGTGATTCTACAACTGGACTACACTTATAGTGCCAACCTAGTACGCTTCTAGCGAGTTCACACTTAGTGACCGCATGTACATATGTGCTACTTTTTTTTTAGCACTTAGTCATTGTGTACTCTCTTTTCTGTACGAAGAAGAAAAAGCTTTCCATATCTGTGTGCTTTGTGCTTGTCTTGTGTAGCTCTCTTGCATCCTCTTTCTTTACATGGTATCAGAGCCTGGTGCAGGCAAGAGAGGCTAAGAGAGCAAGAGCATCACAATCCCTTCGTTTGCAATCCATGACCAGATGACGAATAGGTCTCCAAAGTGCAGTATACAGAGATTTACTGTACAAGTACAGTGGTTGTATGTACGCTTGATTGTGGACACTCGTTGAGTGTAGAAAGCGTTACAGGTATCACGATAGCAGGTTCAGCAGATTTGTAGGTTTTTTGTACAAGTTTCTGAATAGGTCTCCAAAGTGCAGTATACAAAGATTTACTGCACAAGTACAGTGGTTGTATGTACGCTTGATTATGGACACTCGTTGAGTGTAGAAAGCGTTACAGGTACCACGATAGGAGGTTCAACAGATTTGCAGGTTTTTGAAGATTGCAACTATTTTGTCTTAGTGCTTCTAGATGTCTGACGATTTCAGTCAGATTGTCACTGAGAAGCTTGAGAAAAATAACTACCCTGCATGGCAGTTCAGAATAACAAATTTCCTAAAAGGAAAAGGTTATTGGGACTATGTAGAAGGAGACAATGAAAAGAAAATAGATATTCCCGAGGCAAATGCTACAGCAGAACAAAGGAAATCTTTGAGGGACTGGCAACAAGGCTAGAGCAAAGTGATGTATTGGCTTTCTATGAGCATCACAGATGGCATGATGGGCTATCTACAGGATGCTGAAACCCCCGCCATTGCATGGAAAAACTTAGGCAGAGTGTTAGAGGTGAACACCAAGGCCAGGAAGCTTCAACTAAAGTCGGAGCTAAATCAGGTTAAGAGGAACAACCTCTCCATCAATGATTATTCTTTGAAGATCAAGAGTATCATCGAGGCTCTTGGATCTATTGAAGTCTCAGTGGAAGATGATGACATTGTCTGTGCATGCTTGGATGGTCTAGGAGATGAGTATGTACATTTCAGGTCTTCCATGAATACAAGAGACGACATCCCCGTGTTCCAAGATTTGATTTCTATGCTTATTCTTGAGGAGAGGAACCTTGACACATCTTCTTCTCATGGCAGAAATAATTATGAATAGGCCTTCTATTCTAACTCCAACAGAGGTAGAGGTAGAGGCCGTGGTCGAGGCCCAAGGTTTTGCAGGGGCCAATTTCAAGAAGTTCAATCAAATCAAAACAATACAGGTGGCAGGGGAAACCAGTCTTAAGGCAGGGGGAGTCAAAGAGGTCGTGGTGCAGGATCAAGTAGGCAGCAACATATTGCAAATAGCAGAGAATGTTGGACTTGTGGTGAAAGAGGTCACATGTCACGTGACTGTCCAAAGGGAAAAGCAAGTGGAAAGAGAGAACAGGGCAACTATGCATCTACTAGTAGAGATGCAGATGACAACAAAAACGAGCGCATGTTTGTTATGCAGCATATAATGAATACAATGACTGCAGATAATTCCACCCAAGATGATGTTTGGTATGTGGATTCAGGTGTCTCTAATCACATGACGTCTCGTGGAGAGTGGTTTAGAGATATGCGCAAACCAGATGTGTCAGGCTATGTGCAGACAGGAGATGACACAGCTCACCCCATTGCTCATGTAGGGGACATACCTCTAAATACAAAGAGTGGGAAATCAAAGTACTTAACAGATGTACTTCATGTCCCAAACATTACAAAGAATCTTGTTTCTGTTGGAAAAATGGTTGAGCAGGGTTTGCAGGTTCTCTTCAATCCCAATGGCTGTTATGTAGAAGATTTCCAGAATGGCTGTAAGCTGATCACAGAGGGAAAATGTGTGGGCAGAATGTTTACACTGAATGTAGACATGCCTGAGGTAAAAGCTGCATTATTTACACAGGGCACAGGTGTTGTGGCTGATGTTGACATTTGGCACAAACGCATTGGCCATGTCAATGAGCAGAGATTGTGCGGCATGCAATCAAAAGAGATTGTAAAAGGTTTGCCCAAATTCAACGTCGATGGTATGCATAAAGTGTGTGCAGCATGCCAGTTTGGAAAACAGTCAAAGGGCTCATTTCCACATGACCGCAATGTATGTAACAAGCCACTTGAGGTGGTGCACACAGATGTTTGGGGTCCAACCGATACTGCAAGTATACATGGTTGCAGGTATTATGTCTCTTTCATTGATGACCATACAAGGAAAGTATGGGTCTACTTCATGCGTAACAAAAGTGAAGTGTTTGGTCACTTTCAAGACTTCAAATTCATGATTGAGAAGGAAAGAGATATGCAAATCAAGACATTGAGGTCAAATGGAGGGGGAGAGTACTTCTCCAATGATTTTTCATATTTTCTGCGAATGCATGGTATACGCAGGCAGTTTACATGCAGATATACTCCACAGCAGAATGGGGTCGCAGAAAGGAAAAATAGGCACATTCCAGAGGTTGCACGTGCATTGATGAATGAGAAGAACATGCCTCATCATTTATGGGCTGAAGCTGTAAATACAGCTGTGTACATTATGATCAGGACACCTACACCTGCGGTGCATGATGTAACACCTGAGGAAAAGTTTACAGGTACAAAGCCTGATTTGGCACAGTTGAAAGTGTTTGACTGCATACCTTACGTGCATGTACCAGATGAGTTGCATAGGAAATTGGATCCTAAAGCAGAGAAATGTATTCTTATGGGATATTCCCTTGAACAAAAGGGGTACAAGTGCTACAATCCTACTACACAAGAATTACGAGTGAGCAGAGATGTAGTCTTTGATGAGATGAGCAGTTGGTACAGTAATGCACATGGCACTATTGGGCTGATGTAAAAGATGATGTGGTTGTACAAAATGTGAGGCCACAGTCACAGGTTTTGAGTGGACCACATGAGTCCTCTTCTCGTGGCTCTGTTGAGAAGCCATGGAATGGTAGACTATGTATGCAGGTTACTCCACCAGCAGGTACAGGGAATGTATCACAAAAAGGAAAGGAAAAGGTTGATGAACCTCCCTTTATGGCTGATGCATCATCAGTTTTTTCACATGTAGACATGGATTCAGATGGTTCTGAACAAAGTCTTGATGAGGAATTTGGAATTTTGGCTGTCAGGACACCTGGTGTAAGGAAAGTACAAGAAGATGCTAGAGGGCAAAGGAGTGACCCTGGACTGCGCAGATCTAACAGAGTCAGAAATCCAATTCAAAAATTGACTTATGATGGGTATCTAGCGCATCACCAAGCCTACATGGTTAAGGTGATACAGGATGTGAAGCCCACATGTTTTGAGGATGTAGTTGGAAATGTGCATTGGGATGACACAATGAATGAAGAGATGGCTGCATTGGAAGCAAACGACACATGGGAGTTGGTGCCATTGCCAAGTGCCAAGAAAGATATTGGATGTAAATGGGTGTATAAAACCAAGCATAAGGCTGATGGTAACATTGAGCGTCACAAGGCAAGGCTGGTCGCAAAGGGCTATGCACAGACGTATGGCATAGACTATGAGGAGACCTTTGCTCTAGTGGCAAAGATGACGACTGTGAGAGCTGTCATAGTAGTGGCTGCATCTAGAGGATGGATTATGCATCAAATGGATGTAAAGAATGCCTTCTTGAATGGTGAGTTGCAAGAGGAAGTGTATATGGATCAGCCACCTGGTTATGTCGATCCAGGTTACCCAGATTATGTATGCGACTTCTCAAAGTTTTGTATGGTTTGAAGCAGGGCTCTAGAGCATGGTATGACAGGATTGCCAAGTATCTTGTCAGTATTGAGTTTAGGAGAGCTCATGGTGATCATTCACTCTATGTACGTGAGAGTGATGTGGGGATTGTGGTCATTACCATATATGTAGATGACCTTATTATTGTGGGTGACAATGCTATGGAGATTGACCATGTAAAGGGTCTTCTCAAACAGGAGTTTGAAATGAAAGATTTGGGTGAGTTGCGCTACTTTCTTGGCATTGAGGTGATCAGGACTCCAGAGGGTGTATGGTTGTCGCAGAGATAGTATGCTTTGGACATGTTGTCAAAGTATGGTATGGCTGATTGTAAGCCAATTTCTATTCCCTTGGATGTGAATGCAAAGCTGAGTGCAAAGAAGGGTGATGTTGTTGAGGATGTCAAGATGTACAGGAAGATTGTGGGTAGTCTAATCTACTTGACTATCACAAGGCCAGACTTGAGCTACACAGTAGGCTTGGAGAGTCAGTTCATGCAGCTTCTGAGGAAGCCACATTTGGATGGAGTACGATGCACAGTTCGGTATGTGCAAGGGACTCTTGACTACGCATTGTTCTATGCAGCAGATGCGCCATTAGCATTGTATGGGTATACAGATGCAGATTGGGCAGATAGCATTGTTGATAGGAGATCTACGAATGGCTTCATGTTCTCCTTTGGGAGTGTTGCTGTTACTTGGAGCAGAAAAAAGCAGCCTACGATTGCTTTATCGAGCACAGAGGCCGAGTACAGAGGTGCAGCAGTTGCGGCGTGCGAGGTAGCTTGGCTACATACATTACTTGAGGACTTGGGAGTGCAGGTGGACCAGCAGATTTTCATCCATTGTGACAACCTCAGCAGCATGCAGTTGGCTAGGAACCCAGTGTTCCATGCCAGGACCAAGCACATAGAGGTCCATTACCACTACGTTCGAGAGCGAGTGTTGGCGGGCGACATCGACTTGGTCTACGTCAGCACAGAGGAGCAGATAGCGGATATCTTTACCAAGACCCTCTGAGCTGAGAAGCTTCGACGTTTCCGGACTATGCTTGGACTCTGCAACATGCAGAGCTTGAGGGGGAGTGTTGAGATGTCGAGCTCTACATCTTGAGCTGGTATCCACTACGGGTCTTGGTCGCTTACGACATTTACTCACTGGCACGTTAGGTGACCGACACGGAGGATCTCTGCCAGTGATTCTACAGCTGGACTACACTTATAGTGCTAGTCTAGTATGCTTCTAGCGAGTTCACACTTAGTGACCGCATGTACATATGTGCTACTTTTCGTTTTTAGCACTTAGTCATTTTGTACTCTCTTTTCTGTACAAAGAAGAAGAAGCTTTCCATCTCTGTGTGCTTTGTGCTTGTCTTGTGTAGCTCTCTTGCATCCTCTTTCTTTACATGTGAGGGCTATGCCTTCCTTGTCTTCATCTCTCTCTACAAGGTGCGGTTAGTGTGTGTGCATATGTAGTTGCATTGAGGGGTTTTGCCGGAATGGACACACTAATGCAGAGTGGGTATGTTAATTGCATGCTTGTGTAGTTATGAATAAGAGTGATTGATGTGAGAGATTAATTTCAGCCACATGATTGTGTGCAAGTGATTAGTAAGTAGGAATGTGTTGTTGATTAGAGGAAGCCCTTTCCATGGCTTCTCTCTATGATGAGTAGAAGGATCCCTTGAATCCTCTATGTCTATACATCATAGGCTCGTGCTTCCATGCCCTAGCCGGGTTGTCGATCCACAATTTGATAATTTTGTGGGTTGCAATTAGATAGTGCTACAATTCCTCCCTATGTTTGGCACCGTTTCTGGGGATCGATAACCTAAGCTAGTGAGTTTAGAATGTGTAGAATAGAGTAATTTCACTACTAATTTTGTTGGTTTTTGAGTG
Source organism: Adiantum capillus-veneris (assembly GCF_014529385.1). Taxonomy (NCBI): domain Eukaryota; kingdom Viridiplantae; phylum Streptophyta; class Polypodiopsida; order Polypodiales; family Pteridaceae; genus Adiantum; species Adiantum capillus-veneris. Next base: position 1,294,420 of record NC_140952.1, read on the forward strand.
TATGTAACTCATTTCTTGGTTTGATTTGATGATGTTGTGAAATAAATTGATGTTAATGTTGAGTTACGAATACTCCAAACCCCCAATTTCACTAATTTCATGTTAACCCTTACTAATTTCACTTCTTTCCATGCTAGTTTTACTAATTTCATACTAATTTCTACTGATTTTGACTAACCTTGCTAACCTGACCACTAACATTTGAAGTGTAAAGTATGTGAAATCCCCTTGCAAGAGGAGGAATCATCACTTTAATCAAGTTAATTGTACCAATTTATGCCTAATTTGATGATTTGAGTGTTTGATTTTGACCTACAATTTTTGAGCCGATTTGATGGTGCACACACTTGTGTGCAATGATGCGACTTTGTGTGGAGCAAAGGAATAGCTTGGAGTGTAATTATGATGTAAATGCACTCACTTGTTATGTCAATTTTTGATTGATCAATGTGATTCAATTTGCTAAAATTAGGTGTGTAACACAAATTGACCTACACTTTGCACCTAATTTGATACACTTGGAATGAAATTGATAGTAAAATTGTGACTAATGAACTTTGTGTGTATCCAAATAATGCTTAATTTTCATTAAGAATTCATGTGTGTGCATAAAAAACATTGTGTGTGTGCACAAACCAAGGAGGAAAAAAACTGTCAAGAATTTAAAGTGTGTTTGCACCTAATCTCGAATGTGTGCATACATAAAAATTGATGGAATTGATAAAACATGAGTATGTAATCATGTAAATGATGTGTATCTTAGGCTAATTCAATCATTGGATAAGCTTAAATGCCAAAAAATTGGGCAAAAATTGAGTGTATGTGCCCATCCATAACCACTTGATTTTCAATGATTGTTGGTTAATTGGGACACCTAAATGGTTTTTGATTATGGAGTATTCATGAAAACTGTGTGCAATCATTAGGTATAAGCCTAAATTCATTTCCAATTGAGAAAAATTCGATCATTTGTGCTTAATTTTTGAGTGTGTGCATTGCTTGATTGGGTAAAAATAGTGGAATTTTTAGAAATTGAGCATGCATACATTCATTTATGCTTGATTGAGTTTGCAATTATATAATTTTTGCATAAAATTTTTGTCTAAATTTACATGTGTATGCCTATTCAATGGCATGTGCAATCAGGTGCTTGAAGGAATAATTGGTATTTTTTACCAATTATGATTATTAATTTGGCCTAAAAGATCGTTGTATATGAGATTGATTGACTTTGGATGATTCAATTGGTACCCAATTGAAGATGATTTTGTGTAATACCATTGTCATGTATGTCTAATTGATTGGAAATTATAAGAATCTCTATGATATGTGCATTCACCAATACCAAAATCAAGCATGTGTAGCCTCACAAGCCAAAATGACAAATCCGATTGGATTTGAATGATATGAGAAGGGAAAAATGGTAAATGGAAGATTTGATTATGAATTGGATCTTAATTAATGAGGAAATTAGTGTATTCATTAACGACGTATGCATCTTCCAACATCTCAATTTTGATTTTTTTAATGCACATTTGGATTCCCAATACATATGTTCAAGAAGATGCATCGAATTGAAGCAAAATTAATGAGGTTTGCGAGATAATGTGCAAAATATTTGACCAATTTTCAAATATGCATGGTTTGATTGGTATGCTTGATTAAGTGAGCTAGTTGTGGTGAAGGTTTCATGTTGGCAGGTTATGAGAAACCAAGATGGGCAAGAGTTTAAAGTTATCGAATTCAAGTCAAATTGAGGGATGTCTTGGTGCATGATTGAAAGCATCGAACATGGTTTTGATCAAGGAAAGTCACTAATGTTTGACACTTTAATTTTATTGCATGAACATGAGTAATTGCTAGACAAGGATGTAGCATTGGCACTGTGCCATTTTTGGCTCTTTGAAGGAACACCTCATTAACACATACTCCTCTTGTTGACCATGGGAACAAGCCCCAAGATGAATTTAAAATAAAAATCAAAATACAAAAAATAATAAAAAATAAATAAAAATCTCCATGCTTACTTATGGCTAGCATGGCGTTTTCGCAACCCCCAAGCGGCCTGCCTTGCGTGGCCTGACCCACTCACACACACGCTGCACCGTATGCTCTGGCTCAAACACACAGACGGAGTGACGGAGTTGTAGCTCCCGATGAGTCCACCCCGCCTTGACTCGCTAGCAGCAAACACACACACCCCACCCATGCCAATTATGGCGCATAAAAGCTAGCCCACTCACCTTGGCGTTTTGGAACACAACACACACACACACTACTCACACAAAGCAACTTGGAAGTTGCAGGTCTGGAAACCCGTTTACACGTTGCTTCGACCCCACTTGGTTGAGGCTTACACTGCACCACACGCACATAAGGGCCACTTCTCCCTCGTCAAATGGCCTCTGGCTCTTGGAATGGCGTGCATCAACACACACCTACACATGCTACCCACTGGCCCAGTGCCAAGAATGGCGTAGAGACTACACACACACACACACACACACACACACAATCACATCATCCACACCAAACACTCTCTCTCTCTCTCTCTCTCTCTCTCTCTCTCTCTCTCTCTCTCTCTCTCTCTCTCTCTCTCTTTTTTTGCATAAGCTGCGGTTCAGACTCCAGAGTCTAGTTTTTGAGTTAAAAATAAAAAAATAAAAAATCACAAAACAATGATTTTAGGTGGAAAAATAAAAAAAGATGGAGTTGACTCCCACAAGATCTCCTCTCTCACCTTCAAAAACCATACGGCCTTGTGAAATTAACCATAATGGTGATGCTATCACAACTTAAAAACCGTTGGACCTTCAAAACTTGCAATTGAGAATTCCGTTTTGATTTTTTGAGATGAAGTGCAAATAATACAAAGAGCTATACATTGACCTTTTGAAGGTATTTTGCCAGGAATAGTCATTGTGTCATTGAAGGGAGATCCATTGACAATGAGATTTCGCATCACATTGATTCGTATCAAGCTCAATAGATCTTATGCTAAATGTGTTAATCAATCAATGTTACTAGATACAAGCATATTGGCACATCTATGGTGCCATGAGTTGAGGTTAGTTTCATAGATCGCATTAGACTTCAGATGCATGTGATCGATCATGAACCTTTTTAGTGCTTACTTTGAATGATAATATGCTTTCATGCACTAATGTTTGAGTTCTTCTTGGAAGGAGTAAGGTAAATGGTTTGATGATCTTTTCCATTTGCACCGAAATTCTTGGCGTGTGCACGGTTTGATGCTCAAGTTCATTGGCATTTTCATTGCTTTGCATGAGAAAATATTTTTGGCAAGCACATGAGCTTCATTTGAAAGCTACATTGACACTAAATTGAAGCTTGGTTGAGAGAGTGCATTAAAGTTTGTGTTTGGCATTGCTCAATACTTTTTTAGTGCTTAAGGTGTATGCAAAAATCATGGCATAGCACTAAATTGGATGTTTTGAATGACCATGAGTGAGTAGTAAAATTTTGGGCTTGTGATTGAGCGTTCTTCTCGTGCTTGGCTTGATTGAAGTTCTCATTTGCGCTAAAATGGCAAGCTCTATTTGACATGAATGTGAGCTTCAAGAGGGTTGCACTAAATGATGAGTTGTGATTGCTTGGCCGGACTTTGTGCTAAAACTTAACATTACTTGTACATTTTGGTGCTTGAACATAAAAAATCATTGGAAAGCACTAAAATGAAGCTTGTTTAATGGCCAAGAGTGAGCATGAAATTTTTTGGCCTTGTGGTTGATTGTGCATTTTTAGTGCCTACTTTGATTGACAAATGCTTTCGTGCACTAACAATTGAGCTTTGTTTTGAAGGGGTGTGGCAAGACAGCAAGAACTTTCATTAATCCAAGAAGGGGTTTGCATTGCAAAATATTGCAAAACTTGGCTACTTAGAGCCATTCCATCTCTGTGGAATAAAAGTTGTATATATGCTAGCTCATAGCTTGGCAAAAAATTAAATTTTTTTCATTTTGAGCTAATGTTTACCCAAATTTTTTGAGCTTTCAAGTACATAATTTGGCTAGTGAGAGCCATTCATTTTCATTTCATCAGGTTGCAGTCATCTCTAGCTCATAGATTGCTCTAAAAATGTAAAATTTCATGTGAGCTAGTTGTTAGCCAACTTTTTGAAAAGCTTTGAAATGTTAAATTTGTCTTTGAAGAGACACTTCACTTCATAAAGTTGCATTATTCTCAGCTCTTGGCTTGTTTTAAATTCCATATTTCATTGAGCTAAAAATTAATCAAACTTTTGAATCATGCATGAGAGATGGTAAACATTGCAAAATTTGCTTATGTAGAAGCATTTTACCTCGGTCATTGTTGTTATGTATGGATAAATTTTCTTTCAAAGAGCATCATGTGCATAACCAAAGGCATTTTTTTTCCCTTGGATTTTTTCCCTTTGGCAAATTTGGGTATGCAAGACCTTAGCTTTAGGTTTTCAATAATGTTTTTTGTGTGCATTTGGCTTTCAATAATTGGCTTTTGTAGCTTGTGTTTACACTTAGGTTCGAAAAGATGCTTTTGCAAATAAAGAAGATCAAGAGGCTTCTCTACACAAAGGGGATGCTTGCTCAAGGATGCTCAAAGGAGCATGAATAGGTGTTTTCCATGATTTTGCTCTTTTGTTCATCTCTTCATTCTCTTGCTTGGCATAAGTGAAATTTTGCTCCTAAGCTATGGTTTTTTCATGTTCGAAAGCTAGGCATCCTAAAGTTTCACCACTTTGCTTTGTGAAAATTAACTCATCAAAAAATGAGGTTTTATGTGTGCTAATCATAGGTAATTGGCCTTGAACTTAGGTTAATGTAGGTTCATTTCTCACTAGTCCTAGACTCTTAGTGATAGTCTTAATACTCCATTCATTTTTGTCATGACCTAGGGCTATGATAACGCTTTAGTCCTTTAGTCCAATTTCCATTAGTGTCTCAAATTGGAAGCAAATAAAAAAATACTAAACAAATGAAACAATGAAGAAAAAAAGTGTCAAGAAAGCGTAGAAAAAGTGCTACTAGACACATTAAAAGAAAATTTATATGTTATGTTGTGTCTATGTGAGGCCTAGCACCTTATTGGCACTTGGTAGGCGAGGTAAATCACCTTGGCTCGCTTGGTCAAGGCCGTAAAGCGATGCCTTGGGCTGATAGGGGTTAGCCGTCACCTTGGTAGGCTAGTAGGCTTTTGGGACACCTTCTTGAGGGTTCAAGAACCCGAGAGTCACACCTAGACTTGCTTTGGGGTGGTAGCCTTGTGATTGTGCTTTAATTTTTTCAATGAATGAAAAAATCAAAACTTCCATCAGCTTCAAAAAGCTTTGACAATGTACTAATAGATTAGGAGCTTTTTTATAGCCGTAGACATGCTAGATTTGGATGATTTATTAAGATTGTTCACATAGTTTTTAGGCTAATTGTCATAATAATCAATATGTAGTTCTCCTAAATGATTTTCTCATGTTAAACTGATCATTTAATATGGGAAAGTTCCAGGGGAGAAAAAGCTAGAATGCTGGTTAAGCTAGCAGCCCGACCACAATAGGGATCCAAAGGAGGGAAAATAGGGATCCAAAGGGGGGGCATCTGTAAAAGAGCAATGTGCAACAATGGGCTTAAAAGACCCTAAGGTTCAACCCATTAAGACTTCCAAAATGGTAAGGTTCCAAAATTCAAAGGTTGTGTCCAAAGGCCAAACACTAGGGAAATTGGATGCTTAGTGTGTGTCACAAAAAGTCTTTATCAATCCCTACATAGGAGGGGACGAGCCTTGCAAGTAGGGGATGAGAGATAAACTCTCTCTCTCTCACACACACACAAGCTCCCTTTACACAAAGGGAATGAGGGACACATGTCAGCTCCCTAGCCAAGATGCCCACAAGGTGTACCCGATTCCTATTGGATGGCCTTGGAGGTGGACCAATGAGAATTAGGCTAGAGTAAATCTAATTTAATTAATTTAAAAACACTTAATAAAAGAACCAATAAAAATTAAGCTCTCTAGAAGACTATTGGACAGTCTCCCAAGGGGACCAATGAGCATTCAGCAGCCCAGGAGGCAAAGGGTTCCAATGAGAGTTTAGTTGAATTAAATAATTACCTAAAGCTCTCACAAAAGGGGAAAGGGGGACACATGTTAGAAGGCTATCACTTCTACTGCTTAATTCCCATTGGCTAGGCCTGGGGAGGTCCAATAGGACTGTAGCAAGAGCAAATTGGAAGGGGGGTCGACCAAGAGAGAGGGGGATGATTTTTGCAAGGCATTATCACACACACACTCACACAATCTCATGTGTGAAGCAAAGAAGACTCTCTCTCCTTCTCAAGCTTTAATGGAAATCTTACCACTTACTCCAAGCTTGTGAGAAGGGAGGCCTACACCAACAACTCTTGGCTTTGTGATGCAAATCCAACCAAGAGCCAAGCTTCAATGCATGCTCAACTCCTCTACCATGCTAATTACTAAGCTAAGCTATGCTAATATGAGTGATTATGTAAGGAGATGTACATATTTCTTGTAAGAATACTCCTTCTTCCTCTCAATCTACTCTCATATCCCGCTAGCTCTCACCATCTTTGAAGGTGTGTGAGGTCTTGGGTCTGAGACCGTGAGGGAATTGATGTTGTGTTTGATAAGTGTTTTGCTTAGTGCATGAAGTTTCCATCTTCATTGCACTAGCTAGTATTGAAGGAACACAAGAAATTGTATTGTAAAATGTCTCTCTTGATGGGAGAAACCATAATACAAAGCCTTTTGGAGGAGGGACCGGCTCCATGCAAATCCGGTCCTCAACTATTGTCAAATTCTTTATTTCTCTCTCTTTTGAAGTATTGTTCATGCTATCTAACTAGGTGTTATGCTTTCTGTTTCTCTCTCCACCCAAGCACTCTTGTTATTCTCATTAGGAAGCTATTCCAATGAAATTCTCACTATGTTCATGCTATTTTCCGCTACACACAAGTTACTAGATCATTAAATGCTACACTAATAGGTTTATGAACTTGCATTAGCCTAGGGTCATAGTTGATTGCTTGTGTTTCATACATATAACTGAAATTTCAAGTGTTTTAATCTTCACAACAGTTTAGGTTTTTTTTTGCTTTAAGTTGTCTAGTTTTTTACTACGATTGACCCATCTTTTAGAAGCAAAAAATTCACTGTGTGATTGTTCATTGTGCTTCATGTTTATTCATTCTTGGTGGCCTTTGATGCTCATTACTTGTTCTTATGTTTTGTAGCTCAACATTTCTTCCATGGACTTGATTTCTACCATGTCACCGTGTCTTGCTTCACCGGCACACGAGGACGTGCACCAAATTAGGAAGGGGGCAATGTTAGCAGTGGCAGCTAACACAGGCTACACCAATTAATCACCAAGCTGTAGATGTGCTATAGTGCACAATATTTCCTTTTCATTGTATAGGGCCTTGGGCTCATGTAGGAGTTCCAAAGTTGTATGAGTCTAGGCTAGAGACCTCAACTTTATCCCATAGTTGAAGGGTTTGAGGCCCAAAACTATAAAAGAGCCCTATGCTTAATGAGTAGTCATTCTTGGGTGACTTCTCCTCTTTGTAGAGTGGATGGTCATGAGGCTCATGGGCTTTCCATGCCCATGTAGCTCTTCATTTCTAATAATCAATTACACTTTCTGTCTTATTAGTCTTCTTTGTTTGATTATGTGGAGTGAGATTGTATTAGTATGATGGTAGATCTCCTAATCCCTTTTTTGATTTAATCTATTCTATCCACACCATTGGCCATGGTGTGTGAGGGCTATGCCTTCCTTGTCTTCATCTCTCTCTACAAGGTGCAGTTAGTGTGTGTGTATACGTAGTCGCATTGAGGGGTTGTGCCGGAATGGACACACTAATGCAGAGAAGGTATGTTAACTGCATGCTTGTGTAGTTTGTGATTAAGAGTTGTGAATTAGAGTGATTGATGTGAGAGGTTAATTTCAATCACATGATTGTGTGCAAGTGATTAGTAAGTAGGAATATGTTGTTGATTAGAGGAAGCCCTTTCCATGTATTCTCTCTTTGATGAGTAGAAGGATACCTTGAATCCTCTATGTCTATACATCCTAGGCTCGTGCTTCCATGCCCTAGCTGGGTTGCCGATCCACAATTTGACAATTTTTTGGATTGCAATTAGGTCGTGCTACAACGCCTCCCTACACTCTACATGGCCAAGTATGTTGCTTCCATTGATGATGTATTTGTTCAGGAAAGTGTGCAAGCGGTAGTGAAATAGTGATGCACACTCAACAGGGCAATTGTTCCACTTGAAGTTTCGGTTGTAGCCTTGAGCAAGTTTCTCGATTGTGATGACCTCTTGCCATCTTGTATGGGAAACCTCATCAGTAGTGAATGTCAAGAATAGATGTGGTAGTCCCCATGTGTCCCCCATTGTTATGAGGTCTCTCAAGTTTTGTCGATGCCATGATGGAGTACCTGGCATTGTGGCTAGGAGATTGTATCAAATAATATGCTTTATTGCATCATGCATAGATGCAGTGGTGTGTGTTCGTTTTTAACTGTCAATATCCCTTTGTAAAAATGTACTATTTGTGGAGTTTGCAATCATGATAGCTTGTTTCAATTGGTACATCATGAGCAAATATGGCTTGTATAATGTGTACACAGAGAAGAAAGTTTCAATCCTCATTCTAGTGTATTCACTAAGGTCAAATTCTCCTTGGTACTTTCCTTTTACTTGTGGAAAAGAGGAAAGGAAATATCCCTGATTCTAATGTGATATCATGCACTTCAGATTCATGGTTCGGAAGTCCATTGTATTGAAAGCTGACTGTCCGCTCGCTTAGATGAGCGATATCACGTATTTTGATGGAACCAAACTCATGTTTGTCTTTTGCAATAAATGCAATTCTCTTTGTTGTGGTGAACAAATTTTACAATATGCTAATTTCACATTGTGCCTCTGCTTCCTGTATTAGTTCAAATGGATCATTTTTTGAGTGGTTCCTTACGATATTTTGTATAGCTAATACTGATAGAAAACAAATAGATGTCCTTTTGTTTGGCTACTCAGCGATGCATCGGTACCTCTTGAGAATTGTATTATCCTTTATATTGTATGCTAGCATTGCTGCTAGTGGTGTGTTTGCAAGTAACAAAGATGGATGACACATGTTTTGCTTTGCCAACCAACAGATTAGTGGATTATTGAGTAACAACCTTCTATCAAGAAGACCTTTTGAAACCGCAGATGCTGTTTTGTTACGCTGATTGTGACATCGATGACGCTAAGGAGCTACACAATTAGTTGATTTGTGTTTAGGATGGCTTATATGTAGTCGGGTTGCAAGATGACAACGCTGCTTGTTCTTGGACTTTTCAGGCAGGCAACATAGTGAGTCCAATTCACCTTTGAGATTATGCATTGCATTTGTTTGCAATAAGGTTGCGTTTGCTAGCTTTGTGAGGGTGGTGTTAAGACCATTGTTCTGGATATCTTATTTTGATAGATTGCAAATGCCACAGCTTTCGCAGATGGATATATTGTGAGCTGTGATATCCTCTTGCCAAGCCTCATAAATACGTTTCACACTAAACCATGAAGAAGCAATAGGACAGAGTAGTACTTTCCATCTACTCATAGTTTGAAAAGTGGTGTGTTCCCGTCGTCCTTTGCGGCTAACGTGCAGCGTAGTTACAATTGTCATTGAGAGGGCCTACACTTAAATGCAACTGTGAATACAACAGGTAAAAATTAGTCTGATTGAAATTAGAAGGGATAAATATAATGGAATTGGGTGACAAATCAATATTAAAAAAAATTATTGTAAACCATAGTGGAACCTTCAGCTAATACCGAAGAAGGGCATGCCAATGTTGAAGACAAGTTGGAACAAAAGGAAAGAATCTCTATATAGAAAAAGAGCTTGGAAATTGCGATCAATTTTCTAGGCATAGTGGGAAAAATAAATACACATTTCAGAGATGGGGCACAAGCATTGTTCGGGGTGCACATCTAGATGTTCCAGTTCTTGATCTAATTCAGCAAAAGCGTCTTTCTTTCAGACGGATTCTCCAGAAGGTAGGCTTTGTTGATTATGTTTTGTATGGCTTGAACCTCGATAGCAACCCTTGTTTGCATCAAGTCAAGTTTGTAACAGGGAAAGAATTGATTGCAAAAAATACCAAGCTGATTGATGATCCATGCAAGTGCATACACATCACTTGATTTGCTCCAAGGGCACGTAGAGCTGGTGTTCAGGAGTTCAGTTGCTCACCATGGACTTATGGAATGCTATTTAGGATTGAGAATATTCGTAGGTCTTCTCTTATATGGTGGTTGAAGCGCAAGACCCCAATCTATAATGCCTACTCTTGGTATTCCCTCTCCAGTGAAGTCAAGTGAAGGGCATGGGGACTGAACATGCTAATCTCCACCCAGCCATGCCCTATATAGGCCCTTGGCCTGCTAAATATAGAATTGAATCCACCTACTAGCATGCCTTGCATGTAGAATTGTAAGCCCTTGCGGAGAGTGATGGCCTCAACCGTGAGAACCAAACCATAAGTGCCTTGCACAATTTAGACTAGTAGGGATTCTGTGAGGTGATATTCCCTATTTTTCCAGTTTTTTCAAACTTGTGTGCCACTGCCCGTGATTCCAAATCATTGGGCAGTACCTTGGCACAAGGGAGAAGCCTTGCTTCATATAAAATTGCCAAAGCGCTTTGCTTTGCACAATGACAGTAATTGCCAAGTAAAGTGTAAACATGGAAAAACAAGAAAAACTTAAACTTGCTAACCTGGTAGTTGTTGCTGCAACCAGTTATCATGAAATTTGGAAGGAAAAACTCATTCCGAAACGGCTCATAGCCATATCTGCACAGACACCCTCGTATATTTTATACACCCGTCTGTTACATAATGAAATAACCTGCAATAGGAAATAACCTGCAAACACATTGCCTATTCCTTCCCAATTTTGTATGCTCCTAGCATATGCCAAACGGGCCAGCCTCAATGCAAGATGTATAAATTGAAGCTTTGCTTCATAGAATTATGTCTAGCCTTATTGCCAACAAATGCTATTGACGAGAAATGTCATAGAAAAGAGACTCGACCTTGTCGATGATGCACAAAAAATCGACCTTGTCTACTTGTAGATCTATTGGAAAAACATAATTATATGTGCAATAAACAAATACCAACCGTGTACCTCATGAAGTACACCTACCGATGAAATGGCCGTCGTAAGAATTGAATGTGTTGGTTTGATTTCGTGTTGCCAAGGGCCTTGCCCGATTTTCAAGCAACTGGGAAGCTTGTGAGAAACTGCAATGCTCTAGTGGTGTTACACAAACCATACCCATGAGCATCTTTGACGAGCCTTGCTCCCGTGAATCCCATTGAACTGCTGACAAGTTGTGCTTCAAGTCAAGGCGATAGAGACTCAAGCCATGAGTGAGTCTAATCGCTATGTCAAAAATGTATGCTAGTAGCATCATAGTAAACGCAGACATTCAACAAATACTTATCATTTACATCATTTGTTTAATGCATGCCATGCTGCATTGATTCTGGCCTGTACCAGTATGCCACAGATCTTGCCTAAACAGCATGATATATATCTGTGACAAATATACCTGGAAACTAGCTCCCCTTCTCTCATAAGGAAGAGTCTCAAATCTTGCTATTAGTAAAAAAATTAAATGAAGATAAGACATTAATCTCAAATATTAATCTCCAGGTCATGGTACCTACCGGCCATCGAAGAAGTCTATATCAAAAACCTCCATTAGACATGAAGCGATGGGTGTGAACCGTTGTTCAACCAGTCTTGCTGAGGGTAGTCACGAGAACATTACATCGCTGATACATCTCGTGCATATCGTGATGTACTGCAAAACCTTGCCAATGTCGGAGAGACTCACCCGTTGCTTGCATGCCTTAACAAGCTCATCGCTCTATCAAATATGCGGCAACCCATGGCAGCCCAAGATAAGAGGATTGTCCTTCATTGTCCTTACGACCTTGCATGAAACATCTCTCAAAGACTCGCATCGTATATCCCTTCTGCATCCGTAGTTGTAGTATACCACTGCGACTGTTGGGTGTGTGCCTGGGGTGGGCATGCACCCGTAGAAATTTTGAAGAGTGGCCACCCTTGAACCATGGGTGGCCCCCAAGTGGAAAACAACAAAGGCCAAAGCGATGGCAAGCTTGCTGCAGAGCAGCGTGAGGAAAAATTGCACCTCGCAGACGATGTGATGGTTCCCTGGTCACGCACCAGGGTCGGGATATTCTCCCCTTGGCTCTGCAAACCTGACAAGTTTTTCATCCCTGCATGTCATGCATGTCGACTGCCAGCCCCATGTCCGTGTTAGCGGCCTTGCCCATGCCCTACTTCTAAAAAGGTTCACCCGCCTCCTCTGCTAAGCCCTCTTGCCTACGGTCCATCCTAGCCCTTCGTCGTGACTGGTCCTACCCTTGTCCTGACATCAAGCATAATGTTCCAAGGGTGAAGGTCATTGCGAATAACAACATGGTCATGTGAAAATGCCAAAGCTTTTACTAGTGCATGAATCAAAGAAAAAGAATGATTGATGATAAGCCTGCATTGCTGCAACTCCAGTTTAGTTGGGTTTTTTTTTCATCACCCATGGCAAGTACAATTTCACTAATGCTTCCAAAAGGTGCAGGCACACACTCCATCAAATCGCCAAGGGAAGGTCCATTGAAATAAGGAAATATAAGCACCCATGGTGATTGACAAGTATGTGCAAGAGTATGCACGATACCTTTGTGGTTGAGGGCAACACTGCTCTCAATTGCAAACAATTTGAATTGTTTTTTTGCTTGACCTTTGAAGTCCTTACAACAGTACATGCTGTTGGACGGAAGGAAAGAAATCCCTTCAATTTTGCATTCATAAGTGTCTCCATATGATCCAGATCCTTGTTTCATTCCTTGTTTTATAGCCTCGAATGGAATGCCCAAGGTGACAGATCAAATGAGTTCAATATCATTTTTTGAATATGCAAACTGGACATGGATCCTCTACCATCGTGAAGGGTCTCCTTCTGCAACTTCTTGCTGAAGGTGTTCTGTGTGTCAATATTCATTGCACAGGTAGATTTTTCCTTTTCAATCTTCCAACAGTTATACCAATGTTGTAATTTCTCCATTTGTATGTCCTCTGGTAAATCATCTTGCACGTCGATGTCACATTTTGGCATGTCTCTAACAATACTAAAGAGAAGGTGCTGCACGTCACCAATATCGGCACCCTCAAACTTTGAGGCTGTTGAGTGAAACACTTTAGAGAGCAATGCTTGCAAGCACCGCTCATCTCGCAACATTTTTGTTATCTCTTCCAATGTGAGGGCATCCACTACACGCACTAATTGTGTGCGTAATCACTTTTTCAATTGCACCGCTTGTTCTCGAGAAGCATTTTACCTACAAGTAGTGAAATGATGTTATGATGTATTGGCTAGAGTATTTGTCACTTTATAGCTCAAAAGGGAAGCTAGATTTTCTGCAGCAATGACAAGTACTGTATTGACAAGGAGGAAGGAATGAAAATCAACAAATTAGTGTCTATATTATATTTTTCCAGTGACATCAAATATTTGATAAAGCAATGAAATACGTTTGGTAAAGATCCACGCTTGTAAGCTGATAGGGGTCTTGTACATACAAGCTAACTGGAAGCGCAATTGTTTCACATTGGATAGCATGCTAAATGTAACAAGTAATGGGAATTGTGCTCCTACAATGGCGCCTAACTAAAAGTGGCTCGGTTAAGCACAACAACATGGGGGACCAAATTGATAGCCAATGTTGCAGTAGGCGACACGATCTTTGTAGTGGGTAGGTTACACCATGGAATGGTATAAGTAAATTCAATTTTACAGTTTAAAACAGGGGTGCGGGTGTGTACAAAGGAGACAATGACCACAATATGTTTGAATGGGAGACAACAACATTTGCAATCGAGAGGACGATTGGTGTCAAAGTAATCACGCTTTTGGAGTGTCATACAGGTCTCGGTATCTACTTACAACAAAAAAAATTAAAATTAGTTTTGCAGTTGAAGATGAGGTCATGTACAAATGAGACGATGACCACAGTGTGTAAATGGGAGATGAAGACATTTGCAATTGAGAGGACAATTGATGTCGAAGTGATCAAGTTTTTGGAGAGTCATACAATCCTTCACATCCACCCAACAACAGAAGTAAAATTTAGTTTTCTTCTTGATACCCTTGATTGATATGTACTTAACAACGAACTCTAATCTAGCAACGTGATCTTTGTAGTGGGTAGGCTACACAACAAAGACCTCTAATCTAGCAATGCGATCTTTGCAGTGGATAGGTTACACCATGGAATGTGAGGGCATCCACTACACGCACTAATTGTGTGCGTAATTGCTTTTTCAACTGCACCGCTTGTTCGAGAAGCATTTTACCTACAAGCAGTGAAATGACGTTATGATGTATTGGCTAGAGTATTTATCACTTTATAGCTCAAAGGGAAGCTAGATTTTCTGCCGCAATGACAAGTACTGTATTGACAAGGAGGAGGGAATGAAAATCAACAAACTAGTGTCTATATAAAATTTTTCCAGTGACATATGTAGCAGTCCTCTGTCTCTCTCTCCCCGGACTAGAGTGATTACGATGTGCAACACTCCTTTATTTTTCTCTCCGACAAGTCAGCCAAAATGCAACATTCCTCTCTCTCTCTCTCTCTCTCTCCCCCGGCCTGGAGTGATTACAATGTGCACCAGGATGGAAAAGCAAAGATATTAAAGAAAAAAAACTACCAAGATATTAAAGCAAACGAATTACCTCTGCTCTACATCAATTGCCTCTGCCTTTTATCTGCATCAATTGTTGTACTGCGTCAATTGCTTGCTCTTTTCCCATGTGCTTGCTCTGTGTGTGTGTGTGTGTGTGCACTAGGCGAGGAGTATAACAACACTATCACACTGCTATAAGTTGCTAGTTGGCCGCTTGTTTTTCGATCTCATTTAAAAAAAAACATTTGCTTTGTTCACTCTCTCTCTTCCTCTCTCTCTCTCTCTCTTTGTCTCTAATCCTCATTTAGCAGGCCAATCACATGTGGCCACATGGCATAACTGGCCTTGCTCCTTTCATTAAATGGATCTTAGATCATCAAGGTAACCAAGGACACCACAAGGACAATTGGGACCTACCCAAACCCTATACAGAAGATTGAGTGAGTCAAGCACTTACAAAGCCTAGTAGAGGAGAGCCAAAGGGAACTAGAGCTAGAACCTAGGTAGATCAAGATTGCAGAGGAAATGTTTACCATGCAACCTAAACCTCACAAAGACCATAATTCATTAGCCATACCTAGTATCATCCAAGAACAAAGTGAGTGTAAGACATCACAAACTAGGCAGACACATTATCTATTTGAGAGGATGTTTAATGAGGGGATACTTGATCCCATCAAAGAAGTGGATATCCCATCTTCACGAGCCTTAGGTCACAAAATAGAACCTTAGAAAGTGTCATTGAATATTTCCAAATTAATGGATTTCATGGCTTCTAAAGTCGAAAGTTCTATCATGTCTAAGTTGTATGGAGATCATGAGCTATTCCTCTCTCTTTGAGCACTATTTCACAATGGAGAACTGAAAGTTGAGCTACCACAATTTGTATAGATGGAAAGGCCCAACAAATTTCCACCTAATGAGGAATGCTTGGATCCACAAACCAAATTAAATAAAAGCTCTATTGTTGAAATGTCTGTTAGAAAATTGGGTTAATACTTTGAAGGCAATGAATCCAACGTACCTTACCAATCACTAATAAGGCTCAACTGTGAAGGGGATCCTTGATGGTGGTGTTGGGGCCAGAATTGTAACTAAAAGCTATTGGGAATATGTGGGAAGACCTCATCTCAAAGTCACAAACACAGTGGTAAAAATGGCCAATGGAACCATTGCAAAACCTAATGGGACATTGAAAGATCTTAAGATCAAATTCCTTGGACACAAGGTAAGGCATATCTTCAATGTTATGGTTTTCTTCAAGAATTATATGTCATATTAGATGATTTTAGGATATCCTTTTATGAGGAAAGAAAACTGGTGCATGAATGGTCTAAAAACCACGTCTACTTACAGTTCTAAGACTTTATCATTTGAGTTGATCTTATGAATGTCCGACTGTATCCTTGGGCGACATATTCATAATTGAAAAATTGATCTGACACATCAACCCCACTATAGTACTATTATACTTGTAACAATGAGACACACATTGGAAATGAGTTGCCTTACATGGATGTCCTACTTGGAATGACTGAGTAGGACACCGTCAACTGGGCACACCTAGTGGAAACCATAGACACGTGGGGAAAGAGAGGAGAAACTTGGGCAACACATGAGGGGGATGAAGTGCCACAATTGTCACTAGTAAACATATGAAGCGCAATGCATATACTCTCTGATGACATAAAAGGTGAATACTTGAATGACATCCAAACTGGTAGTGCCTCAAGCTATTGTGACCATCAGAGTTGACTATGAGCTTGATAAAGATTTGTAATCACATATAAGCTCAAGTTTGGAACTGATACTTGTAGGACCTAGTACAACATCCTATGGGAATTTACCCTTAAGTGAAGAGGACATGGATGAGAATGGATCTAATGAGTCTACGTCAGAATAAATAACCCAAAACAAAAAGCTAGAGGAGACAAATAAGAGATATAAAAATAAAAAATATCGAGAAAATGTATGTGCTAGGATGGATACATTCAGAGTGTCACACTGCACAATTAGAGTTTGGAAAGGAGCCAAAAGTGAGTCGTACTTCAAGGAGATGCCAAAAACAAGAGCTAGATCAACAACAAAAGAAAGTGAAAAGTAAAGCAAAGACCCCCGCACAACAAGAGCCTATATAGCTACATTCTACACATGAGAATTTCAAAGCTTATACCATAGGAGAGCAAAAAGTGGTATACACAAAATCCCAACAAATGCCTATCAATGGAAGTAGTGGAGTCTACGATGGTTTGACAATAGTTTAGAATTGTCAAACCCCAGTGAGGACTCTAAAATAATTTTTAGTGTTCAAGACCTTACTGAAATTGAAGAGGCTATACTTATGGATATTTGCAAGGACTTCAAGGACATACTTTCTTGCACATATGAGAATATGAAGGGCATTCCACCTTCTATAGTGTAGCATAAAATTCCAATGAGTAGCATTGCTAAACAAGTCGAACAACAATCCTACTCGATGAATCCTAAGTATGCAAAGATTGTTCAACAAGAACTTAGAAATGTTATCAAATGTGGATTCATATGCCCTATTGAGAACTCAAAATGGGTTTCTCCATTTATAGTCCTTGTGCCAAAGAAAAATGGGAAACTCAATGCATGTGTGGACCTCAAAAAAATTAATGCTGCCATGAAAAGAGATCATTATCCCTTTCCATATTTGGAACATATGCTTGAGAGAGTCACTCTACAATGAGACTTATAGCTTTTTAGATGGGTGCTTTGGCTACAATCAAATCATGATTGTGCTAGAAGACCAAGCTAAAACTGCTTATATAATTAAATTTGGAGTGTTCGCATGTTGTGTTATGGACTTTGTCTTAACGAATGCACATGCTACCTTCCAATGATTAATAAACACTGCTTTCAAGGAGTATTTAAGGGAATTTTATGAAGTTTTTCTAAATGAACTTTGTACTTATTCCACTTGGAAAGAGCATCTGTCACTTTTACATATGGTGTTTGAGAGGTGCAAATTATATTGCATCTCATTGAACTCTTTCAAACGCCAACTTTCGGCTAAACATGGAGTCATTTTAGGGAATATTGTTTCAAAAAACTAAGGGAGAAAATTAAAGCCATTCTATAATTGCGATCACCTAGAAACTAAAAGGGGTTTCAAATATTCATGGGTCAGATATTATCGATGGTTTGGGGTTTACACTTCACTCAGATAGCTCATGCATCGTACAATATTCTTATCAGATTTCAT
This sequence comes from Adiantum capillus-veneris, assembly GCF_014529385.1. Taxonomy (NCBI): domain Eukaryota; kingdom Viridiplantae; phylum Streptophyta; class Polypodiopsida; order Polypodiales; family Pteridaceae; genus Adiantum; species Adiantum capillus-veneris. The sequence goes on from NC_140952.1 coordinate 1,312,436, forward strand.
TGGGTCGAGGAATGTGACCATGCTTATAAGTTATTAAAAAAATACCTTGACAAGTGCCCCAATTTTACTAGCACTTGATTGGAATGTAATTTTCCATGTGCATATTGATGCATCAAATTTTGCTATTGGGTGTGTTCTAACTTAGCTAGGAGAACAACATAAATTGAACTACCCCATTATCTTTTCTAGTCACTAGTTAAATGATACCAAGATGAGCTACACCACTATAGGGCAAGAAGATTTATCTATGATTTAAGCAGTAAAGATATTTTGATATCATCTTCTTGCCACCAAGTTTGTGTTTTATGTTGATAATCAAGCGTTATTACATCTAGTAAATAAGCCATGCTCCATGGGAAGAATTACAAGATGATTACTCATTCTCTTTGAATTTGATTTCACAGTGGTTGTGAGAAGTATGGTCACTGGATCAAATTCCATTCTTTTATGGCCTTGGGATTCTAGATACTGGAGCTTCCATACACATGACTAGTAAGAAAGATTGGTATGGTTCCGATAAGCCTTTAAAGGAATCCATCAGTGTAATAATCGGGAATAATCAAAACTATCCAGCAATATGGTCTTTTAAAAAATCTTTCTTAGCAGCTACAAGTGAAACTAATCAACTCTCTGATGTGTTGTACATGCCACAAATCAAGAAGAATCTGCTCTCAATTTCTACAATCATTGATCATGGTTTTGAAGTTTATTTCAAGCAAATTGGAGAAAAAATATTGGATTCTCAAGATAATATAATGCAAAAGGGAGTGATTCACAACAATATTTATGAGCTATCTACACTGACAATGACTACAAAAAAAAGGTACAACTCAGTTATGGCATGAGAGATTTTCTCACCTAAGTATTGATGTGTTAAAAGGTCTAGAAGAAAACATATCATGGCTGATCATTGGTCTTGTATACCCAATAAAGAAACCCCCAATGCAGTTGATGAGTTGCTAGATACTTTCCTCTTTATGATTGAAATAATACCCAAATGGAGTGACAAAGTTGTTGACTTTTCAACTAATGGTTTTCCACCTAGAGAGCCTCAAAACAATTTAGTTTAAAAGTTAATCAAGAAATATGAATGTTATTGCTTGATTGTCAGAACTCTCTATAAGTTAGGAAAAGATGACATTGTTCGATGTTGTGCCCGTGAGAGTGAGTGTTTGTACATTTTCATGTAAGGTCTCTACTTTCAAATTTCACACAAGTTCTATTACGCATTTGAATTTTTTTAAACCATCACTCATTATTTAAGATATTCGAGTTCAAATTATGAATCGTAGGTTGAGAAAACCTAGAATTTAAAATTTACGCTACAAAATTCTGACATGTTTAGCTATATGAATCACTAACTAACTTATTGCAAGACTTAGTTACTGATTGTAGAATTTTCTTTTACTGTTGTAAAGTTAATATAAGACTGTAAAGTTTAACTTAAAATTGTAAAGTAAATTATCATTAAGAAAATAAATAAAATAATTATAAAGACAAAAGAATACACAGGGATGACAAATGAAGGCACATGGACTCACCTGGACTCACATAGGAGGGGACAAAGTGGGACACACTGTCACATGAAAAGGAGAGGTTAGTTTTGACTAATCTTAATGAGGGGGGGCTATGTGGCCTTATCTTTTGATGATAATGACAAAGTGGTCAAGCTGATGGGTACCACAAGGGTACCAAAAACGCGGGTATGATTTTTGGGGAAAAAAATTTAAAAAAATAAAAAAAATATTTTTTTTTGGAAAAAAAGTTGGACGTTTTCTTTTCTGCTATAAATAGAGCATCCATGCTCACACTTTAGATATAGAGATTGCCTCTATAGCGCTCTCGAAGTGCTGCCCCTTCTCTTAGAGAGAAGGCGTCCACAAACCACTAAGAGAGCAAAAACTCTAGTGGACTAATAAGGTGCGTATTAATTAAGCATTCAATTAACTTTAGGAATGATGTATGTGTGCTATCTCTTACTCTAATTTCTCTAATAGATTAGTAAGATTCAATTAGTTTTAAGAAGGATATGTGTGCGTGCGTGCTATCTCTTACTCTAATCTCTCTAATAGATTAGTAAGATTCAGTTAGCTATGTGTGTGTGTGTGCTATCTCCTACTCTAATCTCTCTAATAGATTAGTAAGATTCAATTAGCTATGTGTGCGTGCGTGCTATCTCTTACTCTAATTTCTCTAATAGATTAGTAAGATTCAATTAGTTTAAAGAAGGATATGTGTGCGTGTGTGCTATCTCTTACTCTAATCTCTCTAATAGATTGGTGAGATTCAATTAGCTTTAGAAAAGGATGTGTGTGTGTTCTCTTTTACTCTAATCTTCTAATGGATTAGTAAGATATAATTAAATTTAGAAAAGATGTGTGTGTATGTTTTCTCTTACTCTAATCTCTCTAAGTATACCTACTCTCTCTAGTTAATACATCTTCACTATTAACTTATGCATAGTTAATTGAAAGTTAATACATAAGAGAACTCATCATATTCTTATTATACATGATGAAATTATTATTCAACAATTTTATTGTCAATTAGATTAAGTAGAATTTTGAATAATACTAAAAATTGATTTAGTTGAAGTATAGAAATGAAAGTTAGAATTGGATTAGAAATGTCATGCATAAAAGTAATGCAGTCCTAAACTTTCACTCGTAGTTTACACACTTAATTTTTGATTAATTACGATTAGCAAATATTTGATGTATAGAAATTAGATGTAGAACGAAAACACTAAGTGTAAATCCGAGTTGGCGAGGGTTCAAATTACAGACTCTCTTTGGAAACAAGGAGATTACTAGGAAAATTGACCAATTTAATGTTCTAAGCGTATAACATAAGTGTGGTACAAAAAAATGGCTCCAAAGCATGCTCGAACACAAGGCGCTAATGATCATGAAGCCGGTACAAGGAACGGGGGAACTCCTGCGGAACATGCTATGTCTCCACCAATCGGACCAATCGGAGCTATAATACGGGTTAGTATTGCAGTTTCAAGTTATGCATTATTGCATATGCAAGACCATAGGAATATATTATTTACCTTATGAAAAGAAAACACGGAGCGAAACCACGGGGCTTAACCCCAAGAAACTCGGCATATGTTTGACAAGTAGGAAAGATTGTTTTGTTAAATTGGTTGCTATAGGAAAGAATGTTTGTCCAAAACCTTCGGTAGGGTTTCTCTCAAGTATCTCTACTTATTAGCGCTGGTATTATGTGGCAGTTGCCGAGGCGTGAGATGACGACCAGGATGGCACCGCTGATGCTGTGGTGAGAGTACACCCAGATTAGCCCAGCTGGATACTGCAGTTTTGTTTTTCCGTGGCGTGAGGATGACGCCGAAATTGGCACCGTTGTTGCTGTGGTGGGAGTACATCCAGATTAGCACAACGAGTACTTGTCAAGCGGTATAGGATGCTCATGAGGACAAGGGTTTTTATAAATAATGTATATACTGATCGGACATAATAGCGCCAGTAGAGATTCTTGAGTGAACCTAATCCAAGGGTTGTTGGTTTAAAATTGGACGACTTCTTGTTTGACTATTGTTTGTAATACTGTTTGAAGGTCTGTTTTAACGAACCAATATCATAAATAAAGTAAAGGAACATGTATATTTAAACAGCGTGGTAGTAATTAGATAATAAAAGAAGGGTGAGTGTGTTTAAACAGTGTGGTAGTAATTAGATAACAAAAGAAGGGTGAGTGCGGGGTGGAAAGTGGGAGAATGATACCCCGACGATATCATTCTATTGACGGGTGGACCCGATGAGTCGGGTAACTTTCCAACACTAGAATTTTTTTATTATTAGTCATAAATCTTAAAAGAGATAAACCTTGGCGGCTGTGCTTCTGAAACATGGGAAAAAAAGCGCACAGGTTGGTCACTCTAAGATTTATACTTTTAGGTATAATTGATTATAAATAGTTTTTAGATAGGGTTATGGTGGTCACGCTCCGCCATAGGGAGATAGGACCAATCCTTCACTAAAGGTTCATACCCGTGGCTATGTAGTAGCTAAGGCAATGTCCGTTGGTTTTTCCTTCTCGGCGTTGGAGACCTATCAAAGGTACTCCGCTCCTCTCAAAAAGGGACAGGGACCTCACACTGGTATCAGAGCCTAGGTTAAAGCTTGGGGAGATTTTTAGATTGATGTTTGGATATTGAAGGATGTGAATGTTTGAGATAATAGAAGAACCTAGATTTTTTTTTTTGAGTTTTTATATGGTATTGAAGACTGAACTTTCTTGGTACAGGAAAATGTTCATTCAGCCTACCAGAAATTCCAGGTGTTCACCATCATGTTTGAAAATGGATGCCAATCACCAAATTATCAGTTTCAAAAAAGGGTGATGATGATTTTGGATAGGGTGTTTGTACCACCTATCCCAAGGGTGCATAGAGGATGGGGCATCAACTGGAGTCCATCTGGAGGAATCTATACCATCGATGCTGACAAAATATGGTGCATGGATACCAATCTCAAGAAACTTCGATGGGCAGAGGAGTTAAAAGTCATCGAAGTTTAGGGTCAAAGGAAACTTATTATTTTGATCCTTTAGCCTATCCTTTTGTAGTCACTAAACTCAAAATATAGAGACATTACAATCCTTGTACCTAAAGACTACCAACCTTGGTAGCAAATAATGTGTATATAAATAAAGTTTGGATTAATATTATCTTTTGTTTGTATTATTGTCTGATCAAGTCTTGCCTTAAAGTGGAATAAAGTTAGAGTATCCAATAAAGTTTCACTTAATCTATATTGCACAGAGTGCGGTGTACACATCTCTTCAAGAGAAAAAGCTACTTCTCAAGCAAGCTAAACTTCCCTCTTTCAAAGGGGAAGGAGCCCTACTTGAGAGCGATGCAGAAGTGTGGCTCGAAGAGATGGAAGATTATTTTGCTACTGCTGATACTACTCCCGATAACCAAGCAATGTTGGCTATGTTTCGTCTCACGGGGGATGCCAAGCTTTGGTGGAAACAACACTGCAAAGATAATCAAGTAGCTCAAAACACTCAAACTTGGGAAGACATTAAGTATGCTGTCAAAGGACGTTATCTTCCACCTGCACACGAATCCCTTAAGATGAATGAATTCTTCAACTTACGTCAGTTTCATCTTACAGTGGAAGAATACTACTCCAAGTTTGTAACTCTTAGGCGCTATGCTCCTCCAATGACCGCAGATCAACAAGTAGCCCATTTCTACCAAGGGCTAAATGCTCCTTTAAATACACGTCTAGAAGCCATGAGGCCTGTAAATTTGCAAGATGCTCTTTTAAGAGCTAAACCCTTAGCTAAAGAGATGTCAAACTCTCAAATGGTGCGAAATGGAAATATAAGGAATGCTGGAAGGAGAGGATGGCCTATGATGTGGAACCAAAGGCAAGTTCACCCAGTTCACCAAACTCATCCAATAGTTGCAGCTTCAGCAAATGGAGCTCAAAATGCATATCTTAGATGCTATTAATGCAATGAGCTAGGACATTTCAAGAATTTATGTCCTAGGCGAGTCTCCGCAACAAATACACCTAATCGAGCTAGAGGACGAGGCCAAATAATAAATCGTGGAGGAAGAAATGGAGGACGAGGTCGAGGGTGCGGAATGGCTGCTAGAGTCAATGCTATCATAAGAGAACCAACATTGGGAGAAGAACAAGAGGAAAGAGAAATTCTACATGCTGTAATTGATAACCCCAGAGCAAGACAACAATATGTTGTCATTCAAACACCTGCAAATCACCAAGGTGAAAAATTTGAGCTTCTTATTGATTGTGGAAGTACTCATTCTTTCTTGTCACACCTAAATCTTTAAGGAGGTTAGGACTTAATCAACACCCTGCAAGAAAGATGAGAGTTGAATTAGCCAATGGAAAGGAGGTGTTATCTCAGTACACTGTGGGAAAATAGATTTCAAGTTGGGAGAATACTCTACTTCTGTTACTTTTCAAACCTTACCCATAGGAATCTATGACGGAATTCTTGGAATGGATTGGTTAGCCAGTCATAATGCCAATATCCATTGTGCCCAAGGAAGTGTTACTTTTGTGGACAACCAAGGTCAAGAAGTCACTATTCAAGGCCAGAATGGACAACCAAAAGCTTACTTGGTCAAAGCTAATCGTCTTTTGAAAGGGTTACGCAAGGGTCAACAAATTTTTGTAGTCAAGCTAAACAAAGTAGAAAAATATTCTTCCAACCCTGAACCAATGTGGCTAGAAGAATTTTGGGATGTTTTCCCCACTGAACTTTCTGAACTACCACCACCTAGGGAGGTAGACCATGAAATCAAAATTTTTCCAGGTAGTGAACCAGTCTCAAGAGTGCCGTACAAGATGTCACTTCCAGAGGCTATAGAACTCAAGGAGCAGCTCAAGTAGTTGATTGAGCAAGGGTTTATCCGACCTAGTACATCTCCATGGGGTGCACCTGTTCTCTCCGAAAGAAAAAGGATAGCTCTCTTTGACTTTGCATAGATTATAGGGGCTTAAATCAGGTTACCATCAAGAATAAATATCCAATTCCTCGTATTGAGAGATGCTGGACAGATTACATGGAGCCAAAATATTCACAAATATCGATCTTCGATCTGGCTATCATCAAATTCGAATCTAGGAGGCTGATATCTCCAAAACAGCTTTCAACACTCGTTATGGTCATTATGAATTTATAGTGATGGCTTTCGGACTTACGAATGCTCCTGCAACTTTCAATCGTCTGATGGACGATATCTTTAGAGAATTCTTGGACGATTTTGTCCTAGTATTCTTTGACGATATCAAAAGAAGAGAATGAAGGACATGTTAGGAAAGTGTTAGAGCTTTTACGTCGAAATAAGTTGTATGCAAAGAAAAGAAAATGTACCTTCTTTACCCCTAAGGTCTATTAGTTAGGTTTTATCATTTCATTTGAAGGAGTCTCTGTTGACCTTGACAAAGTCAAAGATATTGTGGAATGGCCTCAACCCACTTCACAAACCGAAGTCAGAGGGTTCTTAGGTATCACAGGGTGGTACAGGATATTTGTAAAGGACTATGCTCTTAAAGCTGCACCACTAACCTACTTGCTAAAGAAAGGAGCTACGATACTTTGGAAAGAAAAACATGAATCTTGCTTCAAATAGCTTAAGGAGTATCTTGCTTCAGAACCTCTCTTAAAACTTCCAGACTTCACCCAAGAATTCGAGGTGATCACAGATGCTAGTAACCTTGCATTAGGAGGAGTCCTTACTCAAGAAGGAAGGCCTGTAGCTTATACTTCTCGGAAGCTTACGATTCATGAAGTGAATTATGATACACATGATTTTAGAATTGCTAGCAGTTATTCATGCTCTCAAGCTATGGAGACATTATTTATTGGGACGCAAATTCCAGTTGTTGGTAACAGATCACAAGAGCCTTAAGTGGATTTTTACCCAACCTAACCTTAACATCAGACATAGGAGATGGATAGAGATCATGCACGAATATGATTTTGATATTAAATTTAGACCAGGTAAGGATAATGCTGTGGCATATGCCCTAAGCCGTAAAGCTTTTCTGGGGGCAATTTCCATGGCTAACAACCCTATTTTAGACAAGGTCTCGGATGCTGCTGTCAAAGATGCAAATAACCAGATGCTTGCTGGTATCCTACGTGAAGAGAGGGTATCATCAAATCAGCCTAAAACTACATTACTCCTTAGAGGATGGGAAAATTTACTATAGGAATCGACTATGCATACCTAAGGATATTACCCTAAGGAATGCTATCCTATATGAAGCACATGATGGACCAACTTCAGGACATCCAGGTTATGCCAAAACCATCAATGCAATTCGCAGAAGTTACTATTGGCGAGGTATGAAGGGTGATGTCCTTCACTATGTCAAGCAGTCAAAGGATTAAGGCAAAAAGACTAAAGATGCCAGGTAAATTACATCCTTTAGATATTCCCCAAATGAAATGGGAATGTATTAGCATGGACTTTATCACCGGGTTTCCTTCTGTTCAAGCTGGCTATGATTCAATCATGGTCATAGTCGACTTGCTTACTAAAGTGGCTCACTTAATCCTAGTCAAGACAACCTTTACAGCTTCAGATATTGCTCGTCCGTTTGTGAAGGAGGTTTTCCGAATTCATGGTTTACCCAAGAGGATTGTCAGCGATCGTGATGCGAAGTTTACTTCAAAGTTTTGGGTATCATTGTTTCAAGCTATTGGAACCCAATTATGTTTTAGTACTGCTTATCATCCTCAAACTGATGGCCAAACTGAAAGAGTTAATCAAGACATCCTCAGAGCCTACTGCAATAGAGAACCTCGCAAGTGGATTCAATACCTACCCTTGGTAGAGTATGCATACAATTCCTCTACTCATAGAAGTATTGGAATGACACCTTTTAATGCTCTTTATGGTCAAGAATGTTTATCACCTCTTAACTTTTCTGACCCCACTATACGGGTAGAAGGCTCAAAGAAAATGCTTGAAGAAATGGAAGCTCAAACCAAAGCTATTCAAAGGGATATTCGAGCGGCTCAAGATCGACAAAAGAAGTACGCCGACTTAAAAAAATCTGATCGGATATTCAAAGAAGGTGACAGTTTTCTTACGAGTAAAGCCCAAAAAGATCAATCTGTCTCTCGAAAGGTATAAGAAGCTTAGCTACCGATATTGTGGACCTTACAAAATAATCAAGGTTGTAAGAGATCAAGCTTATAGACTAAAACTCCCTTCTCATCTCAAAGTGCATGATGTATTTCATGTAAATCTATTAAAACCTTATGTATATAACCCTGACCATGTCCTTGATGATGAGAAAATCATTTTACCTGCTCAAGATGTTCTACAAATCCAACCTGATACTATCCTAGAAACTCGGGAGAGAAAGCTTAGGAATAGATCCATCAAAAGAACATATTATCTTATGGAAGGATTTCCCTATAGAAGATGCTACTTGGGAAGATGAGACATCCCTTCTTAAGGATTACCCTTCACTGTTCTTGAGATGAGGGCATCTCAAATTCTTCTTAAGGATTACCCTTCATTGCTCTAAGCAATGTCCGTTGGTTTTTCCTTCTCAGGATTGGAGACCTATCAAAGGTACTCCGCTCCTCTCAAAAAGGGGTAGGGACCTCACATTTCAAGAATCACATATGGGCGTATTTGGAGGTCACTTTTGAGAAGATTTGACTTCTAGGAAAGTGTTACAATCAGGCTATTGGTGGCCACCTTATTTAAGGATGCATCACTTCTTGTAAAAGGTTTTGATGAATGTGAGTGTTACAAAAAAATACATTGGAAGGATAAAATTCCCTTACATCCAAGAAACAGAGACATGCCATCTGAATTCCAATCAACTGCTGAGGAAGAAGAAGCGACGATATCATCGTTCCCTTAGTAAGAAGTAGAAGCAAGCTAGTGGAGCAGATTCCCAAAACATAGACACAAAGATCTATGGAAGAGGCTCAAAGATTGTGAGAGGAGAGACTTATGCAGCTTGCTGAGGAGAAGAGAAAGTGGATGAAGAGGATTTTGATGCTGATGATGAAGATGAGGTGGATCCCAACAAGAATCTAGAACAAAGAAAAGTCGAGCAGATAGAGAAAATAAAACAATATAAGAGGAGGAAATCAGCTAAAGAAGTGGAGCTCACTGACACCTTTTGCCAACACATCCACAAAGTACTCAAAAGCATTATGGAAATTTTGGACTCTCAAATGGACCCTGTAAAGACTTTGATTTTCTCCCTCTTGTCCAAAACGGGTGCACGATAAAATTTTTACAAATGAAATCAAAGCTTATTGGACCTTTTGGATTTAGAATGTACTCATCAAGATCTATCCATTGATATATAGCATGCCATTAGATTCCTTATATTCTAGAAGATTGTATTTTTTGATGTGACAACTCGGTCTTATAAATGGAATCTCTCCCCACATTTCAATTTCAATGGGGAGGCCATAACTTCTACAAATCAACTCCAAGTTTTCTGGAGTTTGGGGATTTAGAACCTACTTTCTATGATCTTCCCAATTATATGTTGGTTGATAGGGTTTTGACAAAGTGTTTATGTACTTCATCGGGTTGCCCACTTTGGACAAGAGAGGTAGAGTCAAACCTCCTTACAAATGAAAGGTTGAGTTGTGAGCAGAAGAAGATTTCAACAGACAAAAAGTGGATAATCTAGAGTCTTTAGTGGACTCCCTAAAGGAAAAGACACAACACAAGAACAATACCAACTAGAGAGGAGACAACAGATGAATCACAAGAGACCTACACGAAGACCGAACATCAATTTTCTCCCAAGTCAACAACACTAATGCCTGCTATTGAAGACAAAGAGAAATTGGGGGAAGAAGAATGCAGATCAAGAGCAGGTTTCTCTTGATCCAGAAGACTTTGAAAAAGATGATGAAGATCAAGAGAAGAAATCTCGGGGGGTGCACTATGTAGTCATGTTAATGTATAATGTGAGTTCAAAGGAGGGGTTTTAAAATCAAAAGTTTAAGGCAATTTAACAGAGATACATTAAAAATAGCGGTTCTTATATTGAATTTGGAAAAATTCCTAAAATAAGGGGTCATTTTATTCATTCAGACATGTTAAAAGAGGGTTTTTTTTAACACCCCGTGAACGCATTATATAGGGGGTAATAAATGATGAACCCCCCGAGGAAGAAAGGAGCCATAAGGACTGATAAAAGACAACCAAAAGAAAGAGACCAAATCATATCATCAGAAAGATTAGAAAGAGTCTGAGCTTGGGACCTCTCAACAACAAACCAATCAAGAAAGAGGCCTAGTATCACCGCACTCTCAAGCACTAATTGAAGATGCTGTTACCATATACATGTGGTAGTGATGTGTGTGAACACACTAGGACCACTGGGGCATTTTTTCCCTCTTTAGGAGGTTTTTTCTCCCATGCATTGTATATACGTCCGTCACGCTAGGGCTATCTATCTTTCCATTGCACACTAAGTAATACACTCTCTATTGTGTGCCTTAATTTTCCTTCATCTTCTCCAAGATGTGTGTGTTTTCCTGCAACCCTAATTCCAACAATTGGTATCAGAGTAGGTTGCATCCTCCCAGGCTTAGTCACCAACAGCTCCAACATATGCATGCTTACCTTCTCCAATTTTAGTGACCTTTGGCAAGCGTTCGCAGGTCGACAATTTTTTTGGGAAAGCTCATAGAGCTAAGTATGCTCAAATTTCAGATTCGAGCTCATTTCGGCCTTCGTTTCCACTGTTGAGATGTCGAGCTCTACATATTGAGTTGGCATCCACTACGGGTCTTGGCCGCTTACGGCATTTACTCACTGGCACGTTAGGTGACCGACACGGAGGATCTCTGCCAGTGATTCTACAGCTGGACTACACTTATAGTGCCAGCCTAGTACGCTTCTAGCGTGTTCACACTTAGTGACCGCATGTACATATGTTCTACTTTTCAGCTTTAGCACTTAGTCATTTTGTACTCTCTTTTCTGTGAGAAGAAGAAGAAGCTTTCCATGTCTGTGTGGTGTGTGCTTGTCTTGTGTAGCTCTCTTGCATCCTCATTCTTCACATGGTATCAGAGCCTAGTGCAGGCAAGAGAGGTTAAGAGAGCAAGAGCATCACAATCCCTTCGTACAAGTTTCTGAACATGTCTCCAAAGTGCAGTACACAGAGATTTACTATACAAGTATAGTGGTTGTATGTATGCTTGATTGTGGACACTCGTTGAGTGTAGAAAGCATTACAAGTACCATGATAGCAGGTTTAGCAGATTTGCAGGTTTTTGCAGATTACAGCTATTTTGTCTTAGTGCTTCAAGATGTCTGACGGTTTCAGTCAGATTGTTACCGAGAAGTTTGAGAAAAATAACTACCCTGCATGGAAGTTCAGAATAACAAATTTCCTAAAAGGAAAAGGTTATTGGTACTATGTAGAAGGAGACAATGAAAAGGAACCAGAGATTCCTGAGGCAAATGCTACAGCAGAACAAAGGAAAACTTTGAGGGACTGGCAACAAGGCAAGAGCAAAGTGATGTATTGGCTTTCTATGAGCATCACAGATGGCATGATGGGCTATCTACAGGATGTTGAAACCCCGCCATTGCATGGAAAAACTTAGGCAGAGTTTTCGAGGTGAACACCAAGGCCAGGAAGCTTCAACTAAAGTCAGAGCTAAATCCGGTTAAGAGGAACAACCTCTCCATCAATGATTATGCTTTGAAGATCAAGAGTATCATTGAGGCTCTTGGATCTATTAAACTCTCAATGGAAGACGATGACATTGTCCGTGCATGCTAAGATGGTCTAGGAGATGAGTATGTACATTTCAGGTCTTCCATGTATACAAGAGATGACATCCCCGTGTTCCAAGATTTGATTTCTATGCTTATTCTTGAGGAGAAGAACCTTGGTCTTCACACGTCTTCTTCTCGTGGTAGAAATAGGTCTTAACAGGCCTTCTATTCTAACTCCAACACAGGTAGAGGTAGAGGCCCAAGTGGTTCCAGGGGCCAATTTCAAGAAGGTCAATCAAATCAAAACAATACAGGTGGCAGGGGAAACCAGTCTCAAGGCAGGGGGAGTCAAAGAGGTCTTGGTGCAGGATCAAGCAGGCAGCAACATACTATAGATAGCAGAGAATGTTGGACTTGTGGTGAAAGAGGTCACATGTCACGTGACTATCCAAAGGGAAAAGAAAGTGGAAAGAGAGAACAAGGCAGCTATGCATCTACTAGCAGAGATGCAGATGACAGCAAAAACGAGCGCATGTTTGTTATGCAGCATGTAATGAATACAATGATTGCAGAGAATTCCACCCAAGATGATGTTTGGTATGTGGATTCAGGTGCCTGTAATCACATGACGTCTCGTGGAGAGTGGTTTAGAGATATGCACAAACCAGATGTGTCAGGCTATGTGCAGACAGGACATGACACAACTCACCCCATTGCTCATGTAGGGGACATACCTCTAAATACGAAGAGTGGGAAATCAAAGTACTTAGCAGATGTACTTCATGTCCCAAACATTACAAAGAATCTTGTTTCTATTGGACAAATGGTTGAGCAGGGTTTACAAGTTCACTTCAATCCAAATGGCTGTTATGTAGAAGATTTCCAGAATGGCTGTAAGCTGATCACAGAGGGAAAATGTGTGGGCAGAATGTTTACGCTGAATGTAGACATGCCTGAGGTAAAAGCTGCATTATTTACAAAGGGCACAGGTGTTGTGGCTGATGTTGACATTTGGCACAAACGCATTGGCCATGTCAATGAGCAGAGATTGCGTAGCATGCAATCAAAACAGATTGTAAAAGGTTTGCCCAAATTCAAGGTGGATGGTATGCATAAAGTGTGTGCAGCATGCGAGTTTGGAAAACAGTCAAAGGGCTCATTTCCACATGAGCGCAATGTATGTAAAAAGCCACTTGAGGTGGTGCACACAGATTTTTGGGGTCCAACCGATACTGCAAGTATACATGGTTGCACATATTATGTCTCTTTCATTGATGACCATACAAGGAAAGTATGGGTCTACTTCATGCGTAACAAAAGTGAAGTGTTGGTCACTTTCAGGACTTCAAAGTCATGATTGAGAAGGAGACAGATATGGAAATCAAGACATTGAGGTCAGATGGAGGGGGAGAGTACTTCTCCAATGATTTTTCATATTTTTTGCAAATACATGGTATACGCAGGCAGTTTACATGCAGATATACTCCACAGCATAATGGGGTCGTAGAAAGGAAAAACAGACACACTGCAGAGGTTGCACGTGCATTGATGAATGAGAAGAACATGCCTCATCATTTTTGGGCTGAAGCTGTAAATACAGTTGTGTACATTATGAACAGGACACCTACAGCTGCGGTGCATGATGTGACGCCTGAGGAAAAGTTTACAGCTACAAAGCCTGATTTGGCACACTTGAAAGTGTTTGGCTGCATAGCTTACGTGCATGTACCAGATGAGTTGCGTAGGAAATTGGATCCTAAAGCAGAGAAATGTATTCTTGTGGGATATTCCCTTGAACAAAAGGGGTACAGGTGCTACAATCCTACTACACGAGAATTACGAGTGAGCAGAGATGTAGTCTTTGATGAGATGAGCAGTTGGTACAGTAATGCACATGGCACTATTGGGGCGATGTAAAAGATGATGTGGTTGTACAAAATGTGAGGCCACAGTCACAGGTTTTGAGTGGACCACAAGATTCCTCTTCTCGTGGCTCTGTTGAGAAGCCATGGAATGGTAGACTACGTACGCAGGTTACTCCACCAACACGTAGAGGGAATGTATCACGAAAAGGAAAGAGAAAGGTTGATGAACCTCCCTTTATGGCTGATGCATCATCAGGGTTTTCACATGTAGACATGGATTCAGATGGTTCTGAACAAAGTCTTGATGAGGAATTTGGAATTCCGGTTGTCAGGACACCTGGTGTAAAGAAAGTACAAGAAGATGCTAGAGGGCAAAGGAGTGACCCAGGACCGCGCAGATCTAACAGAGTCAGAAACCCAGTTCAGAAATTGACTTATGATGGGTATCTAGCGCATCACCAAGCCTACATGGCTAAGGTGATACAGGATGTGGAGCCCACATGTTTTGAGGATGCAGTTGGAAATGTGCATTGGGATGATGCAATGAATGAAGAGATGGCTGCATTGGAAGCAAACAACACATGGGAGTTGGTGCCATTGCCAAGTGGCAAGAAAGATATTGGCTATAAATGGGTGTATAAAACCAAGCATAAGGTTGATGGTAACATTGAGCATCACAAGGCAAGGCTGGTCGCAAAGGGTTATGCATCGACGTATGGCATAGACTATGAGGAGACCTTTGCTCCAGTGGCAAAGATGACGACTGTGAGAGCTGTCATAGCAGTGGTTGCATCTAGAGGATGGATTATGCATCAAATGGATGTAAAGAATGCCTTCTTGAATGGTGAGTTGCAAGAGGAAGTGTATATGGATCAGCCACCTGGTTATGTCGATCCAGGTTACCCAGATTATGTATGCAGACTTCTCAAAGCTTTGTATGGTTTGAAGTAGGGCTCTAGAGCATGGTATGACAGGATTGCCAAGTATCTTGTCAGTATTGGGTCTAGGAGAGCTCATGCTGATCATTCACTCTATGTACGTGAGAGTGATGTGGGGATTGTGGTCATTACCATATATGTAGATGACCTTATTATTGTGGGTGACAATGCTATGGAGATTGACCATGTGAAGGGTCTTCTCAAACAGGAGTTTGAAATGAAAGATTTGGGCGAGTTGCGCTACTTTCTTGGCATTGAGGTGATCAGGACTCCGCAGGGTGTATGGCTGTCACAGAGACAGTATGCTTTGGACATGTTGTCAAAGTATTGTAAGCCAATTTCTATTCCCTTGGATGTGAATGCAAAGCTGAGTGCAGAGAAGGGTGATGTTGTTGAGGATGTCAATATGTACAGGAAGATTGTGGGTAGTCTAATCTACTTGACTATCACAAAGCCAGAGTTGAGCTACACAGTAGGCTTGGAGAGTCAGTTCATGCAGCTTCCAAGGAAGCCACATTTGGATGGAGTACGACGCACACTTCGGTATGTGCAAGGGACTCTTGACTACGCATTGTTCTATGCAGCAGATGCGCCATTAGCATTGTATGGGTATATAGATGCAGATTGGGCAGGTAGCATTGTTGATAGGAGATCTACGAGTGGCTTCATGTTCTCTTTTGGGAGTGCTGCTGTTACTTGGAGCAGCAAAAAGCAACCTACGGTTGCTTTATAGAGCACAGAGGCCGAGTACAGAGGTGCAACAGTTGCGGCGTGCGAGGTAGCTTGGCTACGTACATTACTTGAGGACTTGGGAGTGCAGGTGGACCAGAAGATTTTCATCCATTGTGACAACCTCAGCAGCATGCAGTTGGCTAGGAACCCATTGTTCCATACCAAGACCAAGCACATAGAGGTCAATTACCACTACGTTCGAGAGCGAGTGTTGGCGGGCGACATCGACTTGGTCTACGTCAGCACAGAGGAGCAGATAGCGAATATCTTTACCAAGGCCCTCGGAGCTGAGAAGCTTCAACGTTTTCGGGCTATGCTTGGACTCTGCGACATGCAGAGCTCGAGGGGGAGTGTTGAGATGTCAAGCTCTACATATTGATTTGGCATCCACTACGGGTCTTGGCCGCTTACGGCATTTACTCACTGGCACGTTAGGTGATCGACACGGAGGATCTCTGCCAGTGATTCTACAGCTGGACTACACTTATAGTGCCAGCCTAGTACGCTTCTAGCGTGTTCACACTTAGTGACCGCATGTACATATGTGCTACTTTTCAGCTTTAGCACTTAGTCATTTTGTACTCTCTTTTCTGTGAGAAGAAGAAGAAGCTTTCCATCTTTGTGTGGTGTGTGTTTGTCTTGTGTAGCTCTCTTGCATCCTCATTGTTCACATCCACTACAGGCAGTACTACACACGCTATTTTTCCATTTTGTGCAAAATTTTTGTCAGTGTTGTTTTCTGCATAATAGGTCCTTTACAATCTTCTACGATTTGTGATGTATATCACGTGTTGTTTCCACTTTGTCTCTCTTCTTTTTGGGAAATTTTCATATCAGGTGCAACATTTACCATGGTTGACAACAACACAGATGTGTTCTAGATGTTTGCTGTCGAGGATAGATTGGATGGGGAAAGTTATCCTATGTGGGCTTACATGATGCAACATGTTCTTGTGTCAAAGGGAGTCTAGAATATTATGCAAGGCATTGATGTACATCCTGGTTCTGAGGATGTAGGCAATGTTGAGGATGTTATAGGATTTGCTGCAAGGATGACTGTTGTTAGAGTTATTTTGCCTACAGCAAAACAAGCTCGTTGGGATGTAAAGGATGCACAAACTCATGGGTTGATTGTGTTGTTAGTGAAGCGCACCATTACTCCTCACATTTGTTCATCAAAATCTACAAAATAGGCTTGCCATATTCTGGCTGGTCTTTATGCAAGCCACAATGAGGCAAATTTATTGGTTCCACTACAAATGAAGCTATTGTTGAGTCTTTTGTGAAAGGAGACTATGATGTTAATGTTGATGCAGAATGGGATTTTAGTGCATAGTGTACCTATAATCCCACTCTCCATGATGCATGCATGTCAATTTTTGCAGATTCACATGTGTGGTATTTTGACAGTGGTTCTACAAAGCACATTACCTCACATCGTGATTTGTTTACCTCTCTCAAGTCTGTCCCTCATGGGAATTTAGTCACTTGTGTCAACAATGCCTCTTATCCGGTTGAAGGATTTGGAAAGATTGTGCTTATTGCTGCAAATGGAAGTTCTTTCACACTTGTTGATTCACTTTATGTACCTGGGATCAAAAAGAATCTTTTGTCTATATCTACACTTGCTAGACTTGGACTTGTAGTCAAATTTGTGGGTGACAGATGTACAATTCATGATATCAGTTTTGGTGGTGAAATTGTTGCATTTGGCCTTTTATTCCATGGGTTGTATAAGCTCACTTTGTATGACAAGTGTGGACAAAATTTTGAAAATGTAGTTATAGATTCAAGGGCTATTTTTCATGCAAAACTATGGCATACATGTTTTGGGCAACTAAATTTTGCCAGTTTGCTGCGCTTGTAGAAATTTGATATGGTTGCTTCTTTGTCGCCTCTTGAAGCACCTGTCAAACATGTTTGTGAAGGCTGTATTTTGGGTAAAATGCAGCATTCTAAGTTTCCAAAGGATGGGTCAGTTTGTGCTACATGCAGATTGCAACTTGTGCATAGTGATATTTGTGGGCCTATGCAAACTACATCCTTGGAAAATTACGTGTACTTTGTGACTTTCATTGATGACTACTCCAGGCATGCATGGGCATATCCATTGAAAGCTAAGTCCAAAGTGTTCATGTGCTTCAAGCAATTTCTTGCTATGGCTGAAAATGTCTCGAAATGGACTCTGGGCACCGTCCATTCCGATCAAGGTGGGGAGTTGTTGGAAGCTGGACACACCCTACGGAAATTGACTGCTCGGCGGATTATTATTTTTTGTAATTATTCATTTATTGAGAAAACCCAACATTTCACCTTTGTAAATATTGGGGCTTACAAAAGTTTCCAGATTGTATCCCATTTTTGACATTTAGATTGAGTAGATGTTTAAAATTGGAACATTAGGGTTTGAGATTGTAAGGTATTTATACCACTTTTTGACCTTAATGAAAAACCTTTGTCATTTTAAAAAAGTATTGTCTCTGAGTGAGCGTACTGTGTACGAGAGAGTGTGAGAGCTTCATCTTGACGCTACGCGCGCACCGGTGGTCGGAATCGAGTGCAGAGAAGTGCAGCGTGTTGCCCCCGACGAGAGCTACGCGCCAATACCTACATTGCGCACGTCCGGTCTGGTTTTGCGAGCTCGACCTATGAGTTTCATCTGGTGATTTGGTGAGCATAGGTTATCTGTTTTTGCATTTCAGTATATCATGGAATTCGCATTGAGTAGAGCTACACATTAGGCACTTTAGATTTTGGAAACGACGACCTGCAAATTTTGACCAGACATCCTACGTGATTTTGCACCAGGTGTTTAGGGTTGGGATTTTGGTTCTTGGACCTTAGGGAGAGCAACCTATTGGTGTTAGTAGGGTCTCCTTCAAGTTCTATGGAGTTTTGAGAACATTTGATGGGTAGTTGGCTCTTGGAAGTGTTGTAGGAAATCTCTTCTTATGCACTCCTGAAGGCTGTAGCTTAGACATTGGGTAGAGACCTCTATAGGAATTAGTCGAGAGTCGGTCGAGTGTATATTGACACCCTATGCTTGCTTCCACACGCCTGCAAGTTGAGCTTCATCCTTAGCTGACAAATCTTGTTAGGTGAGTTCTCGCTGTGCTGACGTCCGTCGTGGCGTATCTGCAAACATGGCGTCGTTGCCGAGGACGAAAACCCTAGGTAGGTGACCGAGACTAGTCCTTGAGGATAGGGATTCTCTGGCTTGCCAGAGTCTCATTTTACATTTAGATAGGATCAGAGGGTGGAGGACTCTCTAGGTCTTAGAGGGAGTCTAGGGAGCATGTGTCTGGCCTAGATCCTTCGACTTAGGTAGACTTAGATAGACTTAGATAGTTTTAGGTATTAGTTGAGTTGTGGTGAAGAGAGTAGGAGTTTGAGCAGTAGAAGCGGTGAAAGGAGAGCTTGAGAGTCCGGAGAGGCCAGGAAGCAACCAAAACACCATTTCACATGATGAGTAGGAGTAGGGTAAGTAGGACATCATGATTCATGATCTAGAGCATTTCATGCATGTTATACTTACTGTTAGGTTCATCACAAGGTTGTGAAAGACGCAAAAGAGTGTTTGAAAGCTGAAGTGAAGTTCAAAATTTCCTGTGAGTGTTTCTGATAGAGCTGCAAAGCATCAGGAGCATTTTTGTCAGGAAAAAAATAAATTTTACGCCAGGAGACATCCTACGCGTAGGATGTCTACAAGTTGATCTGGTGGGAATTTTGTAATTTTGAGTTGACTAGTGTGTTCAGAAGGTAGGTTTTACCCTATTTTCACTTGGAAAATGGAAATTTGACCATATCTTGACAGGATAAGGCCAGATAGACGTAAATTGCCAGACATCCTACCCAAATTGTGCCAAGGTATTATTAAGACCAAAACCATAGGATGGCTGCATAAGCATTATCTACATGATTTATTGAGTAGCTGAGAAAGGTTTCGTCTCAATTGGGTGAGAAAATTGGGTTCTAAGCAGGCTTTAGCACTTTTGACTGAAAAAGGCTAGAACAGCTAAAATTGGGGTCTTTTGAAATCCAAACCAAAATTTAAGCATAGCATTGGGTTGCTGACATCAAGGGGAAGGTGTGGCACAAGTCTGGGGTCAAACAGGCCAAAAAGATGTAGGATGTGTTTTGTGTGATTTGGCACTCCAAACCCTGATTTGAGCATACCAAAGTGATCAGCAGATCAAGAGGAGTCTGTACTTTGCATTTGAAGCCATTTTGAGCAATTAGACATGCTACACGTAGGATTTCTTATCCATGAAATGGAAGCCAGAAACTGACTGTAGGCATAGCAGGGTGTTGTATAGCCTGAGGCAAGCCTCCTAGTCAATTTTGGTCTAAATTGGAGTTGATTTGACTGGTCAGACCAACATCAAGCTGCTGGAACAAATTTTTGATCAATTGACCAGCTTATAGGTGTCCAAATCAAAAAGTAAAAGCAGCTGTGGACTCAGCACATTGAGGGGAGTCTATAGTGCAAAAATCTAGGCAAAACAGAGCAAGAGACATCCTACGCGTAGGATGTCTACTGGGGCTTAGTGAAAAGAAAATTTGATTGAGGTTATACAGTGATGTTCCATTTCACTTAAGGATTCCAAAACTTCTTTTAGAAGTGAATTTGAACCTTGTTTGACCTTTTGACAAAGGAAAGACGTAATTAAGACTTTTTAGGTAAATTGACCAACATCCGAGGGAAGTACAATTCCAGATTAGCAGACCTAATCCAGAACATCAGAAGTGTATAAAATATAGTAGTGGTTAGGGTTAAGCCTCCAATTATACCAATCATTACTAAGACCACCTCTAGCGGTTAAATGCTTTGATTTGATTGCCGAAATTAAATGCTCGTGTACAGGTATATTCAGCGGCAAACCAAGAAGTTGTGCGGAAGCTGATCCTATGCCAGGTGAGTGGTTGGATTTTTGTTAAGTTGCATTGCTAAGTTTCATGAATTTAAGATTAAGAAGACACATTTTTAGAGACCAAAAGGTGGCAGGTGATCAAGGTAGCTTAGTGTCCACCAAGGAGAGTGTAACCCAACCAAGGCTAGATCCACTAGCACCATTATTGAGGAGGGTAGTGATACCGACACTTCATCCGATAAATCCTTCTTCATGATGGATAGTCAACAACCAAGAGGTTTCTGTTAGGAAATAAGCCGTAGCTAAATAGATAATTGAGTAGATTACTTAATGGAGAGAGATAGATTTACATACACGAGATTATAGAGTAGAGAAAAGAGAGAGAGAGAGAGAGAGAGAGAGTACACACGATATACGTGGTTCATCCAATGTGGGCTATGTCACAATAAAAAAGCAGCCACTCAATGGCTTTAGTACTTCAAAACAAGAAGTAGTTTACAAAGGGATTATACCCTTAATGGTGCTCCCGCCTTGCTTTACTCGCACCACCTCACACTCACCTTGTTGCATCAACTTCACACTATGAAATGTGTGTAGAAATGGCCTCCTTTTATAGGCCAAAAGGGCTGCCCTCTCTCATGAGAGGCAGCCATGTGTAGATAAGTCCAAATCGTACCCTCCAATCCGCCCATGTGTGGCCGCCCTTGAGAAGACAAGTCCGCTTTTGAATTCGGCCACCAGCCACCGGCCATTGACTTCCGACCACCGGCCACTAGCCATTGACTACCGGCCACCGGCCACCGGCCAACCGACTGCTGTTTTCCGACCACTTTCCGGCCACCGTGCGGCCATAATATTCCGGCGAGGGAAAAAAAAGTATCGGGGGCTTCCGCCCCCAAGGCCCCTAGAATTGCCCCTGATTTTTAGCTATGAAAATTTTGGTTTCCGGTGAGTGATTTTCCTTCACGCACGATGGCTTCTCCTCATAATGGGGGCCTTACAAATGTGAGCTTTTACCACAGAAAATTACAAGGGTAAATCAGGCTCCATACTTAATAGTTTCACCTATGACATACCGATGCCAAGAGGAAGCACCTCCCTAAATCCTTTAAACGAATCCAAGTTCACTATAATCTTTTTAGAAGGAACAAACTCGAGGGGAGCCCTACTTTATTCTGACTATTGAGGACGCAAGTGTATTTGCATTGAAGAAAGGCCGGTCAGAGATTGGAGATAATTCGAGTGTATGATGATGGAGATAGATTCCGAGACGAAAAGGGGAACCACTATCTGATAGTTAGTAACCCTGAGGATTACAATAGATATGGAGATAACATGGCGAAAGGAAAGATGGTTTCAGAAACTCAAGAACCACCTCCAAACATTGATCGACTTGGATCTCTTTTTATGTATGATAAGAAAACAACCAGGGTAGCAACCTATAATGAGAATGTGGGAATTTACCAGCATGAGAGCGAGGGAATAGTCTCTTACTTTAGTTGCAAAGAACTCTACCCAAATGAATTAAGCAAAGACAAGGTACTTTACTTATTCTCTTATGAAATTGCTATGGGGAAGGATATTGTTTTTGTTGATAAGTACGGGCGAGAATACAAACGTATTCTCCCAGAGGAGGTAGAAAAGGCAACAGTTCCAAAAGCATCAACATATGCCCCCAAAGAAGTGTCAAGAGCCACCTACACCCCTAGCAAGTCGACAAATCCATTTTTAGAAGATTATGACGCGACCTCACATTCTACCCGACAACAGATGTTCAACAACCAGAACCAACTAGCAACCCAGCCATCATTGCAGGCATGGCTTCGACAGAGTGCAACATTAGAATAAGACCGAAACGGAGATGGTTATCAAGCCGCACGAGGGCTAAGGGATTTACAAGAACCACCACACTAAGAGCCATCTCTTGCAAGAACCGTTAGAAATTATGGCTTAGGAGCACCATTGGGAGAGGAACCTGCCCACTACCAAAGGCCAGAGGAGGTATATAGATTGGGACGAGGAGATCCAATGATGAGATTCGTAGACCATCATAGAATTAGACCTTCTCAAGTACAAAAAGGGGTAAACAAGAAATACACGGGAAACAAAGATCCGAGAGATCATGTAGCAACCTTTGTGTGTGTAATTAGAGCCGAAGAGGTGTTAGACT
Organism: Adiantum capillus-veneris; assembly: GCF_014529385.1. Lineage (NCBI taxonomy): Eukaryota > Viridiplantae > Streptophyta > Polypodiopsida > Polypodiales > Pteridaceae > Adiantum > Adiantum capillus-veneris. The sequence continues at coordinate 1,335,250 of NC_140952.1, forward strand.
TCCCTACTCAATTTGCAGGGTTTGGACTAACCCTAGAGGAGGATGCTGCTACTTGGTTTGACTCTGTGGAGCGTAGAGACTTTGAGTCTATGGAGGAGGTGTTTGACGAGTTTATTGAGGAATTCTCACAAAGGGGGATAGCTCATAATACAGTTTCACAAATCCATAAATTCAAACAGAAAGATGGGGAGTCTGTGCGAAAGGCAGCCCTACGACTAAAAAGATATGTTAAGTTCTACCTTGTGGAAGAATTGCCAACTTAGTCCATACTTATGCTTATATTTATTCAAGGACTAAGGAATCTAGATCTCCATAAGGACTTACATATGAAGAGGAGCACAATGTTAAATGAGTTAACTAAGGAGGCTCTTTACCTAGACAACTGTGCGGTCTACAAAGAGGGTGAATTCAAGGATCTTGATGACGATTCATCCTCGCAACAAAGTGGAAGCAAGTCTGCTAAGACAACACTGAAGGGATAAGTAGCCGTAATCCAGGAGCATCTGGTAGAGGAAGTGCTAAAAAACATTAACCTGTACGCCAAAAACCTCAGGCTAAACAGCCAAAGTGGTGTGCTGTTGAACAAAAATGGACAAACCATGGGACCGAGGAATGTTATTATAACAAGGGGTATGTGAGAGAGAGACCTTATGCTCCCCAACCTCAGGTAGCATCTCCTCAACTTCCACCGATGCTTAGGTATCAAGCAGGCAACCTACTAGGACCTGTAGGTGTAGAAAGACCACAACCAGTGTTGGGGCAACAACCACCCCTACCAAGATTACGACCAGTCGGCATAAGATACACACCAACAGTAACTGAACCAGAAGAGAAGTCTTTGGTGCCTATGCATGCATATTACGAAGATCCCAATGGATATGCTGCAAATCCTATCTATTATCCACCGGAAGAACCCTCAACTCGGAAACCATGGAGCATGATCAGAAGTGCAGGACCACCAACAGGTGCACAGGCATCAGGAGAAGGAAGATATAGCTTGGATGAACGAACATTGTTGTTCATAGCCAACGGAGGCATGGGCGGGCAGAGACATGCCTACCAACAAAGAGGAGCTCAAGGAGCACCTCAACAACCTAAGGGACCCTGCTACAAGTGTGGTGGAGACCATAGGCTAAGAGACTGTCCTCATGATGAAATCATTAGAGTCAACGCATGTTGCACCAAGTGTGGAGTTACTCATTTGATTCTTGATTGCCCTAAGAACCCGAGCAAAGGAGCAAAAACTACCTTGAATATTCTCGAAGAAGTGCCTTCCAGTGGAGGGTCAAAAAACGAGACAATAATACCTATTCAAGTAGTGACACGAGCCCAAGCTCAAAGAACGACGAAAGAACCCATAATTGAAGAGCCAAAAACCGATGCCCCAAGTTCAGAAGTAAAGAATCATAGAAGCACTTGGAAAGCTAGAAAGGCGCGTATGAAAGCTAGGAGAGAACAAGAGAAAACGGCTCTATCCGAGGAGTTAAAACATAGAAACGATAGATTAGAGCGGTTAGAGGATCTAGCTAGTCTAAGCTCACACACTGCGGAAACCATAGCACCCAAGGAAATTGTAGAACCCAAAAGTGCGGGATCGGGAGGATCAATGTTGGCAGAAAAGGTAAATGAGCAGTTAGACGCACTTTTGAAAGCTTACAAAGCCAGACTCAAAAACAACCAAACCCAAGAGCAAAGATGGATGACTTATCCATATGCTGAAATAAAAAAGCAGAGGTTGGAAATGTGTCAAAAGATGATTGAAACAACTCAATCCTTGATAGAAAACCCACTTGGAAAACCTGCAATTTGGCAGGAAGTACCAGCTCCAACCAACTTTAGAGAAATAAGTAGAAATGAAGGAAAGACTCACGAATGCCTCTGAGTCAAGGAGAGAACCTATCATAGTGCCAAATACAACAGATGAGACAAGTGAGGGGTTCCAGCCTAAAACATTGGTAGAAATGGGTAAGGATTGTAACGGTCTAGATGGCCTGTGGAAGCAAATACTTGATGCCAACGAAGCTAACAGGGTGAGTTACCACATGAATAGCACGCGAAAAGAGAAAAATGAGATCTTACCTCCTATTGAAGAATTTGAAGCAAGATCACAAATGAACTTAGATATACATTCACAAGGGGGAGACCAGGGATCAATTAGTTTGGGGCATAGTCAACCAGACTCGCTAAAAACTCTAAAGAACAACTACACCTTTGAAGACATTGCAAACCCAAAAGTGGCTGTCATGAGCCATATCTATAACCAATACTTCCACATGTGTACAAAGCGGCCACGAAAGTACATAATGCCACCTGGAGCCGTTGCTACCACCTTCACCTGGGCAATGTAGAAGAGCAAGCCAAAGGTGATAAATTATGTTGCTTATATCCATGACAACTTGGTGAAGATGGGCAACAAAAATCCCACCTACATTGTGCCAGGTGCTTATATCCAGGAAACTGGCCTGACCCTCCATCACAGAATGACTAGATAAGGCTGAAAGAAGATAAAGAAGAAGAAACACCCAAAGCACCAAGAGTAGCCACAAGGTTGAAGCGCCGGTTAGAAACCGTGCTAGAAGAGACACCAGAGCTGAAGAAGGGAAAGAAAGAAAGTGTACAAGTGCCAGTCAAGGAAACCAAGTCACAGAAAGCGGCGCGGCTCGAAAGATTGATGGAAATCTTCAGAGCCGAAAGAGCACTGAAAGGAGATTTGAGCGAGTTGTGGAAGCCCTCACTAGAAGCCATGTAGGGATCATCCCGAAGGGTGCACCGAGATAGATTTGAAGACTACATCAAGAATTTTGAAATCCTAGATGCTACAACAGAAAATATCCCAAATGTCCCTTTCACCGAAGAAGAAGTGGATGAAGTACGACGGCAACTGCTGGAAGAGCAGGAAGGCCAAGAAAGGGAGAGAAAGACCAAGGCGGACTGGGACTTCAAGAAGAAGCCACCAGCTTCAACGTCAAGCCCGGAGTCCAGCCCACCGCCATCACCACCTCCTCTTAGCCCTCCACAAAACCAACAAAAGGAGGAGCTAGACAAATCTGATGATCAAGAAGATTCAAAGCAAGAGAAGACCAAAGGGAAAGAGCAGAAATAAGAAGCTAAGGCCAAATATGGGCAGCCAGAGCAAGAGTAAAGAAAGTTTAGCACATTTCTTGATCTACTAGCTGCGGGTTACTCAAGAGAAGAGGCAGCCACTGTGGAATTTGAGCTGGCAAGCACAAGGCCCAAGGAACAAATGCAGAGCCTGCGGTTAGTGGAACTGAAAGAGATGGCCACTGATACAGTGGACTTACATCCACCTACCAATGATTGGGATGTGGTGATGCACAAGCTAACTAGGCTCAAGGCAAGATCAGTGCCACGGAAAGTGAGATTGACAATCTCAAAGCCAATGAAGTTCTTATCAAATCTGAAGTTGACACACTACAAAGACAAAGCAAAGAGCAGATAGAGAAACAAACAGAGCTGCAAGCCAGTCTGGCCACGGCATTACAAAGATGCCAGGAGATGGAACAAGAGAATCAAGCAGCAGAAAACAAGCTTCAAAGAGCTGATGAAGAATATAAGAAAATCAGCAAGTCATTGACAGATGCAGAGAGGGAAAGGGACAACCTAACCCTGTAACTTGCTGAAGAATCCAAATAAGTGGAAACACTCAGAAATGCCAAGGAAAAGGTATAGATAGAGCATGAGACGAGCCAGGATGAGGTAATAGAGCTTAAAGATCAGATTAAAGTAAAAAATCAAACCATCCAAAGGTTGCGGGCATCTCCTTCTAGAGTCAGAGCTACTAGTTCGACTCACACTACTTCAGAGACTGATTTATATGAAGAACCAATGAAACAGCTTCAAAATGAGTTAACATTGGAGAAGCGGCAAAGGTTGCTGCTGGCCGAAGGGTCATTGGTGATGCAAAACCGCTTAGAAGAAGAAAACCAGGCCATGAGGAATGAGCTAGAAGAAATCAAGAGAAAGCTTGAGAAGGCAGAAAAGATAAATGCATATCTGAACGACCTCCTTGTGAATATGGGAGAGCAAGCGAAAGAAGAAAAGAAAACACTACAGAAATAGGTAGAAGAGCTGAGAGGCCAGCAACAAAAAATAGAAGAGTAGCAGTTTAGCACCGGGCCAGCAGCCATGGAAGGAATCGACATAGAGAATGTGGCAGATCCGGTGGACACCACCATGCAAGAGGAAATCCTTGTAGGACCCTCACAAGAGCCACAAGATCTGACACAACAAGAAGAAGAGAAGCTGCAGGAGGCCATAGAAGCGGCAGTTAGAGACACAACCAAAGAAGCCTTGGAATGGGAGCAGAGAGTCTTTAAATCAATGACTATTCAGAAGATAGATGCAAGCAACCTTCAGCGTGAATGGCTAAAACCCTCTCTCCCATATCCTCTGCTGAAATATGAAGCTGACACGATCAACAAGTGGATTAGAGAGGAGCCAAAAGTGCCAATGTACAAAGCAAACATCTCCAAATCTGAAGGGGTCAAGCTGATAGTAGACTCTCAGCCCAGGTGGAGAAAGGCATGGCTCACAAAATATCCACAATATCTAATCCATTTGGTAGAGGCACCTAAAGTGATAAGAGATAACCTCAGTTTCTACCCTCTACCAAGGATGAGAACTTGGAAAGCCCACGAGCTATTGCAGAGAAGCAAACCCACGTGGCTAAATTACTCGAAGCTGCCAATCTTGAAGGCAGGCGAGAGAATAAGTGAGCAATACATGGCGAAAACCCTAACGGGTGCCATCAAATTGTTCACTGGCTCTCCTGACCTATCTTGCATCATGATGAGAAAGATAATTTGCTGCCATGTACTAGAGATAGTAATGTAAGCTCACAGGACATTTATGACACTTTGTCTCCTCTTTTTAGTGGTGGACGTACGAATGTAAATTACAATGAGGCAAATGTACAGCCTATGGGGGTTTTTGAAAATGTTATAGATCAGCTTATTACTGATGCAAATGTACATGATGTACTTGATGTGAGGAAAGGGCTGAAAATGAGTAGGCTAAAGGTATGCCAAAATGGCTGGTTCACGATTTGTGTGACAGTAAATTGGATGCATGTTTTTCTAGTTGTATTTTTTTAGGTTCTCACCATGCCTCTTATGCATCAGATTGTTATGCTTTGGCTGTGTCTAGCTTACATGATGTTGATGAATCTCTATCTTTTGATGAAGCACAAAAAAAGTTGGATGGTTGCCATGCAATCTGAATATGATGCACAAAATGACACATGGACTTTATGTGATTTGACTCCTGGCAGAACGTCCATTGGTACAAAGTGGGTTTACAAGTTGAAACGCAAGCTGGATGGTGAGATTGATCACTATAAGGCTCAACTAGTTGCAAAGGGTTCTACACAGCAAAAAGGCATAGATTATGAAGAGACTTTTGCTCCCACTTGTCGTATGACTACTGTGTGTTTTCCTTGTGCATTGGCAACTCATTTTGGTTGGGATGTACATCAGTCATACATTGTTACTGATTTCTTGAATGGTGACATATTTGAGAAAGTTTATGTAACACAACCTCTCGGTTTTGTCAAGAAAGGACAAGAGGATAAGGTGTGAAAATGCAGCAAAGCTTTTTATGGGTTGAAGCAATCTCCTCATGCTTGGTATGAGAAGGATGACTCTCATTTGGTCAAACAAGGCTTTTGTAATATTCCAACACAAAGCACATTGTATGTAAAGCGTGAGGGTGATGTACTTCTCATTGTTGTTCTTTATGCAGATGATTTGCTGATCACTGGACCAAATGAGAGACATATTGCTGAATTTAAGGCTGATTTGAATGCTACTTTCAAGATGAAAGATTTGGGGATGTTGCATCATTACTTGGGCATACAGTTTAAAAAGTGTGATGGTGGTATTGCCTTGTGTCAGAAAAGTTACATAGAGACATTGCTATGTAAGTTTGGACTTGAGGATCGCAAACCTATTGCCACTCCCATGGAAACAGGTTTGAAGTTGAGTCTACATGATTCTGGTGATCATGCTGATATCACTCTTTACCAAACTACTATTGGCTGCCTCATTTATGTATGTAACATGAGGCCGGATATTCAGGAGTCTCACAAGTTAGCAAATTTATGCATAGCCCAGGGTCTAAACATTTGAACGCTGTCAAGAGGATTGCTGCTAACTAAGTGGCACTTTACATCTTGGCTAGTTTTATCCCAAGGGGGGATCATTGCCGCCAGACTTACATGCTTTTTTGGACTCAGATTGGGCTGGTTGTTTTGACACGCAAGTGTCCACAACTGGTTTTTTTTTCATGCTTGTAAGTTCATGTATATCATGGTTGAGCAAGAAGCAACCTATTGTGGCCACTTTCAGTTATGAGGCAGTACAGGGAAATCTTCACAGCTACGGTTGAGTGTGTATGGCTCAGACGCCTTACGACTGATTTGGGTGTTGGACATGACACTACCAACACTATCGACACTGACAGTCCGAGCGCATTGGCAATTACAAGGAACCCAATTTTTCATGCTCGCACAAAGCACATTGAGTTGCATTACCACTATGTCAGGGAGAGGCTCTCAATAGGAGAGATCAACTTGGTTTATGTGCTAACACATGACAACCTTGCATATCTTTTCACACAAACGCACTGTTTGGTGAGATGTTTGAATCTTTCCACAAAGATTTGGGCTTACTCCCCTTTGTGAATTGATCATGTCCTCAGGGCATGACACTTCCCTTTGCTCATGTGGAAGCTCTTGTTCATCACATCACTCGAGGGGGGAATTTTTACCATATACATGTGGTAGTGATGTGTGTGAACACACTAGGACCGCCGGGGCATTCTTTTCCTCTTTAGGAGGTTTTTTCCCTCGTGCATTGTATATACTCCCATCATGCTAGGGCTATCTATCTTTCAATTGCACACCAAGTAATACACTTGTTGTGTTCCTTGAGCTTCCTACATCTTCTCCAAGTCGTGTGGGTGATAGCATGTTTAGGTGGTACCACTTTTTGCACCTTTTGGTGGTACCACCAATAGCACCTAGCTGGAGGGAAATTCAACGTTTTTCAAATTTGGGAAAAGAGAGAGAGGGAAATTATAAATTTGCATGCAATATAATTTATGTACCTATAATATAGATGCATGTGAGCCATTATGGGGTGGAGTGGGTCCCCTTTTTTCAAACTTATAGTCATCATGGCCTTTTTCCTCTCACACAACTAGCTTGTCACTCGGAATCCCACCTGTATCTGTGTGCTTGCTCTGCTCCCATAGCTCATGATCCCCCCATTGCATGATGTAGCCATCACGCTCTGTCCCCCATTGCACCCTTTGCACTTTTCCATATCCCTGGTGGAGCTCTGTCCCCATTGCCCCCGGTACGAAAGCATAAAGGCTACAATAGCATCCTCTGTAGATATGACTCCCAAGAAGAACACTCTCTCTAGGAAGCACAAAAACCCAACTCACAACACGGAGTTAGTACAGCAGGCGCCCCCTACTGCAACAAACACCACATCATAGCAGAACCCCGCAACAGCCACCACACAGCAGTCCTTCCCAACACATGCGACATAGCAGACGCCTTCAACAACCACGACACAATAGTCCTTTGCAACCAACACGACGTTGTAGACCCCAACAACAAACACGACCATCAAAACTTCCCTCTCCAAATGCATGTTGTTGGTTGAAAAATATGCTGGGAAAGGTGTGGTCTACATCGCCTCATGTCTATGCACCTCATGGCAATGCATAGCCCAAAATCCTTTTTTCTCATCATTGGTTGCAAATCATTTTTCTCCATGGCTTTGCTTGCAGCATCGGTGGAGTATCCGGTACTTTCCAGGTTTTGCTATTCTGCATTGCAGTTGCATGAGGAATATGGACTGAGCATGGAGGGAAAGTTGTCCAAGGATTTAACAGACAAGGACCTGCCACCTGAATAGTGGTCAATAGTGTTCAAGGTTCCAGAGAAGAATAAGACTAAGATCTTACTCCACCAGGTGCATGACCACCTTTACGATGCATGCAGGCTTCAAGACAAGCTGTCCCCTCTAAGGATGATCTCATGACAAGGTTTGCGAGGGAGTTTTCATATGAATACTGTGATGCTGCCAAAGCAGACCCTGACAGCCATAAGATTGCATGGGCTTTGGTTGGGAATCAAGTATTAGAGAATGTCAAGAGCCAGAAAGGGGGGCTCAATTGGAAAATACAAAAGTTTATGTTTGATTACGGCGTGAAGGAAGCCCCCACATTTGAAGGACTGATAGAGAATGTTGTGCAGTGTGGACGATCCTGCGGCGTCCAGACACCCTCTACAACACACGTGGACAGCCTCTCAGCCCCTCTACACAGCATGGGTGGATAATCTTGCCAATGACCTTGAACAACAGGCAGCAAAGGTAGAAGAGAAGGTGAAGTCTGCAAAGACAGTCGTGGCTGTAAACGGGACTTATGGTTGTGCAACGAAGGTACCTGAAGTCGCGGAGCGGAGCGTGGGTCGACTCTCTCTCTCTCTCTCACACACACACACACACACACACAGTGAGCTTACACAGTACAGTACGCAGAGAACTGTTAGAAGGGTTATCTCCCAATTCCTTAGTATTCACAAAGAATAAGTTAGTATATACAAAGAATCAGAGGTAAGTGAGTTAGGCGGGCGGCCGGCCATATCCGCATAAGAGGCCACTTGGGCTTTAATCCCAACAACCTCCCACTTAAAGTCCAATGTGGCACTTTAAGTAACTGTAAATCTATGAACATAAATGTACAAAGATTTACATGGCTGCCATCTATCCAATGCCCAATAACTCACGACAATGCACAAAGCCCTCTCTTGGAAGTCCCTTTGTGAGTAGATCAGCAGGATTGTCCTTGGTGTGGATCTTCAGCAGTTGTATCTGCTTGTCTTCAAGTACTTCCCTAATGAAGTGATATTTGACATCAATATGCTTAGTCTTCGAATGGAACACTGAATTCTTTGCCAATTGTATAGCACTTTGACTATCACAATATAACTCTGGCATATCTGCATTGATTCCCAAGTCTGCAACCAATCTACCAAGCCAAATAGCTTCTTTGCATGCCTCATTTGCTGCAACATACTCAGCTTCTGTAGTAGACTGCGTAACACAATCTTGTAATCGAGATCGCCATGATATGGCACCTCCAGCCAATGTAAATACATAGCCTGATGTAGATCTCCTCTTATCCAAGTCTCCTGCATAATCTGAGTCAGTGTATCCTCTGACACTCAAATCCTGACTACCATAGCATATGCGCATACTCTTTGTATGTTTTAAGTATCTCATGATACCTTTCACTGCCTCCCAATGTTTCTTGCCAGGATTTGACATATATCTGCTAACCACTCCCACTGCAAATGCAATATCCGGACGTGTAGCAATCATTGCATACATCAAACTACCCACTGCAGACGCATATGGAATCTTATCCATTTCAGCCTTTTCTTCCTCAGACACAGGACAATCTTGTTTGCTAAGTTTCACATATGGTGGCAATGGAACACTCAATGCCTTTCCCTTCTCCATATTGAAACGTTGCAAAACCTTGTCAATATACTCTGTTTGAGATAACCAAATCAACTTCTTTGATCTGTCTCTCTCAATGCGCATACCAAGTATATGACTTGCCTCACCCATGTCTTTCATGTCAAACGATTTTGCCATCTTTGACTTCAAAGCTAAAATTTCTTCCAAGTGTTTGCCAGCAATCAACATGTCATCCACATACAAAATAAGGATCAGCCAGCTGCCATCCTTAGCCTTCTTTGTATATAGACAGTGATCGAACTCACTACGTTTGTAGCCTTGAGAAAGCATAAACTGGTGGAACTTATGGTACCATGCCCTCGGTGATTGTTTTAAGCCATAAAGACTCTTTAACAACTGGCATACCAAATGTTCCATGCCTTTCTCAACAAACCCTTCTGGCTGCTGCATGTAAATTTCCACATCTAAATCACCATGCAAGAACGCTGTCTTGACATCCATTTGGTGCAACACCAAATCCAATATAGCAACCAATGCAAGAAAGCATCTCAATGTAGTCATCTTGACCACTGGAGAGAAGACTTCATCAAAGTCAATGCCTTGTTCTTGCTTAAAGCCCTTGGAAACAAGCCTTGCTTTGTACTTTGGCTGACTATCATGAGCGGTGATCTTATACCTGTAAACCCATTTACAAGGTAGAGCCTTTTTACCCTGTGGTAATTTAACCAACTTCCATGTCTGGTTTTTATGCAGAGCTGTCATCTCTGACTGCATGGCCAACTGCCATTTTTTCGAGTCAACCACTTGTAATGCTTCCTTGTAACAAGATGGTTCTCCGCAATCTGTGAGCATGACATAATTTAGAGATGGCGCATAACGATCAGGTGGTTTGGAGACACGCTCAGAACGTCTCACCACAATTGATTCTGCCTCTCTAGCCACTATAGGCTGTTCCTGAGCCTGACCATGCTGTCTTGATGTGCTAGCACTAGGTCCATCTTCCCTGAAGACAACTCTTCTGATCTCCTCTGTCTTCTCTGGCTTAGCGTGAAACTTGGATTCATTGAAATGCACATCATTGCTACGAATAAGCTTTCTGGACTCAGGATCCCAAAGCTGGTAACCCATATCGCCCGATTCTTCGTAGCCAAGAAATATACACTTCTTGCTCTTTGGTTCTAACTTATTTCTGAACTCCTTAGGAATATGGCTATAAGCTTCACAACCAAAGACTCTGAGATGCTTATACGAAGGTGCCTTGCCTATCCATAGCATCTCGGCCACTGCACTCTTATCCAGAACCCTACTAGGAGACCTGTTGATCAAATGGACTGCTGTAGCCACTGCTTCCACCCAAAATCCATCAGGCAACTCAGCATTTGACAACATGCTTCTGACCTTCTCTTGTATGGTCCTATTCATACGTTCTGCAACCCCATTCTGTGAAGGATTATATGGTGCAGTAAGTTCCCACTTAATCCCTTTTGCTTCACAAAAGTCTTGAAAAGCTTTGGAAACGTACTCTCCACCATTGTCAGTTCTCAAGAACTTCAGCTTCTGACCACTCTGATTCTCCACCAGCTGCAAGAATGTCTTAAAGACCTTGAGCACCTCATCCTTGTGCTTCAAGAAGTAAACCCATACTTTGCGAGAATAGTCATCTATGAATGTACAAAAGTACGCTGCTCCCCCTAGTGACAAACTAGGCATTGGTCCGCATAGATCACTGTGTACAAGAGCTAACCGTTCATCCCTACGATTCCTCTTTGATCTGTGCGGTTCCTGTGTTTGCTTACCATAAACACAATGCTCACAAAACTCGAAATCTTGAAATGAAAAGCTAGGCAAATAACCATAATGAGAAAGTATTTCCATTCCTCTTTTTGACATATGTCCCAACCTACGATGCCATAGTGACACACTTGGCTGCTCAATCACATTAATTACATGGTTTTTAACCTCTGAAACATGTAAAGTGTACAGAGTTCCTGACTTGTTGCCATGTGCTACAGTCATCGAACCTTTGGAGATCTTCCAAGCGCTGTTCCCAAAAACTGTCACATAACCCGTATCATCCAACTTCCCTGTACTAATCAAGCTCTTTCGGATTGCTGGAACATGTCTGACATTCTTGAGCCATAAAGAAGAGCCATTCTGAAACTTCAACTGCACATCTCCCACTCCAAGTATGTCACAAACCTGCTCATTGCCAAGTCTGACATAATCTTTAGTAGCCACATATGATGTAAACCACTCTTTGTGCGGAGAAACATGTAAAGATGCCCCTGAGTCGATAATCCAATCACTCATAGCATGTCCATCCTCTGCAGTCAAGAAAAAAGAATCAAGATTGCTTGTAAGGAAGATGTCACCAGCTGCTATACCAGAATTACTGTCTGAACCAGATCCTGTGACATTCACCTCTTCAATCTTCACTGAACTCTTCTTTTCATCTTGCTCAGAACTCTTTGTTTTGGCTTTTTCTTGTTTCCACTTCGTACACTCTCGCTTCATGTGACCCTTCTTGCCACAATGGTAGCATTCTATGTCATCCTTTGACTTCGAATCACGAGACTTACTTTGGTTTTGTGCCTTCTTACCCTTCTTCTCTTTAAACTGTTGTCTCCCTCGAACGACCAAATCACTATTGCCTTTGCCTTTGTCAATGTTCTTCCTGTTCACTTCCTCTGTGAGCAAGCTGCCTTCTACATTGGCACTTGTAAGACCTTCTGGCGCGACAGAATTACTTAACACTGTACGAAAAGTATCCCAACTGTCTGGCAAAGTGATTAAGAGAAACATAGCCTTCACTGAACCTGGAAAGACTATCTCCTGTGCTGTTAACTGGCTGAAAATTGAGTGAAATTCATTCAGATGATTTGACATGGCTGTCCCTTCCTTCATCTTCAAATCCACCAATTTCTTGAGCCAGTAAATCTGAGAAGCAGCACTTTGTTTCTCGTACATATCACATAGCTTTTGCCATACGCCATACGCTGTAGTCTCTTCTGCTACATTGAAGTAAACATTTTCTGCCAGTGTCAGCATGATTGTGGAACAAGCTAACTCGTCAAGCTCTTCCCACTCATCTTTAGCCATAAATTCTGGTCTCTCCCCTTTGAGCTTCAGTGGCTTCACTTGTTTTTTCTGCACCAAAACCTGCCAAATCTGCTTCTTCCAGAATGGAAAGTTTGTGCCATCCAGCTTCTTTATGTTGTAAAGAGTCTCACTTTGAGAAGATGCCATATCTGCCAAACTGTTTACTCCTGAGAAAAATCCGGCAGAGTTTCCCCTGTAAACTGGCCTCTGTACACAGTAAACAAGCTGTAATCAACAAGATGAACACCTCTCCTCAGGAACTATCAGTATTTTGAAAATTTTTGACAGAGTCTCCCCTGTAAACTGAGCTTTGGGAACCAAAAGATAGCTCAAAAAAAATTCATAAATAGCTGACCAGTGACAAATCCTGTAAGCATACACTATCTCCTCTCTGGGCGATGACAGAACCTGTATCTGTCTCAAGACTGAACCCTGAACAATGCCTCAACGGCCTGACGCATAAGATGCAATCGAGTGTCTACACAAAGTCATACATCCTAAGGGATAAAAGTCGTCGAAGAGGATGCGTGTAGAGGGGAACTCCAGCAACCTAATCCACCTCACACTGGGTAACCCAGCCCCCAGTGCTTGGCTTCAAAAAACCTCACACACGACCCTCTTAGATGGCTCAGCAAACTGCCCAGAATTAGCATACATCCTATAATAGACCAATCACTGTCCTATGACCGCTGCGGCGGTCTGTCTGCTAGTGTGACTCACAACTAGCAGACCCACAATCACAGTACATCAATCTGCAATACATGCCAGTGGTGTCAAGCCGTCGTATGGCCACACCTCCCCTGGAACCTGGCAAGCACAAGAAGTAGCAATGCAGACTGCAATATATATATCTGATGATATATATGTGTACCTGGTCTATAGATGATGCTCTGAAGACGAATAAGTGATGTATGTCGATGTCGATATTGATGTCGACCACCTCCTGCTTGCCAATCTACACAAGACGGATTTCTTTGCGGCTGAAATCTATCTTCTGCTGTAGTGCTCAGAACGAAATTCTGAGGGCATAAACGGCTTCAAAAGGGGGGTAAAACCCCAGGTCGCCCGATGGAAACGCTCCCGGAACGCCGAGTGTGAATTTTCGAACTCCGGATCCAGAATCTGCCGGAAAAGTGCGCGCGCGCGCGATTGCGCAAATCCGCACTGAACCAAGGCTCTGATACCAATTGAAGTCGCGGAGCGGAGCGTGGGTCGACTCTCTCTCTCACACACACACACACACAGTGAACTTACACAGTACAGTACGCAGAGAACTGTTAGAAGGGTTATCTCCCAATTCCTTAGTATTCACAAAGAATAAGTTAGTATATACAAAGAATCAGAGGTAAGTGAGTTAGGCGGGTGACCGGCCATATCCGCATAAGAGGCCACTTGGGCTTTAATCCCAACAGTACCTTCTCAGCTTGTGCACCTATCACTGTAGAGGTGGAGAGCCTCAGAGAGGAGGTGGAGAAACTGAAAGCCTCTCCAACAGAAAACGCAGTTGTGATTGCCAAAAAGGAGGCTGAAATTGGAGCCCTTACAAGGGTACTCTCCAAGTCCTTTGGATTCAATGATGCTACAAGGATGAAGGGGGAGGTGTCAGCCATGTAGGTACTCCAGTCTTCTCTGTCTTTAAAGTGTATAAAGCGCTAGAAAGTGCTAACAGTGGTTGAGAGTGGTCACCTTTTAAGCACTTGAAAGCACTTTCAGCCACCTCTACAGGCTCTTTTAAGCACATGCAAACATCTTGAAATACCTGCAAGTTATTGCAGGTGCATAAAAGTGGTTAAAAGTTCTTGCAAGTGCTAAAAAATGCTTGACTATTTAGCACTTGCAAACACCTTAACCACATGCAAGCACTTCCAAGCACTTTTAAACACCTAAAAATGCCTCCAAGTGCTAAAAAGTGCCTAAATTTTATGCACTTGCAAGCACTTTGAACCACCATTTGGCACATTAAAGCACTTTGACAAACTTTCAACCATTCACAAACTCTTGCAAGTGATTGAAGAAGATTCAAAGTGGTTACAATTGCTTCAAAATGCTTGCAAAGTGATTAAAAGTTCTTTTTGCAATCACTTCAGAGAACTTTTAACCACTTTAAAGCACTTTGAAACACTTTTAAGACCCTGCAAGCACTTGTAGGAGTTTGCAGGTAGTTGAAAGTGCTTCAAAGTGCTAAAAAGAGCTTCCAAGTGCTAGCAAGTGCCTTTCAAAGTGCTGCAAGTGGATAGATTGAGCACCTGAAAGCACTTCCAAGCACTTTTAAACACCTACAAATGCCAGCAAGTGTTAAAAAGTGCCTAACTTTTATGCACTTGCAAGCACTTTGAACCACCTGCAGGGATATTAAAGCACTTTGAAGCACTTTCAACAACTTGCAAAGTCCTGCAAGTGATTCAAAGTGCTTAAATTTTCATCAAAATTCTTTCAAAGTGCTTAAAATTTTATTCTGCAATCACTTCAAAGCACTTTGAGGCACTTTTAAGCCCCTGCAAGTGCTTGAAAGTGCTTAAAAAAGCTTCCAAGTGCCTTTCAAAGTGCTGCAAGTGGACAGATTGAGCACCCGGAAGCCCATCCAAGCACTTTTAAACACCTACAAATGCCAGCAAGTGCTAAAAAGTGCTTAACTTTTATGCATTTTCAAGCACTTTGAACCACCTGCTGCTGCAGGGATATTAAATCACATTGAAGCACTTTCAACCACTTGCAAAGTCTTGCAAGTGCTTGAAGGTGCTTAAAAGTTTATTCTGCAATCACTTCAGAGCACTTTGAGGCACTTTTAAGCACTTTTAACCACTTTTGAGACCCTATAAGTGCTTCAAAGTGCTTCAAGTGCTAAAGAGAGCTTCCAAGTGCTAGCAAGTGCCTTTCAAAGTGCTGCAAGTGGATGAGCACCTGGAAGCACTTCCAAGTGTCTACAAGTACTTAAATGTTCCAGCAAGTGCTCCAAGGTGCTTGCAAGTGCCTGTTGCTAGGGCCTGCATGTCCCCCATTATGGTTGGCTGTGCAATAATCTTCCTTTGTTTTTAATTTTGTATAGAAAATAGTTCAAGAAATGGACAGGGAGCTTGGTGAGTTCAGAAGGCAAGCCTCCTTCATGAAGGGGTCCAACAAGTTCATGAAAAGAGAGGGCAGGGCCCTTCTTTTTCCCACTCCACCTTCCAAGTCTAGATTTAGTGTGGATATTGTTTTATTGTTTGGAAATTGTGTGGCATGTGGTCAAGAACTGTCGGGCAAATATGCAGCCGGTGTCTTTCAACTGCCGTGTGCGCATAGATACCATCCGGTCTGCTTTTCAATGGTCAGCGAGACTGATCCCAAGTGTGTTGCACCAAACTGGTCCCAACTTTGTTGCACCAGACTTTAAATGGGAGATACCCCATATAGCAAGATGTTGGGCACATGGGAATTCTTATGAGGAGCTTGAAGGTAGGTTGGTCATTTTATACAATAGAACTTATGCTAATCTGTTGTGCAGACTAATTGTGTGCGTTTCGTGCCACTCCTCTTCCATGACAAGAAAATGAGCAAAGGGATGCCAATCAAGTGTATTGAATCCTACGTAATTGTTGGACGGATACGCTGCGACGGCGTCAGCACAGCGAAAACTCACCTAACATGTAATGTCAGCTAAGGACTAAGCTCGACCCGCAGACGCATGGAAGCAAGCATAAGGTGTCAACCTACACTCGACTGACTCCTAACTAATTCCTACAGAGGTCTCTACCAATTGTCTAAGTCACAGCCTTCAAGAGTGCATAAGAGGAAACTTCCTACAACGCTTTCTAGAGCCAAACACCCATCAAACAATCTCAAAACACCATAGAACTTGAAGGAAACCCTACTTACCAATAGGTCGCTCTCCCTAGGGTCTATGAACCAAAATCCAGACCCAAAACACCCGGTGCAGAAACACGTAGGATGTCTGGCCGAAATCTGCAGGTCTTCGTTTTCGAAATCTAAAGTGCTTAATGTGTAGTTCTACTCAATGTGAACGCGTGGATATGCTGCAATGCAAAATCGGACAACGTATACTCACCCAAACACCCGATGAAGCTCGTAGAAGGAGCTCGCAAGACCGGACCGTACGCGCGCAATGTAGGTATCGGCGCGTAGCTCTCATCGGGGGCAACACGCTGCACTTCTCTGCACTCAATTCCGACCACCGGAGCACACGTATCATCAAGATGAAGCTCACACTCCCTCTCTCTCGTACACAGTACGCTCACTCACAGACTTCAAACCTGTTTTTTAAAATGACAAAAGGTCCTTCATTAAGGTCAAAAAGTGATATATATACCTTACAGTTTCTCAAACCCTAAAGTTCCAAAATCAACCATCTACTCAATCTAATTATATCAAAATTGGGATACAATCTGGAAACTTCTGCAAGTCCCAATAATTACAAGGTGAAAAATCAGGTTTCCCTCAATGAATGAATAATTACAAAAAATAATAGTCCTCCGAGTAGTTGTTGCCGTGGGGTGTGTCCAGCTTCTAACACTCCCCCCCTCCTTGCTCATGTCGTCCCTGACATGGCCTTGATTGGCTGCTTCATCTTATCGCTTCCCGCATCTTTAGCAGTGATTCGTACCTGGCATGTAGGTTCAGCATCGTTGGGCCAAAGATGTCTGTATTCATGGTGAAGAACCCTATATAGAATGCTTCTTCAAAATCCTGGAGGTGATAGGATGGTAGAAACATGATTCTTTGATACAGTGCATGTATCACCTCCTTGGAAGGCTGAACTGACAGATCATAGGCGCATCTGTATGTATCCTGGAACAAGAATATATTGTCGGTCACCTGGCTTGGCTTGAAGGTCTCGAACACTGCTAAAATGGTTCTGCAGATTTTCCTCATCATAATGCATGTAAGGTCAGGTGAGCCAGTGGGTGAACAACTTTATGGCGCCCGTTAGGATTTTCACCATGTATTGGACACTTATTCTCTCACCTGCCTTCACGCCCGACAGATTTGGGTAGTTCAACCAAGTGGGTTGGCTTCTTTGCAAAATTTCTTGTGCCTTCCACGTCCTAACCCTTGGTAGAGGACAGAAGCTGAGGTTGTCTCTTATATCTGTAGGTGCCTCTACCAGGTGGATTAGGTATTGTGGGTACTTTGTAAGCCAAGCCTTCCTCCACTTTGGCTTAGAATCCACTATAAGCTTAACTCCTTCTGGCTTCGAGGTGTCTACATTGTAGAGAGGTACCGTTGGCTCTTCTCTGATCCGCTTGTTTATTGTAGCTACCTCATATTTCAACAATGGATATGGGAGAGAGGGTTGAAGCCACTCGCGCGTGAGATTGCTGGCGTCGATCTTCTGAATGGTCATAGATTTGAAGACCCTCTGCTCCCACTCCAAGGCTTCCTTCGTGGTTTCTCTGAGCTCTTCCTCTATTGCCTTGCGCAATTTTTCTTCCTCTTCTTGTGTTAGATCCTGTGGATCTTGAGAGGATCCTTGTATGCTTTCCTCTTGCATGGGTGTGTCCACAGGATCTGCCACATTTTTGAGGTCGATGCCCTCATTGGCGGCTGGCCTTGAGCTTTCTGCCTCTCCTCCTTGCTGGCCTTTCAACTCCTCAATTTTCCTGAGGAGTGTTTGCTTTTCCGCTTCAGCTTGTCCGCCCATATTCATGAGGAGGTCATTAAGTTCAATGTTTATTATTTCTGCCTCCTCGAGCTTTATCTTCATGCTTTCCACTTCTTCTTGCAGGGCTTTTTGGCCCTCCTCCATTCTTGTTTGCATTACTATAGAACCTTCAGCCATCATCAATCTCTGCTTTTTCTCGAGAGTCAGCTCCTTCTAAAGTTCCTGCATTTGCTCTTCATATAGTTGACTCTCGGAAATGATTTGAGTTGAGCTCGTAGCTCTGATTCTAGCAGGTGATGCTCGCAGTCTCTGGATGGTTTGATCTTTGACTTTTAATTGGTCCTTGAGCTCAAGGACTTCATCCAGACTTGCTTCTTGTTCTATCTCTGCTTTTTCCTTGGCATTCCTCATGGCCTCTACTTCTTTTGTTTCTTCTGCCAGCTGTAGTGTTAGATTATCTCTTTCTCTTTCGGCATCTCGCAATGACTTGTTGAGCTGCTGACACTCTTCTTCAGCTGCTTGTATTCTTTTTACTGCTTCCTGATTTACTTCTTCCATTGCTTGGCAGTTTTGTAGAGCCATTGCCAAGCTGGCCTGCAGGTCATCTTCTCTCTCCTTTTGCCTTTGGCTTTGTGCCTGCAGAGAATCTAATTCCTTTTTGATCTGTTCTTCAGTGGTTTTGAGAGTTGTCAGTTCTTTCTCTGGAGCCATGGATTGTGTCCTCAATCCGGCTAGCTTTGTCATCACCATGTCCCAATCATTGGAGGGCGGGTGCAGGTCTACTGTGTCAGTAGCAATTTCTTTTAGCTCAACTAGCCTGATGCCTTGCATCTGTTCTTTAGGCCCTGTCCTCGCCAAGTCGAATGCGACTGTGGCGGCTTCTTCCTTTGTATAGCCTGGCTAGCGGGTCCAAAAATGCATAATAGGCCTCATCTAATCCTTTTTTATGAGATTCAGGCTTGGCCTCTTCATTTGGCTCAGGTTCCTGCCTTTGCTCTTGCTTCTGTGCTTCCATTTCTTCTTGTTTGTCCTCAGCCTCCTTGCCTTCCTATGGAGGGCTGCTAGTAGGTGGTGAGGGTGTTGGGCAGGGTTTAGGACTGGCTGGTAAAGTTGCAGGTTTTCCCTTTAAGTCCCTTTCTGCTTTTGTTTTTCTTTCTCTTTCTTGGCTTTCTTGTTCATCTAGCAGTTTTTGCCTTATCTGCTCTACTTCCTCCTTTGTGAAAGGGACATGGGGAATGTTTTCTGTTGCAGCATCAAGAATCTTGAAATTCTTGATATAATCTTCAAAGCAGTCCCTTTGCACTCTTCTGGACGATCCAGACATAGACTCGAGAGATGGCTTCCAGAGTTCGTTTAAATCACCCTTCAGGGCTCTCTCTGCTCGAAAACTCTCCATCAGCCTCTCTAGTCTTGCCGCTTTTTGTGACCTTGTCTCTTTGGCCGGCACTTGAGCAAACTCTTTCTTTCCTTTCTTCTGCTCAGGTTTCTCCTCTTCAACTGGCTCTAGCCGTCTTTTCAACCTCATAGCCACCCTTGGTGCCCTTTGTGGCTCATCTTCCTTGTCTTGTTTTATTCTCAGCCAATCATTCTGAGATGGGGGGTCAGGCCACCTTCCTTTTGCGTGTAGTGCCCCATAAACCACCTTGGTGATCAGCTCTCCTAGCACTATATAGGTTGGCTTTTTGTTGCCCATCTTTACTAAGCTGTCATGTATATATGCCTCATAGTTGATTATCTTTGGGGTGCCTTTTGTCATTGCCCAAGTAAACATTGTGGCAATTTCACCTGGCGTCATCCTGTACTTCTGTGGCCTCTTCGTGCACATGTGGAAGTACTGGTTGTATAACTGGCTCATGATTGCCACCTTTGGGTTGGCAATGTCTTCAAAGGTGTAATTTTCCTTTTTCTCTTTGTACACCTTGACTTCATCCCTTCTTTTTGTTACACTGTCTCCCTCATTGGAGAGGTCTAGTGCATGGGCTACAACCCGCTCAGTGATTATTATCTGTGTATCTGGTCTGCCTTGTAAATCTGTTACCTTGGCCACTCCATCCTCTTTGATGCTTGTTACAAACTCCCAGACTCTTTTGATGCTTGTTACAAACTCCCAGACTCTTTTGATGTCCACACCTGCCGGTATTGCTTCGAAGTAGTTGTGGAGGTCAATTTTCTCCAAGTAGCAGGCCATTTTGCTTCGTACAAACTCATTGAGTTCTCTCGGCAGCATTGGTAGCTCTATGAAATTGCCTTCATTGTCTTTGAACACTCCCTGGTAGATCTTTAGGTTGTTGGACTCCAACAGATATTCTTGTATCCAGGTGCTGGTGGGCTTTAGTGTTCCTTCTGGAATGACAAAGGGTTCCACTTCGTCTAGATAATCCGTGATGGTCATTCTTTTCTTCTTTGCCGGTGACTTCGAGGCTGCCATAGATCCTGTTGCACTCAGTAGTCCGAAGTTAGCGTTTTTTCCATATTAGCTGCGAAACTGAGTTTTACTTATCCAAATGACTTGAAAATTAAAAATAAAGCTTAAAAGGAACTTGTGAAGCTGTGCATGTGCTTATAGTGCAAATCTGGCCAAAAATTTCCATCTAGACATCCTACGCGTAGGATGTCTTTTTCATCAGAATTGGTTCATACTTGATACGCAGGTAGTGTAAGGCTCATGGAACATGGCTATATGCTTGGATTTGGATTTGGATATCAAAAAGTGGATTTTTGGGCTAATTCAGGCTTTAGGTCACAATTTGGGTAGAATGTCCATCATAGGTAGCAATTGATGTCCAAATGGGTTGAAAATTGGTATATGGGCTCATTGCACCAGGGTATTGGCTCCCATGATGTCATTCTTTGCACAGAAGGTTAATTTATGCTGGAGACATTCTACGCGTAGGATGTCTTTTTCATCAAAATGACATGAAACTTGTTCTGTGGGTTGTCCTAGGCCTATGGAACATGGCTATATTCTTGGATTTGAATTTAGACAGGATTTGATGCTTGTAAGGCTCTACGAGGTGTTTTTGGGCTCAAAAAGTGTTTCCTGAGGGTGTTGGGGGTCAAAAGATATTAGAATGGATTCCAACTTGATATAGAGGCTCCTGATGATGAGGTGATTTGATCTGGAATGATAAAACATCCATTGAATGTCAAAAAGGTCAATTAGACATCCTACGCGTAGGATGTCTATTTCATCATTTTTTCTACTTGACCACACAGATTGTTTGCTGATGTGTTGTGCAAGTTTCATGGGATTTGGACAAGATTTGGTAGGTGAATGGCCCATTATTGCCTCTATGCCCTAACTTTGCATTTTTTCATACATATGAGGTCAAACTTGGTCCAAATGTGATGAAACTTGGTGTATGGCTTGTAAATGTCATTTAGAACATGTGTATGATAAAAAATGATGGAGTTTGTGCCAAAAAGTGTCCTTGAGGCATCCTACGCGTAGGATGTCTCCTAATGATTTTTTCATTGCTGGTGCTCCCAGTGCTTGCTCTTTGCCCCCCTAAGTCCCTTTTAAGCCTAATTTCAACAAAAAAGTCAAATGGATAGAGTATAACTCCCTATGTGGACTTCAAAGCCTGCGAGCCGTTTTGTGACTTTTGGAGTGCTTTTTGGCGATGAAATTTCTCAATGTTGGTCTCCATAGCTTCCCGATCCCTTGGGGATCCTTGCCGTATGTTTTTTTGTCGACTTTGGCTTCATCGGAGCTCCAACTGGCAATTTGTCGCTCTAGAAGCACCCGTGGTTGTGTTTACATACCTTTGATGATTTGTGGTGGTCTACCACCATAGGACTTGGTTGTTGATGGCCTAGGAAAGCTGCTCGTGAAGTTTGGTGACAAGCGGACTTGCGGTTTGGCCGCAAGTGCAATTTGACGTTTTGTGTGTCTGATGCCGTTTCTGAAGTTTAGTGCCGCTTCGGGTCACTTTTTGGTCATGCGGGTCATATAGACTTGGTGAGCATGTCAAGATGCTCCTACCCATGAATTTTGGGTAGCATTTGGTCGCCGTTTCGCCGATTTCCCATTTGGTGGCCTCTTGTGGGTTTCTGGGAATTAGGGTTTTTCCCAATGTTTTCCTACTGCCTTTGGCTATCCAAGACTGATCTCCTAGACTAGGGTAAGCTTCCGATGAAGTCTTGTTTCTTTCGGGTTAGCCGTTAGGCCGCCGTCTCTACTTGTAGGTCTCTACCGCCCGCTTTGTGTGTGACCCCTACGCTAGTTTTCACGACATAATGACAAACATGCGCGAAAATCTCAAGGTGGTGATCCTACCTCTCATGTTTGGAGCTCGTCGTGGGTAGTCGTGCGCATCGTAGAAGCTATTGGAAGGTCAATCCGCTCTAGGTGGCAGAAGCTCTCTCCACAAAGTCAATAGTGAGAATGAGCTAAAAATGGGGTGAAAATTTCTTATAATGGAGGTCCCCAAACCACTTTTCATGAAATTTGACATGTGCTTCTATCTTCTCGTGAGATGCGGTTTAGGCTCAAAAATTTCTTGATTTGGACTCCATTTGCTCTGTTACCAGAAATTTGGCATTTCGGTCAAAACCTGGCCAAAACACGCTTTCCGCTCCAGTCTCATAATTGCGCCCCCACTGTACCATAGGTTTTCCTATAGTCACTGTTCATCCCCATATTTTTTGTTTTTCATTACGACTGTTTTCACCTGCTTTTTGTATTTTTGAAGTTTTTCTGCCGAAAATTAGCAAAATTAAAAGGAAAATAGAAAATCAAACCCAAAAAATCCCCCAAAAATCATAATAAATCACAAACATCACCGCAACACATTATATACACTCACATGCAATTTTTATGGCCGGATTTCTCCATTTTACCAATATTTTTCCTGAAAAATGGCTATTTCTACTTATATACATACACCTAGGGGCTTGAGTTGGCGTTTGACCCCATATACCTATAGCTTCATGCTGTATAAGGGCATATGCACTTGGGTTACTCCAGAAAATTTCGCAATCAAACAACAACCCTTAAAATAGTCGAAAATCATGCCCTTTTTTGTTGTTTCTGTCATTGGTTCCGCATTTGAGAGTGCCTCTAGAATGCTTGTTGTTTTTGTCATTGGTTCCGCATTTGAGAGTGCCTCTAGAATGCCTCCCCCCCTCCTAGCCGAAGTCCTCCCGGACGAGATGGTATCGCCTCAGAGTATGTGTCGTGCATAGGTTGAAACAGTTGTGCTAAAGCCTGGCCGATTAATGTGGCCCTATTTTATGCATACTCTGTCAATACATGGAAAAATTAATGCTGTGCAAGAGAAGGGAATAAGCAAGATGCTTATTGGCATTCTCCGTCGAGGTTTCCTGCTTTCTTTGCAAGTAACAACTGTAACTCTACTGCTCTCTATTTAATTGTCTTTTTTGCAAACGGAAATTGCTTTGCTGACATTGTTCCTAAGGATAGAATTGGCTGGGCCGGAATGGTTATGGGCCGTATTGCCTTTGCTTTCCATTGGTATTTTGTTGCTGCTGATCTTTGTATATGGTTTGGCACTTTCTTGTTTTCCACTGGTTTTTCTTTCATTGGCATCCACATATGTCGATTTTCCTTTTTGAAATGCAGCTGTCTGCTCTCCGTTGCTGCTTGTACTGAAGGGAGTTTCTTTGGATTTTGCTTTGGTATCCAAATGTGAGTGACATTTGGGTTATGGCTAAGCATTTTCTTTGGGATCCATATCTGTTTGATGACCTTGGGTTGTGGTTGAACCATCTGCTTTGTTGGAATTTTGTTGTTGTCGTTCATGGCATTTCTATCCTTCCGCATCCATACTTGTTTACCTTGTTTTGGTAGCCTACATCTTTGCATTGCGGCCGGTGACTTCATATGTCTGTAATTAGCATGGTTGGCTTTTACCTGATTGTTGGTCGCGGGTATCATGTTGTTCTTTAATGGCATTTGTGCTTTTGGCTTATTTTTCAGTGATTGCATGGCTTGCAGTTGATCACGCTGGTATTGCTGAGCAAAAGCTATCACCTGTTGTTCATGTTCATGCTGAATTTTGACTGCCTTTGCTTTCCAATCTATCTGCACATTGTAAGCTTTTTGCCAAGGTTGCCCCAACATCATTTAGTGTTGTGTGCTTTCGTCTGTCACAACATAGAATTTGTGTGGATAAATATGTTGATGTACCTGTACATGCAATATAGTCCATCCCAATGTTTTCAATGGGTGTGATGTGCTACTTTCCAGCACTTGAGGAGTAGGATGAAGTTGACCTGCGACTTTGAGTTGTTGGTATAATCCGTTAGAGATCAAATTTGCTTGAGCACCTGAATCAAGCAATGTTGTTGATTCAACTTGATTGCTGCCACTTTGACCGCAATTATTGGCTCCATTGTTTCCTCCTCCAACTTCGTCAGTCGAATGGCATTGATTCGCAATGGTGTTCCACTTTGTTGTTGTTGTCGCAGAAGCCGTCTTTTTGCAATGCGTTCTTGTGCTTCGGCTTGAGCTTCTTCTCGTACTCTTTGTTTTTCCTCCGTTATTTCTTTTCCTTGATGAATTTGTTGGAGCATCTCCTGTGTGAGTGGTAGATGATACCTCCTCAGTCGACATCCACTAATCTAGTTCGGCATTTCTTCACTTGCTAATGTAGCAAGCTTGACAACTCCACTTTGTGATAGATCACTAATCACAAATGGTCCCATCCCTCGCTTTTTAAGTTTCTTGGCATGTTGTTTCAAGGTATAAACAAGTACGTAATCACCTGTTTTGAACTCTTTGGTACGCACATGTTTGTCAAAAAATTCTTTTTGTCTTCTCTTTTTAGCATAGATTGAAGCGACAGCTCGTAAGCGGAGTTCATCTAACTTTTCAAGATCATCAATTCTTGAAGAGAGCTCATGCCCTGTCCATTCTAAGCTTTTTGCTACTCGTAGAGTTGGAATTAAAAACTCTATGGGTAGTATAGCATTTAGGCCAAACACCATGTTGTATGGTGGCATTCCGATTGATGTTTTGTAAGCTACCCTGTATGCCCATAGTGTTGAGTGTAGCTGCTGATCCCAATCTGTTCTTGATTTTGACACTATTTTAGTGAGAATTGTACATATTGTTTTATTAGTGGCCTCAACTTGCCCATTAGTGGCCTCAACTTGCCCATTGGCCTGTGGATGGTATGGTGTAGATTTCCTATGTATGACAATGAATTTCTCTAGCAGATATTAGTGTTTTATTAGTGGCCTCAACTTGCCCATTGGCTTGTGGATGGTATGGTGCAGATTTCCTATGTATGACCATGAATTTCTCTAGCACATATTCAATGACTTCATTGAGAAAATGTGTTCCACGGTCACTGACAATTTCGATTGGTAACCCGTAATGTACAAAAACATTCTCATAAAAAAATTGTGCCGTGGTGCGTGCATCAGCTTGTTGTGTTTCTTTGGCTTCAACCCATTTTGTGAGATAGTCTGTGGCCACAATGATATATTGGGTATGGGTGCGATATGCAGGGGGTGATATAGGTCCCACAAAATCAATGCCTTATTTTGCAAATGCTCTTACTCCCATCATTGGCCGTAATGGCATCTCATCTCTTTTTATTGGCATTTTGGCGCGTTGACATGCATCACAACGCTTTACAAACTCTTCAGCATCCATGTGCAATGTAGGCCACCAAATTCTTGCGGCGGTTAAGAAAATTTCTGTCGTCTTACCGCCTTAAAAATGGCCTCCATTTATTCCACTATGTGCTTGTTCTAGAATCAGCAGGTATTCGCTTTCACTTGCACAGATTCTAAGTTGATTGTCCTTTCCCCGCTTATAGAGTTGGTTCCCAATTAACTAAAAGTCTCGAGCTTCCAGCTCTATAGCTTTTTCCCGTGCTCTTGTGATGTTTTCAGGGAACGTCCTGGTGGTTAAGAAGTCAATGATATATTGACTCCATGCAGGTGCTATGTTTACCCGAAACAAAGTTGCATGATCCATTGGTCGTTTGGCACTACATATAGTACAACTGGTAACATAAAAATGTGTGTCCGCATACATAGTTGGCCAATAAACCCCTAACTGTTTCAGTCTCTGGTGTGTCTTCACTGTTGAACAATGAAATGCACAACCCTGGACATGTGCCTTTTCAAGGTAGCATTCGAATTATTCCGGATTTATACATAATCGTAGGATTAGGTCCGATCCAAGATGATACAGCCGTCCTGCTATCAACTGGAAGTTTTTTGTTTGTCGAATTGTTTGTTGTTTGGATCTGCATTCCGTACTATCAAACCCATTTCCAAATGAAATAACACTAACAATTTCCTGTGACCATTTGGGTACCATTTCAATGTTGAAAAGATAAGCATTTGGTATGTCATCATCTACTCCTTCAGGAGCTTCCCCGTTGTGTATCCTTGAAAGATGATCCGCTCGTAGATGGGTTTTACCCTTTTTTACCACCACTGTGAAGTCAAATTCTAGCAATATAATAAACCAGCGTACAATTCTCCCTGTATTGCAAGGTTTATTTACTAGGTACAAAAGAGCTTGATGATCTGTGAAGAACACAAATTTGTTTGCAAGCAAATAATGCCGAAATTTATTTCCAGCATAAATCATTCCTAACCCTTCCCGCTCGGTTGTTGTGTAGTTATTTTCTGCACTGCTTAACTGTCGGCTCGCATAGCAAACCGAAAAATCCATTGTTCCGTCTCCAGGTTGAGCTAGAATACTTCCAATGGCATATGCTGATGCATCAATGTGCACATGGAATATCTTTTCCCAATCTGGTGCCTTTAGTACAGGTGTTGATATAAGGTTTTCCTTCAGCTTTTGGAATGAAGTTTCACACTCCTTGGTCCACTCGAAATTGACTAGCAAATGATACAGAGGTTGTGTGACAACCGCATACATGTATATGAATCTTCGATAATATCCGCAGTGTCCCATGAAGGATTGCACTTAATTCACATTAGTAGGCCTGGGTAGGTCTACAATGACTTTGACTTTGTCTAGGTCTGTGGTTATGCCATTTCTTGAGACAATGTGTCCTAAGATTCGTCATTGCTTAACCATGAATACACACTTTTCCGGGTTAAGACAGATTCGATATGTCCTGCACTTTTCAAAGACCTTTTGCAAATGGTCAATATGTTCCTCTCGTAGAAGAGAGTGTACACACAGGTCATCCATGTAAATTTCTAAGAATATTCTGAGGTATTCCTTGAATGCGTGGGTCATTAACCTTTGGAAAGTGGCTGGTGCATTAGTTAAGACAAATGGCATAACTCGGTACGCATAAATCCCCCATTCTGTGGCAAATGCTGTTTTGTGTTGATCCTCCCTTGCTATTGCCAGTTGGTTGTATCCTGAAAACCCATCCAGAAAGGAATAAGTCAGTTTCCCGGCCACTCGCTCAAGGACATGTTCTGTGATTGGCAAGGAATAATTATCCCTTATGGTTGCTGCATTCACCTTCTTGAGATTTAAACACACTCATAGTTTTCCATTCTTTTTGGGAACTACCACAATGAGTGACACCCAATCTGTATGTTCAATCTCATAGATGAATTCAAATTCCATTAGTTTATCAATCTCTTCTTTGATTCGTTTAGCAAATGTGTCATTATATGTATAAGGACGTTGTTTGAAAGTTTTGCATCCGATTTCAAAGAAATTGTATGTTGACATATCAATGGATCAACTCCTTTGAGGTCTTTATAGGACCAAGCGAACACATCTTTATACTTCTTGAGAAGTTGTGTTAGTTGTTCTTCCTCCTCAGGCTCTAAATCATTAGCTATATAGACCGGCTGAGGCTTTTCACCTGGTTCTGCGAGGTCTATCTTTTTTGCATTTTCAAGACCATCGTAGGATTCTTGGTTGGTTCTTTCCCTGACTGTTGGTGTCATGATGATTTTTCTGTTCTGGATAGTAAATTTCCGATAGTGTGATGGTACATTCATGTTCCCCTTATCTGACTCCCCTTTACCATCGCTATCTTATTCAATGGTCCATATCTCTCTCAAAGACTGTTTCAATTCTTGGTATTTCTGTTTATGCTCCAGTTTGGTCCACTCTTGGTCTTCTGTTGTTTCTCTTTTTTATTTTTGAGATTTTTGTGATTTTGTTTCGGTTTTAGCTTTTCGTACCTGTTTTATTTCCTCTCGCGTTCTTTCTATTTGATTTTTTGAGAATCTTCCTGATATTTGATCTTTTACACAATCCTCTACTTTTACAAGTATCAAATAGTGAGTTTTACCTTTTATCCTTGGCATTAGGTTCTCTCTCGCTTTGTTTCCTGCTCGTTTCCTCCTATAGCGTTCTTGGCGTCTAGGGTGTTGATTAGAAAAATCATAAAACTTGATATTCTTGGTTTCATTTCCACGCTCACTTGAGGTGTCTGAACACTCATTACCTGCATCATCATTTACTCCCAAGTGTTCAGAGGAGTTGTAAAACTCTTCTTGTTCTGGTGGTTCTACCGTCTCTTTTTCTGGTGTAACACTTACCATGTAATAGGGTAACACATCATAGCCATCCTTATCGCAAAATTTTGTTGTTGGACTGTCGGTAATGGTACAGACATCCAATGTTGCTAGTATGTGTTCCCATTCTAGAGGTTCCAAGGCATCTTTAGGGAAAGGTTCCGAAATATACTCCTTGTCCTCAATTGCTCTTTCTAAGATGAATTCTTCTCTTCTTAAGCTTCCACAATGTGAAGCTCCGCACATCCATAGCTCTTTTGGTTGCCCTAACCATGCTGGCAGTTTTGATCCTGCTACTGTAGCCGAATCAAACTCTTCCACAGGTGTTTGGTTCACATCTTTGTAACTATGGTCTTTCAGGTGTATTTTAGTTGTTGTCTCGCCATGTCTGAGGTATATGTGGTCATAACCCCAATCTTGGACCATCTTCAATTGTCGCATGAATGGTCGTCCCAAGATGATCTCATAATTGTTCTTTTTGTCGAAATCGACTATTGCAAATGTATGCTCATACTCGATTCCGCACGAAGTGACAATCACTTTTTCTAAGAGTCCTAGAGGCTTCTCCATGAACCCATATGCAAATTGCAATTTCATTCTGGTAGCCCTCAAAACTGGTTTTTCCCATTTTTTCCAGATTTCCTTGGTGGCGATAGCAACTCCTGCTCCACTGTCAAGAATAGCTTTGGAAACTACTCCTTGGAATTCTACCGGTAGCATAGTGTTTTCGTCTTCTCCCTCGCAATATTCTCCAACCTTATTCAATGGTACTAGCCTAGTGTTTAGTTCAGGCCTGTCCAACTCTCTGATCCCTTCTTGTAGCTTCAAGGTGGGGTCTTTTACTCCAAATTTTTCTAGGCATTTTCCTACCGTGGTCCACATGTTTGGCCTTAACCTTAGGAGTTCTGCTAACGTGATTGTGCATGCCACCGGAGTGGATAACAATTCAATCAATCCTTGCGAATCCATGACCTTGTTAGAAGAAAGTCTTTGAGATGGGATTGCTCTCACTTCTGACTTCGCTTCGTACTCTCCCAGGTAAGAGGGTAAAGTTCTCAACGAGTCTGGTTGGTTGTGCCCCGAACTAATTGATCCTTGGTCTCCCCCTTGTGAATGTATCTCAAAGTTCATCTACGACCTTGCCTCAAATTCTTCAATAGGAGGTAAGATCACATTCTTTTCTTTTCTCGTGCTATTCATGTGGTTACTCATCCTATTAGCCTCGTTGGCCTCACGTATTTGCTTCCACAGATCGTCTAGACGGTTACAGTCCTTACCCATTTCTGCCAATATTTTAAGCTGGAACCCGTCACTTGCCCCATCGATGGTATTTGGCACTATGATAGGCTCTCCTCTGGACTCATGGGCATTAGTGAGTCTTTCCTTTGTTTCCACATGTTTCTCTAACGTTGGTTGGGTAGGGGTTGGAGCTGGTGCCTCATGCCAATTTGCAGGTTTACCCAGCGGGTCTTCCATCAATGATTGAGACGTCTCAATCATATTTTTACACATATCCAAACTTTGTTTTTCTATTTCTGCATATGGATAAGTCATCCACCTTTTCTCTTGGGTTTGGTTCTTTTTAAGTCGAGCTTCATAAGCTTTTAGAAGTGCATCCAACTGCTCATTTACCTTGTCTGCCAATACAGATCCTCCTGATCCTGCACTCTTGGGCTCTGCTATTTCCTTGGGTGCTATGGCTATTGTGGTGTGTGAGCTTAAGCTAGCTAGATCCTCTAACCGCTCCAATCTGTCCTTGGTATGTTTCAACTCCTCGGATAGGGTTGTTTGCTCTCGTTCCTTCCTGGATTTCCTACGTGCCTTTCTAGCTTTCCAAGTGCTTCTCTTATTTTTTGTTTCTGAACTTTGGGCATCGGTTTTTGGTTCTTCAACTATGGGTTCATTCGTCCTTCTTTGGGCTTGGGCCCGTGTTACCGCCTGAATACGTACAATTGTTTCATTTTCTGATCCTCCACTGGAAGGTACTGTTTCTAACATGTTCAAGGTGATTTTTGCTCCTTTGCTCGGGTTTTTAGGGCAATCGGGAATCAAATGAGTAATTCCACATTCTGGGCAATACACATTGACTCTAATGATTTCATCATGAGGACAGTCTCTCAGCCAATGGTCTCCTCCACACTTGTAATAGGGTCCCTTGGGTTGTTGAGGTGCTCCTTGAGCTCCTCTTTGTTGGTAAGCATGTCTCTGTCCGCCCATGCCTCCATTGGCTATGAACATCAGTGTTCGTTCATCTAGGCTATATCTTCCTTCTCCTGCTGCCTGTGTAGCAGTTGGTGGTCCTTGATTTCCTATCATGCTCCATGGTTCTGGTGTCGAGGGTTCTTCCGGTGGATAATAGACAGGGTTTTCCGCATATCCATTTGGATCTTCATAATATGCATGCATAGGCACCAAAGCCTTCTCCTCTGATTCAGTTACTGCTAGTGTGTATCTTATACCAACTGGTCATAATCCTGGTAGGGGTGGTTGTTTCCCCAACACCAGTTGTGGTCTTTCTACACCTACAGGTCCTGGTAAGTTGCCTGCTTGATATCTAAGCATCGGTGGAACTTGAGGGGAAGCTACTGGAGCTTGGGGAGCATAAGGTCTCTCTCTCACATATCCCTTGTTATAATAACATTCCTCGGTCCCATGGTTTGTCCATTTTTGTTCAATAGCACACCACTTGGGCTGTCTAGCCTCGGGTTTGGCGTACAAGTTGATCTTTTTTAGCACTTCATCTACAAGCTTCTCCTGATTTACCGCTACTTCTCCTTTCGGTGCTGTATTAGAAGACTTGCTTCCACTTTGCTGTGAAGACGAATCATCATCAAGGTCCTTGAACTCCCCTTCTTTGTAGACTGCACAATTTTCCACAAGGTAAAGAGCCTCTTTGGTCAACTCATTCAATGTCGTGCTCCTTTTCATATGTAAGTCTTTCTGGAGATCTGCATTCCTTAGTCCTTGGATGAATATCAGCATAAGTCTGGACTGAGTTGGCAGTTCTTCAACCGAACAAAACTTAACATATCTTTTTAGTCTTAGGGCTGCCTTTCGTATAGATTCTCCATCTTTCTGTTTGAATTTATGGATCTCTGAGACGGTATTATGAGCTATTCCCCTTTGAGAGAATTCCTCGATAAAGTCATCAAACACTTCTTCCATCGACTCAAAGTCTCTACGCTCTACAGAGTCAAACCAAGTGGCAGCATCATCCTCTAGGGTTAGTCCAAAACCTGCAAATTGGGTAGGAAAATCTAACACCTCTTCGGCTCTAATTACACGCACAAAGGCTGCTACATGATCTCTTGGGTCTTTGCTTCCTGTGTATTTCTTATTTACCCATTTTTGCACTCGAGAAGGTCTAATTCTTTGATGGTCTACAAACCTCATCATGGGATCTCCCCGTCCTAGTCGATATACCTCCTCAGGCCTTCGGTAATAGGTTGGATCCTCTCCCAGTGGTGCTCCTAAACCATAATTTCTAACGGTTCTTGCTGGAGGGGGTTCTTCTCTTGGAACTCGTTCTATGGGTGGTCCTCCAAGTTCTGTTTACCCTTGTGTTTTTGGCTTACTCTTTGCCTGATACCTTGAATAGAGTGGTGGTTCTTGCAAATCCCTGAGCCCTCGTACGGCTTGATAACCATCTCGGTTTCGGTCTGATTCCATTGTTGCACTCTGTCGAAGCCATGCCTGCAATGATGGATGGTTTGCTGGTTGGTCTTGGTTGTTGAATGCTTGCGGTCGGGTGGAATGTGAGATAGCGTCATACTCATCTGAAAAAGGATTTGTTGACTTGCTTGGGGTGTAGGCGGCTCTTGGAACTTCCTCAGGGGCATATGCTGATGCTCCTGGACTTGTTGCTCTCTCTACTTCCTCTGGGAGAATACGTTGGTATTCTCGCCCGTATCTATCAACAAAAACTATGCCCTTCCCCGTAGCAGTTTCATAAGAGAATAAGTAAAGAACCTTGTCTTTGCTTAATTCGTTTACGTATGGTTCTTTGCTGCAAAAGCCTTAAGAGACTATACCCTCACTCTCATGTTTGTAGATTTCCACATTCTCGTTATAAGTTGAAATCCTGGTTGTTTTCTTATCATACATAAAAATAGCTCCGGGCCGATCAATGTTTGGTGGCGGTTCTTGAGTTTCTGA
The DNA here is from genome assembly GCF_014529385.1 of Adiantum capillus-veneris. Classification (NCBI taxonomy): domain Eukaryota; kingdom Viridiplantae; phylum Streptophyta; class Polypodiopsida; order Polypodiales; family Pteridaceae; genus Adiantum; species Adiantum capillus-veneris. Next base: position 1,368,064 of record NC_140952.1, read on the forward strand.
AACCATTTTCCCTTTCGCCATGTTATCTCCATATCTGTTATAATCTTCAGGGTTACTAACTATTAAATAGTGGTTCCCCTTTTCGTCAGGGAATCTATCTCCATCATCATACACTCGGATTATCTCCAATCTTTGAGCTGGCCTCTCTTCGATACAAATGCACTTGCGACCTCGATAGTCAGAATAGACTAGGGCTCCTCTCTAGTTTGTTCCCTCTAAGAAGATCACCGTGAGCTTGGAATCACTCAAAGGATTTTGGGAGGTGCTTCCTCCTCGCATAGGCCCATCATAGGTGAAACCTCCTGGCTGTTGACTACCCATCATGAAGAAAGATTTGTCTGACAAAGTGTCAGTATCACTACCTTCTTCAATAATCGGTGCTAGCGGATCTAGCCTTGCCTGAGTTACGCTCTCTTCGGTGGACACTAAGCTATCTTGGTCACCTGCCACCTTTTGGTCTCTAACAATGTATCTTCCTGATCTTAAATTCATCAAACTTATCAATGCAATTTATCAAAAATCCAACCACTCACCTGGCAAAGGTCAGTTTCTTCTCAGCTTCTTGCTTTGTTGCTGAATATATCTGTACACAAGCGTTTTAATTTCGGCAATTTGAATCAAAGCATTTATTTGTTAGGGGTTATCTTAGTAATGATTGGTATAATTGGAGAGTTAATCTCAACCACTAGTGTATTTTATACACTGCTGATGTTCTGGATTAGGTTTGTTAATCTGAAACAGTACTGCCCTCAGATGTTGGTCAATTTACGCGAAAAAGTCTGAATTCAGTCTTTGCTTCGTCAAGTGGGCAAACAAGGTCCAAATTCACTTCTGAAAGAAGTTCTGGAACCCTTAAGCCAAATGGAATCTCAATGTCTATACCAGGTCAAATTTTCCTTGTAGTATGCCCCAATAGACATCCTATGCGTAGGATGTCTCCTGCTGTGTTTTGCCTGGATTTTTTCACTGTTGTTTCCCCTTATTGTGCTGAGCCTACAGCTGCTTTTACTTTTTGGTTTGGACACCTATTAGTTGGTCAATGAGTCAGAGATCTGTTCCGACGACCTGTTGCTGGTATTGATCAGTCTAATCAACTCCAAATTGGACCAAAATTGACTAGGAGGCTTGCCTTAGGCTATATAACACCTTACTATGCTCAAACTCAAAGTCTGGCTTCATTTTCTTGCATTAGACATCTTACGCGTAGGATGTCTTTTTCATCAGAATGGCTTCAAACTCAATGCCCAGGCTCTCCTTGAGTTGCTGATCACTTTGGTATGCTCAGAATTCAGTTTGGAGTCCCAAAGCACTTAGAAGACATCCTACGCGTAGGATGTCTTCTTGTCCTATTTGACCCCAGATTTTTCCCACAGCTTCCGCTTGATGTCAGTAACCCAGTGGTATGCTTAGATTTTGGTTTGGATGTCAAAAGTCCCAAATTTCAGCTGTTTTTGTTTTTTCAGTCAAAAGTGCTAAAGTCCGCTTTGAATCCAATTTTCTTACCCAAATGAGGTGAAACCCCTTTCAGTCACTCAATATATCATGCAAGACATGCTCATGCAGCCATCTTAAAGTTTTGATCTCAAAATAATGTTTTGGCACTATTTGGGTAGGATGTCTGGTAATTTCAGTCTATCTGGCCTTATCCTGTCAAGATATGGCCAAATTTCCACTTTCCAGTTGAAATGAGGGTAAACCCTACCTTTTGAACACACTGGTCAACTCAAAATCCCAAAATTCCTCCCAGATTAGCCTGTAGACATCCTACGTGTAGGATGTCTCCTCGCTTAAAATTTAAGTTTTTTTTCTGACAGGAATGCTCCTAATGCTCTGTAGATCTATCAGACACTCACAGTAACTTTTGGACTTCAATTAGGCTTTCAAACACACTTTTGCATTTTTTACAAACTTGTAATGATTTTACCAAGCAAGTGTACATGCATGAAATGCTTTAGATTTAGATCCTGAATCATGATGTCCTACTTACTCTACTCCTACTTATCATGTGAAATGGTGATAATGGTGTTTTTGGTTTCTTTTTGGCCTCTTCCGACTCTCAAGCTCTCCTCTCACTGCTTCTACCACTCCAACTCCTACTCTAGAACTCAATTACCACCTAAAAATACCTCATCTACCTAAGTCGAAGGATCTAGGCCAGACACACGCTTCCTAGACTCCCTCTAAGACCTAGAGAGTCCTCCACCCTCTGATCCTATCTAAATGTAAAGCGAGACTCTTGGCAAGCCAAAAATCCCAATCCCAAGGATTAGTCTCGGTCAAGCGAGACTCTTGGCAAGCCAAAAATCCCAATCCTCAAGGATTAGTCTCGGTCACCTACCTAAGGTTTTCGTCCCCGGCAACGGCACCAATGTTGGACGGATACGCCGCAATAGATGTCAGCACAGCGAGAACTCACCTAACATGTAATGTCAACTAAGGATGAAGCTCGAACCGCAGGCGCGTGGAAGCAAGCATAAGGTGTCAACCTACACTTGACTGACTCCTAACTAATTCCTAAAGAGGTCTCTACCAATTGTCTAAGTCACAGCCTTCAAGAGTGCATAAGAGGAAACTTCCTACAACGCTTTCTAGAGCCAAACACCCATCAAACAATCTCGAAACACCATAGAACTTGAAGGAGACCCTACTAATACCAATAGGTCGCTCTCCCTAGGGTCTATGAACCAAAATCCAGACCCAAAACACCCGGTGCAGAAACACGTAGGATGTCTGGCCGAAATCTGCAGGTCTTCGTTTCCGAAATCTAAAGTGCCTAATATGTAGTTCTACTCAATCTGAACGCGTGGATATGTTGCAATGCAAAATCGGACAACGTATACTCACCCAAACACCCGATGAAGCTCGTAGAAGGAGCTCGCAAGACCGGACCGTACGCGCGCAATGTAGGTATCGGCGCGTAGCTCTCGTCGGGGGAAACACACTGCAATTCTCTACACTCAATTCCGACCACCGGAGCACACATACGTCAAGATGACGCTCACACTCTCTCTCTCGTACACAGTACGCTCACTCACAGACTTCAAACCTGTTTTTTAAAATGACAAAAGGTTCTTCATTAAGGTCAAAAAGTGGTATATATACCTTACAATTTCTCAAACCCTAAAGTTCCAAAATCAACCATCTACTCAATCTAACTATCAAAACTGGGATACAATCTGGAAACTTCTGTAAGTCCCAATAATTACAAGGTGAAAAATCAGGTTTCCCTCAATGAATGAATAGTTACAAAAAATAATAGTCCTCTGAGTAGTTGCTGCCGTGGGGTGTGTCTAGCTTCTATCAGTAATTATTCAGCAGTTACAAGGTCTTGCTAACAAGCCAATTTTTAAGCTAAAAGTGTACGAGATGGGCCTCTAAGGGCCGAAAGATGTCTTGGTAGTTCTAAACAGTGAGTATGCTTGAAGTGATCATATCTGGGATTTTATTAATCAAAGTTGAAGTACTTGAAGGGCTCTACGTGCCTGTCTTTACGGCTCGTCAATCAGAGCTACGGATAAGAAGTTATGACAGTTTTAAGTTGAGTCAGTAGCAAATCCGTACCGGATTGAGCACCTGCTGGTAAAAGGTCAAAGATGAAAGGAATGCATGGGTCCAAAGTGCTCACTTCCAGGAGCATGTCGGTCTTTGGAGTTCATCAATCGGGGTTTTGGTTGGCAAGATATGGCCAGTATAAGTATCATTGGGGTCCGGTTCCGAACCAGTCCAGTTCGCTCGTAAGGAGTGCCATCTGGGAAGTTTTGAGCTGCAGCCAGGGTTTTCAATGCATTTGGATGGCTTGGCACTGAATCCGGGCCAAATGCGATACTTGGATCAATAAGTATGCCTAATAGATGCTTAGCAATGCTTTGCCCAGTATGTGTACGAAATGTGGTGTCGTTACGAAAGCACAAAAAGATCTTGGTAAGAATATTTTTCGAACTAAAGTCTCGTGGAGTGCATTGATAATGCTCACCTTGCCGGTGCCTTGGTAAACTTGAATGCCAAATGTGGTACCTTTAAGAATGAAGGGTCAAAGCCTGTGACCTTAAAGGAAATAATAAATGGTTGCCCCAAACCAAATAATAAAGGCCGCTCGCCCAATGGGGTAAATTAAGGGCAAATTGTGTGTAAGCAAAACAAAAAACAAGGGAAGCAACGACGAGCACAGCGAGCAGGGAAGAAAGCAAGGAGAAAGAAGCACGCGCCGGGCTGTAGAGAGCTCAGTTGAGTGCGACAGAGAAAGGAAAATTCTTCAGCAAGCCAAGGTGCACGCATTCGGAGTTGGTCCCGAAGGATTATGCGCTGGTCGGCCTTCACTGCCACGTCATGGAGTGGGTACTCATTAGCGACATTGCTAATGGGTAGGCCCTATTTTAGCAAGAAATAAAGTTCATGCAACTTATAAAAGGAAAGGAAACGGCTCTCAAGAGCTCTCTCTTTTTTTTGGGATCTCTCCTCTTTTTTTTGAGCGCTCATTAAGAGCAAGCCATAAGTAGGATTCCATAGAAACCTCTTAAGCAAGCAACTAAGCCGGGATTTACTTCCTAAACTCATAATCTTAAGCTCTCTCATCGATTTCTTTAGCCATAACCATGCTAAGCTTCATAAGCTTGATAAGCCAAGCTTTCCATCCTATCTCAAGCTCCTAATTCTAAGCCTAATCTCTTAAGCGGGGACTAATCTTTCATTAACCAAGCATAAGCTTGATTTCATAAACACCCATTAGCCGAGCCAAATCTTGATTTCATTAATCTCTTAACCCAAGCCTAATCTTAATCTCGCCTAAGCCTTAATCCTAAGCTCGCCAAGCCATAATCTCCAAGCCGTTAACCCGAAATTAATACGGTAACCATAAAATAGATTAGACCACCCAAGGATTTGGAAGTTGAAGGCAAACGTACTTAAAGGGCTCTACATGCCTGTCTTTACGGCTCGTCAATCGGAGCTACAGATAAGAAGTTATGACAGTTGTAAGTTGAGTCAGTAGCAGATCCGTACCAGATTGGGCAGCTGCAACTGAGGGACAAAAAATAAATGAATGCATGGGCCTAAAGTCCTCACTTTGTGGAGCATGTCAGTCTTTTCAGATCATTGATTGGAGTCATGGTGGCCAAGCTATTGGCTGTTATAGATTCACCGGAGGCAGGTTCTGTGCTAGTCTAGTCGACTCGATTGGAGTGCCATCTGGGAGATTTTGGCTCTCGCTCAGGTTTTGGAATGTGGGAGCAGTAATAGCTTGATGAGTCCCGTGCTTAGGATGCCATTTCATGCAGTGCTTGGCCGGCAGTGGTCGTGATTGGCAGTACCTGGCTAACAGGAATAGCACTCTGACACTTTTATCGGATATGATGGGAAGGCCTTACTTCAATTCAATCACTCATAATTGCGTCTAGCAAACTAATGGCACTATTCAAGGCCATTTACGGGCACAAGAATTCACAAAAATATCACTAGGCAGGGGATATTGGAAATAATGATGTCGTCGACATGTATGCCAAATGTGGTGTTCGAAGCAATGGAAGCTTCAATTGATATGCATATTAAATGAGGTGCACTTTGCGAGCCGCTCGAAGATGTCATGCTTAGCATTTCCTTGACCGGCATGTGTACCAAATATGGTGCCCTTGTAAAGCCAAAGGCTGCCCTCCCATTAAGACCGGCTGCCCAAGGGCCCAATTCAATGGCCACCCTAACTAAAAATAAAGTGTGAGCAAAAGAAATAAAGCATGGCGATGATGAGCAGCGGGAGAGGAATGCAGGGTGCCAATCTGAGCTTGCACTGGCCAGCAGAGTGATTGGATGAGCTCGACAAAGAAGCAGGTTTTTTGGGGCTCGCGAGGGCGCTCCAGCTTAGACCGTCAACGACGGATTTCATGTTGGTCGGCCCTTTTGCCTGCCACATCATCAGGGAGCCATTCCCATTAGCGATATCGCTAATGGGATGGCAAAAAATAGGATTATTTTCCATGCAACCTATATAAAGAGGGGACGGCTCTTTTTTGAGGGGGCTCTCTTCTTTGGGGATTCATCCTCTTCTCTGCGGAGGATAATAGCAAGCTCTAAACAAAGCATCTCGCTCTTTAAGCCAAGCTTTCCTAAGATTTCTTAAGCTCTCAAGCAAAGCCTAATCTCAAACCATTAGCCGAGCCTAATCTCTAATTCATTAACCGAGCCTAATTTAATCTCCTTAAGCCAACCCAAAGCTCTCGATTTCACTTAGCCATCTTTAGCCTTGATGACCATAATCTTCAATCTCATTAAGCCAAGACTAAGCCTTGATGATCACGAGCTTTAATTAAGCCAAGATTCGCAAACTTATTAGCAGTCAACCTAAGCTCTAAACCAAATCCTTAAGCCCTTAAACCGGATAAGGCTAATCTCTAAACCAAGTCATCATAAGCCATCATTATCATGAGCTCTCTAATCTGAAGCCTAAGCTATCTAAGCCGCCTAAACCCATTCAAATTCGGGATTTAAGCCATAAATCTTAAGCCAAATCAGACGGTCATTGAAGGTCAAAGTTCCTATGCCATAGCGGGAAGAAGCAGAAAGGCAGTACAAGGCAAGTCATTATTGATTTTCTTGATTAGTACCTGGATTAAACCAGGATAATTCTTGTAATCTGATTAAAACAAGGATAATGTTGCTTATTTGGTTTTAAGGAAGATTGTTTGTTTTAAGCTGCGTTTCTGTTAATTGTGTCTGTTGCAACTCTTCTCCTTGCACCTCTCATAGCCAGGGGCCCGGTGCCTTCTTGGCTCACCTTTCGAATAAAAATCCCCCGACAGCGTTGGTTCAGCTGAGCCAGTGGCTAAGAACAAAGCTTCCACATCGTCCATGCACGATGTGGACGAGGTCTTTGACCTTGAAGCCATGATGTTGAAGTACAAGAACTTTGAAGGTGGGAAAAATATTGAGGGTGGTGACCGAGACATTCTAAAGGAGACAACTCCATCCACAAGCAACCAAGGTAATGACAGTTTTTTATATCTGTCTCCTCCCATGTATGAATCATTGTCACCGTGTTCATTGTGGTCACAATATGCTACCCAGGGTACTGATGCATGTAAGGAGGACAGTGTAGCTGAGGCAAAGGATCCTAAAATGGAATCAACCCTGCAATTTGTAGCGGTGGAGATGCGAAAGAAGAGAAAAAGAAAATGGAGGACGAGTTGTCCCAAGACCCCAAAAAGAGTACTGGCATACTCCCCCCAAAAACCAGAGCATTCAAGAAGCTTTAGCTTCTTGAAGCTTTGTATCTTTTTTTTCATGCTATCTTTTTTATATTGCAACTTTGTATCTTTTTTCCCAGCAATATAAATGAAAGTATTCTCTCTTAGTTTCTCTCCATTTGTTCTCTGTAGTTAAAATTCATGTGGTTGTCTCAAAATCCCCACCGCCCACTAATGAGGTAGATCACATTGATCGCCAGCTTCCTTGCTACAAAATGTCTTGCTTTCCTATCCATAGAGATTCGGGAATCGGCAGTAATTGTGGACTTCAACAATGTGCTTTCTTGTGTGCATGATAAGCGCAAAGGATTGGTTCCAGATTTAAACACGTTGTACTTTGACAAAGTAAAAGGGGATGATACCGTCACCTACTATGTACAGAACGATGCATAATTATTCTTGCTTGGACTCAGCCAGATGGCAGAGACTTTTCTGTGGGCATCGCGCGCCTGCCACAATCTTGAAAAGGGTATGGACAAGTGTCTATCTCACGTCAAGTGTTGTCTAAGTGGGTGGCTAGCACAGAAATGCTGCCATGTTAGCAGTTGGGAATTTGGAAATCCCCCAAAGCAAATGTTTTTCAAAAAACTTGAAACCTTTTGGCACCTCTTTCCTAAGTTCAATAAGACTAACACTTTACTGTTGGATGATTCCCTTTATAAGATGTACTTCAATGATCCTAGTAACTTTGTCATTCTGCCTGGGATAGAAAAGTAAAATGAGAGGTAGTGGGAAACTTTCCTCAAAGAAGATGTTGTCTCATTAATAATACAATGGACTGAGACTCCTGACAGAGACAAGACTATTAGGGAATGTACATTTGATGCCAAGACGGATGAACTTGCACAAATGAACTGGAATCTGGCACATGGAAAAGTACGGGCACAACAAGAAATTCTTGCACCAAAAATGCCAGGTCCAGCAACCAATTATAAGTGGCCACGTGGGCAAGGAGCAGTCTACTAACTAGCTGACTTTTATCCTTGAAAAAGCTAACTCCCTATAAATCAAATTGTCCTTGTATCTAAACCTGAAAATGCTATGAGGAATTTTGAAAGACCATTGTTATTGCTGCCATTAACTGGAATTTGTGTTAACTGTTGGTTAAGTGGTCAAGTGGTTTAAAGTGGGTGGTGGTCAAGTGGTTAATAGTGCTTGTCAAGTAGTATAAAGTGCTGGTCAGGCGGTCCAAAGTGGTCCAAAGAGCTGGTCAAGTGGTTTACGTGGTTGTTAAGTGGTGGTCAAGTAGTACAAAGTGTTGTCGAAGTGGTTCAGGGGTTTGGTCAAGTGGTTCAAAGTGCTAGTCACGTGGTTCAAAGTTCTTGTCAAGTGGTATAAAGTGCTGGTCAAGTGGTTCAGGGAGGTGGTTAAGTGGTTCAAGGGGCTTGTCAAGTGGTATAAAGTGCTTAAAAGTGCTGGTTAGGAGGTCCTAAGTGGTCCAAAGAGCTGGTCAAGTTTTTGAGGGGGCTGGTAAATTGTGGTTAAGTAGAACAAAGTGCTGTCCAAGTGGTTTATTGGGTTGGTCAAGTGGTTCAAAGTCCTAGTCAGGTGGTTCAGAGTGCTTGTCAAGTGGTATAAAATGATGGCCAAGTGGTTTAGGGTGTGGTCAAGTGGTTCATAGTTCTTGTCAAGTAGTATAAAGTGCTTAAAAGTGATGTTCAGGTGGTCCTAAGTGGTTCAAAGAGCTGGTCAAGTGGTATAGGGGGCTGATAAAGTGCTCAGAAGTGCTTTTAAGTGTTTTTGGGGGATCGTAAAGTGGTTCAGGGGGGCTGGTAAAGTTTTGATCACTTGGCCAAATGCTTAGAAGTGCTTTCAAGTGTTTTGAAAAGACGTATTTTATCACTCTGGTGTGAAAAGTGCTAGCTTTTCAGCAAGGGTGATTAGCTCTAATTTTAGTGGGAAGTAGTCAGGTGATCCCCCCCCCCCCCCCCCCCAGCTTTGATGTAATCCTTCCTCACTCTCTTCAATATAGTTCACTGCCTCCTTTTTATTTTTATATTAAAAAAAAAGTGCTAGCTACTGTTAAAAGTGCTAGCCAAAGACAAATTTACAGAGATAAATCTTACAAGTTCTCCTATGGGGGCATGCTGTGGCCATTTACCTTGTCATAGAATAGGCCCTCAACCACATACAAATTTCTCTTAATGATGTTGTGCCATTCATCCTTTTCCTCTGTTTTGGCCAGGCGCTTTGTGTTGGTGCATTTCAGGACGTAGAAGTCTGCACCTAACTCCTCTGCAGTCGCTGCAGAGTTCTGGCCAACCATCAAGGCATCACTCATGTCATCGTGGTGTCCAGCATACATGGGGGCGTATTCATCCTCATCCTCGCTCGACGCTTCTCCATCGCTTTCATCCGTAACTGTGGGTTTTATCTGCAAGTATACCCACCCCTGCACATGATCTTTGTTGGCACATCTCCTCCATTGACCTTTGATGCACGCACCGCAAAAGCAAGAGAGTAGTATGTGCCTTAGTCCGTGCATATCCGTCTGACTGTAACCATTGACACAATGCTAGTATTGAGACCCTGTCATGCGCTTGCAATCCCACTCTATAACTCTATCAACATCACCGAGCTTGACCTCCCAAAACGCATGATCCACTTTCTTGCCTCTATGTGGGCATTGATTTTTGAGAGTTGCATTGAGAAATGCAACAACACTTGAAGTTTTATGCAGCTTCCACCCCACCCATCAGATTTCAACGGCTCCTGTGTGAGGACTCTTTTGACCACTACACCAGCCCCATCGTGTTCACCCTTTCCATGGCCTGAAGCAAAGAAATTGTGAGTCATTTCGACACCTGTCATATTGAAGAATCGTGCAACAAAATAGAATGGCTGTCTTGCTTTGAATTGTGATGCAGACCATCCGACCACACCCAATGTCGCTTGAGACACTATAGCCGTGTCTTTTTAGCCATTCATTGTGCAAAAGAAAACAGTGCTACACAAACAAAGTGTCATTTGTCTTGTCATTAGAGATGTAGAAGTGAGTCGTCTTTTGTATAGCACCAAGCGCATCACGTAAGTATGAAATGTGAACAAAGATTGTGACCTGAGATGAATACCAATGCATTGACTAGATCTCATTTTGCACCTTGAAGGAGTAATTCTCTGCAAAATCCATTATAGACACCACTACATCATCACAAGAAAATTGGCCAAACACTCCTTGAACTGTTGAGCCTGCCACCTGTACAAGTAGTTGTGTTTGATGAACTTCCCTAGTTTCCCTCGCAACACAGAAATGAAAGTCATCAGACTGAGCTGCTAAACCAATGTTAGGAAATATGACGTAGCTAAATAGATATTTGAGTAGATTACTTAATGTAGAGAGATAGATTTCACACACAAGAGATTATAGAGCAGAGAGAGAGAGAGAGAGTACACATGATATACGTGGTTCACCCAATGTGGGCTACATCCACGGGAAAGCAGCCACTCAATGGCTTTAGTACTTCAAAACAAGAAGTAGGTTACAAAGGGATTATACCCTTTTGGAGCTCTCGCCTTGCTTCACTCTTACCACCTCACACCCACCTTGTTGCATCAACTTCACACTCTGAAATGTGTGTAGAAATGGCCTCCTTTTATAGGCCAAAAGGGCTGCGCCGCCCTTGTGTAGATAAGTCCAAATTGGACCCTCCAATCCGCCCATGTGTGGCTGCCCTTGAGAAGACAAGTCCGCTTTTGAATTCGGCCACCGGCCCACCGGCCATTTACTTCCGACCACCGGCCACCGGCCAACCGGCGCACCGACCGGTCGTTTTTCAACCACTTTTCGCCCGCCATCCGGCCATAATGTTCCGGCAAAAATTTCGGTAAAAATTTTGAAAAGGAATATTCCGGTGAAATTTTTGGTTTCCGGCTGGGTGATTTTATTTTTCGGCGAGATATTTTTCTTCACACACGATGGCTTCTCCTCATAATGGGGGCCTTACAAATGTGCATTTTTACCACAAAAAATTACAAGGGGTAAATCAGGCTCCATACTTAACAACCACGAGGTCTTTTTGACATTTATCTAGACCTTCTTCATCCTTTTCTTGTGTAGGAACCCTGTCAAAAAGCTTGACAGTCATTCTAGAGATACCATCACTCTCTTCAACGGGACACAAGAAGAGCCTTTCAATCCCACAATCAGTGCATGTTCTTAAAAGACATTTGTTGCTTTGAAAAGCACTATTAGTTGGCTTTGGACACAATACAGACTCCCATAGCTCTATCAAGGATGAAAAAGTGGTTTTTGATGATGTGGATTGTGCTATTCCACCACTCGAACTGCACACAAGACACCTGCAAAAGTATGGCGTTCCATGTAGCCTGTATCTTCCATGACGCATCTGATTTAAGCCTTTCTTCAAGTAAACAAGATGAACATGATATTCACACAGCACGTGTTGTGGTCCTTCAACTTGCGTACGAAGTATGGCTTCAGATCCTCAAAGCATCTAAGGGACATCCTAATGTTAGGATTAGCCTCCTGGAACCACATGTAAAAATCCCTCTGCCACACAAAATACATTTAAAAATACTATAAATTATTGAAATCTAGTTGGGACACTTACACACTCTGAAGCACTTTGAGGAACTTTTAAGCACTTTGCAGCACTTTAAAGCACTCTGAGGCACTTGAAAGTATTGTGAAGCACCATGTGGACCTTTCAAGAAACCTATCATTCACTTTGGTGCCCTTTGAAGCACTCTACAGCACTGTAAAGCACTTTAAGGCACTTGAAATCACTCTGAAGCACTTCAGTGCACTTTAAGAGCACTCTGAGGAACTTTGTGTCACTTGATAGCACATTGAAGCACTTTACTAGCACTTTGGTGCACTTTGAACTAAATTGGTGCACTTTGGAAGTACACTAAACTACTTGGTGGCACTTTAAAAGCACTTTCAAGAAGTTCAAAGAGTTCTGAGGCACTCTGTGGCACTTTCAAGCGCTCTGCAACACTCTAAAGTACTTTGAAGCGCTTTGAAACACTTTGAAGCACTATGAAACACTTTCAAGCACTTTTAAGTGCACTTGGAGAACACTATGAAGCACTTTGTAGCACTTTAAAGCACTTTAGGGCACTTGAAAGTACTGTGAAACACTTTGTGGTACTTTCAAGTACCACATGGCACTTTCAAGCAACCTGTCATGCACTTTGGTGCCCTTTGAAGCACTCTGCAGCACTGAGAAGCACTTTGGGGCACTTGAAAGCATTTTGAAGAACTTCAGTGCACTTCTAAGAGCACTCTAAGGTACTTTGTGGCACTGGATAGCACCCTGAAGCACTTTAACAGCACTTTGGTGCACTTTGAACTACATTGGTGCACTTTGGAAGCACTCTAAAGTACTTGGTGACACTTTAAAAGAACTTTTTGTGGCACTTCAAAGCGTTCTGAGGCACTCTGTGGCACTTCAAAGCACTCTGAAGCACTCTAAAGTACTTTGAAGAGCTTTGAAACACTTTGAAGCACTATGCAACACTTTAAAGCACTTTTGGGCACTTGAAAGCACTCTGAAGTGCACTTTGAAAAGCAGTTTGAGTGCACTTTGAAAGCACTTCAGTGCTATTTAAGAGCATTCTAAGGCACTTTATGGCACTCTGCAACACTCTAAAGCACTTTAGAGTTTAAAAAGAACTCTAAAGCACTGTAAAGTACTTTGTGGCACTTTCAAGCACCATGAAGCACTTTACTGCACTTTGGAAGGGCTCTAAAATACTATGAAGCACTTTTTAGCACTTTCATGCACACAGAGATGCACTTTTTTGGCACTTTCAAGCATTTGCAGGCTCTGCATGATACACTTTGACGCACTTTGAGACACTTATAAAGCATTTCAAAGCTTTTGCAAGCACCCAAAAATACTAAGTAAAGCATTATGACACACTTTCAAGATGTTCTGGCTGATATACCTGAGGTAAATCGAGGAGATGCACCGAATGCACCACATGTGCCCTCCTGCTGATTCTCTTTCGAACGGCATCTGTCTTGTTTGGGGAGGTGTGGGTTTCCATTTACCAAAATTGAAACACGATTTATCTGACTTTGATTGTTAAGTTACTGGTCCTATGCTATTGACGTTGACACGTGTCTAAGGTAAGTGACCCCTCCATATCAATTTGCAGTCGGAAACTAGCTCCCACGGCATTTCTTCGATGAAGTCCTAATGCCTTCGCAACATCATTATTGCTCATTACATTGTCAGCCCTATTGACTCCATTGAGGCATGCCATGACCGTAGCTCATTGTTTGAACAAGGAGTATTCACCTCAGACAATGTATGACAAATGTTAGAGAAAATCAGCCTCCCAATTGTCCCCGATGTGGGTTGCAACACAAAGAGAGTTCGATGACTGAGAAGTTGTTGTAGAATGCTCCATTGAAGACCCTCGAAAAGCTTGTTTGTTTGATTACGCAACACTGTGCGCTCCTTGCCGCACTGTCGAAGCAAGGGACTTGCCAATACACCGTATGCGAGCCACAAACGGCTCCAAGCACACAACAAGCCTAAACTAGCAAGCTCAAGAAAACAAAGGGTGTGTCACTCACCGCTCTACGCTCGCCTTCGTGGTGGATTCCTCGCCGCGATGAAGAAGAAGCTGCAGTCGTGCCGCGCTCAACCGCTTCGCCGCCGTCGTGCCTTCGTAATGCTCGATCGCACACACACTCTCCCTCTCTCTCTCTCTCTCACACACACACACAAGGAGGTGAAGAAGAAGAAGATGGAGATGGAGCAAGAGCACTCTTCAATTGCACAAATGAGAGAATGAGTAAAAATTAGGTTTAGTTGGCTTTTATAGGAGCTCACCCCATTCACACTTGGGCGCCCATGCTTAACCAACTAATCCCTTGAATGTCCAAGTTAAAGTGCGCCTCTCATCGGCGATCACTCTACCTTTCCCTATTGGACCGACAAGCCCGGTACCTGACTCTACCAAATACATAATACACGTCCGTCGTAGGTGATGGGGTGTCCGTGAGCCGTGAGGGTTAACATGCCCCCCTTCTTGATGTAGATTCCGTCCTCGGAAGCTATTGAGTTGAAGCTGGTTCGTCGAGGTGGAAGAGCATTTGAGATGAATGTCCTTAGCCTTCTTCAGTCACTGCAAAATCAAACAACATTGGCACAGTAATTGCATTCTCTTAAAAAGCATATGCAGTTTTAGGTAGACAAATTGATTGGTCAAAGAATTTCAAAGAATTTGTTAGCAATGAACATTAAATTTCAATGTAATCAAATGCATAAACAGATGTAAAGGTAAAAAATTAAACAAGTCTGGGGTCGCTAATTTGACGGTCGAAAGGCACTAGAGACCGAATATTAATACCATGGGTAAGCTTCTTAATTTTTTGTGGTCAATTAAGTTGTTTAATCGCGAGAGCCAAGTATTCATATTCGAGGGCTGACTAGAGGCTATACCTAGAAGACTTTGTAGTTAAGCTACCATAAAAGGAATTTCTCATGAAATCATCGCCTGACTGATTACTTTTTCTTTGACCCCCCAAGGTCTTTTCACAGTGATTCAATTATAATGTGTGTGCTTATTTTGTATGCCTTGGGTTTTTTGCTTTTCAAGGAAAAGCGCCCACACTGGGAACCTCTAGGGCTCTAGTACCATAGGCAATACATGTGAGTGAAGTACCAATTCAAGCCAGGATTTCTCTTCCAGCTTAAAATTTTACATTGTGGCACTTTGATTTTTTGTTTGTTCATTTTCAGCATTTTAATTTTGTAACTTTGGGGGGTCATATAACACTGATACACTCCCCAGGCTCATCACATTAGTAAACTCCCTTTATAATACTTAAGCTAAAGGTCAATAGGGTCAAGCCCACTAGAAAGCCCTAGTACATTTCATACAATGCTGCTTAAATCGGATTAAGAACCTAAGTAACCATTGCTTATTAGGAAGGCATTTCCCATGGTATTAAGAGAAGATTTCTAATACCTAGCTTGGTCAAACTAGCTTAGTCGGACTGCTTGATTGTTACACCTAAACAAGTGATTATGACAAAACATTACATTGAATTAAATGTTTGATACTAACCAATGCGCTGAATATTATGCTACCAATCACAATCAAGGCAGACAAACATAGATGCAAAAAGATAAAGGCAATGCTAATGGACAAGAAACACCTGTTTGTGTCGATGGTCGCGCTTGATTTGAAGTGTGAACGAGAGAAAGGTTCCATGAAGGTCCAAATCCTATCAATAGCAACACGCTCCTGTACACACTAGGAAACAAAAGGAATACCTCCAAGAGGCACATTAGTGGGAAAAGAGAACTTTGCTAATCTCTCAACTCTAAAACAGAAACACTCCTATCGTACTAATCTTACTTACCTCCCATCACTCAAGTGATGAGGATCAAAGGTGTTTTATGGCATAGGTTTCTGTTTCACTGTACCAGATGTGACATGTGTAGGTCTGAGTCAATGTTTTGACTTTTAAGGTGCATACTCGTTTGCTAATTGCTCTTGCTCTTTTTTTTTTGTTTTGTGAGTATAAAGCTTTATATGTACATTCCCTAAGATTGCAATTGAGAGGTCAGGGAAAAAGGTTGAGAGGGAAACAAATGAATGATGACTATCAGCAAGCACTCCCCCCTTCCTTGGGTAGATCATACCGTTTGAAATGAGCTTGTCACCCTTTGAAACCAATTGTTCCAGTTGGTAATAGGTGAGGATTTTTGCCAGTAGTTTGTTATTACCCTAGGTGCCTTGTCAAGCTGCAAGGGTGGTAAGGTACTCTCCCAGGATCGAACTTGAAGTGGTTCATCAGGTGATTCTTGAACACTGGGAGGTGTGGATTCTTTTGTAGCTTCATGGAGGTCCGCTACTATAGATGGTTGTGTAGAAGCTTTTACCTCTATGGATGTATTACATGAGGAGCTAGAATCTTCATGGGACTCCCCCCTTCCTGAGCTAGGTGGAACAAATCGTTCTTTCTTTGGTACCCAAACTAGCTCGGGAGCGGGTGTGTAGCATTCTGTGATTTTTTCCTTTCCACGATCATTGATTCGTTTTGGAGCTACGGGATTGGGCTTACTTGGGTCAGGTGATAGGTAAGAGCACAATCTACGTTTTGGCACCCAGATTTGATCATTTCCTTGATAGTAGCCTTGGGCTTCCAATAGTCGTTTAGGGATCCATCGCAACATTTTCTTACGTTTCTTGGAGCGAGTGGTACGTTTCTTACAAGGCTTCTGTTTTTTAGCACTAGCTATGGTCACTAAAGAAGCTTTAGGGACCCACTTGTATGTTTTCTTCGTTACCTTAGGATGAGTCTTGTCGGAAGCGATATGCATTGCTTGTAGCATATTTAAGGGTATAGGCATTTCATCCCCCTCAGGTGTTACCCAGGTCATCCCCCTATTTCCCCAAGTGTCTATGGTTGATGCTAGGTGGACCCAATCCACATTGTCTGATTCCGTCATACCCGGTAACACATCCATGTAAGGAGAATCTTGGCCAATGTCTGTATCCTTCTTACAAGTGTAACAATATTGTAGTGGGGCCGAGTGAACTGTGGTGTCAGAGCGATGATCAATAATGGTTTTACTCCCTAAGGGGTGTACCTTACCAGTCACCAAATCCACTCTAAGGACAGAGTCTTGGAATTGCAAATAGACATGATTTTTAGACCAATCGTGAACCATTTGTGCTTCCCTCATGAATGGTCGTCCTAAAATCATTTCATATGACATAAGGTGTTTAGAGAAATCCATTATAATGAACGTATGTCGTACCTTGTGTCCTAGAACTTTGATCTTAAGATCCTTGAGCATCCCCATAGGTTTGGCTATGGTACCATTTGCCATCTTTACCACAATGTTAGTAACACTGAGGCGGGGTTTTCCCATGGATTCCCAACAATCTTTTGTAACGATGCTAACTCCCGCACCACCATCAAGAATTCCCTTTATAGTTAATCCCTTGGTAGTGATGGGTAGGGTCGCATTAGACTCGTCGCCTTCAAAATACTGCCCTAATTCGTTAATGGGTACCTCAATCACAGACTCGTGTCCATCTAAGTCAAGTGATTGCACATGATTTTCCTCATCAATCATAATCGAGTCAGGCCTATTTGGTTGCGCAAACTGCGGTAATCCCGCTCGTAGCTCTCCGTTAAGGAATGCTCGAAGTGCAAGGAATAACTAAGGATCTCCATACAGCTTTGCTATGATCGTGGTTCGGACCTCAGAAGACATGAAGTCCACTAGTTTGGCAACATTCATTGGCATTTTGCAGGGTGTAGGTCCTTGACTAGGAACTGGTGAGGATGGAATCTCATATTCCTCAATGGGATCAGGTATTCCTTCGTTAAACATCCTTTCCAACAAGAAAGGTGTATGCTCACTTTCTGATGTCCCGTCCTCACTCCCTTCTTGGATGATACTAGATATGGCTAACGGTCTATGGTTCATGTGGGGTGGATGAACTTGCGTGGGAAACACTGTGTCATGAATTTTGACGTGCATGGGTTCTGGTTCTAGTTTCCTTTGAGTCTCCTCCACTAAACCTCTTAGATGTTTCACCTGCTCAATCTCGTCTACTGGGTTTGGGTACGTCCCAATCTTCTTTTTACGATTCTTCCCTTTTTGCCCCTGCGGTTTATCTTGGGGGTCTTGGATTGGATTTGGAAACACTTGTGGTGTTTTCAGAGGCTCTTTATGATTTTCTCTTATTCGGTTTTCATTTGGTTCCATGTTATGGTTTTCTTTGTCGGTCTTTCTCTTTGTGGTATTGGTTCTAGTCTCCATTGTCTCGACTGAATCTGAATCATCCTCGAGGTCATTCATATACACGGGGTCATCTCCTATTCCTATGTTTGTTTTGGAACTTGGCTTTGAATTTTCCGTATTCTGCGACTTCTTCCTTCGTGTCTTCTTTTTCTTTGCTTGGATAACTGACGCGGTATCTCTCTCTTCAAGGATATGGCCTGGCCCGTGAAGCATGGACCGTGTAATCGCATAAGCGGGTGCGACGGGTGGTATTGGCGACGTCACACTAGCAATTTCGACCAAATTCAGGGGTGTGATTTTAGGCGCATTTGGGTTATAGGGGCATTGGGCAATCAAGTGATCTATGCCACAACGATTACATGTGAGTATTGGCATTGCAGACGTGCTCCCTTGATTCATTTGCATCTGTGCAGCATTCTTTTGCAGCCTAATAGGGCACTCCGCTACTCGATGTGGTCCACCACACTCGTAGCATTGAAGAGGTGGCCTCCTAGCCTGGGTGTTGATATTTTGACCTCTGGATGCGAGAGCAGCAGCTTGATAAACCGGCTTGACTTGTCCCCAACAATCTTCCATGTAGTATATAGGACATTCTTCCAATGTATCAAGACCGTAGGCAATACTAGTGTCTATTTCCTCCTCACAGCCATCTGCATAAGCATTTGATGGCTCGCAACCCACTTGGTTCATAGGGGCGACTCTTGGATGCGGGGGCTGCGGTCCTAGCACATGAGGTGGTAGCGGTGTAGCTTGTACAACATTTTGAGATCTAGGGACCATGTGTTGCGGTAGTTGCTCAACAGGTGGAGCAGGCATCAATACAGGAGCTCGAGGCGCATCCGTCCAAGCTACAGGTGGTCTATTTGCCATCATACGTTTGATCATTAAACAATCCTTAGCTTGGTGACCATACCTACCACATGCGTTGCAAGTTCCATTAAATTTTACTCTAAACGTAGGGCACTCACTAGTGCTATGTGGACCTAAGCAAATGGAACACCATTGTTGCTCCCTTCTTGGATACATGTGACTATTTTGAGGGGGTCGATTATCCTTAAGAGACTCTTGGATTGCCTTGGTGAGGTCTGTCAAGAATGTCTCAAATACCTTTGGCTCATTGGCAATGGGCTTTGCAGTCATGGGTTCATACTCAATGGCTTGTGAGCTAGTGGATCTCGTGTCAGTAGACACCCTCATGCCTGCTATCATCAAGTTGTCCTCTAATTGGATTGCATTGGCAGTGACATCTTCCCAGGTTGTGATACCTCTAATCACTAGTCCATTATAGATTCCTTCATTTCTCAACCCTCGAATGAATCGATCAAGCAGTTGGTTATTGTTGAAGCACTCATTTACAGGGCAACGAGAGTTTAAGTGCTTTAGACGACTAATGAAGTCCCTTACTGACTCTCCTTCCTTACGTTCGGCCTTCTGTAGCTGAGATGCTACACCCCAAAGCACACCTTCTTGTATGTACTCCTTTAGAAACAACCTTCGAAGGGTAGGGTAGATTGTTTTCTCGTCCACCCTTAGGGTTCTATACCAATCTCCAGCCTTCCCACTTAATGTCAAGCTTAAGGCATTGCACTTATGTAGTTCGTTGCGTTCCCCTAAGGAATCACATACTTGTTCAAACACTTCAATGTGTTTTCTAGCATCTTCGTCCCCATTGAATTTTTGCGTGAGTTTGGAAATTTGTACTGCCTTACTTCTAGGCTCTCTATCAGATGCATGACGCATATTTTCCGCGATAGATCGACCTATGGTTTGAGCAAACGCTGCCAAGTCACCTATGTGAGGAGGTAGGACTGGTGGAGGTACTCTTGGAATCATATGTGGGAGAGGGATGGGTGCCGGTCTTGGCATATGTGTGGATGATGCAGGATATGGAACATAACCGGGCATAGGTCCACTCGGATAAGAGCTAGGGAGCGGCACTCGAGGAGCATAAGCAAGTGGTACAATTGGAGGTGTGGGGGCCATGTGTGCATAAGGGGCTAGAGGCACATACGGTCGAGGCCCCATATTAGGTACTACGACACTAGGTAGTGGCACTGCGCTAACCGTAGATGTCATCGGTACATTCTCTGTTAGGCTTATCCCTGGAGTGAGCACTGTGTTTTCCTTGATAGAGGGTTGATCCAAGTTAGGGAAGCTAAAGTTGTCGCTCGGAGGCTCAGATTGCATAGAGACCCCAGGTGAAATGACGTAAGATGGGTCCATGGGGCTCATTAGAGGAGTCTCCATTTGTGATAGAGTAGGCTGTTGAGCCTTGCTCGTATCCAGAAATCTCATGGGGCCAGTTGAGAGTATATTTACCCCTCGGTTTTGCCTTTCAGATTGAATAATGCCATGGATAACATTACAGATCATTTTCTGTTGATCTTCGATGCTCGTGGCACTAGAGGTGGATTGTACAATCTCTATCCATCCTACATGGTAGGCGTGGCCAGAGTGTAGATCCGTCAACACCTCAGTGTGGAGGTCGTATGTCCAATGATCATTAATGAACCATCCTTCTAGAGTCGACGTGTGAACGGTTTCTTGTGAGGTAGAAGCAATATTGCTCCCCGTGGTTTTACTTGTCACCAACGGTACTCTAGAGGGAGCTTCTGAAGGAGGCAGCTCAACAGGGCCTTCTTGGTAAGAAGTTGGTAGGATATCCACATGGACACTCTTTGGGGGTGTGGGGTCCACGTGCGATGTGAAAGGAGAGTTCACTTCCCCACCCCCTTCGTGTGCTTCATTTGCATCAGGTTCCGAGCGAGTAGCTCTACCTAATGTTTCCATGAAACGGCTAAACATACTAGTACTAGGCTGTGGAGCTTCGGGAGGTGCATGGCCTTCTCTCTCAGTGTTTTGGGTAGGGTATGCTTCCATGATTTCTGAGTCGGAGGAGGAATCACTAGCGGCTATTTTAGGGTCTTGGGTGGTGCTACCTTGTGTCCCCGCTGAGGGTCTAGAGCTTATCGTGGATGGGTAATGGGTGTCCGTATGAACAGAGGCACCCTCAATATGCTCGTGTTCTAGCACCCGCCCAGAGCGTAAGTGCATGTGCTTCTGATACCCTTAGGTGTCAAAAAGCTGCTCTAGGAGGCCTTGTGACTAGTTTTTTGTTTTTTTGCTAGATTTTTTAGAGCATGTCGTGGAATGGGCCGTGTGATAGCTCGAAACGAGCGTATCGGTCAGAGGGTCGTGCCGTGCTTTACAGCCCTCCGTTTGGTCACTCTATGCCCTCGGAATCCCTTAAACTGTCAATTTCCAGTAGGGAACTAGGCCCAAACTAGAAAGTCTAAGGGTGCAAGTGGGAAGAGAAAGGAGGAGAGTGGAGGACTTGTCCCACATGCTCTCATTCTCTCTTGAGGGAGTAGGGTATATATATAAGAGTGAGTCTAGTATATATCATAAGACTAAGGACTGAGGCCTGGGCTTGGGCTTGGGCTTGGGCTTGGGAAACCAATCCCGATCTATCTTTTATACAAACCAACCAGTCCGTTTTAAGAGTCACGTTTTTTATTTTTGAAAAATTTCGCCGCCCGCTCACTCGCGTTTTTATTTCCGAAAAAAAAAATTTCTTTTTTTTTTTCGAAAAATTTTATTTTTTTTTTAAGGGAGAAAAAATAAAAAACTTTTTTTTTTTTGGGTGCAGAAAATACAGCAATTGAAAACGCAGGTATGCAGAAAAATGCAGAAAACGCAGATATGCAAAAAATTGAAAAATGCAGAAATTGCAGGAAATTGCAGAAATTGCAGAAAAAAACGCAGAAATTGCAGAAAATGCAGAAATTGCAAGAAAAAACGCAGAAATTGCAGAAATTGCAGAAAATTAAAAAAACGCAGAAATGCAGAAAATTGCAGAAATTGAAAACGCCGAACTTGAAAATGCAGAAATTGCGGAAATTGAAAAAACGCAGACAATAGCAGAAATTGAAACTTGACAGCAAATGCAGAAAACGCAAAAAACAGAAATCTCCACACACTCCTTCCCTGCCTTTCCTATGATAGAAATTGCACCACAAGGAAGCGTAAAGTGCTAACCGAGCTTAGTGTAGGGCATATCCTCGGCAACGGCGCCAAAAATGTGCGCTCCTTGCCGCACTGTTGAAGCAAGGGACTTGCCAATACACCGTATGCGAGCCACAAACGGCTCCAAGCACACAACAAGCCTAAACTAGCAAGCTCAAGAAAACAAAGGGTGTGTCACTCACCGCTCTACGCTCGCCTTCGTGGTGGATTCCTCGCCGCGATGAAGAAGAAGCTGCAGTCGTGCCGCACTCAACCGCTTCGCCGCCGTCGTGCCTTCGTAATGCTCGATCGCACACACACTCTCCCTCTCTCTCTCTCTCTCACACACACACACAAGGAGGTGAAGAAGAAGAAGATGGAGATGGAGCAAGAGCACTCTTCAATTGCACAAATGAGAGAATGAGTAAAAATTAGGTTTAGTTGGCTTTTATAGGAGCTCACCCCATTCACACTTGGGCGCCCATGCTTAACCAACTAATCCCTTGAATGTCCAAGTTAAAGTGCGCCTCTCATCGGCGATCACTCTACCTTTCCCTATTGGACCGACAAGCCCGGTACCTGACTCTACCAAATACATAATACACGTCCGTCGTAGGTGATGGGGTGTCCGTGAGCCGTGAGGGTTAACAAACACTTAGCAACTGCCCTATAGATTTTCTTTACCTCCTGCTCATCAATGGCACCATCCTCTCACTCTCGCGCCATCCTTTTTTCCATGTTTCTTTGTTCCCTTTACTTTGTAGCCCAGTAGTTTTGTAGACTCGGCAGAAGATCCCTTGGGATAACAGATAATGGAGGAAGGTAAAGGGGGTTTGTACTGCCATTATGAGTATTATGTGATTCCATGTGGAACGTGCGAGGATGTTGCTGACACAACAATGAAGACAGTCAAAATAGTTCCATAGTACTCAGAGAGAGAGAGAGAGAGAGAGAGAGAGAGAGAGAGAGAGAGAGAGAGAGAGAGAGAGAGAGAGAGAGAGAGAGAGAGAGAGAGAGGTTTCATTCAAGTTGAATATGGCTGGCAATGAGGAGCTGGTTGATATGGCTTTGTGTTGTGTCCGCAAGCCCCTGCAGCAGCTATGGGGGACAGAGAGAGAGAGAGAGAGAGAGAGAGAGAGAGAGAGAGAGAGAGAGAGAGAGAGAGAGAGAGAGAGAAGGGGGGGAAGAGACAAAATGGGCACAAGAGGAGGAGGGACCCATTGAGGCAGTGCTGTAGAGAGCCCAAAGGAGTGGCGAGACGAGAGGGAATTTAAATGCGCAGGCAGTTTGCTACTTTAAGATTTAGTATTAAAGTGACATGGAATTTCTAGCCCACCTAAATTCCAACCTCTCCGCCAAAAAGATTTTACCTTTCTTTATATGAAATGAAAATGAATAACCCACCACCCATTTCATCTCCTCCCAAAGGAGTGTCCAAGACACTCCTTTTCGGTACCACCTAAACATGCTATCACCCGTGTGTGTTTTCCTACAACCCTAATTCCAACAGATGCTGACCAATTAATCAAGGAATTTGACTTGGAGCAGCATCTAGAGACCATCAAGATGCAACTCCATTTCCAAAGAGTGATATCCAACCTTTGGGAGCTGGATGCCCAAGATTCCAAAGTAGAGGCCCAAGCAGCAAAGGTAGAGAACACAAGATAGCATCAACAAATAGAAAGTCTCCAAGGAATTCAAAACAAACTACAAGATGAATTGGCAAAAGAAAAGAGAGAAGCTTCTAGCTATGAAAAATAACTTCAATAGCATATTGCAGCTAACAATGAAATGCAAGTGGAGAGGCAAGCACTAGAGGAACAACTGGAGAGAGAACAAAAAAAGAAGACAAAGCTTGGAGAGTCTTAGTGTGTGGTCAAGCACACCTTAACTCAGCTTTTGTCAATGCAAGATATACTAGCTCCAACCTCTACTTCACATGCACCAACCGCTATTCTAGAGGATTTGAACACCATCAAAGCAGATCTAGCTCAAGCCAAGTATGACAAACAAATAATGATAGTCAGCCATATGTACATACAAGCTCAAAAGACTAGGAGATCCAGACAGTGAAGGAAAAATTGGCTAAGGAACAAACCAACTTAGCTATCCAAGCTGAAAAGAGCATAGAGGATCTACAAAGAAGAGACATGGAAATCAGTGCTCTACAAGCAAAGGCAATGATATAAGCTCAACCCACACTAGATGCAGAGACCACACAGGTAAACCTACCCCCAATAGATCTACCAAGTACATGTATTGAGGGTGGGTTACATGATTTTGAGGACATAGAGGAGATCACAGATGCTAGATAAGAAATCAAAAGGTGGATGTTGAGATTCCAGACCCATCTCACAAGGAGTACATGCAATATGAGTTTAAGATCTTGGAATCCATTGCTTTGTTAATGATCAAGCCTAATAGGAGGTCCAAATTTTCATCCATGAAGTGATACCCTTGCCACCACTGATGAAGAAAGAAGCCCTCTTATGGAAAAGAAATCTCCTCTCGACACTTGAGTCCAACAAAAAGGGATACTACAAAGATGCACGTGTGTTAGTGGATAAAGTGCTAGCCATTTTAGAAAATTGATCCCTATGGTGTAATAAGTGGTTTGAAGAGTGATCACAAGACGAAACAACATATTGCAGTGCACCCTAGCATCTCAGGATTGACCCAAATTTTGGCCCCATCAATAGAATGAAATCCTAGGACAGCTATGATATTTGGAAAAATAGAAGACTCTCAGTGCTAAACGACCCTGTAATTAATCAAGAACTTTTAGAAATCCACCTTGCATTGGTCCCTTTGGATGTCAAAAGCAGTTGGAGCTAGCTTGAACTCTTACTAGAGAGAAATTTCTAGAAGGCTAAACAATAAAGGACTCCAGTGATCAATTCATTTTTGGGATGATAACAACAAACACTAGAAATCTTCTGACTCTCTAGCTGACCAACTTCAATTGAATGGCATGGAAAAGGTACTTGTATGTAGAGCGGTTGAAGGCATGGTTGATGCTAATTCAGGAATCCACTTTTGAGTGGAAATCTTGGAAATGGCCCAAGAGTAGCCTTTTTTTGTCAACCTCACACCAAGAACATATATCAAGAGCTCATGCACAAGGATGATTGGTTTGCCTCCTTGAACAAACAGTGGAAAAAACAATGGTCAAAAGCCCGTTGGTCTTTGGTCACAATGAACATTTGGGGGCCACAATGGCCCTAGTATATGAAGGTGTTTTTCTGGAAGGTGCTATGGGGGGCCTTGCCGACGCGCGTCAAGATTCAAGAATGGGGCATTGGATCCACTCCCAAGAAACCACACTTGGATGCAGTGAGGTGCACTTTGCACTATGTGAGTGCTACTTTTGATTATGCACTCTTTTATAGGGCTGATGTGGAGTTGCAACTCTATGGCTACACATATACGGTTTGGGCTAGTAGTACATACGATCACAGGTCTACCAATGCATTCCTGTTCTCACTTGGGAGTGCTATTGTCACATCGAGCAACAAGAAACAATCTACAATTTCTCTTTCAAGTACTGATAGCCGTTTTTCGGCTTTCCATAATTGCTATAGTAAGCTACCTCACCCTATCAAATCACTCAAACATTTTGGTTATCCCTACCATTTCACTGTACTATGGCGTGTGTGAGTTAGGGACTTTCTCCATATTTTCTTAAAAACCCTCAGCTAGCTAGTCACTAGGCTAGTTGAGCCAAAAAAATAAATAAAATCAAAAAAATAAAATATATTATGGCCCATTTGTGTGTAAATATTTCATTTTATATAGGGCCTAAATAAAAGGATTTTTTATAATTATTTTGGTATTTATTTAAATATTTCTACCTATGGTATGTTATTTATGCTATGTACATTGACTTACCATTACCATATTTTTTCTTACCATTTTGCATACTCTTTATTCCATATAAAAATAATTTCATGCAAGCTTTTCTTATTTTTGGTGTAACTCCATCCCAAAAAAAAATCCAAAAAAACTAGTTCTATTTAGTGTATATTTTTTCACTATTGTGATTTTTTCCTTCCTACATCTATTACTCTCATAAATTAGACCACCAAAAATATTCATCTTTTTATGGTAGACTTATAATGAGAGAGATTTATTTTGACCCCTTTATATTTTTTCCACCTATATTATTTACATTTGACATGTACATATTTTTTTTTAGACCCCTCAATATTTGATTTTCTTAGTTGTACTATTCATTTATATTATGATCTCAACAATATCTTCAATTATAGACCTACCAAATAAGGTCAAAGGTATGTGGAATGCATGCATGCACCATGGGGGGCTCACTCTTGGAGGTATTCAAAAGAATCATCCAAAGAAGGACCTCACAAAGACTTTGTGCAGTGGAAAAAACAGTCGGTTTTGTTGAATTTTTAAAGATCACATGCTCCCCAAATTTGAAAAGGTGATAAAAACAAAGGTTGTAGCTGAAATTTTACCTCAAATTTTTTCATATTTTTATAAGCTACGAGCTGAGAGCTATGATTTTATTGGTGGACCCCAGTTTGCCCATGCTATGCAGCCACACTCCCTCTTCCACTTTATCATTTTCCTCTTTCACACACACTTCTCCACTCATCATCCCCACCTCTCTCACCACTCCTCTGTGCACCCTACTCACCTTCTTCTCAACCTTGAAGAATAATAGAAACCATGGTGAACTCATGTCTCCTACACACACTTCCATTCCAAATTTGACCACTTAGTCTCATTTTTCCTCATCCATATTATCCATATCTATAAAAAAAAACCACAAAATTCAGCCTCTTCTCTTGAAAGACAGCATCATGATGATTACTCATGTTCACTTACCTTGGCTCCCAAAGGAAGGTCAAGAGTGGAGAAAAAACGTACCGTCGAAGCTAGTGGACTATCAACTAGCGTCAAAATTGACCCTACTCAAGACACTTGGAGCATCAACATTATAAGAAATCCATATTTTCTTACCTATTAAGAGTTTTTTCTTTTATTTGTATCCTATATGGATACTTCCATTGTAAATATCCAATTCCATTTGTAAATTAATAAAAATACTAACTCTACTAATTTACTAACACTAACCTACTATGAAAAGTCCTATCACCTCCACTTCTCTCCTCTCTCTCTTCTTCATCTATCCCCACCAACTTCTTGATAATTCCAAGCAAAATAAATTAGATAAGTGCTGAAAATGTAACCCAACCATGGTTAGAGGAGTAACCCTAGCCCTCAAAATTGCTATAAAAGGAGGGTGTAGCTATCACAAAAGGGGGGAGCCATAAGCAAGATCACTATGCTATAGCTTGATAATCCAAGCTCAACCTCTCTAGAAGGAGCTCTTGAGTGGAAGCTCATTGTCTTATGCATATGCATGTATTGTATTAGGGGTGATTAGCAAGGGAACTCTATGCCATTGTAAGAGAGAGTGATCATTCAATTGAGAGTAGGAAATCTATCATTTCTCCTACTAGTGTAAGCCCAACATTTGCTGAATCAAGATGGGTGGATTTGGAGTAATCTTGGATACTTTGTCTCTCTTTCAATGTGAAGTAATGGACAACAATGATGTGTAAGTGTCTTGGTGTTTTTTTTTAAAGTTCTTGATAGCTTGTCTCTGGGTGTTGTCATCAATTTAGCCATAAATCCTACATACTGTAAGAGGGCGACAGGGTGGAGAGGACTCCCTTGGCTTTAAGATAGTGATTGGGGTGGCTTTTCTTGTGATGTGTTGTGGTGTAATTTACTCAAGCTATGTTGAACAAACACTAATCTCACTTTCATTGGTCATGACAGATTTGTAAGAAGGTATTAGTGCAACAATCACCCCCTCCCCCTTCCCTCTTTTTCTTACATATATAATTGTGTTTGCTTGATCACTATTGAAAATTTCAAAGCAGCTCGAGCACTCTCTCTCTCTCTCTCTCTCTCTCTCTCTCTCTCTCTACGCATCCTAGTTCGCATCCAAAACTAGGTGGTGCCCCAAATTTTTGTAGGGTTAGGTTGCGGGTTTGTGTGTGTGTTTGCTGTTTTTTCCAACCCCAACTCAATTGAGTAGCACGGGAGCCTAGAAAAGTGCTTAGAGGCCACTCTTCTTGTTGCCCACTCCGGACCGCCTCAAATTGGTGCCCCCACTGAGGAACCAACTTGTGTATGTTTTTGTGTAGGATCAATCTTTAGAATAGTCAAGTAGTTTGCATGAATCATGAGAATTTGTATGATCCTTTCATTCCAATTGCAAAGCAAAAGGTACACATAATTGTTAGTACTAAGTTGCAATTCCAACGTGTAATTCGTAAAATTTTAGGTCCCCTTAGGTTGGCCGAGATAAACACATCAGTAAATCCCTTTATTTTGCCTCTCATTAGGTACGACCTTAGTTTGGACGTCTATATTTTTGTTTTGTTTTAAGCATTAGGTCATGCATAGACCATGGATAATGGCCCAAGAATAGAGGTTTTCCCCTTCTATTTCACTCCACACATTAGAATAAACGTTGCAATTAGTAGGAAGATCCACTTTCAACAACGTATGGTGTTCATGTTTGGTGCCCAAAGAGTAAGAGAAATTCTCGCATCACCAAACCCTGTCATTCTTCCTCTTATTGATTATCATAGGTCATTTGATGTGAATATTTTTATTTTGTTGTAGAATAGATTGCAATTTAGAAAATATTATTGTGTAATTATTTTAAAGAAATAAAAAACAAAAACGTGTCACTTTGGAATCAATTCAATGGAGAGCCAACGCCAAATGTCTAGATATCCTCTTTTCTTTGGAGAGCTTGGAGAGGATGCATAATTATTTTTAGCAAATTTCAAGATGTCTTGTCATATCAAGAGGATAGTAAGTGATCAAGAACGCGTAGAGATGTTTGAAGTGGTCCTTAGGAAGGATACTAGCACTTGGTTTGACTCGTTGCCTGAGGAAGTTAAAGGGAATTACACGGAAGTTGTGAATCATTTCAAGAGGTACTTCTTTGATCCCCAAAACACTCAAAAACTATGGCAAGACATTGTTTCTCATAAGAAAAAAGACCTAGATGACTACTTCTTGTACAAGCAAGAGTTTCTACGTCTTTGGGCTGTATGGGTGAGAAATGTTGCTAACCCTGGTGATGGTGCAGAGTTCCTAAAGAAGGAGAGGTTCATAGCCGGACTCTTTCCTGACCTTAAGATAAAAGTTGAGGTGGGTGCACCTGATACCTTTGATGCAGCTGAAGCTAGGGCTGCTGAGAAATATAGAAAACTCAAGTGCCTAAGGGGAGAGGTTCCAATAGAAGGTCTTAGACCCAAAGGTAAGTCACAAGCATCAACATCTAGGGAGCTTCCAGAGGTAACGGCGGAAGTGATTGAGAAGTTAAATGAATCTTTAAGCAGCTTGTCAATTCACCTGGCACAAGCTGTAGGTCCAAAGAGACAAGCAAAGAAGTCTGAAGAGCGAGATTCACGACCTAGGAGAGTCTTGCAATGTTGGAATTGCGGTGAGTCTGGACATGGGATGTATAATTGTCCTTGGCCCCGTGGGGAGCCAGGAAGACCTAACTTGAATTACCCAGTGATGAATGAAGGTGAAGGAACTGGTCAACAACCAAGGCTTCTACAAAGACCAAATGGACCAAGACAACCTCCGCAAGGGGTAGAAGGAGTTCCACCTTTGCGAGATCCAAATGTGCATGTGGTAGAGGTGACAAACTCAAATGAGGTTGACATGGAAGCAAATGGCATTAAGCGTGGCCGAGGAAAAGGTAAAGAGAAAGAAGGTGTCACATCACAAAGTGACCATGGACGAGGCAAGAAGGCAAAGGAGACCAAGGAAGCTAAGAGGACTCGAAGTTGTATCAATCTCCAAGACTTCCCTCTTGGACATGGTATGGCTCCATACAACCTATTGAAAGACATGAGAGGTAAGGGTCCTGATATCTCATGGCCTCAGTTTCTTGCATTATGCCCACAAGTTAGGAGGGATTTAATGAAGGCAGTTAGCACTAGGAGAAAGATAAAAGAGAGTGTTCCTGTTGTAAAAATTGCACATGCTGAAATGAATGAGGATATTACACATGTGCTAGATTGTTACATCAAAGGAAGATTGATTAGGAAAGGTCTAGTGGATGGGGGTGCACAAATTTGCATCATGACAGAAGGACTCATGCAAAGACTAGGCATGCACATCCATGAGACACCTGAAATTAAAGTCAAAATGGCAAACAATAGCAAATCTAGGTGTATAGGCATTTGTAAAAATGTTTTTGTAGAGGCCTTTGTCATTAAGAAGGTAGTGGATTTTTATGTTATGTCTATGAAAGGAAATGGTTATCCATTTATCCTAGGAAGACCATGGCTAATGAAAATGCGAGCTTTGCAGGATTGGGAGAGTGGAAAGCTAATTTGCAGGAATGACAATCATAAGAAGGTTGTCTTTGACATGAAGGAGCAACGCCAAGAGGAGCTCCATGAAGAATCATCTCAAAGTGAGACGGAGGAAGGCTGGACCGATAGCACTTCAGAAGGAGAAAGTAGCGCCAGCATTACTGAAGAGGAGTCTTCCATCGAAGTCATGGGGGTAAGGTTTAAGCCAAACAACCAAGAGACCTCTTGCCCAGGTTTGGAAGAGGTAGGTTCCCAAGAAAACCAAAAAGTGGAAGATGAAAGAATGCTAGAAGGTATGTTATCTACAACACTTACAAAGGATGAAAGAGAGGAGCTCAAAGGTGTGTTAAGGAAATTTCCTAGGCTTTTTGCTAAAGACTACACCGATGTGCGTGAAGTAGATGCTGCTCAACACAAAATTGAGTTGAAGCCAGAGGCCACACCTAAGGCTCAGAAGCTACGAAGGCTAGGAGTCATCAAGGAGCAGGCTTTACTCAAGGAGGTAAGAAAGCTTCTAGCAGTAGGTTTCATTTATCCAGTGGAGAATTTAGAGTGGGTCTCTCCCGTTGTTGTCACTCCTAAGAAAAATGGCAAGTGGAGGGTGTGTGTGGATTACCGTCCACTCAATGAGGCAACAAAAAGAGATCACTTTCCCCTCACATTTCAAGATGAGATACTAAATGAGGTAGCTGGTCATGAGAAGTACACTGTGTGTGATGGCTACTCGGGTTACTTTCAAATAGGTATTGCATTAGAAGATCAGTTGAAAATAACCTTCATTACTCCTTGGGGTTGTTATGCTTTTAGAGTCATGCCATTTGGACTGACAAATGCTCCTGCAACTTTCCAATGCGTCATGAACATGGTGTTTCAAGCATTCTTTGAAAAGTCCATTAGGGTTTTTATTGATGATTTTTGCATTTATAGCTCAAAATCATTGCATCTACAAAGGGTAGAAGAAGGTTTAAAGAATCTCTACGACATGGGAGGTCAACTCAACCCCGACAAGTGCCACATGGTGAGGATGCAGTGATCTTGCTTGGTCACAAGGTTTCCTATAAAGGTATTGAGGTGGATCCAGCAAAGGCAAAAGCTCTCATTGAGCTACCATCACCAAAGAGTCTTAAGGAGGTCATCTCATTCATTCAAAAGGTGAAGTATATGTCACGCTTCATTCACTTAGCCTCGAAGTTACTTCACCCTTTGCAAAAGTTGACACAACAAGTAGAATTTGCATGGTTTGATGATCTTGAAGAGTATTTTTGTAATATTAAAGTCATTTTGTCAGAGCTACCAACACTCATGCCTCCTTGTTGGGAGTACACATTCTTTGTTAGCTCTAGTGTTGGAAAGGAGACGATTGGTGCAGTTTTATTACAACAACATCCCCACAGTACCAGGATGCGACCCATCTACTTTGCTAGTAGGGTCATGAATGCTTTAGAGAGAGGCTACACGGAGGCAGAACTCATGATGCTTTCTCTCATGTTTGCAGTGAGAAAGTTTAGATCCTACTTGCTACCAAAACCTTTTGTAATTCTCACTGCAGAAAATTTGTTTCCTTGGGTGTCATCTCAAATGAGTCTTAGTACTAGGATCTTGAAATGGATTATGGATTTGCAAGAGTTTCAATACTCTTTCAAGGTAGAAGATAGTGTGCATGCACAATTGGCAGGGATTCTCACTTATAAGGTACATGAGAAGGAAATTAAGGTGCCTAAGGTAAAGACCCTACCATTTCCACCACCTAAAAGTATTCCTAATGCTTTTACCTTGTTCTTTGATGGAGCTTTTCGATGAGTCACAGGAAAAGCAGGGGGAGGGCTAGTATTGCTCAACCCAAGTGGAGAGGTGGTCATGAAAGAGAAGGTCAATCTACCAGGTTCAACTAGCAACAATGAAGCAGAATATGACACACTACTTCATGGTTTAAAGATATGCATTGGCCAAGGTATACAACGTCTCATGGTAAAAGGGGATGCACTTCTCATCGTGAAGCAAATTTTAGGCATTTGGGCATGCAAGAATGAAAGTCTAAGGAAAAAAGTTAATGCCATTCGTAGATTGTTTAATCAATTTGAAGAAGTGCAACTATATCATATTCCTAGAAAACAGAATGAAGATGCCGATTTGCTTGCACAGCAAGTAGTTACATGTGTTGAGAAAGAAGTGCGGGTCATCATGGTGGCAGCAACTGTCAAGCAACCGAGATACCAGGGATTGGAGTCATTGACTCCCGTTATTAGCTACATTTTGGAGGGTGAGTTTCCACAAGACTTCACGAAGGCTCAGAAGAGGAGACTCATGAAGAAGGCAAGCACGTATCTCTTCCTAGAAGGATCCCTCTACCAAAGAGGGAAGGATCAAGTGTGCAGAAGAGTACCAACTATTGAGGAAATCCCAGCCATTCTAAAAGTTTTTCATGAGGAAGCGTGTGGTGGTCATTTTGCAGAGAAACTCACTGCAAAAAAGATTTTTCTTGCCGGATATGTTTGGCCAAGCTTGCACATTGATGTTCAACATTGGTGTAAAAGCTGTAACAATTGTTAGATTAATGGAAACAAGCGTCTGTTACATGGTCCACGTCAGTTAGTCCTTGCAAATGGTCCATTAGAAAAATGGGGCATTGATGCTATGGGTCCATTGCCTAGGACTAAAAATGGGAAATCGTATATCTTGGTGGCCATAGACTACATGACGAGATGGGTAGAAGCACAAAGTGTGGCAAAGGTAAATGAGAGGACAGTGAGCAAATTTGTCTACACTCACATTTGTTGTAGATTTGGCACACCTTTGGATATTGTTTCTGATAATGGTCCAGGGTTTAGAAAGGGCTTGCTCACAGAAGTCTGTGAAGAACTTCACATTCTACATCGTCATAGTACACCCTACTATCCCCAATCCAATGGTCTGGTAGAAAAAGCTAATGGTGTCATTGCAGGCATCATTAGAAAGATGGTGAGAAACAAGACAAAGTTGTGGGATGACTTCTTGGATGGTGCCTTGTGGGAGTATCGAACCACATATAGGGAAGCCACGGAGTTTAAACCATTTCACTTGGTCTATGGTCAAGAGGCTTTACAACCAATTGAGCTCAACATTCCAACAATGCGACTTCATGGCAACGTAGCACAAGATGATCAAGAAGCATGGATGGATCGACTTCTTACCTTAGCTGAGCTTGAGTGGAAATGAGAAGTAGCATACGAGTGCTACAAGAGGAAAGCTACGCAGGCGAAGGAGAAGCTTGACAAGAAACTAAAGGACAAAGGCATCAATGAAGGAGATCTTGTGCTAAGGTATGACAATCCACTCGATAATCGTTTTGATGCCAAATTTGAAACTAGATGGCAGGGGCCATACATAGTTAAGAAGGCTTTCAATTCAAGTTACTATCAACTTATGGACTTGAATTGGAAAGAGAACTCTAGGAAGGTAAATGGTTATCGCTTGAAGCCCTATTTGAGTCGCCTTCTACCAAAGGATCTACCAAAGATCTGTCAAAGGGCAGCTGTCTCATGTAAGTATTGTTACATGAAGCATGAGTGTAACTCCAGCCAAAATTCTGAGGGTCCAAACAATGAAGATCTCGTCAAGGACTCTAAAGCACTATCTTTGGAAAAGATGCTCTATGATGGTACATGAATATACCATCATCCTGGGGGAGGGCTAATGATAGCCGTTTTTCGGCTTTCCACAATTGCCATAGTAAGCTACCTCACCCTATCAAATCACTCAAACATTTTGGTTATCCCTACCATTTCACTGTACATAGGCATGTGTGAGTTAGGGACTTTCTCCATATTTTCTTCAAAACCCTCAGCTAGCTAGTCACTAGGCTAGTTGAGCCAAAAAAATAAATAAAATCAAAAAAATAAAATATATTATGGCTCATTTGTGTGTAAATATTTCATTGTATATAGGACCTGAATAAAAGGATTTTTCATAATTATTTTGGTATTTATTTAAATATTTTTACCTATGGTGTGTTATTTATGCTATGTACATTGACTCACCATTACCATATTTTTTCTTACCATTTTTCATACTCTTTATTCCATATAAAAATAATTTCATGCAAGCTTCTCTTATTTTTGGCGTAACTCCATCCCAAAAAAAAATCCAAAAAAACTAGTTCTATTTATGTGTATATTTTTTCACTATTGTGATTTTTTCCTTCCTACATCTATTACTCTCATAAATTAGACCACCAAAAATATTCATCTTTTTATGGTAGACTTATAATGAGAGAGATTTATTTTGACCCCTTTATATTTTTTCCACCTATATTATTTATATTTGACATGTACATATGTTTTTTTAGACCCCTCAATATTTGATTTTCTTAGTTGTACTATTCATTTATATCATGATCTCAACAATATCTTCAATTATAGACCTACCAAATAAGGTCAAAGATATGTGGAATGCATGCATGCACCATGGGGGGCTCACTCTTGGAGGTATTCAAAAGAATCATCCAAAGAAGGACCTCACAAAGACTTTGTGCAGTGGAAAAAACAGTTGGTTTTGTTGAATTTTTAAAGATCACATGCTCCCCAAATTTGAAAAGGTGATAAAAACAAAGGTTGTAGCTGAAATTTTACCTCAAATTTTTTCATATTTTTATAAGCTACGAGCTGAGAGCTATGATTTTATTGGTGGACCCCAGTTTGCCCATGCTATGCAGCCACACTCCCTCTTCCACTTTATCATTTTCCTCTTTCACACACACTTCTCCACTCATCATCCCCACCTCTCTCACCACTCCTCTGTGCACCCTACTCACCTTCTTCTCAACCTTGAAGAATAATAGAAACCATGGTGAACTCATGTCTCCTACACACACTTCCATTCCAAATTTGACCACTTAGTCTCATTTTTCCTCATCCATATTATCCATATCTATAAAAAAAAACCACAAAATTCAGCCTCTTCTCTTGAAAGACAGCATCATGGTGATTACTCATGTTCACTTACCTTGGCTCCCAAAGGAAGGTCAAGAGTGGAGAAAAAACGTACCGTCGAAGCTAGTGGACTATCAACTAGCGTCAAAATTGACCCTACTCAAGACACTTGGAGCATCAACATTATAAGAAATCCATATTTTCTTACCTATTAAGAGTTTTTTCTTCCTTATTTGTATCCTATATGGATACTTCCATTGTAAATATCCAATTCCATTTGTAAATTAATAAAAATACTAACTCTACTAATTTACTAACACTAACCTACTATGAAAAGTCCTATCACCTCCACTTCTCTCCTCTCTCTCTTCTTCATCTATCCCCACCAACTTCTTGATAATTCCAAGCAAAAGAAATTAGATAAGTGCTGAAAATGTAACCCAACCATGGTTAGAGGAGTAACCCTAGCCCTCAAAATTGCTATAAAAGGAGGGTGCAGCTAGCACAAAAGGAGGGAGCCATAAGCAAGAGCACTATTCTATAGCTTGATAATCCAAGCTCAACCTCTCTAGAAGGAGCTCTTGAGTGGAATCTCATTGTCTTATGCATATTCATGTATTGTATTAGGGGTGATTAGCAAGGGAACTCTATGCCATTGTAAGAGAGAGTGATCATTCAATTGAGAGTAGGAAATCTATCATTTCTCCTACTAGTGTAAACCCAACATTTACTGAATCAAGGAGGGTGGATTTGGAGTAAGCTTGGATACTTTGTCTCTCTTTCAATGTGAATTAATGGACAACAATGATGTGTAAGTGTCTTGGTGTTTTTTTTTTAAAGTTCTTGATAGCTTGTCTCTTCGTGTTGTCATCATTTTAGCCATAAATCCCACATACTGTAAGAGGGCGACAGGGTGGAGAGGACTCCCCTGGCTTTAAGATAGTGATTGGGGTGGCTTTTCTTGTGATGTTTTGTGGTGTAATTTACTCAAATCTATGTTGAACAAATACTAATCTCACTTTCATTGGTCATGACAGATTTGTAAGAAGGTATTAGTGCAACAATCACCCCCTCCCCCTTCTCTCTTTTTCTTACATATATAATTGTGTTTGCTTGATCACTGTTGAAAATTTGAAAGCATCCTGAGCACTCTCTCTCTCTCTCTCTCTCTCTCTCTCTCTCTCTCTCTCTCTCTCTCTCTCTCTCTCTCTCTACGCGTCCTAGTTCGCATCCAAAACTAGGTGGTGCCCAAAATTTGTGTAGGGTTAGGTTGCGGGTTTGCGTGTGTGTTTGCTGTTTTTTCCAACCCCAACCCAATTGAGCAGCACGGGAGCCTAGAAAAGTGCTTAGAGGCCACTCTTCTTGTTGCCCGCCACGGACCGCCTCAGTACAAAGGTAGAGTATAGGGGTATTGCAGTGACGACATGTGAGGAAGCATGGCTAGGCTTGCTACTTTACCACTTTTGAGTACAACTACAAAGGCTAGTTGTCATCTACTATGAAAAAATTAGTAGCATACAAGTGGCACAAAACCTAGTTTTTCATGCCAAGATGAAGCACATTGAGGTGCACTATCACTTCATCAAAGAGGCGGTCTTAGCAAGCAAAATCCCCTTGAGTACGTGTTACCAACATCTTCACAAAGGCTCTTTCAGCGGAGAAGCTACTACAATTTTGAGCAATTCTCGGCATACGAGACATTGGTACAACCAACAAACTAGGAAGTGTGCAACGCCGAGCTAAGGCTGCAGGAAGGTGCATGACAAGGTGCCAAAGAAGATATAAAGGCCATGGGTAGGCAAGTGGCAGCGGAGATGTATGCGTGATGCGGTTTTTAAGGCCAAGAAGGCCCTACAAAGTGCCAGTTGGGATGGTGAGTCAATGTGTCCAAAATGATGAGTTGTTGCTCTAGAATGTAGTGCTAGAGATGCCCTAGAAGCCCATCCATACAACTCATCAAACAGAGCCACGGTGTGCAAGATATTAAATTTTGAATTGGGAAGGTGTTGCAGATCCCCGACGTACATGGCAGAAGGGGGTAGGTGGCCAGAGAAGATATAAGTGGATAGGATTGAAGTGCTCATATTGTGGACCATGGCGGCCTTTTTGGATTGCGAATCGGAGCTCTACGGAATAATTTATGGCCAATTGAAGATTTATCAGTGGCCGAGTGTGTGTCCGCTTGATCATTGTTGGAGGCTCGCCATAGCATAGTCAATATCCCACAAAATCTATCAATACGGAGAGAGAGAGAGAGAGAGAGAGAGAGAGAGAGAGAGAGAGAGAGAGAGAGAGAGAGAGAGAGAGAGAGAGAGAGAGAGAGAGAGAGAGAGAGAGCATGACCCGGCTAGGGCTTGGAGACATCACACAAAGAATGTGCGAGAGAGTCATCAGATGCAAAGATTGAGAGGATTCAAGAGCGTGCATCCACTAATGCAAATAGAAATCATCCCAAATCAACTAATGCTAATCTCACATCAAGCATCAATACAAGCAATCATCTACACACATCAAGCAACGAAGTGAAACACACTAATCTTGGAGTCTCTCAAGCACAACTCTAATTACATGCATTGACGATTAAGCACACAAGATCGCATTCAAGTCGGCCACCCCAACCATGCCAATCATGGTGTCCAAATCAAGTCACACATAATCAAATTAAGCTCAAGGCTTCTTAAACCTACACAAGCACACCATTAGAGGACAACTCTAATCCCTCAATCTTGGAGTCTCTCAAGCACATTTCTAATTACATGCATTGACGATTAAGCACACAAGATCGCATTCAAGTCGGCCACCCCAACCATGCCAATCATGGTGTCCAAATCAAGTCACACATAATCAAATTAAGCTCAAGGATTCTTAAACCTACACACACACAAGCACACCATTAGAGGACAACTCTAATCCCTCAATCTTTGAGTTTCTCAAGCACAACTCTAATTACATGCATTGACGATTAAGCACACAAGATCACATTCAAGTCGGCCACCCCAACCATGCCAATCATGGTGTCCAAATCAAGTCACACATAATAAAATTAAGCTCAAGGCTTCTTAAACCTACACACACAACCACACCATTAGAGGACAACTCTAATCCCTCAATCACGAGTACGCTGTCGTGCAGCTCCGCTCCCATGCTAAGAAAGATGCCAGAAAAATACATATCAAGCTTATTTAAAGTCTACCTGATTAATAGTTAGTGACCAGGGCTTGTTAACAGGCCAAGTTTAATGATTAATGTATGCCAGATGCGGCTTAAAAGGGCCAACAGATGCCTTAATGATGCCAAGAATGATTATGCTTGAAGTGAGCATAGATGGGAATTTTATGATTTAGAACGGTAGTGCTTGAAGTGCTCTACCAACCTGTCTTTACGGCTCGTCGATAGGAGCTACGATGAAGAAGTTATGGCATATTGAAGTTTGAGTCGATTGCAGATCCGTACCAGATTGGGCAACTGCAGCTACGGTGACAGAGATGAAATGAATGCATGGGCCTAAAGTGCTCTACTTCTGGAGTGTGTCGGTCTTTTCAGATTGGTGATTGGAGTTCCGGTCGCCAAGATATTGCCCCCGATAAAGATTCACCGGGGGCCGGTTCCGTACCACTCCGGTCGGCTCGTACGGAGTGCCATCTAGGAGATTTTGGCTCTTGCTCGGATGTTGGAGTGCAGCAAAGTAAGTGCTCGAGGAGAATCTTGTCCAAAATATTATCTCCTGCAGTGCATTGATAGCAGCTACATGTACGTCAAATGTGGTGTACATCTCATTAAGTACAAAAAACTTCTTGAAGAGCTTCAAGTGAACTCATAGAATGCAATGATTGCGAGATAAGTCCAACAGAGGCAGGGCCAGGAAGCTGGACAAATGCAATCACGTACGCTTATATCTTGAAGGCAAGCATCACCATGCAAAATGATGCGGGCATAGAAATTCATGAAGATATTGTTAGTCAAGGACTGCTGAAAGGAGTTATGCTTGGCAATACCTCCGTCAGCATGTATGAAAAATGTGATGCCCTTACAAAGGCCACCCGCCCCTGACTTTAAGGTGCTTAGGGCGCCTGAGTTAAAAATGGCCGCCCAAGGGCAACCAAGAGAGAGGCCGCCAAAAACATTAAAAAGGCCATCCGCCTGCAAACAAAGGTAGCCCACAAAATTAAAGGGTTTAATCAAATGTGAAAGGAAAAAAGAAGAGATGCCTAGAC
Source organism: Adiantum capillus-veneris (assembly GCF_014529385.1). Lineage (NCBI taxonomy): Eukaryota > Viridiplantae > Streptophyta > Polypodiopsida > Polypodiales > Pteridaceae > Adiantum > Adiantum capillus-veneris. The sequence continues at coordinate 1,407,554 of NC_140952.1, forward strand.
AGGCAGCAAGGACGGGACTGCGCAGGAAAAAAAAGGCTCGCAACCGCCACGAGTGAGCTCGGCTGAGCGCGTGACTGAAGCGCAATCTTCTTAGGATCTCCTCGCGCAGAAGTTTGACACCGCTCACGCAGGGTTTTGTGAAGGTCAGAAGTCGACCCCGCCATGTCATCAAAGTCTTTCCCACACCACGTCAGTCACGGCGCCGTGATTGCGTGGTGGGGGCAAAATTCTAGAGGAATTTTTTAGGTTTTTGGGGAAATGAGAAAAAAGAGAGAAGAAGAACAAGGAAGGAGGAGCGTGAGGGCAAGTGATTGCGAACATGGAAGGAGGGGGAAGAAGAACACAGAGCAAGCTCTAGCTCTCGAAGCTCAAGGTCAATATCTCTCATTCTCGCTCTCTCCCTTAGCATTGGGGAAGCTCGATCTCTCAAAAGTGAGGACTTTAAGGCATCCTCTCTCTCGACCTTGGCTAACGAGAGAAAGAGAAGAGGGGAGAAGCTCAAAGGCAGGAATATGTGAGGGTAAGCAAGAGAGGGTTCTCTCTCTCTCTCTCTCTCTCTCTCTCTCTCTCTCTCTCTCTCTCTCTCTCTCTCTCTCTCTCTCTCTCTCTCTCTCTCTCTCTCTCTCTCATGTGGAGAGCAAGCTCGAGGCTTGAATCCGGCGAAGCACTTGGTAAGGGAAAGGATGCTTGGCAAGAGCAGGTAAGGCAGATCTCGGCAAGGGAAAAGATGCTTGGCAAGAGCAGGTAAGGCAGATCTCGGCAAGGGAAAGGTGCTTGGCAAGAGCAGATAAGAAAATTTCGGCAAGGGAAAGTTAAGGCAAAGGAAATTTGACAAGAGCAGATGTCACAGCTCGACAAGCATTCAAGGAGTCTAGGGTTAAGTAATAAGATAAGGGAGTGGTAAGGCAAGAAGGAGAGAGGTACATATTTGGGAATTACAAGGACATCAAGTAGGGAATTTCACCAGTTATCTACATCCTGATCAGCTTCAAATGGCTCTAATGGCAGGCATAAGTGAGATATTTATAGTCGTGATCTAATTTGAGAGCATTAAACTCTCTTAACACCATCAGTGACATTAACAGCAAACATTTGTAATCAAATTTCACTTCGGCTAATCATTAGCAGCTTAAAACATTTCGGTTGTCAAATTTTAAGCATTTAAGGTGTTTTGAGACTCTTTTACTTTGTGTTTGGCATCTAATCTCTCGCACCTCCCATAGCCACAGGCCTGATGCCTGCCTAGCTCACGTTTCGAACACATATCCCCCGACATCTTTGGTGAACCCGAGGTGAAACAAGCCGGGGTGGGAGGTAAGGATGGAGAATTTAGAGTAGATTATGAAAATGGTTGCAGAGTTAAGTGCAAACGGTTTTGATGATAAGTCAACAGTGCCAGATTTTTCAAAGATGTTTCAATTGGTTCAAGGATCTCTGCTTGAAATAGAGACCGTAAAGAAGAAAAATCAAATGGATGAAGCTTTGGATGCAGCTTTAGATGGAGTATACGACGAGAGACAGCTCTTTGATGGATACGATCCAGAGGGCTACCTAGAGTGCTACGAGCTGGAGACCAAGGTAAGAGGGATACCAGAAGAATTGATGATCAAATCTTTTGAGCAGTTAGTGAGTTCAGATGTGAAGGAGCAGATACAAGAAGTTACCAAAGCTTGCAACGATGATTGGGAGTATTTCAAAGAAGCTATTGTGGAAGCACGTTATGAGGAGTATGAAATCTATCAAGAACAGAGTCCAAGTCTACCAGACTACGCAGATATTCGAGGACAAGTACGATCAAAGTTAGAAGATGTGATTGATGAGTTTATTGTACAGGATGCTACCTTCTTACAAGCTAATGATGAAGATATAGTCAAAGCTGTGTATGAGAAGTTGGGGTTTGCAGATGCTTGGCATGGAGTAGAAGGCTTTGAGGGTGAGGCTTTACAGCTTCAGGATACACACGGTGAATTTTTCAAAGAAGCTACACATGCAGTTTGGAATACACAGAATGAATTTTGCAAAGAACCTATGCATGTAGTACATGAAGAAAAGAAATCAGGGGATCAAAACAGTGAAGTGGCTAAAGCTCAAGAATAAATTTTGCAGGTAAATGAGTGCAGCCATATTCAAGTAGACATGCAGGAAGATTTGGTTACAGCTGATACTTTTGCTACTGACTCAGAATTAGAGCAGAATGTTTTTGGTACAGATTTTACCATAGAGGTGATTGAAAATACTGGTACAGGTTTTGCCAAAGAGTTGATTAATGATACAAATGTCATAGGTCAAAGCAGGGATGCTGTTGAGAGCAGCAGGACCATGGATTTTGGTATACCACATTTACCAAATTTTGATGTACCAAATTTTGAGGACTTGGCTAGGCAAGAGTATGTGCTTGATTCAGAGGGGGTGCAGACTCCTTCATTGACAAGTTTTAGTGAAGCACAACTATCAAATTGGAAAACTGGTCTTGAATGTGATTATGATGATTCAGAGGGGGTGCAGACTCCTTTGACACGCTTCTGTGACCTAGAGCTACCGATCTAGCATACTAATCCTGAAATTGATGATGGTGATTTAGAGAGGGAGCAAACTTCTTCTCTATCGAGAATCTATGACACAGGGATCACACTATGGCAGAATGATCATGGACTTGATGATGCTAATTCAGAGGGGGTGCATAGTGAAGTGCAATCTCTTGATATTGAATCTGATTGGTTTCATTGTGCTGATGATACAGACATGGCAGTAGATAAAATTTTCAATGTGTATGTGGAACTTTGTGCTATAGAAGTGCAAAGATATCTGGCTGAGGGTGAAAGACTTGAAGAGCAGTTTATTGTAGATGCGTTTAGTATGCATTTCATATGTGAAAATTCTTGTTTATTGCAACAACCTGAGATGTGTAGGATTGAGGAACCTTCTCAAGCGGTGGACCTAGACCTTATGTTCTTACTGGACGAAGCTTTGGAGGGTTCTTGTGCGCTCCTTGCCGCACTGTCGAAGCAAGGGACTTGCCGATACACCGTGTACGAGCCGCAGACGGCTCCAAGCACACAACTAGTTTAACTAGTAAGCTCAAAGAGGGCAATGGTGTGTCACTCACCGCCTTATGCTCCTGCCGTAGAGGATTCCTTGCCGCAAAGAAGAGGGAGACGCCGCGCTCAACCGCCTCGCCGCCGTCGTGCCGCTGCAACGCTCGATCGCACACACACTCTCACTCTCTCTCTCTCTCTCTCTCTCTCTCTCTCTCTCTCTCTCTCTCTCTCTCTCTCTCTCTCTCTCTCTCTCTCTCTCTCTCTCTCACGCACACACACAAGGAGATGGTGAAGGAGAAGGTGGAGATGGAGCAAGAGCAGCTTCTATTGCACAATGAGAGAATGAATCAATTTTAGGTTTAATTGGCTTTTATGTGAGCTCACCCCATTCACACTTGGGCGCCCATGCTTAGCCAACTAACCCTAGCATGTTCGTGTTAGAGTGCGCCTCTCATCGGCGATCACTCTACCTTTCCCTATTGGACCGACAAGCCCGGTGCCTGACTCTACTTAAATAAATAATATGGTTACAGTGTCCGTCGTAGGCGATAGGGTGTCCGTGAGCCACGAGGGTTAACATTGCCCCCCTTCCTGATGTAGATTCCGTCCTCGGAAGCTATTGAGTTGAAGCTTGGTATGTCCATGTTGTAGAGCATCTAGATTTGAATCTGCAAGGCAAAGTCACTGTTTTAGCAAGCGGAATTATATTGCCATAAATCATGAGGGGAATGTAAAGTACATGTGGAAATGAGTAAATGCAAGATTTATGAAATGTTAGTCTGCCATTAAGGACAAATAAATTGCACTTTGAGTAAATTAATTAATCAAGAGTTTTGTGCTTATGGGTGAGTCTATCAATTAGTTAGCTATGACTAAGGTTAAAACAACTACTCTAGTACTAGCTAAGCTAAGAAGATTATCTAAATGCAAGATTCCCTAATTATGCTTTTCAGCTTTGATTAGCCAACTCGCTCTCACAACTGCAAACAAAAGCTTGAAATGTTAACTGTAAGCTCAATGGAAGTCTTTTAATTTTTTATTTTTTATTTTAATAATTTTTTACTTTGGGTCACAATCATGTGACGTGTGTGCTTATTTTGTATGTCCGGGGTTTTTTGCTTCTCAAGGAAAAGCGCCCACACTGGGAACCTTTAGGGCTCTAGTACCATAGACAATACATGTGAGTGAAGTACCAATTCAAGCTAGGATTTCTCTTCCAGCGTAAGATTTTTCATTTGTGGCACTTATGTTTTTTTTTTTTTGCTTCCATTTCCTTGGTATTCGCACTAGTGTTTTTTTGTTGTTTGAGTGAGCAAGCCTTTCTCTGCCTAAAACATTCCTAAGGTCTCAAATACTCGGATAATTTTATTAGCTAGGCCTAGTGGTCAAGTAAATGAGTTAACATAAAGTCACGGTCTCCTAATCTCCAGGCTCATCCATAAGATTAAACTGGAGTTCAATCAACTTAAGCAAAGACAAATTTATACATCTATAATGGCAGATAACAATCATAACTATTGCACTCAAACAAAGAATGAAAAATCATTATTAGCAATTACACATATCCACCAACATGAATCATGGAAAGTAGTACACCTAGAGGTATGGAGTGGCTCATTTCGTTGAAGAAGATGTCCTCAGCCATGTGGATGGAGATCCATATAAGTCCTACCTAACACATCCAAAAACAAGCACTATACCTCTAGGAGGCATGTCAGTGTGAAAAATTAAAACTCCTAAAAAACAAACTCAAAACACAATCTAGACCCCTAACCTACCTATCTGTCACCCCTTTTAGAATCAAGGAAAGAGGATATTATATAAACCGGGTGGCCACCCTAAGGCTAGGCCTCTATCCTCATCATCTAGATAAATAAAATCGTTGTCCGTGAGGCCATAGTCTTCCTCGGTCTCTATTAGTTCCTCTTCATCATCCTCTTGTGCAAGCATGCTAATCAAGAACCTCGCGATGCGTGGATACTCATCTTGTGCAAAAGAATAAGCATGTGCCATTGGAGACACATTCGCTACTGGGTAGGGATCACTAGTTAGCCATAGACGTATCAACCATTCTAACTCCTCAAAATTTCTCTCACATGCAAGGCTCTCTATCAAATCCCATTCGCAAGAAAGTATAGGGTAGCATGCGTAGAACACTTGAGGAAAAGACAAAGGGTACCTTTCATCAAAAATAGAAGTGCATGCCTTTGGTGAAGTAGCCATTTCTGACAAGACAGATAGATTTGGTTAGGCCTTTAAAACATAAGAGTTGTTTTTGTGTGTTGCTTGAATTGACACGGTGAATTTGGACTTATATGTAAGATCTGATAGGGTGCTCTCTCGTTGCTAGTCGCTCTTGCTCTTTACTATTTTTGTTTTTTGTGAGTATAAGGCTATATATATACACTCCCTAAGATTGGAATTGAGAGGTCAGGGAGGAAGGTTGAGAGGGGAGCGAGTGAATGATTGATGTTAGCAAACACTCCCCCCTTCCTTGGGTAGATCATACCTTTTGGAATGAGGTCGTCACCTTTTGAAACCAATTGTTCCAAGTTGTTATGGGTGAAGGTTTTAACCAATAGTTTTCGACCGCCCTATGCGTTTCATCTAGTTGCAAGGGTGGTAAGGTACTCTCCCATGATTTTATTTGCAACGTTGTTGTAGGTGGTGAACTTACCCCGGGAGGTGCAAACTCTTTCGTGCTTGTATGGATATGTACAGTGGTAGGTGGAGGTTGTGTCGAAGCTTCTATTTGCGTATAGGAACTACATGAAGAGCAAGAAGCTTCATTTGATTTCCCTGTTCCTGAGCTAGGTGGAACAAATCATTCTTTCTTTGGTACCCAAACTAGCTCTAGATCGGGTGTGTAACATTCCATGATTTTTTCCTTTCCGCGATTTTCAATTTGTTTTGGAGCCACAGGATTGGGTTTACATGGGCCAGGTGACAGGTAAGAGTACACTTTACGTTTGGGCACCCAGATTTGATCATTTCCTTCATAGTATCCTTGGGCTTCCAATAGTCGTTTAGGAATCCAACGCAATGTTTCTTTACATTTCTTGGAGTGAGTGGGACGGTTCTTACTAGGTTTCCGTTTTTTTGCATCAACCATGCTCACTACAGAGGCTTTAGGGACCCACTTGTATGTTTTCTCTGTTATATTAGGATGGTTCTTGTGTGTCTCAAGCTTTCTTTCAACTACATCAGTTGAAGCTCTAGAGAGTTGGGCTATGGGGACGTATGGTTCAACCTCCTGGACATGCAATGTCTTGGGTTTTATTTCCTTAGGCAATATCTCAGGGACTATGGCTTGAGTGGTAGGGCTAAGAGTTGGTTTTTGCGTTGTAACACCCCCAGTCCCCCAATCAATAGTGCATTTGGTGGCTATCATCTACGTGCGGCCTAGGTTTATATTACCCTCCATAGTTCCAGTAGGCATGACCAAAAAGTCTTGAGCTACAATTCCATTGTCATAACTGACAGAAGTGTGCCAGATTCCAAAAACCGTAGTTTTTTTCTTGTTGACACCCTTGACTTGGATAATACTCTCAGATAGAGGTGGCTTCCCTAACTGACACCACACCCCATAGGATAGCAGATTATATTTAGCACCCGTGTCCAATAAGGCGTTATATAGCACTTTTCCATAGGCACTATTTAACTCAATAGGGTATCGTAGAGGTGTGTCAGAGTCTAGCCCATCCTCTTCGATTTCCACGTGGAATGCATTTGTGACTCCAAGGTTAGCCTCTCGTTTTTGTCTTATACATTGTTGTCGCTCCTTAGCCTCAGCTTGAGCTTGTATCTTGTTTAACTCGGTTTGTTCTTTGGCGGCCTTCTTTTGATGAATGGCCTGTAGTTCTTCTTGGCTTAAAGGATCATAATATCTTTTGAATTTACTCCCATTGAGGAATCCAATGGTTTCAACTCCATCAAGAGTTTCCACACGAAGGGTACCTTGTGGGGTAATTTCACATACTCTATATGGTCCTTTACCAGCATATTTCAACTTTTTCTTCTCTTTACGTACTCCATACATAAGGACTTTATCACCAACTTTGATGTCCTTGTCCTTCACATGGCGATCAAACCACTTCTTTCTCCTATCCTTTTCCACAAGAGCATTTTGCACAGCAAACTGTCTCTCTTCGTCTAGTTTTTCTAAGATATACAAACCCTCGGTTAAGGGGTTACCATTCCATCCTTCTTGCGAAGCTACCCTAAGACTAGGAATGACAAACTCCCAAGGCATAACCGCTTCTTGGCCGTATACCATTTTGAATGGCGTACAATTAATAGCCACTTTATACGGAATACGATAAGCCCATAGAGCAGATGTCAACTTCAAATCCCAATCAGTGCGATGAGCTTCTACCGTCTTGGTTAAAATAGAGATTAGAGTCTTGTTGGTGCTCTCGGCTTGTCCATTAGCTTGCGGGTAATAAGGTGTAGACTTATGGTGGGATATCATAAAGGTCGTGGTAAGATCTCTTATTACCTCATTTATAAAATGGGTACCATTATCACTAACAATTTCAAAAGGGCAACCAAATCTTGTGATAATTTTCTCAAAAAGAAACTTAGCTGTTGTCCTCGCGTCAGCTTTTTGTGAAGCCTTAGCTTCAACCCACTTTGTTACATAGTCCGTAGCAACTAGAATATATCGAGATTGAGTGTTGCGAGCTGCGGGACTAATTGGACCTACAAAGTCTAAGCCCCATTTTTCAAATGGTTGGGTTACTTTAATAGGATGTAAGGGCATTCTGTCTTTGCGCTGTGTGGTCTTGTAACGTTGGCACTCATCACACCCTTTTGTAAAAAGTGATGCATCCTTAAATAAAGTTGGCCACCAATAGCCTGATTGCAGCACCTTTCTAGTAGTCAGGTCTCCTGAAAAATGTCCTCCTACTATGCCCATATGTGCTTCTTGCAAGATATACAAATATTCATCCTCGCGGGCAGAACGCCTAAGAATATCATCCTTGCCTAATCTATACAGAGTTCCGGCAATCAAACAATAGGGTTCACATTCTTTTACTAGCCTTCGAGCGATATCCTTACGAAGTTCCTTGGGTGGAAAACCATTAACTAAAAAGTTAACAATGTTCTCACTCCATTCAGGCATAGTCTCAACTATGAATAGGGAAGTATCGGGTAATTCATCATCAACTCCTGTAGGGGTTTCACCATTGGGTATGCGAGACAAATGATCAGCCATGACGTGCCTTTTACCGAGTCTCACTACAATCGTGAAATCAAACTCCAGAAGAATTAACAACCATTGTGTGATTCTTCCTGTGGAGCATGGCTTGTTTACCAGATACAGCAACGCTTGATGGTCCACATAAAATACAAACTTGTTTGCCAGAAGGTAGTAGCGAAATTTCTTTACTACATAAACCATTGCCAAACCTTCTCGCTCTATAGTGGTGTAGTTCCTTTCAGCATCGTTCAATTGACGGCTTGCAAAGCTAATGGGATAGTCCAATTTATGTTCTCCTGGTTGAGTGAGAACACACCCAATAGCAAAGTTTGATGCATCAATATGCACATGGAAAATGACATCCCAGTTAGGTGTCCTTAAAATCAGAGCACTTGCTAGTGTTTTCTTCAATTGTTCATAGGCTTGGTCACACTCTTCAGTCCATTTAAACTCAATGAGAAGCTTGTACAAAGGACGTGCTATCTCAGCGAAAAATAAAATAAACCGTCGATAATAACCCACGTGTCCCATGAACCTTTGAACTCCCTTGTAATTGGTTGGTGGTGGTAACTCTAGAATCACTTTAATTTTGCTCTCATCGGTTGAGATACCATTCTTGGATACTATATGCCCTAAAATAACTCCATGCTTGACCCAAAATTGGCATTTGAACGGGTTCAATGAGATACGATATAACCTACACTTTTCAAACACCTTCCGCAAACATGATAGATGTTCTTTCCAAGAAGAGTAAACACAAAGGTCGTCTAAGAAAGCTTCACAAAACTCTCTCAAATATTCTTTAAAAGTAGTGTTTATTAATCGTTGGAATGTAGCAGGGGCATTTGTTAAGCCAAAAGCCATCACACAAAATGCAAACACGCCAAATTCTGTGATGAAGGCAGTTTTAGCTTGGTCCTCTAGCGCTATCGTGATTTGGTTGTAGCCTGAGTACCCATCTAGAAAGCTATAAGCTTCCTTGCCTGCAACTCTTTCGAGTACATGTTCGGAATATGGTAGGGGGTAATGGTCTCTTCTAGTAGCTGCATTAACTTTTTTGAGGTCCACGCACACCCTGAGTTTCCTATTCTTTTTTGGCACGATAACTATTGGAGACACCCATTCAGAGTGTTCAATAGGATATATGAACCCACATTTGATAAGCTTTTCTAGTTCTTCTTGAATGATATTTGCGTACTTAGGATTCATCGGGTAGGGTCTTTGTTGTACGGGCTTCGCAGTGCTAATCATAGGGATTGTATGTTGGACCACAGAAGGTGGAACACCTTTCATATCATGGTATGTCCAAGCGAATACGTCCTTGAATTCCTTGAGAAGCTCTTTGAGGACCGCCTCTTCAACTTCTGTGAGGTCTTGGGCAATAAAAACAGGTTTTGATTCTTCACCGGGGTCAGCTAATTCTATTTCTTTAACTATTGCTGGACCATCATAGATTCCATTATTCCCATCGATAGGTATTCTTTGGGCTTTTGTGTACACAACCGTTGCTTCCCCTGTGGTGTAAGATTTGAAATGTTCTGGTGCAGGATGCAAATCTGTGGATTCTGGTTGTGCTTTGGTTTGTGCTTCCATTTCTGCTTTCTTGTGTTGTCGAGCTAACTCTTGGTTTTGACGCCTCCTTGCAGTGCGGCTCAACTTTGGCTTGTCTATGATCTCTAATTGGGCTATGTCATGGGGTCGTGGTCTACACCACATAACATTTTGGAGATATTCACCCCAATTGTCTACCAATTTTCGATGAGCATCACATGCTCCTATATAACTGAGCCATTCTGCTGAGGATCTCTTCTTTTTTATCCTAGCACGTACATTGGCTCGATATCGACACCTCTTAAGGTTTTTCTTTTTCTTATTTGAGACCTGCTTTTGATTTGCATTTAGATCTAGCTCACTAAAGGAGTCCTCGTTGGTGTCCTCTTCACTGTCGGGGGAGCTATCATCGGTTGATGTGCTCGGTCCTTCCGAATTTTTTGACTCTGAACTTGCTCCACTCTCTAATTCATGAGATTCAGAATCTGTTTCACTCTGGGAGTCAGTGTCCAAGATGTGTTGGTCAAAGTCTTCTATTGAGCTATCGGTGTCACTGTCGGATTGGTCCACAATTGCCTTGCCCTTAGAAGATGCATGTATGGCACTTATCATGTTCAGAGGTGCAATTTGTGGTACCTCTTCCCCCTCTGGTGTGACCCAAGTGGTTCCTCTATTTCCCCAGGTATCTATGGTTGCAGCTAGGTGTACCCAGTCTACGTTGTCTGATTCCGTCATACCCGGTAACACATCCATGTAAGGAGAATCTTGGCCAATGTCTGTATCCTTCTTACAAGTGTAACAATATTGTAGTGGGGCCGAGTGAATTGTGGTGTCAGAGCGATGATCAATAATGGTTTTACTCCCTAAGGGGTGTACCTTACTAGTCACCAAATCCACTCTAAGGACAGAGTCTTGGAATTGCAAATAGACATGATTTTTAGACCAATCATGAACCATTTGTGCTTCCCTCATGAATGGTCGTCCTAAAATCATTTCATATGACATAAGGTGTTTAGAGAAATCCATTACAATGAACGTATGTCGTACCTTGTGTCCTAGAACTTTGATCTTAAGATCCTTGAGCATCCCCATAGGTTTGGCTATGGTACCATTTGCCATCTTTACCACAATGTTAGTAACACTGAGGCGGGGTTTTCCCATGGATTCCCAACAATCTTTTGTAACGATGCTAACTCCCGCACCACCATCAAGAATTCCCTTTATAGTTAATCCCTTGGTAGTGATGGGTAGGGTCGCATTAGACTCGTCGCCTTCAAAATACTGCCCTAATTCGTTAATGGGTACCTCGATCACAGACTCGTGTCCATCTAAGTCAAGTGATTGCACATGATTTTCCTCATCAATCATAATCGAGTCAGGCCTATTTGGTTGCGCAAACTGCGGTAATCCCGTTCGTAGCTCTCCGTTAAGGAATGCTCGAAGTGCAAGGAATAACTCAGGATCTCCATACAGCTTTGCTATGATCGTGGTTCGGACCTCAGAAGACATGAAGTCCACTAGTTTGGCAACATTCATTGGCATTTTGCAGGGTGTAGGTCCTTGACTAGGAACTGGTGAGGATGGAATCTCATATTCCTCAATGGGATCAGGTATTCCTTCGTTAAACATCCTTTCCAACAAGAAAGGTGTATGCTCACTTTCTGATGCCCCGTCCTCACTCCCTTCTTGGATGATACTAGATATGGCTAACGGTCTATGGTTCATGTGGGGTGGATGAACTTGCGTGGGAAACACTGTCTCATGAATTTTGACATGCATGGGTTCTGGTTCTAGTTTCCTTTGAGTCTCCTCCACTAAACCTCTTAGATGTTTCACTTGCTCAATCTCGTCTACTGGGTTTGGGTACGTCCCAATCTTCTTTTTACGATTCTTTCCTTTTTGCCCCTACGGTTTATCTTGGGGGTCTTGGATTGGATTTGGAAACACTTGTGGTGTTTTCAGAGGCTCTTTATGGTTTTCTCTTATTCGGTTTTCATTTGGTTCCATGTTACGGTTTTCTTTGTCGGTCTTTCCCTTTGTGGTATTGGTTCTAGTCTCCATTGTCTCGATTGAATCTGAATCATCCTCGAGGTCATTCATATACACGGGGTCATCTCCTGTTCCTATGTTTGTTTTGGAACTTGGCTTTGAATTTCCCGTATTCTGCGACCTCTTCCTTCGTGTCTTCTTTTTCTTTGCTTGGATAACTGACGCGGTATCTCTCTCTTCGAGGATATGGCCTGGCCCTTGAAGCATGGACCGTGTAATCGCATAAGCGGGTGCGACGAGTGGTATTGGCGATGTCACACTAGCAATTTCGACCAAATTTAGGGGTGTGATTTTAGGCGCATTTGGGTTATAGGGGCATTGGGCAATCAAGTGATCTATGCCACAACAATTACATGTGAGTATTGGCATTGCAGACGTGCTCCCTTGATTCATTTGCATCTGTGCAGCATTCTTTTGCAGCCTAATAGGGCACTCCGCTGCCCGATGTGGTCCACCACACTCGTAGCATTGAAGAGGTGGCCTCCTAGCCTGGGTGTTGATATTTTGACCTTTGGATGCGAGAGCAGCAGCTTGATAAACCGGCTTGACTTGCCCCCAACAATCTTCCATGTAGTATATAGGACACTCTTCCAATGTATCAAGTCCGTAGGCAATACTAGTGTCTATTTCCTCCTCACAGCCATCTGCATAAGCATTTGATGGCTCGCAACCCACTTGGTTCATAGGGGCGACTCTTGGATGCGGGGGTTGCGGTCCTAGCACAGGAGGTGGTAGCGGTGTAGCTTGTACAACATTTTGAGATCTAGGGACCATGTGTTGCGGTAGTTGCTCAACAGGTGGAGCAGGCATCAATACAGGAGCTCGAGGTGCATCCGTCTAGGCTACAGGTGGTCTATTTGCCATAATACGTTTGATCATTAAAAAATCCTTAGCTTGGTGACCATACCTACCACATGCGTTGCAAGTTCCATTAAATTTTACTCTAAACGTAGGGCACTCACTAGTGCTATGTGGACCTAAGCAAATGGAACACCATTGTTGCTCCCTTCTTGGATACATGTGACTATTTTGAGGGGGTCGATTATCCTTAAGAGACTCTTGGATTGCCTTGGTGAGGTCTGTCAAGAATGTCTCAAATACCTTTGGCTCATTGGCAATGGGGTTTGCAGTCATGGGTTCATACTCAATGGCTTGTGAGCTAGTGGATCTCGTGTCAGTAGACACCCTCATGCCTGCTATCATCAAGTTGTCCTCTAATTGGATTGCATTGGCAGTGACATCTTCCCAGGTTGTGATACCTCTAATCACTAGTCCATTATAGATTCCTTCATTCCTCAACCCTCTAATGAATCGATCAAGCAGTTGGTTATTGTTGAAGCGCTCATTTATAGGGCAGCGAGAGTTTAAGTGCTTTAGACGACTAATGAAGTCCCTTACTAATTCTCCTTCCTTACGTTCGGCCTTCTGTAGCTGAGATGCTACACCCCAAAGCACACCTTCTTGTATGTACTCCTTTAGAAACAACCTTCGAAGGGTAGGGTAGATTGTTTTCTCGTCCACCCTTAGGGTTCTATACCAATCTCCAGCCTTCCCACTTAATGTCAAGCTTAAGGCATTGCACTTATGTAGTTCGTTGCGTTCCCCTAAGGAATCACATACTTGTTCAAACACTTCAATGTGTTTTCTAGCATCTTCGTCCCCATTGAATTTTTGCGTGAGTTTGGCAATTTGTACTGCCTTACTTCTAGGCTCTCTATCAGATGCATGACGCATATTTTCCGCGATAGATCCACCTATGGTTTGAGCAAACGCTGCCAAGTCACCTATGTGAGGAGGTAGGGCCGGTGGAGGTACTCTTGGAATCATATGTGGGAGAGGAACGAGTACCGGTCTTGGCATATGTGTGGATGATGCAGGATATGGAACATAACCGGGCATAGGTCCACTCGGATAAGGGCTACGGAGCGGCACTCGAGGAGCATAAACAAGTGGTACAATTGGAGGTGTGGGGGCCATGTGTGCATAAGGGGCTAGAGGCACATACGGTCAAGGCCCCATATTAGGTACTACGACACTAGGTAGTGGCACTGCGCTAACCGTAGATGTCATTGATACATCCTCTGTCAGGCTTATCCCTGGAGTGAGCACTGTGTTTTCCTTAATAGAGGGTTGAGCCAAGTTAGGGAAGCTAAAGTTGTCGCTCGGAGGCTCAGATTGCATAGAGACCCCAGGTGAAATGACGTAAGATGGGTCCATGGGGCTCATTAGAAGAGTCTCCATTTGTGATAGAGTAGGCTGTTGAGCCTTGCTCGTATCCAGAAATCTCATGGGGCCAGTTGAGAGTATATTTACCCCTCGGTTTTGCCTTTCTGATTGAATAATGCCATGGATAACATTACAGATCATTTTCTGTTGATCTTCGATGCTCGTGGCACTAGAGGTGGATTGTACAATCTCTATCCATCCTACATGGTAGGCGTGGCCAGAGTGTAGATCCGTCAACATCTCAGTGTGGAGGTCGTATGTCCAATGATCATTAATGAACAATCCTTCTAGAGTCGACGTGTTAACGGTTTCTTGTGAGGTAGAAGCAATGTTGCTCCCCGTGGTTTTACTTGTCACCAACGGTACTCTAGAGGGAACTTCTGAAGGAGGCATCTCAACAGGGCCTTCTTGGTAAGAAGTTGGCAGGATATCCACATGGACACTCTTTGGGGGTGTGGGGTCCACGTACGATGTGAAAGGAGAGTCCACTTCCCCACCCCCTTCGTGTGCTTTATTTGCATCAGGTTCCAAGCGAGTAGCTCTACCTAATGTTTCCATGAAACGGCTAAACATACTAGTACTAGGCTATGGAGCTTCGGGAGGTGCATGGCCTTCTCTCTCAGTGTTTTGGGTAGGGTATGCTTCCATGATTTCTGAGTCGGAGGAGGAATCACTAGCGGCTATTTTAGGGTCTTGGGTGGTGCTACCTTGTGTCCCCGCTGAGGGTCTAGAGCCTATCGTGGATGGGTAATGGGTGTCCGTATGAACAGAGACACCCTCAATATGCTCGTGTTCTAGCACCCACCCAGAGCGTAAGTGCATGTGCTTTTGATACCCTAAGGTGTCAAAAAGCTGCTCTAGGAGGCCTTGTGACTAGTTTTTAGCGTGTTTTTTGTTTGTTTTTTTGCTAGATTTTTTAGAGCGTGTCGTGGAATGGGCCGTGTGATAGCTCGAAACGAGCGTATCGCTAGGAGGGAGGCGCTGTGCTTTACAGCCCACCGTTTGGTTCTATTTTGCTCCAGAAAAGCCCAAAACATTCTTTTCCTAACTGGGGAACTAGGCTCCAAATAGCAAGTCTAAAGGTGCAAGTGGGAAGAGAAGGGAGGAGAGTGGAGGACTTGTCCCACATGCTCTCATTCCCTCTTGAGGAGGTAGGGTATATATATAAGAGTGAGTCTTGTATATATCGTAAGACTGAGGACTGAGGCCTGGGCCTGGGCTTGGGCTTGGGCTTGGGGAAACGATCCCGATCTATCTTTTATACAAACCAACCCGTCCGTTTTAAAACTCACGTTCTTTATTTTTGAAAATTTGACCTCCTCCTTGCTCACGGTTTTTTTTTTTTTTTTGAAAACTCTTTTTTTTTTCAAACTGTGCACAAACCAGAAAACACAGAAAACACAGAAAATGCAGAAATTGAAACTTGACAGAACTGTGCAGTGAAAACACAGAAAATGCAAAAAAAACGCAAGAAATGCTAACTGTGTGACTAATGCTAACTGTGTGTAAACAGAAAAACAGAATTTTGCTAACTGTCTAACTAATACTAAATGTACACAGCAGAAAAACAGAAAATGCAAACTGTGCGCAACAGAAAAACAGAATTAACAACTTGCAGAAAAAATACGCCTTCCTCTCCCTCTTCTTTCCTACTGCAAACCACTCATACAAGAAGCACAAAGTGCCTCTTGGGCTTAGTGCAGGGATATTCCCCGGCAGCGGCGCCAAAAATGTGCGCTCCTTGCCGCACTGTCGAAGCAAGGGACTTGCCGATACACCGTGTACGAGCCGCAAACGGCTCCAAGCACACAACTAGTTTAACTAGTAAGCTCAAAGAGGGCAATGGTGTGTCACTCACCGCCTTATGCTCCTGCCGTAGAGGATTCCTCGCCGCGAAGAAGAGGGAGACGCCGCTACGCCGCGCTCAACCGCCTCGCCGCCGTCGTGCCGCCGCAACGCTCGATCGCACACACACTCTCACACTCTCTCTCTCTCTCTCTCTCTCTCTCTCTCTCTCTCTCTCTCTCTCTCTCTTACACACACACGCACACACACAAGGAGATGGTGAAGGAGAAGGTGGAGATGGAGCAAGAGCAGCTTCTATTGCACAATGAGAGAATGACTCAATTTTAGGTTTAATTGGCTTTTATGTGAGCTCACCCCATTCACACTTGGGCGCCCATGCTTAGCCAACTAACCCTAGCATGTTCGTGTTAGAGTGTGCCTCTCATCGGCGATCACTCTACCTTTCCCTATTGGACCAACAAGCCCGGTGCCTGACTCTACTTAAATAAATAATACGGTTTCAGTGTCCGTCGTAGGCGATAGGGTGTCCGTGAGCCACGAGGGTTAACAGTTCTCAAATACATATGCTAAGGATACCAATCAATCCAGAATCATTCATGAGCCAATTTGTTCAGATTCAGCAGATGATGAACTTATGCAGCTGTTAGATGATGCACTACTTGATTTTGAGCCTCTACGAGATAGAGAATTTTTTTCATATGCATATTTTGAGCCTAATGAAGAGGAATTTACCAAAGACTTGATGTATTCATATATGCATGATTGGGATTCCAATACTAATGAGAGTGAAGGTGAACTACCAATGCTTTTACCTCTGATTGATAATGACAATTGGATGAGCCAGTTGCACAGGGGGTATGGCAGTATCTGGTGCTACCTGATGCTATATGGAATCTGATGTTACCCTATAAAGTAGGGGATTTTGAGCTAGCTTTTGACCCAGGAGGTGACATATATATGCATGGTCCTGGGAAATTGACTTATATTCCCTATGATCCTGGAGGATGGTGCAAATTTTTTAAAGGAATGCTCACAATGGGACAGATGATTAGGTTCCCGTTTGATCCCGGGGGCTACTAAAGTGCAAAGTTGCATATTTGAAGAGTACCAATTACCTGTTGTAGCAGGTTGCATGGTACAAGGTTTTGTTTCCTAGCTCTATGCTAAGTTAGAAGAGTTTTTTGTTATGCGGTCAATAAGCTTACATGGCTAGCTTCCAGTTGACTTCTTTGGACAATTGATGAAGTATCTTCACATCTTTTGAGTTGGTTCTGCTACCAGAACTTGAGGTAAAGGACTTGACGGCCATTCCGTGTGCAGATAGAGTAAGGCATACTTGAGATTGACAGGGTTCCTTAAAGAGAGCTTAATGGTCAAGCCGTGTGCATCATTAACTGGAGCACTGGAGTCTGGCGGGGTTCACTAAACAAGTTATCCATGATTGAATGCTTTGAATACACTGCAGATACAGTTCAAATATTTTTGATGGGACAGCTACCTAATCATCAAGCTAGAACATTGATGATAGGGTATAAGCCTTATTTCATTTTCCATACAGTTACATGAGTCTGATGATGCTCTTGATGATGCTTTATAAGTGCGGTTGGCACAGACCGGAGTTCAGAGGGGGTGAAAGTTGTGGAGCTCCGCTCCCATGCTAAGAAAGATGCCAAAAAAGTACATATCAAGCTTATTTAAAGGCTACCTGATTAATGGTCAGTGACCAAGGCTTGTTAACAGGCCAAGTTTAATGATTAGTGTATGCCAGATGTGGCTTAAAAGGGCCAACAGATGCCTTAATGATGCCAACAATGATTATTCTTGAAGTGAGCACAGATGGGAGTTTATGATTTAGAACAGTAGTGCTAGAAGTGCTCTACCAGCCTGTCTCGATAGGAGCTACGGTGAAGAAGTTATGGCATATTGAAGTTTGAGTCGATTGCAGATCCGTACCGGATTGGGCAACTGCAGCTAAGGTGATAGAGATGAAATGAATGCATGGGCCTAAAGTGCTCTACTTCTGGAGTGTGTCGGTCTTTTCAGATTGGTGATTGGAGTTCCGGTCGCCAAGATATTGCCCCCGATAAATATTCACCGGGGGCCGGTTCCGTACCACTCCGGTCGGCTCGTACGGAGTGCCATCTAGGAGATTTTGGCTCTTGCTCGGATGTTGGAGTGCAGCAAAGTAAGTGCTCGAGGAGAATCTTGTCCAAAATATTATCTCCTGTAGTGCATTGATAGCAGCTACATGTACGTCAAATGTGGTGTACATCTCATTAAGTACAAAAAACTTCTTGAAGAGCTTCAAGTGAACTCATAGAATGCAATGATTGCGAGATAACTCCAACAGAGGCAGGGCCAGGAAGCTGGACAAATGCAATCACGTACGCTTATATCTTGAAGGCAAGCATCACCATGCAAAATGATGTGGGCATCCAAATTCATGAAGATATTGTTAGTCAAGGACTGCTGAAAGGAGTTATGCTTGGCAATACCTCCGTCGGCATGTATGAAAAATGTGATGCCCTTACAAAGGCCACCCGCCCCTGACTTTAAGGTGCTTAGGGCGCCTGAGTTAAAAATGGCCGCCCAAGGGCAACCAAGAGAGAGGCCGCCAAAAACATTAAAAAGGCCGTCTGCCTGCAAACAAAGGCAACCCACAAAATTAAAGGGTTTAATCAAATGTGAGAGGAAAAAAGAAGAGATGCCTGGACAGGCAGCGAGGACGGGACTGCGCAGGAAAAAAAAGGCTCGCAGCCGCCACAGGTGAGCTCGGTTGAGCACGCGACTGAAGCGCAATCTTCTTAGGATCTCCTCGCGCAGAAGTTTGACACCGCTCACGCAGGGTTTTGTGAAGGTCGAAGGTCGACCCCGCCACGTCATCGAAGTCTTTCCCACGCCACATCAGTCACGGCGCCGTGACTGCGTGGTGGGGGTAAAATTTTAGAGGAATTTTTTAGGTTTTTGAGGACAACGAGAAAAAAGAGAGAAGAAGAAAGAGGAAGGAGGAGCGTGAGGGCAAGTGATTGCGAACATGGAAGGAGGGGGAAGAAGAACACAGAGCAAGCTCTAGCTCTCAAAGCTCAAGGGCAATATCTCTCATTCTCACTCTCTCTCTCAAGTATGGGCTCTCTCCCTTAGCATTGGGGAAGCTCGATCTCTCAAAAGTGAGGAGTTTAAGGCATCCTCTCTCTCGACCTTGGCTAACGGGAGAACGAGAAGAGGGGAGAAGCTCGAAGGAAGGAAGAGGTGAGGGTTCTCTCTCTCTCTCTCTCTCTCTCTCTCTCTCTCTCTCTCTCTCTCTCTCTCTCTCTCTCTCTCTCTCTCTACGCATTGATGTAAAGACAGAATTTTTCTGTGTAATGGAAGGCTTTGCTGTAACAGCATCTCAGAACTGAAAAAACTGTCAAAACTTTGCGTTTTTGTTGCCGACTTGAAGGCAATGTCAGACAAAACTCGCAAGGGTGGAAAAGCCACACTCGCCATGGAGAATGATGCAAAATCTCCAAGGAATTTGGATGCTAATCCAACCACATCGTCTACAACAACGGAAGCAATGATCATGGCTTACTTGATCTCGTTACAAGAAACCGTCAACAAGCAAGGTGAAGAGTTGCGCGCACTTGCAATGGAGAATGGTACTTTAAGAGTTCTCGTTGTGGAGAATGAGCACCTCAAGAAGGTTCTTGAAATGCAAACAACACGTTTGATGCATCTTGAGAATGAAGTTCAAGAATGTAAACGCTCTCTTGTGGACATGAATGTAGTGAAAGAGCGCTTGAGCAAAGTTGAGAGTGATCATGTATTGAAAGAGGAAACGATAGATACAATACGACATGATGTATGTGAGATGAGAAATGCATCCAAATCATGGGCTGATATATGTAAGGATAATGTGGTTTCTACATCTCCTATCACGCAAGCCGTTGTCCAAGCAAAGAATGTAGAGAATGTGGACACTCAAGAATTGCAAGAACGACAAAAACGTTCAAAGAACATCGTCATTCGTGGAATCAAGGAGGAAAGCATGGAAACACCCCAATCTCTTGCGGTTGCTATTGAAGAGTTTTTTGCTACACACTTTGGCATGTCAGGAATCATGGCTTATGGTGCACATCGAGTTGGAAAACAAGGAGTCCCTCGCTCGGGAGAAAGACCTATTGTATGTACCATGGCTGATGAGGTAAAGAGAAAGATCATCCTTGACAATGGTTGGATCTACCTCAAAGGAACGGGTTGTAATGTATATGAGGATCGCACTCTTATGCAACAAAATGTATGTCGCAAAGCATACGAGGAAAGAAGCAAGAAGGTTAAGGTATCATCTCAAGAAGAAAAGGCACTTGAGGAGGATGCAAGTCCACCCAACAAATAGGGACACATGATCTATGAGACCAACTCACGCTTGCGAATAAGCTTTTGGAATTGTAACGGGTATCCATGGAATGCGGGAATTGGCATTGATGAGCTTACCAATGACTCCGATGTGATACTTCTTGTCGAAACATGGGAGCATGATGCGCAACGAATTCTTGGATTTGACAAATACGATGTACATTCTTTGATGTGGGCCAAAAATGCAAAGCAACGAAGAGGCCAAGGAGGCGTAGCATGTATGACCAAAAAGGGTTTGAAAGATGTTTCCATTGTCAAAGAAGATAAGTATAAACGCTACTTATGGCTGAAAATCAGCCCACCAAATGGTCAAGTCATGTTTGTGGCCGGCTGCTACATTCCTCACTATGACTCCAACTTTTATGCTCGCTTGAATATGGATAGAGATCAGCCCTTTGTTGAACTAGAGGAAGACATTGCTCATTACAAGGATCAAGGTGAAGTCATTGTTTTTGGAGACATGAATGCTCGCACAAATATGTTACAACACGACACACAACAAGTCGACATGCCGCATGTATCAAGAAGAGTGGATGACTCATACATGTATAATCGAAGTTCTAATGATGCAAACGAAGTGGATCACTATGGAAAGTCACTTCTACATATGTGCAATAGTACCGGAATGCTCATTGCAAATGGTGTATCTCTATGGCAAGGCACCAATGACTTTACATGTAGAAAGCACAATGGTGCTAGCGTGATTGACTATATGTTGTTCTCAGAAGCCACTCTACAATGCATACAAAGCTTTACACTTGGTGAATGGAATCCGGAATCGGATCATAGGATGTTATGTATTGACCTCAAGTGTGGTAAACAGCCCGAGCATGTAGCCTCCAATCATGATGTGAATCATTTGTACCTACGTCTAAACTTCAAACAAGCACTTATATATGCTGATATGGTGGACCAAATGTTAAGCATGATAGAGCATCAAGGGAGCCCAACATTAGAATGCAAGTGGAAAGTTTTCAAAGAAGTAATTTTCTCTTGTGCGAAGGAATGCTTTTCGGCGAAACACATGTCTTGCAAAAGGTCTAAGAAGGGTAGCACCAAGAAGAAATGGTTTGACATGGAATGTAGTCAAGCCCGAAAACACTTGCTAAGATTGGATGCAATCAAAGACAAGGAAGTTTACTTGGAATGTTCACACACATACAAAGCACTTATTCAAAAGAAGAGGAGAAGGTGGGAAGTCAAAAAACAACTTCTTTTAGCACAAGAGAAAGCACATGCATGTGGCAAGTTTTGGCAAAATCTAAAAGGCAAGCGCGTTGAGAGCTTTGGTGACTTGACTCTTGAGGATATGTATATGCATTGTAAGAACCTCTATGAGCAACCCAATGTTGATAAGATGGAGGGTTGTAGCTCCCTTCCATTTATGTCTCCCTTCTTTACCATTGAAGATGTATGCCGCGCGCTTGAGAAACTTGCTACTCGCAAGGCAGGTGACCTTCAAGGTGTCAAGGCTGAAATGATTAAATGGACAAGCAAGAAAACACGATATTGGATATGCGATATGTTTAACCTTGCACTTCAGTATGGCATGCCTCATGATTGGAGTGCAAATTGGATCGAACCTTTGCACAAAGGAGGAGATGTGAACAATGTGAACAACTATCGCACTATAATGGTTGGTTCTTTGATGGCAAAGTTATTTGGATGTATCATGGAGATGAAGATAAGTGAATGGGCTGAAAAGAATGGCAAACGTGCGCTTGGCCAAGCAGGTTTTTGAAAGCATCATAGCACTATTGATCACCTTGTCACTCTTCGAGTTCTTATGGAAGCGTCTCGATTGAAAGGAAAAAAGTTGTATTGTTGCTTTGTGGATTTCAAGAAAGCTTTTGACATGGTACCGCGAGGAAATCTTTGGAGACGTATGCAAAGCCTTCAAGTGCCGAGAGAATTTATGCATGCAGTCTTTCGCATCTACCAAAAAGTGATATGTCGATTACGTATGGGAGATGGAATTTCAGAATTTTTTGCAAGCACTATTGGTGTCAAACAAGGATGCCCACTTTCCCCAACCCTCTTTGGGCTACTCATTGATGAATTGGAATACATGGTTCTTGATTTTATGCAGCAAGAAGGCATAGAAGAGGTTAAGATTGGAAATGCGGTGATCATGCTTTTGCTTTATGCCGATGATGTAGTGCTCTTGGCACATACCTTAGAAGATGCACAAAAGCTTATGAGTGTCTTGGAACGCTTTTGCCTACATAGCGGGCTGATCGTGAATGGATCCAAAACCAAGGTTATGCTTGTAAAGACCCTCAATGATGAAAATCCATGCATTGTATACAACAATGAGAAACTTGAAGTGGTAGATCACTTCAAGTACCTTGGCCTTGAGGTTCCATCCAATCATAAATGGAAGGATTGTGCAATGCGTCGCTTGGAAGCCGGAAAGAGGGCTTATTATGCATTTGAGAACATGTGCAATGCAGGAGAGATCAAGTGTTGGGCTCTCAAAAAGTACCTCTTTGACACATTGGTGACACCGGTGCTTCTTTATGGAGTGGAGGTGTGGGGTGGAAGCATCGGGAAGTCTACTTGGAAAGAGTTTGAGAATGTTCAAAAGCATTTTCTCACCAACTTTCTCCAAGTCAAGACACAAACACCCTACATGCTCTTACTTCTTGAGTCCGGATCGCTTCCCATTGAGGTCTTGGGCATGGAAAGGGTTGTGGAGTACATGCGTAAGACACAACGTAGCCCTTTGCATCGACTTCCTAGAATCGCATATGAAGCAAGTCAAAAGGTTCAAAAGACATGCAAGAGCAAAATACTAAGTTCGGGGTGGATGCTTGATATCAAGAAATGGTTTGGAAGATGGGATGCATGTCACTTGGTCAAGGATGCGTCGATCGACTCCCAAGTTAATGAGGCCTTCTTACAACGCCAATGTATCATGGCTTGGGAGAAATCCGGAGGTTCTCGCTTCAGCCATTACACCACACACGTTGCCCCAAACTACAAATCTCTCTTCTTCTCGGAACGAGGTAACCGAACCCATTCCTACATCCTTGAGCCCATCCCGTTGAGTGCGATCCGCACCATTGCCTCCATTCGTCTTAGCTCCCATTCTCTACGCTGCGAGACAGGACGTTGGGGCACTGGCGAGGAGTGTCATCGACTTTGCACCTTATGCCCTCGTCAAGTGCGAGAGAGTGAGTACCACACACTACTTGAGTGCTCAGCTTTTGACCACATTAGATCCTCTTTTCCCCATATATTCAGCCATGAGCTCTCCCTACATACCTTCCTCTCCCAACCGCGATGTGGACTCTCTATTGCGACGCTCATTTCAGCCATTTTTGAGCATCGAGAGTCACTTATGAACTCCACCCACACCACGTGACATGTTCATTTGGTCCCATAGGTCATATTTGACCTCCCAGGACGATAATAGAACTATCTATCTATCTATCTCTCTCTCTCTCTCTCTCTCTCTCTCTCTCTCTCTCTCTCTCTCTCTCTCTCTCTCTCTCTCTCTCTCTCTCTCTCTTTCTCTCTCTCTCTCTCTACTGTGGAGAGCAAGATCGAGGCTTGAATCCGGTGAAGCACTTGGTAAGGGAAAGGATGCTTGGCAAGAGCAGGTAAGGAAAATCTCGGCAAGGGAAAAGATGCTTGGCAAGAGGAGTATGTAAGGCAGATCTCGGCATGGGAAAAGGTGCTTGGCAAGAGCAGATAAGCAGATTTTGGCAAGGGAAAGTTAAGGCGAAGGACATTTGACAAGAGCAGATGTCAGATCTCAACAAGCCTTCAAGCAGTCTAGGGTTAAGTAATAAGATAAGGGAGTAGTAAGGCAAGAAGGAGAGAGGTACATATTTGGGAATTACAAGGACATCAAGTAGGGAATTTCACAAATATCTACGTCTTGATCAACTTCAAATGGCTCTAATGGCAGGCATAAGTGAGATATTTATAGTCGTTATCTAGTTTGAGAGCATTAAACTCTCTTAACACCATCAGTGCCGTTAACGGCAAACATTTGTAATCAAATTTCACTTCGGCTAATCATTAGCAGCTTAAAACATTCCGGTTGTCAAATTTTAAGCACTTAATGTGTTTTCATACTCTTTTGCTTTGTGTTTGGCATCTAATCTCTCGCACCTCCCATAGCCAGAGGCCCGGCGTCTGCCTGGCTCACGTTTCGAACACATATCCCCTGACAATGCCCACTCCACTTAATTGAGAGAGTTAGATAAGGACTCCACTAATCGGAGTAGCTTAGCATAAGTAAGAGTTAGATTAGAAAAGATCAATACTTCAAAACAATGAAGGAAAATAGAGAAACATGATTGACAACATAATGAAGACTAGATTAATTAAGAGAGGATTACACTAATTACATGTGATTAGCACTATCCTTCTAAGCATGGGCATTAATCTCAAAAGCTAGGCCATCAAGACCTACTCTAGGGAGAGAGTTCTCAAAAGGACCTACTCTAGGGAGAGAGTTCTCAAAAGGACCACTCTAGAATGACCTCTCATTAAGCATAGGGCTCTTTTATAGCTTTGGGCCTGAAACCCTTCCACTATGGGATAAAGTGAGCTCTCTAGCTTAGATTCATACAACTTTGGAACTCCTAAATGAGCCCAAGCCCTATACAATGAAAAGTAAATATTGTGCACTATGGCACATCCACAGCTTGGTGCATAATTGGTGTAGCCGTTAGCCGCTGCTAACAATCATAATGGAAATTGCCTCATCTGGCTACTTCTTGGGCTCAACTAGGTTTTTGAGCATAGTATGCATCATGGGAAGTAAATAGAAACCGACGGCTTGACAATCGGAGTTGCGGTGATGAAGTTATGCTTGTTGGAAGTTTGACGATCGTTGCTAGCAGGGTGGCAACCATGTGATTTTCTCATTTTTGGCGGCCATATGGAAAAGTTCAAGTGCGGGTGGATTGGCAAGCTCGGATCCCAGGTTGGCAACTTTTGGTAGCATTTTGCAGCTCGAGAATCAATGCACAGAGCACCGACCGCATGGGAAGCATGCGTAAAAAAATCCCTTTGGTTATAAACTGCAGAAGGAAAAAGGGTGGCTGGAGGTTTTGGGAAACAAAAGGTGAGTTCATATAATTCATTCACTTAAGTGGAATGACAAAAGAAGTGGGGGGTGGTCTACAGGAAGCATTAGCACCAGCGCTTGGGAAGCCTTTTTTACTAAGTGAATGTAAATAAAAAATGAGAGTTTTTTTTTTTTTTTTGGGGGGGGGGGGGGGGGGGGGGGGAGGGGGGGGGTCTCTTATTCCGCCGATCTATGGGGTTTTTTTCGGGAGATCAGAAGGAGGTTTTTTTGGAAGGCGGTTCCCATGGAGGAGGGTGCCCGCAGAACCAAACGGGGTTGTGAAGCCAAAGGTGCAGTTGGGAGCCAACCAGGGCCCAGTGCCCCCATGGTTTTTTGGCAAAGTGAAGCTCTAGATGGTGGTATTTTTTGTCGAACTGACCATGTCTTGGCGCTCGTGCTTGTGTAAAAGGATGTGCGATGCCATGTTAATGTCCATGTTGGTTAAGGTGGAAGTGGAGTATGCCATGGTGGTGCAACAAGCGCAAAGTTTCTCCAAGAAGGATAGAGCCATTTGTTCCTATGGAAGAAAACGAGGATGATGCGATAGAGAACTAGTTTCTCTCTTCCTTCACGGAGCATGATGCACCGATAGAGCAGGTGCTTGAAGAGCAAGTGATTTCAGCTGATAAATAGATAGGCTAGTCAACCTTGAAGGGCCAATTGAAGACGAGGGGCTCAATGATGTTGAAATTGAGTGCATGGCAGGTGAGAAGGCAAGCATGGAGCCAAAGATAGAAGAGTTTCTAGGGCTGCAAGTACACTCTATGACAGATGGTGAAGAGTTTTGGGATTTATCCGCGCTTTCCAAAGAGGTTTGTGTGATGGTTGAAATGTATGTTGATAGGTGCAGCTGTGTAATGGAAATGGCCTATGAACTTTTGAGAGTAGCAGAATTAGAGAAAGCAATTTTGTGAGATTACTTTGAGAGCATAGAGGGTGAACTTAATTGATGCAAGAAACATAAACATAGTTAGTTAACTTAGCATGAACAATACTTTGGCAAGAGAGAGATTTTAGAGAACATGACAACAATTGAGGACCGGATTTATGTGGAGCCGGTCCCCCCTCCAATAGGTATTTGTATTATAGATTCTCCCACCAAGAGAGACTTGGTACAATACAATCTTTGTGTTCCTTGTGACCCAGGTGATGCAATGAAGATGGAAAGCTTCATGCATAACGAGCATAACATAAATTTGCAAAAAGCATTAACTATCCCAAGGCCTCAAACACCTTCGAAGGTGGAGAGAGCTAGCGGGGACTGAGGGTAGGGAAGAGGAAGAAGAAACATTCCATATGAGAAAGAAATAGTTCCTCACTTATCATCACTCTTCTTGCATACATAATAGCATAGTAATGAAGATGGAAAAGATGGAAAGCTTAAGAATTGAAGCATGGATCTTGGTTGGATTTGCATTCCATAGCCAAGAGTGTTGGTGTAAGCTCTTAACTTCTCTACTAGCTTAGAGAAGGAGATGGAGCTCTTTCACTTTGCACTTCACACAATGAGAGTGTGTGTGAGTGTGTGTGGGAGAGTATACCCCCCAAGCAGCCCCCCTTCTTGCTTTGGTCTACCCCCCCCCCCCCCCCCCCCCCCCCAAGCTCATGCTTGAAGATCATTGGACCCCTACAAGCGTGTCCAACCACATGCGGGATGCACAACAAGCAAAAAGGGTAGTCTTGGGGACAAGTTTCCTCCTTTCCCCTTTGAGAGAGAGGACTTGATAAATGAAAAACAATTAATTAATTTAACTAATTTATCATTGGAACCCTTGGGAGGTTAACCAATAGGCTTTAGGCACATCATGAGGGAAACATGAGGAGGAGCTTGACAAGTGTCCTATTTTCTTTCTTTGTACTAGGCTTGCCTTGTGTGAGTGTGTGTGAGTGTTCTCTCTCATCCCCCTAGCTTTAGGGCTCGCCTCCTCTCTTGTAGGGATTGGATTTGACTTTTTGAACACCTTACCGTTAAGCACTTAGTCAGCAAGCATGACAGAGCACCTCAAGCTTTGGTAGTGTTCCCACAAGCACCTCAAGCTCCCTACTTGGCAAGCACAACAAGCACCTGAAGCTTGGGCCAGGTTTACATCTCAAGCTCATCTCTAGCTTACCTAAGATCAAAGGACTTTTAACACTAACCTTTGAAGGTCTTTAATGAAGCTAACCCTAAGGTCTTTTAAGCTCCATTGGCTAGCCTTTCTCTTTGACAGACCATCTCTGGTTCCTTGTCGAGATAGACCTGAAAGCACATGTCTATATTCTAACCCTTGTTCTCGTCTATTCTCCCACATTAAACGATCAGTTTAATATGAGAAAATCATTTGGGTTGATTAGATATTAGATTTTTATGACATTAACTCTCTCTTGAGGTCATAGTCGTCCTCGACTATGAGATAGAACAGATAAAGCCTTAGTCAATCTTGCTTAGCGGATAGAGGATCCATTTTTACCCTAGGACATCTTTCCAAGATGGATGACTAATGCATTTGGTGCTTGGAAGACGTAGCCGTTGAAAGCATGTTTTCTCTTTAGTCCATTTCAGTCTCCCAAGTAGAGTAACAAATTCTACTTGGTGTTTGAGAGATGTAGTCATCACAAACATGATTCTAAGCATGCATATTATTTAAATTAGTGCACAATAAAAAGAGAAATAGTCTTATAAGACAAAAACATTGGTCATTTAAAAGAGATTTGTACATTTTCTTACTCTAATGTAGCATTGTAAGCATTGACAAGGTTCATACTATCCTTAAGCTGTATTCCTTGTATCCATCTAGCATCTTCAAAAGGATAATTTTTTAGCTTAATAAAATATCTTCGGATAATCATACCATGTAGTACTACCTTGTCTTCATGCCGAAGGATAGCTTTGAGTTGTAGCACATCTTCTTGGTCTTCAATTTCAGGAGGGTCTTCAATAATTGGTTCACTTGGTGTCTCTCCTTTGTAGGGATTAAGCGGCCTCACATGAAAAGCATTTTGTAAGAGCCAATGGTTCGGCTAATTGAGTTGATAATCCATCTCATTGATAAGCTTCAAATTTTGAAAAGGACGATATTTTTTGCTAATTTAGCATAATACTTTTGATGGCTCGTAGGATTTTTGACAGTCGTTTTCCTCAATCGAGCCTTGGGGAGCTTAAGTAAGACCCAATCATTTTTGTTAAATGTTAAGGCCCTTCTGTGCTTGTCAGCAATAGCTTTTTGCCTTTGTTGAGAGATGGATATAGCCTCCTTAATCTTTTGGAAAGATTCTTGTAGGTCACGGCTATACTCATCGGTAGCGAAGATCTTCCCATGTACTTTAAGTAGCAAGGAACTTTTAGGTCTTCCCTCAATGATTTCAAAAGGTGATTTTCCCGTAGAAGTATGAAAAATGTTATTGTATTCATACTCTACAAGAGGTAAGTACTTCTCCCATTGTGAGCGTTGATCTACTTCTGTAACATAAGTCTTTAGTAGATTGATAGGCTATCTCACTTTGTCCATCCGTTTGAGGGTGATAGGCTGAAAATAAGTTCATCTTGTACCTAGATTTTCAAAGAGACCTTTCCAAAAATTATTAGTCATTCTAGGATCTCTATTTAACACAACGGATGTTGGAAATCCACGGTGTTTGAAAATATGAGATCTGAAGAGAGTTGCCATTTGGTGTGCCTTAATAGTATTTTTTATAAGAATGAAGTGTGCTTGCTTGCTAAACCTGTCGACTGTTGTCCATATTCCCGTATTCCCATGGATAGACTTGGGTCATCCAAAGATAAAATTCATGGTTATACTCTCCCATGGTGAATTTGGGATAGGCAATGACTGGAGTAATTTAGGTTGCTTCCCTCTATCATACTTAGTCTTTTGGCATACAATACATTTTGAAACATACTCTTGTATGTACACTTTCATGGTAGGTCAATAAAAATACATCTCTACTCCTCGAAGAGTAGGTTGAATGCCTCTATGCCCCACATAGGGAGGAGCATGGGATTCAAACACGACTTTCTCACGCAGGGAGTGGGTAACACGTAGCCAATTTCCATGGAGAAGATAACAATCTTGCAAGGTGAATGGTTCCTCTTTCCTCCCCAAATCAAGGGCTGACATTACATCTTTAGAGTCAGGGTCAATCGCATACTCATCTATCATAGAAGATAGATCATTGTGAGTTAATATAGACACCCCATTAACTTTTGATCGTCGTGAAAGTGCATCGGTCAATTGATTGGGCTTACCAACAATGTGAACAATATGAAAAAATAAATTGCAAAAGAAAATTTTCCCACCTCATTTGTTTGTCAAAAATCTTGGTTTGCATCATGAAGTACTTGAGACTTTGGTGGTCAGTTCATAGAATAAATGGAGTCCCCAATAAATAATGCTTCCATGTGTCTAGGACATGTAGAATAACTAAAAGCTCTTTCTCATAAATGCCTAAGACACTGTGAGGTCCCCACCCCGATACCATATACAATTGGCAAAAAGAGGGTACTTGATAGGTCGCTAGGCCCTAATCGATTGAGAAAAGCATAGTCAGATAGACAATATTTCTAATGGACAGAGACTCTTCACCAAGTAACTTGAGTCCGAGCCATTGAAAAGTGGTTCTAGCCCTGTCTCGCAGGGAAAGCATGAACTAACACAATAAGATGATGTTCCTAATTATCACCTTCCAAAAGAGAGAAACCCAAAATGCCTTTTTTCCCATAATTTTTAGAGGCATGTACAATTGGGACTTCTCAACTCTTCGCACAATGAGTCTCTAGTTTTGCTTCTTCTATAAAAAATGAGGAGCGGAGAGTTTCTCAACTAATAGAGACCACCCATCCTTGACTAGCAACTTGAGCTAGGCCCCACTTTCCACCCCAATACTCACACTTTGTTCTACTTTTTTTCTAATTACTACAACGTGATTGTTCACACACAAAGTTCCTTTTTATGATCTATATCACAAGTTCGTTAAGAAAGCCCTTCAAGCATGATCAAAGTGACACCAAAACAATATTTTCTAGAAGAAAAACAACATATGACCCTTCTTCATTAAAACATCCCAACCCCCATAGTTCACTCCTCTTGGCAAGAGTTTATAGCTCTTGATGTCTTTAGTTTCCCATACAACTAAATTGTCCTGCAATCTGGGCACAAACCCGCAGTGACTAATTTGCAACCTGGGCACATACCCACAAATAATATCTTGCATTCTTGGCACAAACCCGCAAGATGTGTGCACCCATATACACTGCTTTAGAGTTCACTTCGCTAATCCCTCCTCCCTGGATATCAAAGGGATTTTTGAATGAAGAAGGTTTGAGAGTTTTCCTACTAGGGAAACATTTCTTTCCTACTCCAAAAAGTATATCCTCAAAATAGTCCTTCCATTTAATACAAGTTAAAGAAAATCAATAAGTTCAATTGATGTGGTTTCAAATTGAAATTGATCCAATGTTTAGGTAGTTTTCTCCTTCCTAAGTTTGAATCCAAGCTCTTCTAAGAATGTGTGAAGCCACAAAATTTCTTTGCTTGCCTCTATCATTGCTACATACTCTGCTTTTATGGTAGAAAGCGAGGCCACTAGCCATTGACTACCAGCCATCAGCCAACCGACCGATCATTTTTAGACCACTTTCCAGCCACCGTCCGGTCATAATATTCTCACGAGTGATTTTTCTTCACACACAATGGCTTCTCCTCATAACGGGGGCCTTACAAATGTGCATTTTTAATACAAAAAATTACAAGGAGTAAATCACGCTCCATACTTAACACGCAGGACTCCCTTGTTGACAGAGTTGCCTTTGGACTTGCTTAGCTTAGTCAGTTCTTTCTTCAGGAGTCTATGGCCCACCTGAATGCAGCAAGAGTGGAGGAGCAGCATCTCCGCCGAGGCCTTGCATCCTTGTAGAGGATGTAGGAGAAACACCCAGATTGTCCATTGTTGGAGGAGCACTTGCAGCTTGCAAGGAGCTTGCCATCACAGAGGAGAGGCATCATGAGTTTTCTTTCCATCGACATGCATCTCAGAGGACCCAGGTGGGTAACAGAGCAATCGGGACATTCTTTGAGACAATGGGAGACCCCGACATGCACACAACAGTGTCAGCCAGTTGAGGAGGCCTAAAGGGTCAGTTGCTTTAGAGCCAAAGGACATGCGTCCAATTTCTACTGACTTTTACTGTGACCTATTGTCTGCAAAGCCTCTGTCAAAGTGTCAGGATGCATGCAGAGAGAAGGTCTGGGCACAGATGCCTTGTCTTGTGACTGAGGAGATGCACCAGAGCCTTGAGCTGTCTCTTCAGCTAGAGGAGCTCCACCAGGTCCTCAGAGCACTTCCCCGTGGTAGCTGTCTTCGTGAGGATGGTTTGACTCCCAGCTTTTTCTTAGAGTACTCGGACTTGCTTGGATCAAATCTCTGCAGCACTTTTCAGTACATTTTACACACAGGATATATGCCTGACAGCATGATTGAGGGATTGATCTATCTCATTCCCAAGGAGGGTGGCTCCTTGGATGAGATTCGGTAGCGGTGTCCATCACCATCCTCAACTCAGCCTACAAAGTCCTTGCCAAGGCTCTAAGTTTGAGGATCCAACCACTTCTCGAGAGCATTATACATGGGACCTAGACAGGTTTTGCCAAGGAGTGCAGTATCCTTGAAAAAATCTTTACTTTTTGGGAGGGATTCTCCCTCACGCCCCTCCGTGTGGTAAGGATTTGGTGATTCTTCTTCTTGATTTTGAATAGGCCTATGATAGTGTTGAATGGGAATTTTTGGAGGGCACTCTATGTAGGATGGGATTCTTAGATGCTTGGATTAGGGTTGTGTTAGCTCACTACAAGCGTGCTCATAATTATGTGCTTTTGTCAAGAGGTAGAGGAGACCGCTTCATGCTCACATGTTTGGTTAGACAGGTCTACCCTCTTGCCCCCTTCCTCTTTCTGTTCTATGTTGAGGCAATGAGCAGACTTTTGGTTTCACAGCAGGTTGGTCTACATGGCTTAGCACTCCTTATTTGAGGCAATGGGATATTGGATGTTGAGTTTGAAAACTACTTA
The DNA here is from genome assembly GCF_014529385.1 of Adiantum capillus-veneris. Classification (NCBI taxonomy): domain Eukaryota; kingdom Viridiplantae; phylum Streptophyta; class Polypodiopsida; order Polypodiales; family Pteridaceae; genus Adiantum; species Adiantum capillus-veneris. Next base: position 1,439,951 of record NC_140952.1, read on the forward strand.
GATTTGTCCTTGGAGTGCCAAGAGACCAACCTACACAAGTGTGAGTAGGCTCTTGAGACTTTTTGTTGTGCATCAGGCACACTGATCAACTTGAGAAAGCCACTGGCTTTCTCGATTTGCAGTGCTCCTACGCCTGATTGGCTAACAGGTGAGGGTTTCATATGGATCCCCCCAGGATTGCAATTTGATACTTGGGCTGCTAGGTTGGCTTGGACTTGTCTCCTCCTGTCCATCAGGAGGAAGCTGTTACATTAGAGCTCGGCACAACTTTCTTTGGTAGGCAGAGTTGTAGTGGCCAACCTTGTGTTGTTGGCTACTATGTGGTACATTACGTCTTGTTGGATCTTTTTGAGCTCGTGCATCAGACAGGTAGAGAGGTTGCTCAATAATTTCCTTTGGTTAGGGCGCGACACTCAGATAGCTTGGGCCAAAGTGGCCTGGCAGGTCATCACTCTACCTTGTTCTCAGGGGGGGGGGGGTTGGGGATCATAGACCCAGCACAACAGAGCAGAGCCCTTCTTGGAAATTTTGTTGTCAGAGGAATACTTCTAGGGGAGGAGCCTTGGAAGGAGATTTTGCTTCAACGGTTAGAGCTAGAGTGCCTCAGGATGGAGGCCCTTGGAGACCTTCCACCAGATGGATTTTCACAGAGATGCACAGAGTTGGCCTGAGTAGGAGACTGGAGGACTTTTTTTCTATGAGCCTTCTTTGCTCCTAGGAGCAGCTCCGAAGAGACCTGGAGCAGCACTAGCCTACTTGCAGAGAGGAGAACCTGAGACATCCCCTTGTTTGGAACCCCATGGTCAACACTCAGAGAGGCCACTTGGTTGATAGTAGGCCTCATGTTTCTTGGGGTCTCACGGTAGAGGGTCCAACACGCACTTTAGCTGACTGGCTACATTTCTCAGGTTTGTGAGAGGAGCTTTGGAGCATCCAACTACAAGTCATGAGAGGGGTGCAAAGCATGTGTCAAGACATCACCAAGGCAGTACCAGCCAGCTAAGTGTCTTACACCTCTTGAGTCAGCAACACCCACATAAATGGGGACCTTCTCACGGCTGGAGGTCCTCATCGCTTGTAGTTCGAGCTTGCTCAGAGACTGTACCCTCCATGTTTTTTGAGCCACAAGTGAGGGTTGATTACACAGAGTCCCATTAGAGGCCCCACAAATTGTAGAGTGTTGTTTTCATAGGATCCAAGTTGTGGGAATCTGTGGGAGGACTTGTGTCATAGATCTTGACCCAAGAGCTCTTGAGACATGGGAGTGGAGGTTGTGGGTTTGGGAGAGCTATCCACTAGCACCAGTGTAGTGGGACCCTGGAGAGTGGTTTTGGAGGGACCCTTCTCCTCATCCAACCATCTAGGTGTCCCTTTCTTTTAGTAAACTATTTGATTGGGATGTCACATACAAGCATCTTGGAGAGAGGCTTGTCCTGCTACAACACCTCATTGGCAGGAGGAAGGTCTCACAACTCAGTTCTTGTCAACTTTTTGGGCGAGGTTGTGGGACACCAGACAGCCACAGCGAGTCACATTGTTCCAATGGCTGGTTGCACATAGAGCTACAACAATGGGGAGCTGGCTAGTACATAGTGGCCTCTCAGTAGCATGTACAGCTTGTGACCATCCTTTGGAGAGTCAGCGTCATTGTCGTTGGGACTGCCCTATGGCACAACATGTTTGGCTTTGAGTCCTTCGGCTAATGCCAGTTCTTTCCATAACATGATATTACACTTGGGGGGCAGCTCCTTGGTCCACTCTCACGGACCCTGCATTATAGTTTGAGCTATCCTCCATTAGCATGATGATAGTGATGTTGAGATGTCGAGCTCTACACCTTGAGCTGGCATCCACTACGGGTCTTGGCCGCTTACGGCATTTACTCACTGGAGCGTTAGGTGACCGACACGGAGGATCTCTGCCAGTGATTCTACAGCTGGACTACACTTATAGTGCCAGCTTAGTACGCTTCTAGCGAGTTCACACTTAGTGACCGCATGTACATATGTGCTACTTTTCAGCTTTAGCACTTAGTCATTTTGTACTCTCTTTTCTGTAAAGAAGAAGAAGAAGCTTTCCATCTCTGTGTGCTTTGTGCTTGTCTTGTGTATCTCTCTTGCATCCTCATTCTTTACATGGTATCAGAGCTTGGTGCAGGCAAGAGAAGCTAAGAGAGCAAGAGCATCACAATTCCTTCGTTCGCAATCCACGACCAGATGCCGAAGGCGACTCGTGCAACGAAAAAAAATTTAGGGGTTTTTCGTCCAAGTTTCTGAACAGGTCTCCAAAGTGCAGTACAAAGAGATTTACTATACAAGTACAGTGGTTGTATGTACGCTTGATTGTGGACACTCGTTGAGTGTAGGAAGAGTTACAGGTACCATGATAGCAGGTTCAACAGATTTGCAGGTTTTTGCAGATTGCAGCTATTTTGTCTAAGTGCTTCAAGATGTCTGACGGTTTCAGTCAGATTGTTACTGAGAAGCTTGAGAAAAATAACTACCCTGCATGGAAGTTCAGAATAACAAATTTCCTAAAAGGAAAAGGTTATTGGGACTATGTAGAAGGAGACAATGAAAAGGAACCAGAGATTCCCGAGGCAAATGCTACAGTAGAACAAAGGAAAGCTTTGAGGGACTGGCAACAAGGCCAGAGCAAAGTGATGTATTGGCTTTCTATGAGCATCACAGATGGCATGATGGGCTATCTACAGGATGCTGAAACCCCCGCCATTGCATGGAGAAACTTAGGCAGAGTGTTTGAGGTGAACACCAAGGCCAGGAAGCTTCAACTAAAGTCGGAGCTAAATCAGGTTAAGAGGAACAACCTCTCAATCAATGATTATGCCTTGAAGATCAAGAGTATCATTGAGGGTCTTGGATCTATTAAAGTCTCAGTGGAAGACGATGACATTGTCCGTGCATGCTTGGATGGTCTAGGAGATGAGTATGTACATTTTAGGTCTTCCATGAATACAAGAGACGACATCCCCGTGTTCCAAGATTTGATTTCTATGCTTATTCTTGAGGAGAAGAACCTTGACACATCTTCTTCTCATGGCAGAAATAATTCTGAACAGGCCTTCTATTCTAACTCCAAAAGAGGTAGAGGTAGAGGTCGTGGTCGAGGCCCAAGGGGTTGCATGGGCCAATTTCTGGAAGGTCGATCAAATCAAAACAATACGGGTGGCAGGGGAAACCAGTCTCAAGGCAGGGGGAGTCAAAGAGGTCGTGGTGCAAGATCAAGCAGGCAGCAACATACTGCAGATAGCAGAGAATGTTGGATTTGTGGTGAAAGAGGTCACATGTCACGTGACTGTCCAAAGGGAAAATCAAGTGGAAAGAGAGAACATGGCAACTATGCATCTACTAGCAGAGATGCAGATGACAGCAAAAACGAGCGCATGTTTGTTATGCATCATGTAATGAATACAATGACTGCAGAGAATTCCACCCAAGATGATGTTTGGTATGTGGATTCAGGTGCCTCTAATCACATGACGTCTCGTGGAGAGTGGTTTAGAGATATGCGCAAACCAGATGTGTCAGGCTATGTGCAGACAGGAGATGACACAGCTCACCCCATTGCTCATGTAGGGGACATACCTCTAAATACGAAGAGTGGCAAATCAAAGTACTTAGCAGATGTACTTCATGTCCCAAACATTACAAAAAATCTTGTTTCTGTTGAACAAATGGTTGAGCAGGGTTTGCAGGTTCGCTTCAATCCGAATGGCTGTTATGTAGAAGATTTCCAGAATGGATGTAACCTGATCACACAGGGCAAATGTGTGGGCAGAATGTTTACGCTGAATGTAGACATGCCTGAGGTAAAAGCTGCATTATTTGCACAGGGCACAGGTGTTGTGGCTGATGTTGACATTTGGCACAAACGCATTGGCCATGTCAATGAGCAGAGATTTCGCAGCATGCAATCAAAACAGAATGTAAAAGGTTTGCCCAAATTCAAGGTGGATGGTATGCATAAAGTGTGTGCAGCATGCCAGTTTGGAAAATAGTCAAAGGGCTCATTTCCACATGAGCGCAATGTATGTAAAAAGCCACTTGAGGTGGTGGACACAGATGTTTGGGGTCCAACCGATACTGCAAGTATACATGGTTGCAGGTATTATGTCTCTTTCATTGATGACCATACAAGGAAAGTATGGGTCTACTTCATGCGTAACAAAAGTGAAGTGTTTGGTCACTTTCAAGACTTCAAAGTCATGATTGAGAAGGAGACAGATATGCAAATCAAGACATTGAGGTCAGATTGAGGGGGAGAGTACTTCTCCAATGATTTTTTAGAATTTCTGCCAATGCATGGTATACGCAGGCAGTTTACATGCAGATATACTCCACAACAGAATGGGGTCGCAGAAAGGAAAAACAGGCACATTGCAGAGGTTGCACGTGCATTGATGAATGAGAAGAACATGCCCCATCATTTCTGGGCTGAAGCCGTAAATACAGTTGTGTACATTATAAACATGACACCTACAGCTGCGGTGCATGATGTAACACTTGAGGAAAAGTTTACAGGTACAAAGCCTGATTTGGCACACTTGAAAGTGTTTGGCTGCATAGCTTACGTGCATGCACCAGATGAGTTGCGTAGGAAATTGGATCCTAAAGCAGAGAAATGTATTCTTGTGGGATATTCCCTTGAACAAAAGGGGTACAGGTGCTACAATCCTACTACACGAGAATTACGAGTGAGCAGAGATGTAGTCTTTGATGAGATGAGCAGCTGGTACAGTAATGCACATGGCACTATTGGGGCTGATGTAAAAGATGATGTGGTTGGACAAAATGTGAGGCCACAGTCACAGGTTTTGAGTGGACCACAAGAGTCCTCTTCTCCTGGCTCTGTTGAGAAACCATGGAATGGTAGACTACGTACGCAGGTTACTCCACCAACAGGTACAGGGAATGTATCACAAAAAGGAAAGGAAAACGTTAATGAACCTCCCTTTATGGCTGATGCATCATCAAGTTTTTCACATGTAGACATGGATTCAGATAGTTCTGAACAATGTCTTGATGAGGAATTTGGAATTCCGGCTGTCAGGACACCTGGTGTAAGGAAAATACAAGAAGATGCTAGAGGGCAAAGGAGTGACCCAGGACCGCGCAGATCTAATAGAGTCAGAAATCCAGTTCAGAAATTGACTTATGATGGGTATCTAGCGCATCACCAAGCCTACATGGCTAAGGTGATACAGGATGTGGAGCCCACATGTTTTGAGGATGCAGTTGGAAATGTGCATTGGGATGATGCAATGAATGAAGAGATGGCTGCATTGGAAGCAAACGACACATGGGAATTGGTGCCATTGCCAAGTGGCAAGAAAGCTATTGGCTGTAAATGGGTGTATAAAACCAAGCATAAGGCTGATGGTAACATTGAGAGTCACAAGGCAAGGCTGGTCGCAAAGGGTTATGCACAGACGTATGGCATAGACTATGAGGAGACCTTTGCTCCAGTGGCAAAGATGACGACTGGTAGAGCTGTCATAGGAGTGGCTGCATCTAGAGGATGGCTTATGCATCAAATGGATGTAAAGAATGCCTTCTTGAATGGTGAGTTGCAAGAGCAAGTGTATATGGATCAGCCACCTGGTTATGTCGATCCAGATTACCCAGATTATGTATGCAGACTTCTCAAAGCTTTGTATGGTTTGAAGCAGGGCTCTAGAGCATGGTATGACAGGATTTCCAAGTATCTTGTCAGTATTGGTTTTAGGAGAGCTCATGCTGATCATTCACTCTATGTACGTGAGAGTGATGTGGGGATTGTGGTCATTACCATATATGTAGATGACCTTATTATTGTTGGTGACAATGCTATGGAGATTGACCATGTGAAGGGTCTTCTCAAACAGGAGTTTGAAATGAAAGATTTGGGCGAGTTGCGCTACTTTCTTGGCATTGAGGTGATCAGGACTCCAGAGGGTGTATGGCTGTCACAGAGATAGTATGCTTTGGACATGTTGTCAAAGTATGGTATGGCTAATTGTAAGCCAATTTCTATTCCCTTGGATGTGAATGCAAAGCTGAGTGCAGAGAAGGGTGATGTTGTTGAGGATGTCAACATGTACAGGAAGATGGTGGGTAGTCTAATCTACTTGACTATCACGAGGCCAGACTTGAGCTACACAGTAGGCTTGGAGACTCAGTTCATGCAGCTTCCGAGGAAGCCACATTTGGATGGAGTACGACGCACACTTAGGTATGTGCAAGGGACTCTTGACTACACATTGTTCTATGCAGCAGATGCACCATTAGCATTGAATGGGTATACAGATGCAGATTGGGCAAGTAGAATTGTTGATAGGAGATCTACGAGTGGCTTCATGTTCTCTTTTGGGAGTGCTGCTGTTACTTGGAGCAGCAAAAAGCAGCCTACGGTTTCTTTATCGAGCACAGAGGCCGAGTACAGAGGTGCAGGAGTTGCGGCGTGTGAGGTAGCTTGGCTACGCACATTACTTGAGGACTTGGGAGTGCAGGTGGACCAGCAGATTTTCATCCATTGTGACAACCTCAGCAGCATGCAGTTGGCTAGGAACCCATCCATGCCAGGACCAAACACATAGAGGTCCATTACCACTATGTTCGAGAGCGAGTGTTGGCGGGCGACATCGACTTGGTCTACGTCAGCACCGAGGAGCAGATAGCGGATATCTTTACCAAGGCCCTCGGAGCTGAGAAGCTTCGACTTTTCTGAACTATGCTTGGACTCTGCGATATGCAGAGCTCGAGGGGGAGTGTTGAGATGTCGAGCTCTACACCTTGAGCTGGCATCCACTACGGGTCTTGGCCGCTTACGGCATTTACTCACTAGAGCGTTAGGTGACCGACACGGAGGATCTCTGCCAGTGATTCTACAGCTGGACTACACTTATAGTGCCAGCCTAGTACGCTTCTAGCGAGTTCACACTTAGTGACCGCATGTACATATGTGCTACTTTTCAGCTTTAGCACTTAGTCATTTTGTACTCTCTTTTCTGTAAAGAAGAAGAAGAAGCTTTCCATCTCTGTGTGCTTTGTGCTTGTCTTGTGTATCTCTCTTTCATCCTCATTCTTTTCAAGCTATACAAGGGGTCCGACCTACACTCTAGCCTACTATAGAGCTTACTCCATAGAGTGGTGAAATGAGAGAGAGGTGTGTTGGGAGCTCATATGTGGCTTGACACTCTGGTTCATCTGGAGGGCTCACTGCTTTTGCATCGTTGAGGCTCGCCTTGTGCCACCAACAGACTATTCTAGAGTTTTTGCTAGAGCTAATCCATACTCTTAGGGGACAGTTTGAGAGACTTTAGGGCAGCTCCAACCACACGCAAGAGTGTAGAGAGGCTTCCCTTCGACTCTGGTGCCCTAGGCCTTTCTTCACCATGGTCTAGGGTGTGCTAAGATGACACTACCTTCCACTTTTGTGTGGTTTCCCTCCTCCCATCTCTTGATTTAGCATCATTGTACATATGCTATTTTTTTCATTGGGAGAGTCTCCCCTTATGATTGTTGTAGCTCTCTCCAGTAGAGGTGGTTGTAGCCCTATGGGAAGTTTCATTAACTAATAGAAGATCTTTTTCTTGGAAAAAAAGGTGACTACATTGCGTCTTGTGCTTGGTTAGTAGCCATGGAGGACTTGTAATTGGTCCAATTGGATGTGAAGACAACATTTCTTCATGGTGATCTTGAAGAGGATGTTTACATGAAATAGTCAGAAGGTTTTATGATAAAGCCTAAGAAGCCAACATGGGCAGAACTGGTGTGCAGACTCAAGAAAGCTTTGTATGGATTAAATCAAGGCTCACGGAAATGGTACATCAAGTTTGATAAGTAAATTCAGTCCCAGGGTTACATATGGAGCCAAGAGGATCGGGTACTTGTATACAAAGAGGTTGAACAATGGTTTCCTCATCATTTTCCTTTTGTAGGTGGATGATATGCTCATAGCTAGGAAGTCAAAAGATGAGATTGCACTTCTCAAGTATGCATTAAGCAAGCAGTTTGGTATGAAAGATTGGGGTGATGCACATCACTTTCTTGGTATGCGTATAAAGAGAGATCAAATAAGTGGTATACTTCAACTTTTGATGGAAGAGTATATTCACAAGGTCTTACAATGTTTTAATATTCAAGGGGGGAAAACATTGAGTACCCCAATGGCTGCATACAAAAAACTTAGCAAGCATGATTGTCCCAAATCGGATGCTGAAAAGGCAGAGATGACAAAAGTGCCGTATTCTTCGGTAGTTGGCAGTCTCGTGTTCGCCATGGTTAGCACATGGCCAGACATGGCATATGCAGTGGGAGTGGTCAATAGGTTTATGGTAAACCCAAGCAGAAAGCATTGGGAAGCAATGAGGCACATCTTAAGATACATCAAGGGCTCAGCTAGCAAGTGCTTACCCTTTGCGAACAGTAATGCATCCATAGTTGGATACACTGATTTAGATTATGCGGATTGTGTTGACACTAGGCGATCCACATCTGGCTAAGTTTTCTTCTTTACTAGAAAACCAGTTTTTTGGAGATCATGTATCCAAAAGTGCACTTCATCTTCCACCACTAAAGCAAAGTATGTTGCAATTTCTAGTTTAAGTAAGGAAGTTATGTGATTATCTTGTCTAGTGGGAGACTTTGGTATACACCAGACTCCAATTCTACATTGTGGCAGTCAAAGTGCAATTTTGTTAGCAAAGAACCCCGTGTTTCACTCCAAGTTGAAATACATAGAGTTCAAGTATCATGTGGTACGATATATTTTGGCTAGAAAACGCATTGAGTTAGTCAAAGTTCACACAAATGAAAACCCAGCGGATGCTCTAACAAAGAGCCTAGCCTCAGAGCGGTTCAAAAACACAGGGTTTTCTCTCCATCTCCTTCCTTGCACTCTTTGCATCACAGGTCTATTAGGAAGTGGTCTAAAGCAAGTATTATTGCTAGCCCTTGGGAAAATCCTTTTTTACTAAGTGAATGTAAAGAAAAAGGGAGAGTTTTTTTTTTGGGGGGGGGGTCCTCTCACACGGCCAACCTATGGGTTTTTTTGGTGGGAGATCAAAAGGAGGTTTTTTTTGGAAGGTGGTTCCCATGGAGGAGGGTGCTCGCGGAACGAGATGGACTTGTGAAGCCAAAGATGTGGTGGGGAGCAAAGGAGGACCCACCCCCATGGTTTTTTTGCAAAATGAAGCTCTAGATGGGTTTTTTTGTCAATCCGGCTGGCGCTTGTGCTTGTGTAAAGAGTATTCTTTTAATGAATTGAAGCCCACATTGCCCCATGGTGGTGTCGATTTTCCCCTTCCCCCCTTCTCTTTCTCCTACTCTTGTCTTGTGCCCGCGGTGTCTTCTTATGGAAGTGTGTGCCCACCCGAATTGGGGGTTCCTGTGTGTAGAGAGAGTGAGTCAAAGTGTTGGTGTGTGTGTTGACATGGTAGAGACGGATGACAGTGGAATGTGAGTGCGCTGTGGTGTTTTTTCAGCGCGTGTGTGCATTGTGTTGTGTGAAAATGTGGTTTTCTTGTGTGAGTGTAGAGTTTTGAAGGTAAACTCTAGTGGATTGGGGTTTTGTGTATATCTTGAGCTACAGAGATGCAATCTGCTTGTGTGCCGGGTGTGTTCTCCCTTTCCTCCTCTCCAACGTCTCCTCGATAACTACCACCGATAGTCATCATCATTGGTGTGCCTTGGTGGATACACATATCTTCACTAGTGATACTATAATTGTACTACACCGACTACCTATCAGAGTGATGACACACTTATCTACTCACCTCACTCCCTAGTGGTTTACACTAGACTGTTGTACTAGTTTTACTTTATGTTGTATTTTTTACTTATGTTTTTGTAAACCTCTTATCTTAAGTTAGTGAAGACAAAGAAGTACATTATCTTTTCCACTATCTCTATGTGTATATGTGTGTGTGCTTGCAAGAGCTTAAGCTCTCTCTCCTTGTCTATGTCTTAACAACCATCATCCATACTTATTAAGCATGATCACTTGGGTCTCTCAATATTTCTTGTGTGTGAAACATATAAGTATTTCTACTCTATTAGTTCCCCAATGTAGGACTCATCACATTTATCATAGAGCATCCGCTCTCCTTTGTCATACTTTTACAAACCCACATGTGTATTGGTAGTGTTGACTCAAGTTTCCATACTCACTCACCTAAGCTTTGTCTTAGGAATTTTCATCCTCTACAGCTTTCTTTAGGCTTGACAAAAACCTTCTCCATGGTGCCTGTTAATCCTTATTTGTCCACAATACAAGAATTTTTCACAACTAAATACATGGTTCGCTCATCATCAAAGTATCGATCGCCGCTATAGTCCATAGGAACTAGGTCCTTGAACTTGATAGGTCTCTCTTCTAGTTTCACACAATAGCAATCCATACCATCTTTGTAAATTTTAGAACCCCGTTTATTTTCAAATTGAAATTTCAAGTGCAAAAGTTTCACGGTTGGTTCTAGTTAGGATGGTCCCATTCCCATAGTTGATTCTTTCTTGAAGCTCACACTCTTGAATCTGTCATCCATGTAGGAATATGATCTCTTTGAAGAGGTATAAGAAACACTTTCCTCTATGATTGGCTCTAAGGTCAGTAAACAACGGTCCTTGATTGACACTCTCTTTGAATGAAATACAACTAACTTGGTCTCTAGCCGTAGGGTTTTTGCTCTCGTCGTATAATCTACCTGATCCTAAATACATCCAAAATTTTCTTTGCAAAACCCTAACCTGTTACATTTTATGATGCATCTGTATCCTCTAATTGAAATCACTTTGAGCCACACACTCTAGCTCTTGCAATCTGCACAAAAAACACTTGGTGGCTATTAGTTTATAGCCTCTCTGTTAGTCAAAATTTGAACCCAGCAAAATTTTATTGCACTTTTGATAAAAGTTCTTGTTTTTATTGTAAAATCCACAATGAAAATCCAAATTCAATTTTGAAAATCCACAATGAAATTCAATTCTTGTTTTTATTGTAAAATCCACAATGAAAATCCAAATTCAATTTTGAAAATACCACTATGCTCCTAGGGACTAGTGCTAGCTATGGTATGAGTCTAAGCTCAATCTGTGACAAAAGAACATGGATCACAATCCATGTACCTTTGTGTCAAATTTCATTAAAGCTTGGCACATAGTTTCTTCTTAGTCCATTGATCCTTGCTATATGATTATTTTGTGATTTGGATCAATTTAGGCTACCTAAAAGTCAAAGCCTAGGTATGTCTAGTGGTTTTTGAACTTGAAGTGCTTTTTGTCCATAAATGCAAGTACCATGTATTCTAACTCACCAAATGAGTAGCCCGAAGAGATTCAATGAAAGTGGGCATCCTTTGTTAACATTGATAGAACTCATGCAAAAATATGAAAGTTCTTCTCCCGTATGCACTCAATACATCACTTTTTTGTAAATAAGAGAAATTCACTTGGCACTTCACGCTCATACATACATTTCCAAAGATTTGTCCCAAGGAACCATATTTCTTGAAATCCATAAATCAACAATACAATTATTTACCTTTCAACTAGCTTTACTCCATGAGAGTTTGAAGGGTGACAAGGGGATGAATATTGTTGTGATGTTTTTGAAAACTCGCTTTCCATTCGTTTCAGCCCATTCACCCATCTTCACTTCCATGACACATCCAAACAACTTTGTCGTAAGTGAACCAACCACAATTTTTCTATGAGCTACCTTTATTGACTCTTTTTTTTGACATGTGTGTTTCATAGCAAAGCATTTCTCTTCACAAGGAACTTTATTTCTCAAGAACTTCCCAATTGCATTGTATTATTGGATAATTTTAGAGATTTTTCTTTTATAACATTTTCTCAACCATTTTTATATGCCCATTTGAAGTTTATATCCAAACGATAGTTGTCCCACTTCTATGATCCAATTCCATATTCCATTGGCCAAATATAAAAATTTGTATGCAATTCAAAAACAACTTCAAAACATAACATATAGGCAGTCACATCATTTCCATTGTATTTACTACATGTAAATTCCTTGGTGCCACTCCATAAAGATACACCATTTGCACTGAGCACATGTCATAAATTTTATCTTCTGGTCTACTTAAATGACCTTCTTTCTCTAGAATTGGCCATTTTAGTGAGAGTGAAAATAATAGAAAGAGGAAAAACAATGCAAATACAATTTATGGGACCAAGATGGAATTAGATGGGTTTGAAATTCTTCCAAAAAATATCTTGAAGATTGGGTGGTAGAGGTAAACACAAAGGCTAATGAGTGGATTTGATTGGCATGTCACCAAGAAAAGATGGAGAGGAGTCGGTTGGGAAATAAGGGATGATGCACGTCGAGCTTGTTTGAAGCTTACTTGATTAATTAACAGTGTTCAGGGATTCGTAACAAGCCAAGTTTAATGTTGATTGTATGTCATATGCGGCTTAAAGGGCCAACACATGCTTTAATGATGCTAAAAAGGAATATTCTTGAAGTGAGCAAAGATGGTAGTTTATGATCTAGAATTACAGTGCTTGAAGTGCTCTACTGGCTTGTCTTTATTGCTCGTCAATTGGAGCTACGATGAAGAAGTTATGGTAGTTTGAAGTTTGAGTCAATTGCGGATCCGTACTACAATGATTGGGCAACTACAGCTGAGGGGACAAAAATGAAGTGAATGCACGGGCATGAAGTGCTCACTTTGTGGAGCACGTCTATCTTTTCAGATCAGTGATCGGAGTTATGGTTGCCAAGATACTGGCCGTTAAAGATTCATTGGGGGGTGGTTTCATACCAGTCTGGTCCGCTCGGTCCGTGTGCCATCTGGGAACTTTATGCTTTTATCAGGGAGTGCAGGAAACTGATGCCACACTTGGAAATTCTTGAATTAAGTTGCATGTCAGACGGCTAATGGACACACATGATTTGGAAGTTAAATATGTTAAATGTGGTGCCCATATGGAAGCACATAAGGTATATGAAGAGCTTCGTGTCCGTAATGTCATCTCTAGAATGCAATGATCGTAGGATATACCCAACAAGACAGGTCCAGGCAGCTGGCTATTTTGAGCAGATTCAAAGAGAGGAAAACTCTCCGAATGCAATCATTGTACTTGCATATTGAAGGTGTATGGCACTGTCAAAAAAAGTAATGCGGGCATCGAAATGCATGAAGGTACTGTTAGTCAAGGACTGCTAGAGAAATATGCTATGCTTGGCAATGCTTTGCTAGATATGTATGCCAAATGTGGTGCCCTTACAAAGCTTAAGGCCGCCCACTATGAAGCCATGGCCGACCAAAAGCTTAAGGCTGCCCACTAAGGGTCGCCCACTTGATAAATTAAAGGGTTTTAGTGTGTAAGCAGAGAAAAAAAAGGAGGGCCATGGCGTTCAGCAGCAAGAACACAGGGAGAAAAGCTGCTCGCACCGATCGCTATAAGCCTCAGAAGGTGATGGCCATGAAGCAAAAATGGCTTGGCAGGTGAAGGTGATCAAGTTTCGAGCCAGTTGGACGCTTTTGGCGAAGCTTACTAGTTGGCCTGCCACATCATAGGGACAAATCCCATGCCACGTCAATAGCGGCAGCGCCATTAAAGAGGGGGGGGGTGCTATTTTAAGGAAAAGGGGTTATTGCATGAAAAAAATGAGAGTTTGTGGTGAAACGAGCAAGGAGAGGAGATTGAGGGCAAGAGGCATTGAGGAGGTATTGAGAAGTGGACGAAGAAAGCAAAGCAAGGGAGGATTTCTCTCTCTCTCTCTCTCGTAAGCAAGAGAGGCTCGCTCTCTCTCTTTTGTCCTTGGCTAGTAAAGCAAGCAAAGGAGGAGGATCCAGGAGCTCGGAGGAAACAAGATAAGCAAGGCTTTTCTCTCTCTCTCTCTCTCTCTCTCTCTCTCTCTCTCTCTCTCTCTCTCTCTCTCTCTCTCTCTCTCTCTCTCGTGCTTGAGAAGTAAAGCTCTCAGAGGAAGAGACAAGCAAGGAGTCAAAGGCACTGCAAAGGGGTTAAAGCTCAGCAAATTGGGATTCTTTCTCTCTCTTGTGGAGAGGAAGCCATTCTTCACCGAGAAGATAAGTAGAAAGAAGTAGAAGGGAAAATTTTTGTGGCAGTTCAGCATGTTTAGTCTTACGTTCATCAACACCGAGCACCGGCAGACATTCTGAATCAATGAAGGCTAAAATAATTTGGCCTAGATTTTGTAAATAGGAGCTTAAACTCCTTAATTCGCAATTAATTTAGTTAACGGTTCTATTCACAGAACCGCCTTGGCTATCGTGCGTTCGATTTTGTCGACATCTTGAAATTCAATTATTTTAGCACTTTGTTCCTGCTTCAAAGAGTTTACTTGACGATTTTGCACTTTGGTCCATCTTTTCTTCTCTCTTCTCCCACAGCTAGCAGCCTAGTGCTGACCCGGCTCACATTTTGAGTAGATATCCCCCGACACCTAGTGAACCCGACGCCCGAGCCAGGGTGGGAAAATAGTTGAAGCCTTTGTCTACAGTGCAAGAGGCAGCCATGCAGTAGATGATGTAGCAGTTTGCAGCATCTTGTAGCAGCACTAGGCTGTCCAACAACAACATAATCTGCAAGAGCATATTTGTAAAGCTCGGCAAAGTGTTGGAGAGAAGTTGCAGCGGTTTGAAGACCGAGATATTTCAAAATTTTGCAATTTTTATGAGCAGTCTATGGAAGATAATGGAATTGAAGACCATGACTCAGTGGAAGGATTTTATCTGATTGCAGTGCCGAAACTTAGGGCCCGGATTAAAGAAATTCAGGTGTCTCAAGGACCGAATTGGCAGGACTTCAACAAGGCCCTGCAAGAGGAATATTTTTTGGAAGATTCTCAAAGGGTGACAATATAGAGTTTTATGAAGTGGGTGCATAAGAAGAGTAATAATCTATCTGCACGATAACTGTTACGAGAGTTTGAACAGAAGTTTGATCAGTTGTCATCAGGAGAACAACATTCTTTGAAGGATCAAAAGGTGGAATTGTTTATGTTAGGAAATAAGACGTAGCTAAATAGATAATTGAGTAGATTACCTAATGGAGAGAGACAGATTTATATACACGAGATTATAGAGTAGAGAGAGAGAGAGAGAGAGAGAGTACACACGATATACGTGGTTCACCCAATGTGGGCTACGTCCACGGGAAAGCAGCCACTCAATGGCTTTAGTACTTCAGAACAAGAAGTAGTTTACAAAGGGATTATACCCTTAATGGAGCTCCCGCCTTGCTTCACTCTCACCACCTCACACTCACCTTGTTGCATCAACTTCACACTATGAAATGTGTGTAGAAATGGCCTCCTTTTATAGGCCAAAAGGGCTGCCCTCTCTTATGAGAGGGCTGCCCTCTCTTATGAGAGACAACCATGTGTAGTCACCCTTATGCGAATAAGTCCAAATCGGACCCTCCAACCCGCCCATGTGTGGCCGCCCTTGAGAAGACAAGTCCGCTTTTGAATTCGGCCACCGGCCACCGGCCATTGACTTTCGACCACCGGCCACCGGCCATTGACTTCCGACCACCGGCCATCGGCCATTGACTACCGGCCACCGGCCAACCAACCAGTTGTTTTTCGACCACTTTTCGGCCGCCGTCCGGCCATAATATTCCGGCGAAAAAGAATATTCCGGTGAAAAATAAGTCTTGGGGGCCTCCGCCCCCGAGGCCTTTAAAGTTGCCCCTGATTCTTGTCCGTGAAAATTTTGGTTTCCGGTGAGTGATTTTCCTTCACGCACGATGGCTTCTCCTCATAATGGGGGCCTTACAAATGTGCGCTTTTACCACAGAAAATTACAAGGGTAAATCAGGCTCCATACTTAACAGTTTATTCAAGCTACTGATCCACGACTTCAAAAGAATTTGGTGCAATTATTGGAGGACCTGGCAGGAGAACTGGAGTTGACATCTGCTTGGAAAATAGTCTCTAAAGTGGGTGGTGAATATGATTGTAAAACGACAGAAGCGAGTTCACAAGGAGATTGTGGTTGAGGTAATAGATGATTATGAAGTAGAGATTAAAGAGAAATCACCCTCAATAGTACCCAAGGTGGAGGGTCTTGTTCTCAATGATCTGGTAAAAGGTATTCAAGAGCTGAATTTAAATTTCAAAACTGTTAAATTTGAAGGGTTAGCTGCAAATGCGTTTACTTCCAAACCTAAGAAGCAGCAGCCACCCCATAAAAACATGGATAATCAATGCATGTGGTGCAATAGTAAAGACCATAGGTATGTGAAAGATTTTGATTAGTTTGATGAAGCTTACAAGAAGAATGTGGTTTTCTGGAAAGATAGGAAGATTCATCTCAGAGCAACAGGAGAGATGCTCCGCTTAAACTTTGGTAGGGGCGGCATGAAGAATCTAGTGGAAGAAATACAGCATAATGTTTCTCTTGTGGAAGCAACTACATATGGGCTACAAGGTTGTGGTAAGGGAGATGATGAGGGCACATGTGCAAAGGGCCAGCTGTGGTCGTATGCTTTAAAGATAGCAGAAGCAGGTAAGGTAACATATGGGAAGTTACGACAGGTAGGGAATTCAATTCAAGAAACTATTGGGTGGATCAATCCAGTAGATTCTCGTTCAGTATATGCATATATTGCTAGAGATCAAGCCAATGAAGCTATGGTGAAAGAGAAGCGGAAAAGGGATGAAGAGGTTGCTAGGACATCAAAAAGGCCAACAAGATCTAACAGCAAACAAGAAAGAAGAAGGGCCTGCTCCTAGGCTTGCTCCTAAAGTGGTTATGGAGGAGGCGCCAAAGGACAAAAATCAAGGTAAGCCTAAGGGAGCCTTGTATAAACTTAAATATGATATTGAATTGGCTACAGATATGAAGAAGTGTTTTGAAGAGCGTATCTTGAATAGTAAAGTGGAGCTCACATTGGGGGATATTCTGGGAATTGCCAAGCGTGAGTTCCATGAGGAGATCATCGAAATTATAAAAAGGAAGCGACAGATACCAAGTGAGAAAGAGCCAAGATCAGTTAAGAGCCAAGTGTTTCGACCATTGAAGAAATTTTGGATGATTATGAAGAATATCTAGCAGCTCTTGAAGAAGAAGAGTCAAAGCCTATGGTGGTTACAAACTTGATTGTACCCAAGGTAAGAAACATGCAATTTAATGACAGGGAAGATGAAGAAACTATACCCAAGAGTCACTTTTCAAGGACTCATTGGGCAAGAAAAATGATTGAGACTGTGGTAAATCTTGGTGACATTGAGGAGCCGGTCTTAGCCCTTACAGACCATGGTTCATATTTTAATTTTATGGCAAATAATTTGCACCAGAAGGTGAAGTGGCCTATTGATGTGGACCACATGTGGCAGATTCGAGCTGCCAACATGCTTCCATGAGATCTTTACGGTGCATGCGCAAATGTCAAGGTAACTGTTGGGGATGTCTGTGATGAGAAAAACTTTTTTATATAGGAGCATTCCTCCTACCCACTGTTTTTGGGACAGTCCTACATCACCGTTGTGTGGATGGAAACTAAGGTGCTAGATGATGGCTTGGCCTATGCCAAGGTTCGAAGCCGAGATGGTAAGAAAGCGATTCAATTTTCAAATGTATGTGTTGACCATACCAAGAACAAAGATAGTTTACGTGACCGTCCAATGCCAAAGATACGCAAAGAGTTCAAAGAACAAAGATTTGCTCAATATTTTCTTGGGTGCCACTATAAAGCGGGACTATGGTGGTACAAGTGAGGAAAAGTTCTTACAAAGAGAAACCTTTTCTTCAGCCTTTTTGGGATTGACATATGAGGGTTCAGTATCTTACACAAAATTTAATGATTTACCTAAATAGGAGAAACAATATGTTTCAAGTATTCAAAGTGAATTGCAGGGATGTGATGTGCTGGAACCAAATGATGTGATTTCAGGAATCTTGGAAGAGATTTCTTATGTTGACACTATGTCAGAGCTTAAGGATATCAGACAAAACAGGTTAGAAAGTGGAGCTAAATCTATGAAAGTGCACTCAATGGACATGTATGAAGAGCTGGACATATACCAGGCACTTATGCATATTGAGGATGACCTGGCTAAAGTAGATGAAGCACACGTAGAGACGAAGTACAAGACAGTTGCAAAGAAAGTGAGACCAGTGGCTACACCTTTACCAGAAGTAAGTGATGGGGTGATTAAAGAAGCTCACCAACCTATGCTCAGGAATCCTAAGAACATTGGGCATAAATTCACTAAGGAGACATTGCTAGGTAGAGATGAAGTACTAGAAATTTGCAAAGAAAGTGAGACCAGTGGCTACAACTTTACCAGAAGTAAGCGATGGGGTGACTTAAGAATCTCACCAACCTATGCTCACGAATCCTAAGAACATTGGGCATAAATTCACTAAGGAGACATTGCAGCAGCTGAACGTTGGAGAAGATGGTTTTCTCAACGAAGAGAAATCAAGTGGTTTCAAGGTATGCTCAAAAAACACAGTAAGCTTTTGCTTTTGAGCCAAGTGAGATTGGGTGTGTGAATCCAAGTGTTGTTTCACCTATGGTTATATTCAATGTTCCTCACATGCCATGGAGCTTACATCCCATTCCAACTCGTAAAGATCACTTGCCAAAGCTTATCAGTTTGCTTAATGAGAAGATACAAATGGGAATTTTGGAGCCATCATGTGTGCCATACTCCAATTGATGGTTCACGTTTCCAAAAGAAAATGGTACTTTAAGGTTCATACAAGATATGCAGCCGGTTAACAAGGTAGCAATACGCAATGTGGGTTTGGTCCAATTGTGGATGAATTTGCTGAAGCCTTTGTAGGTAGATCAATTTACTCCATGGGTGATCTTTACTTTGGATATGATCAATTTCAATTAGCTTTGGAGAGCAGGGATCTTACTATGATGCTTACACCTCTCGGGTTTGGTAAGGATGTGCACTCTGCCATAGGGTGCTACTAATTCTGTAGCTAATATGATGAACGGCATGAATAAGGTATTAAGGACTTTATCCCTCATGTTACCGTGCCTTTCATTGATGATCTACCAATTAAAGGTTGTGAGGAAGGCTCAAATGATGAGGTAAAAGATTAGAGGGGATGCCGACAGTTTTTTGCTCAACATATTGCTGAGTGTGATGCTATTTTGTCTAGGATTGAAGAAGTTAACTTAACACTTTAAGGGCAAAAAAAAACTTTTGGTGCTAAAGAGGTTCTAATTGTGTGGCATATGTGCAGTCCAAAAGGTAGAAGGCCAAGTCTGGTTAAAGTTGAAGTTATTCAAAAGATGAAGGAAACGTGCTCTTCGGTTACTGAAGTTTGTCCGTTTCTGGGTGCATGTGTATTCGATTTTATTTGGCTGCCACATTTTGCTCATGTTGCAGAAGTGCTTTATCAATTGCTGAAAAAAGGTAAAAGATTTGTTTGGGAAGAAGTTCACACACATACTATCAAGAAATTAAAGAAGATGCTTCTTGAGGCTCCGACCTTGAGGAAAGTTGACTACAAATGTGGAAGGCCATTAATTTTAACAGTTGACACTAGCCCGACAGGTATTGGCTGGGCTATAGGTCACAATGATGAAGAAGGGCTCAGATATGCAGTTCAATTTGGAGCAAAAGTGCTTAATGCTCGCCAAAGAGGCTACCCACAGGTTAAGAGAGAACTTTGGGGTGTTGCTAGTGCTCTAAATTTTGATAAAGAATATTTTATTGGAGCTTCAATCGTGGTAGAGACAAATTGCTTGCCACTGATAGGGATGATTGCAAATTTCTCTACTCCGGATATTGCTATGCTGCGATGGATAGCCTATATTTAGTCTCTTAACCTTGAATTTTTTCATATTATAGGTAGAGATAATCCCGTTGCAGATATGTTATCAAGAGATAGGTTTGAAGATGAAGAAGAGATGTTGACCACAAGTGATGACACTAGCTTGAAGTTCTACACGTATTCTTATCTACATTCAAATTGTGGTAATATTGCTCATATTTTTTAGGTATTTTCTAAGGAGTTCTATTATGAAGAGTGGCTTTTGATCGGTTGCTGCCTTAGCACTCTTACTAAGCATGAAGGGTGGATGGATCAAGAGTATAAAAGGATTAAAAAGAAGGCTTACGGCTATTTTTTGAAGGATGGACATTTATGGAAGCAACCAAAGCGCTCTAGAGGGGTACCGCAATGGGTTGTTTGTGATAAAGCGACCCAATAGCAGGTTATCAAAGAATTTCATGGAAGTCTATGGGCCGGACACAGAGGAGTCTGGGCATCTTTTGTCAAGATTAAGGATCATTATTGGTGGAAAGGTATGTATAAAGATGTGGCTCAGTTTGTGGAGGCATGCTTTATATGCCAACAGTATTCTAATGTGTGACATTGAGATGGATTGCATCCCACCTATCCACTGGCTATGCACTACAAGTGGGTGGTGGACCTGATTACCATGCCAGTAGTGTTTGGAAGACGTGGTATATTGTTCTTGCTAGAGAAGATCTTACTAATTAGGTAGAATGCGTAAAGAAATCAAATCTTCTGTAGACATACCTTCTTCCCATGGCATTATGGTCCAAGAAATAACCACTTCCTCTGTAGGCATAATGGGTTTTCCCCATACATTAGCTCAAATGGTATAAAACATGTAACAAAACTATGTGAAGTTTGATCAGCCCATAAAGCAAATGGTAGGAGTTTAGGCCAATCACCAATATGTCCCTGGCATGCCTTTTCTAAAGCTTTAACAATAGGCGGATGGCCTCTTTCACTTTTACCATTACCCTCTTGTTGGACGGGCGCGACTCACACACCCATGAAGTGCATGCAAACACTACCTAGATCAACATAATGTCAATTGAGGACACAGATGACACGATAGGCACACGGAGAAAATCTCTTTAGCTTGTCAGGCTGAGACCATCCTACACATACAACACTTTGGAAGGCCAACTAAACCACAATCAAGAACCTCACTGCCCTCAACTACACCACCTAGCCACATACACACATACGGAAGGTAACTCACCTAATCATGCCAGATTCATACGAAACTTAAGGAACACCATCCCCTCACTAGGATACACCTGTCCCTAAGCTTCTACACTCAAAACCCTCACTCTAAACCCATATGCGGAAAACGTGTAGGATGATAGAGTAGAATTTTGAAAGTGCCCGAAACTGAAATTTATGAGTACCTATGCATAGCTTATGTCGCCATGATTCTATAGACTACTAGTACGCAGAAAACAGACATCGTTTGATACACTTACGGCCACAAAAAGCTCGTAGATGCGTCGGCGTGTGCGCTTCGTCTCGCGTTGAATGCTTGGCATTGTCGTGTAGCTCTCCTCGAGCCTACAGCAATGGTGCAGTCGGATCTCCAATGTGTTGAGCGAGCCGGGCGTAGCGAGAGGATAAAGCTCACGCTCACTCTCTTTCTCTCTCACACACGGTAGACGGCAGTGCTAAAGTTTTGATTATGATTAAAAGTCCCCTTTACAAAATGACCTAGGTACCTTATATACTAAGGCTACCTTAGGTTTAACCAAAAATGGGGTTGAAAGGGTCAAATGGCTTTGTATTTACAATCTGCAAGTGCCATTGCACCCCGGCTTCTGAAACTAGAATAACTACTCATTACAAATGACGTTTATAGCCATAATCCGCAGCATTTCATAACTCGCAAAAGATAAGACTTTGGTACGAAACTTGAGTTATGTTGTGTTGTTGACCCAGCGGTGAACATTCCCCCCTTCCGCGTTCATGTCGTCCCCGACATGACCAGATTGTCGATGGCGATGTGGTCTTTGCTATCGTTTTGTTGTTGTAAAGAAAGTATAGACTATAGCCTTTGCAATAGCTTGTCTTGTTCGTCCAATCCGATGTACATAGTCTGCACATGATTCAGGAAAATCATAATTGATGATGAACTTTATGTGTTTCACATCCACGCTCCGAGCTGCAGCATCTGTTTCTGTCATTATAGATCTACTTTCAGATCTAAATTCAAAAAGAACCCAATGTCGTTTAACTTGACTCTTATCATCATGGATAGAGAAAGCTCCATCCATCACTTGCTCCAACAAATCTGTGAATTCGGAGTATTTGTGATTCTCAGAAACAACTTCTGCAATCTGTAGAATTGAGTGATTGGCTTTTTGATCTTGTGATCCAATGACAACTTTGTAAGGATTTTGTAGAAATTGTATGGCTAAACCCTTAACTTCTTTAGGCCAAGTTGCACTCCAATGCAAAGTCTGTCTGTCAGGCCGAATCCAGGACTTAATTATTCTAATTTGAGGTTCAAAACCCTGCCGAGCATTCAATGCGCATTATCAAGGACAAGCTTTTTGAGATCCTCTGATTACCCTTATGTCTGCTCTTTGTCATTGAGGACTTATTTGTTCTTGAGTGATCATGTTGTTAGTGTTGTCTGCAGCGTTGTTATTGTAGTCCATTCTTCGACTCGCCATTGAGGAGAAGTATGCTATGATCTGAAATTGGTGCTCCAATTCATTTGTCAATTGATTTGAGTAGCATTTCCTTATTGTTGATGTAGAAGGAATATGTACAAGAGGATGGTGATAGGTGTCCTTAGATTAGGGTCTAAAACCTGGATGACCAAAGGGACAAAACCCGGTGGGAAAAAAATGCCTTTGGTATACGCTCTTATTGGAGTTGAGCAGTTGAACGTGAAGTACACGTTCATGAAAGGTGTGTGCTTGGGTGAAACACGGAAAGAGTGCCTGATGCAAGTGCCAATTATGGGACACTCTATATGCATATGAGAAATTTGTCACCAAAAGCATGCAATGTGAAAGAAGGAGATGATGGGTGCTTCGAGGAATAAATGTAGCACATGTGACATCAAAAGATGTCTCAATAGCTTCCACCTTTCCAAGAAGGGTTGTCGACGTAGAAGTTTCTCCACTCGTATCTCACTGTGCTCAGTACGTGAGTGTCTTTTGGACCTTCTCCTTCACTTCACCAGACTTAAGTACTTAGACTTCGACTCTTTTGCTCACCTATACCAGCATGAGCGACTCAACATAAATATGCTCAACTCTTCCAGCTTGAGCAGTACCTAGAATAGCTAAGACGCTTAGACCACAGAGAATATTACTTGAAGCTTTGGGACTAACACCTCACTCATTTTGTGGCTTACCTACTCGACTCTGACTTGTATAACTTGTCGGTTGCATGTTGACACTGCTTTGTGATAAGTTCTTCGGCTGTTGTAGTGGCTGTTGAGACATACTTCGTGAAGTTTCATCGTTTCCCCGTACCTTCTTCTCTTTGTAGTGCTCAGGCCTCTCGTCAATCTTTTCTTCATGTGGATTATGGATTTTTTTATTTTTTCTTAATAATAAACAAAGAAAATCTTAAAACGAACTTAACAAAAGAAAAATCATTCAAATAGAAATATAAATGCTATGTACACTATACACAAGTCCCTAGGGCTCATATATGGATTTTGTCCCCATACTCCTCTATAACACTACTATGAGGGCATATACTCTAAATTTCGTCAAAAAATTATCACAATAAAACGCAAAAATTCAATCTCACAAAACATTGCCCTCTAATAGTCATAATGTTAGGTCCGCATTCAGAATGACTCCCCCCTTCCTATTTGGAGTCATCCTTTACGACAGGGTATTGCAAAGGGTATGTGTTGTGCTTGGGCAATTAAAAGTTGTGCCTATGCAGGCCTTGTAATGTAGCCCTATTATGCATACACAGTCAATGCATGGAAAAGATTTATGTTGTGCAAGATGTGGGTATAAGCAATTTGCTTATTGGCATTTTTTGGCGAGGCTTCCTATTCTAAGCAATGTAATGGTCTTTGAAGCTCCTATATCGTTGGTTGATTGAAGCGACTTTCTCTCTTCTAACTGTACTGTAATCGTAGGAAGAATTGTAAGAATTCAAGCGGCGATGCACTGACAGCAGTTTTGTTGTTCTTCTTTGGGACCCATTTCTTTGCGATTATTGGCTCTTTTGTTGCTGGATCTCGTTTGGGAATCCATACTTGCCCGTGCTTCGTTTGTGTTTGAAGAAACTTCTTTCGGATCCACCTTTTTGTTGTGTGAGTCAACAGTGGTCTTTGCTTGAGCCCTTGTACGCTTGGTTGGGGAAGGTATTCAGGCTTTGAAAGTTGATACTGTGGTTGTTTTGGAATCCAAATGAATTCCTAACTTTTTTGTGCTTGAATCGACTTCTTTGGAGCCCATACCTGACTTGTGAAAGCTTGCAATTTTGTGATATTCTTACCCGTTCGTGCATGCTTTCCTTGTTTTTGTTTTGGTGTTGGATCTTGTGATTTTTCATTAGAGATCTTTGTCTTCTTGATCCATATCTGTTTTTGACCGATCTGGCTTTTTGGTATCCAGATTTGTCGAGCTTTTTGGCTTTGACTTGTTGTCCTGTTCTTTTGACCTGTCATGGTTGTTGCTGAAGGGGTTGGTGATAGTGATGGCCTAAGTTGATGATAGGGGATGTCGTAAGATTCATCACTATCGCTACTATCCTCAGCAAGGTTGACTTCTTGTACCCCTTGATTTTTTGGCTGGTAGTGGAAAGTTACTGTCTGTTTGCTCGTGGGTAGTAGTTTCTTGGAGGACTTTTCTAGCCCATTGATTAGAGCATTGTTAGCTCGTTTCTCTGGTCGTATTCCTCCTAGCTGAGTCTTTGCATCCTTATTAGGAGCCCTGTATGAGGATGCTTGTGGTGGTTGTGTCTTTGAGGACTTTGGAATCCACTTTTGATGCACTTTATTCGTGTAGCGATGACATTGATTCCCGGGTCGTTGATCTTCTTGAAGCTCGAAGTGTTCTACAGAGTCATAGAACTCCTCGTCTTCTTCATCTTTTGATTCTCCACATTTCTTTGTTTGCTCCTTATGTCGAGAGCTTATTGATGTCTGGTTCTCTTCGTTTTCTTGGATTACACTCACTGCAAAATAAGGAACGACATCATAGCCATTTTCATCACAAAACTTTGTTGTGGGAGCATCCTCCACGGCGCACACGTCTAGAGTAGCCAAGATGTGTTCCCATCCAAAAGGCTCTAACTCCTCTTCGGGAAATGGTTCTGGGATATAGTCCTTATCCTCTATAACCTGCTCTAAAATACATTCCTCACGTTTCAAGCTACCACATTGTGAAGCTCCACACATCCACAGTTCTTTAGGCTTACCTACCCAAGCTGGAAGTTCTAATCCTGCTACTGTGGCGGAATCAAACTCCTCAACCGCTGTTCTCGTAACATCCCTATAGCTATGGTCCCTCAAGTTTATCTTTGTTATGGTTTCCATATGTCTCAGGTATATATGATCATAACCCCAATCTTGGACCATTTTCAATTGTCGCATGAATGGTCTTCCCAGAATGATGTCATAGTTGTTCTTCTTGCCAAAGTCAACAACAGCAAAAGTGTGTTCATATTCAATGCCACAAGAAGTAACAAGTACTTTTTCTAGCAGTCCTAGGGGATTTTCCTTGTGTCCGTCTACAAGCTGCAGGGTCATTCGTGTGGATATCAAGGCAGGTTTTCCCCATTTTTTCCAAACCTCTT
The DNA here is from genome assembly GCF_014529385.1 of Adiantum capillus-veneris. Classification (NCBI taxonomy): domain Eukaryota; kingdom Viridiplantae; phylum Streptophyta; class Polypodiopsida; order Polypodiales; family Pteridaceae; genus Adiantum; species Adiantum capillus-veneris. The sequence continues at coordinate 1,465,485 of NC_140952.1, forward strand.
TGGTTGCAATGGCCACACCAGCTCCATTGTCAAGGATTGCCATGGTTTTTACATTATTTAATTCCACAGGAAGGGTGGTGTTTCCATCTTCTCCCTCGTAATACTCACCTACCTTGTTTAATGGCACTGGCCTAGTATTTAGTTGAGGCATTTCAAGCTCTTTGATGCCTTCCTCGATTGGAGTCATTGGGGTTTTTACACCAAATTTCTCTAGACATTTACCCACATTAGCCCACATGTTTGGTCTTATTCTGAGCAACTTGGCTAACATTATTGTACAAGTGACTAGGGTAGATAGAATATCTACTAGCCCCTTTGAATCAATGGCCTTGTTGGGAGACAGTCTCTGTGATGGGACTGCAACCACATCTGACTTGGTTTCGTACTCTCCCATGTAGGACGGTAGTGTTCTTAGCGAATGGGGTTGACTATCCATAGATTGTACAGATCCTTTGTCGCCCCAATACGATCGCACTTCTAGATTCAATTGAGATCCAGTCTCAAATTCCTCTATTGGTGGTAGAAACACTCCTCGTTCATCACCAGTCTTGTCTACTCGTCTTCTTAGGTCATCGGCTTCATTGGCCTCTCTGACTTGTTTCCACAATTCGTCAGGACCATCTATCTCTTTACAATTCTTAGGTATAGCTTGGTGAAATCCCTCGGAAGAGTTATCCATGGTATTCAGTACTATCCTTGGTTCTAGTGCTGGGTCTTTGAGGTTTGGTCTGTGCTCATGACTAGAATCTGGCTCTTTTAGTTCCTGGTTTGGTGGGATTACTTGTGTAGGCATGACACGGATCACATCCTCAGGTTTTGCAACTGGTGGTTCTAGTAAAGCTTGGGCTGTTTGAATCATTTTCTGGCACATTTCAAATTTTTGCTTTTCTAGTTCCGCATAGGGATATGTCATCCACTTGTGTTCTTGGGTTTGGTTGTTTTTGAGCCTCACATCATAGGCATTCAAGAGGGCATCTAATGTCTCATTAACCTTCTCTACCAACACAGATTCTCCTGAACTAGCACTTCTTGGTTTCTCATCCGTGGATGGTTCTTCTAGAGGTTTAACCATCTGTGTAAGAGAAGGTGCCTCCTTTTCCTCATGTTGTTTTATCTTCTCCTCGGCTTCGGTAAGCTTCTCAGCTAGGGATTTTTGCTCTCGTTCCCTGCGTGCTTTCATCCTAGTCTTTCTAGCTTTCCAACTATTTCGTTTTCTCTTGGTTTTCTGACTTGGTGCGTCTGTCTTTGGTCCATCATCTGTCTTTGGACTCGTGTCACTTTCCATGTTCTTTGTCTCTGGATTCTCATCAAATTTCTTTTGGGCTTGTGCTCTCGTAACCGCTTGAACTGGTACGACATTTTCATTTTCTGAGCTACTAGGTAGCTAAATAATCCCTAATACATTTGTGTGCTTTTCCTGATTTGGTTTGGGTTTTTCGAGCAATCGGGGATCAAGTGAGTGATGCCACACTCAAGACAATAGCCATTTACTTCAGTGATCTCCGTATGAGGACATTGTTTGACCAAGTGGTTGTCACGACTTTTGTCTCTAGTTGAGGAGATTCTTTTAGCATTTCCTCTTGGCTATAAGCAAGCTTTGACCTAGATAAGCCGCTATTTGCAATGAATCGCAATGTCCTTTCGTCCATTTCATACCTTCTTTCTTTCGACTGAAACCCAGGAGGTGGAGGTTGTACCGGCCTCACCACTCCACGTGTTTCTCTCACATTTTGTTGCTCCGAAGGGTAGTACTCACTTTGGTTTCTATACCACATTCTAGTTGGTACTGGCGTTGGTTTATTTGATGCTTCCATCATTGGCATGTATCTCATGTCTACCTGCATTCTAGCACCTGGCAGCAGTGGAGGTTGTTGTCCTAAGACAAGCTGTGGCCTTAAAACTCCTACTGGTCTTGGAGCATTCCCCGTAATGTATCTAGGTGGAGTAGGTGCTTCTGGAACAGGTTGTACATACCTTTCCCTAGCATTTTCCATGCTATAATAGCACTCTTCCTCCGTATGGTTTGTCCATTTTCTCTCAATTTCACACCACTTTGGCTCTCCCGAAACAGACCCTACAAGAGGAATCAACCTCTTGACCAAGTCGTCGATAAGCTTTTCTTGATCAATAGGTTTTGTTGGCTTGGCAATGGACTCACTTATCTGTGAAACACTGTGCTGAGAGGATGTGTCATCTCCTTGACTCTTTAAGTCCTTTTCTTTGTATGCCTCACAGTTATCCACTAGATAAAGAGCCTCTTTGATCAACTCGTTTAGCATCATCCTCCTTATCATATGCAGATCCTTCTGAAGGCCCTCATCTCTCATTCCCTGGACAAAGATCAGCACCAGTCGTGCTTGCGTAGGTAATTCCGCTCTCGGACAGAGCTTAACATATCTCTTGAGCCGTAAGGATGCTTTGCGTACTGATTCATTCTCTTTTTGTTTGAATATATGGATTTGCGAGACCGTGTTGTGAGCAATGCCTTTTGGCGAGAATTCTTCAATAAACTCCTCAAACAGCTCATCTAGGGTCTCAAAATCCCATTTTTCCACCGAATCGAACCATGTAGCTGCTTCATCTTCTAGAGTCAATCCAAATCCCGCAAATTGTGTCGCAAAATCTGAAACTTCCTCTGCTCTTATCACTCTTCTAAAAGCCGCTATGTGATCTCTTGGATCTTTATCTCCGGAGTATTTTCTGTTTACCCATTTCTGGACTTGGGATGGTCTAACTCGTCGTTGTCTACAAGTCTAACTAGAGACTCTCCCAATCCTTCTCTCGTTATCGCTCTTGAAGGGAATCCTGGTGGCTCTCTTCTTGGAATTCCTATAGGAATTCTCGTGTTTGGTGGACGCATTTGTGGTCCTTCATTGACCAAATATCCACCTCTTTCTAGTACAGTCTGTGGATTTGTGCTTTCTACAACTCTGTATTCTCGTCCATACTTGTCGACAACTATAGATCTCCATTGACATTCGACTCCGTTGTGTAGACATACAAGAGCTTGTAATCCGTTATCTCTTCTAGGTATGGATCTGAGCACCTATAAAGATTGACCTCCTTGTCGTCAATGTATCTATATAGTCCTTCACTCTCATGACCAATCATCCAAACTCTCTCAACAAGATGGGTCTTTATCAATTGCAAGTTTGGAAGATCCATTGTGGGAGGATATTCCTCTATCGTCGGGATCTCCAAGCTTGTGTAAGTTGCGTTTGAATCTAGGGTAGACATGATTTCTGGGCTTAAGAGCTTTTGCTTGGTTCAAGTAGACTTAGTCCACTGTGTTCAAGTGCTTTGGTTAGGGAAAAGTTGAAACTATGTCCAAAACCACAACCGTTTCGTCACAATTCTCGCAAATTGTCGCTTTCAGACACCCCTAACTTGCGGATGTATTTTGAGGCCTCAAATGACGTTTTTTTCAGAGTTGAACTAAATGGTTGCCGCTCTCAGGCTACGTTTTGATATAAAAACTTTTTCGATCCGATACCGTTTGTGAAAGTTATGGCCAAAACATTGAAATGTAGTTTAGAATGGTCAAAATGAGTCCAAATTCAAATTTAAAAGAAGATTTGGGATCTCTGTGAGACTGTGAACACTCCTGTATGGTCAAAATTACAGTTGGACCCTAAAACTGGCCTAGAGACATCCTACGCGTAGGATGTCTATATGCTCAGAATTTAACAAAATTTGGTCCAAAGACTTTCCTTAAGTCCAGCAACACAATGGTATGCTCAGAATTTCATTTGGACCTAAAAATGTCCTTGAGACATCCTACGCGTAGGATGTCTTTTTGCTCAGAATGACTTGAAATTTTCACCCCAGCTTCTCCTTGATGTGCTGATCACAGTGGTGTGCTCATAAATTGGTTTGGAGTCCTAAATCAAGCTGGAGACATCCTACGCGTAGGATGTCTAACTGCTCAAATTTTTTCTAAACATGATCCCAAGATTCTCCTAGTGCTCAGCAACCCAATGGTATACTCAAAATTGAATTTGGATGCCAATAGGTCAAGATTTAGGCTGCAAGAGCTTCTAGTGCACTCCCAGAGTAGGATGTCTGACAATTTCTTGTCTTTGCTTGGTAAATAGGCCAAACAAGGTCCAAATTCACTTTTGGAAAAAGTTCTGCAATCCTTGAGACACTTAGAACCTCCCTATATGGCCAAAGTAGAATTTTGACCACTTTATGACCCTGGAGACATCCTACACGTAGGATGTCTTTTTGCTCTGTTTCAGCTCAGACTTGCACTGTAGCTTCCCCTTCATGTGCTAATCTCACAGCTATTTTTACTTTTTGATTCTGACACCTATAGGCTGGTCAAATGATCCAGAATCTGCTCCAGAAGCCTGATGTCTGTTCTGATGAATTCCCAAGTCAAATCAACTCCAAATTGGACCAAAATTGACTAGGAGGCTTGCCTAAGGCTATACAACACCCTGCTATGTCCACAATTTGAATTCGGCCTCTAAATCATGCCTTAGACATCCTATGCGTAGTATGTCTAACTGCTCAGAATTGCCCCAAATTTGAACCACAGACTCTCCTTAAGGTGATGATCACTGTGGTATGCTCATAATTTATTTTAGAGTCCAAAATCACACAAAAGACATCCTACGCGTTACGCATAGGATGTCTTTTTGGCCTGTTTGACCCTAGACTTGTCCCACAGCTTCCCCTTGATGTCAGTAACCCAGTGGTATGCTTAGATTTTGGTTTGGATTTCAAAAGTCCCCAAAACTAGCTATCCTTGCCTTTTTCAGACAAAAATGCTAAAGTCTGCTTAAAACCCAATTTTCTCACCCAAATGAGCTGAAAACTCTCACATGCACTCAAAACATCATGTATAACATGCACATGAAGTCACCCTATGGTTTGGTCTCAAAAATTATGCCTTGGGTACAATTTGGGTAGGATGTCTGGCCATTCTCATCTTTTGGTCTTGATCTGTCAAAATTTGGTCAAATTTTCACTTTCCAGGTGAAAATAGGGTAAAACCTACCTTCTGAACACACTGGTCAACTCAGAATTTCAAAATTTCCACCAGATCACCCTGTAGACATCCTACGCGTAGGATGTCTACTGCTGATTTTTTCAGACTGAAGTGTCTCAGCAAGTGCAAGTATGCTTCACAATTGCAAAAACATGCAAAAATCACTCAATTTAAGCCTTTTCTGAAATTTTACGTTTTCTGACTCAGCCTTTTGGCTTTTGGTCAACAAAAATAGGGAAAAACACCCAAGTCAATATGTTACTACAGTAACACCTACCCTCTGAACCCACTGGTGCAGTCAGAATTTTCAAATTTGGTCTCCATAACCCCCTTGAGACATCCTACGCGTAGGATGTCTATGTTTACAGAATTGCAGGTTTTCTTCACAGAACCCTAGAAAATGCTCTTTTATATGCACAACATCAGTCAGTCATACAAAAATATCCACAAAAGCTTGTTTAATGCATTTTTACCCTCAAAAGCACACTTTTTCGTGATTTCAAATGCAATCAAGCACTTTAGCAAATAATTCAGTGCTGAATAGCTCTAGATCAGAATTGGATCACTTACCTAAAGCTACTCTTACAAATCATCTGGGGTTTTGAATCTATGAGTAGAAAAACGCTTCACTTCCACACACAGACTAGTAAACGCTTTCATCACCTCACAAATCACTCGACCACCAAAAACTACTCTAATCCACAGATCCTAACTAAACCTATCTAGTCGCAGACCCTCGGAAAGACACGCTTCTTGGCTATCCACTTGATCGCGGAATATCCTCTTCCGGATCCACTTAAGAAAAACGCTTTCTTTAGTCGAAACTAAATCAAGCAACCATCACACGAGTGTTAGTAGAAAACCTACTTAGGTCCTTGTGTCCCCGGCAGCGGCGCCAATGTTGGACAGGCGCAACTCACACACCCATGAAGTGCATGCAAACACTACCTAGATCAACATAATGTCAATTGAGGACACAGATGACACGATAGGCACACGGAGGAAATCTCTTTAGCTTGTTAGGCTGAGGACCATCCTACACATACAACACTCTGGAAGGCCAACTAAACCACAATCAAGAACCTCACTGCCCTCAACTACACCACCTAGCCACATACACACATACGGAAGGTAACTCACCTAATCATGCCAGATTCATACGAAACTTAAGGAACACCATCCCCTCACTAGGATACACCTGTCCCTAAGCTTCTACACTCAAAACCCTCACTCTAAACCCATCTACGGAAAATGCGTAGGATGACAGAGCAGAATTTTGAAAGTGCCCAAAATTGAAATTTATGAGTACCTATGCGTAGCTTATGTCGCCACGATTCTATAGACTACTAGTACGCAGAAAACAGACATCGTTTGATACACTTACGGCCATAAATAGCTCGTAGATGTGTCGGCATGTGCGCTTCGTCTCACGTGGAATGCTTGGCGTTGTCGCGTAGCTCTCCTCGAGCCTACAGCAATGGTGCAATCGGATCTCCTATGTGTTGAGCGAGCCGGGTGTAGCGAGAGGATAAAGCTCACGCTCACTCTCTTTCTCTCTCTCTCACAGTAGACGGTAGTGCTAAAGTTTTGATTATGATTAAAAGTCCCCTTTACAAAATGACCTAGGTACCTTATATACTAAGGCTACCTTAGGTTTAACCAAAAATGGGGTTGAAAGGGTCAAATGGCTTTGTATTTACAATCTGGAAGTGCCATTGCACCCCGGCTTCTGAAACTAGAATAACTACTCATTACAAATGACGTTTATAGCCATAATCCACAGCATTTCATAACTCGCAAAAGATAAGACTTTGGTACGAAACTTGAGTTATGTTGTGTTGTTGACCCAGCGGTCAACACCTCTGGATTGTATGTTGTAGTGAGAACCAATTTAATGCCCAAGCGAGCGAAGAAATCTCGAACTTCATCTGCATCCAGCTCTCCTATATCAGCAGTAATTCTACCAACACATCCATACCTTGAAATAACATCCTCAAGCAAGAACTTGCATACAGAATTGGTAGCTTTGTGGAAGATGGTTAAATAATGATTTGGACCATATGTAGTACTTCATGTTTATGCTAATGCAACCTATAAGTTATGTGAGCTTGATGGCACTGAGCTCAAGGTACCTATTGCAGGAAAAAGAATTAAGTTGTTTAAGCAACGAGATGATGAGATTAATATTGAAGATTTCAACACAGATCAACCTCCATAAGATAGTGCTATGTTTGCATTAGACGATGAGTCTGATGATGCTCTTAATGATGCTTCTTAAGTGCAGTTGGCATAGACCGAAGGCTGTGCAAGTTTAGAGGGCGTGGATGTCATGCAACTCCGCTCCCATGCCAAGAAAGATACCAAAAAAATGCACGTTGATCTTGTTTGAAGCTTACTTGATTAATGAACAATGTTCAGAGCTTGCCAAGTTTAATGTTGAATGTATGTCACATGCCGCTTAAAGGGCCAACATATGCTTTAATGATGCTAAAAGGGAGTATGCTTGAAGTGAGCATAGATGGTAGTTTATGATCTAGAATTGAAATGCTTGAAGTGCTCAACGGGCGTGTATTTACTGCTCGTCGATTGGAGCTACAGTGAAGAAGTTATGGCAATTTAAAGTTTGAGTCAATTGCATATCCGTACCAAATTGGGCAACTGCAGCCGAGGGGGAAAAAATGAAGTGAATGCATGGGCCTTAATTGCTCACTTTGTGGAGCACATCGGTCTTTTTAGATCAGTGATCGGAGTTACGGTTGCCAAGATACTGGGCGTTAAATATTCATCGGGCGCCGGTTCCGTACCAGTCTAGTTCGCTAATCAATGTGTCCCCCTGGGAACTTTAAGCTTCAATCAAGGAGTGCAGGAAACCGATGCCACACTTGCCAATGCTTGACTCAAGGGTCAAGCCAGATGGCTAATGGACACACATGCTTTGGAAGTTAAATATGCTAAATGTGGTGCTCATACGGAAGCACATAAGGTATCTGAAGAGCTTCATGTCCGGAATGTCATCTCTTGGAATGCAATGATTGCGGGATATGCCCAACAAGGCAGGGTCATATAGCTGGCTATTTTGAGCAAATGCAAAGAGAGGAAAACTCCCCAAATGCAATCACTTATACCTGCATATTGAAGGTGTATGGCACTGTCAAAAAAAGTAATGCGGGCATCGAAATTCATGAAGATATTGTTAGTCAAGGACTGTTGGAGAAATATGTTATGCTTGGCAATGCTTTGCTAGATATGCATGCCAAATGTGGTGCCCGTACAAAACTTAAGGCCACCCACTACGAAGCCATGGCCGACCAAAAGCTTAAGGTCGCCCACTATGGTGACCGCCCTCTATGGGACGTGAATGGCCGCCCACTTGATAAATTAAAGGGTTTTAGTGTGTAAGCAAAGAAAAAAAAGGAGGCCATGGCGTTCAGCAGGAAGAACGAGAGCACAAGGGAGAATAGCTGCTCGCACAGATCGCTGTAAGCCTCAGAAGGCGATGGCCATACAGCGAAAATGGCTTGGCAGGTGAAGGCGATCAAGTTTGGGGCCGATTGCGACGCTTTTGGCAAAGCTCACTGGCTAGCCTGCCACATCATAGGGACGAATCCCATGACACATCACTAGCGACAGCGCCATTAAAGGGGGGAGTGCTATTTTAAGGAAAAGGGGTTATTGGATGAAAAAGAGGAGAGTTTGTGGTGTAACGAGCAAGGAGAGGAGATTGAGGGCAAGAGGCATTGAGGAGTGGAGGAAGAAATCAAAGCAAGGGAGTCTCTCTCTCTCTCTCTCAAGCAAGAGAGGCTCGCTCTCTATCTTTCGCCCTTGGCTAGTAAAGCAAGCAAAGGAGGAGGATCCAGGAGCTCCGAGGAAACAAGATAAGCAAGGCTCCCCCCCCCCCCCCCCCCCCCCCCCCCCCCCTCTCTCTCTCTCTCTCTCTCTCTCTCGTGCTTGAGAAGTAAAGCTGTCGGAGGAAGAGACAAGCAAGGAGTCGAAGGTAGCTCTCAAAGGGGTTAAAGCTCAGCAAATTGGGATTCTTTCTCTCTCTTACGGAGAGGAAGCCATTCCTGATTGAGAATATAAGTAAAAAGAAGTAGAAGGGAAATTTTTTGCTGCAGTTCAACATGTTTAGTCTTACATTCATCAACATCGATCACCGGCAGACATTTTGGATTAGTGCACGCTAAACTAATTTGGCCTAGATTTTGTAAACGGGAGCTTAAACTCCTTAATTCGCAATTAATTAATTTAATGGTGTTGTTTTAATAGCACTACCTTGGCTATTGTGCGTTGGATTTTGTCGGTATCTTTAAATTTAATTATTTTAGCACTTTGTTCCTGCTTTGAAGAGGTTACTTGACAATTGTGCGGTGTGGTGCATCTTTTCTTCTCTCTTCTCCCACAGCTAGCAGCCTGGTGCTGACCCGGCTCACATTTCGAACAGATATCCCCCGACATTGTTTTCAGCATAGCAAAAATCTCTCTCTCTCTCTCTCTCTCTCTCTCTCTGTGTGTGTGTGTGTGTGTGTGTGTGTGTGCATAGTGGGCTGATTGTGAACAAATCCAAGAGAAAGGTTATGCTTGTGAAAGCCAACCATAAGGAGAAGCCATGCATTGTGTACAACAATGAGACACTTGGAGTTGTTGAGAGCTTTAAGTACCTTGGCCTTAAGGTTTTGTCCAATCACAATTGGCATGAATGTGCTATGTGTCATTTGGAAGCGGGAAAGAGAGCATATTATGCATTTGAAAACATGTGTAATGTGGGAAACATCAAGTGTTGGGTTCTCAAGAAGTATCTTTTTGATGCATTGGTGACACCGGTTCTTCTTTATGGAGTTGAAGTGTGGGGCGGGCGCATCTCAAACTCTACTTGGAAAGAGTTTGAGAATGTCCAAAAGTGTTTTCTCACAAACTTTCTCCAAGTGAAGACACAAACACCATATAAGCTCCTACTTCTTGAGTTGGGATGTCTTCCAATTGAGGTTATGGACATGGAAAGGGTTGTGGAGTACATGATAAAGATGCGTCAAAACCCCTCACATCGACTTCCTACAATTGCATGGGAAGCAAGAAAAAAAGTTCAAAAGATGCATAAAAGCAAGATCTTGAGCACGGGATGGATGCAAGACATAAAGAAGTGGTTTGGGAGATGGGATGCGTTACACTTGGTACATGATGCTTCAATTGACTCCCAAGTGAATGAAGCTTTTCTACAACACCAATGTATTACAGCTTGGGAGAAATTCGGGGGTCACGCTTCCTATATTACACCATCCATATTGCCCCCAACTACAAAACCATGTTCTTCACTGAAAGAGGAAACCGTACTCACAGTTACATGCTTGAGCCTATCCCCTTGTCAGTGATATGCACTATCGCAACCATTTGGCTTAGCTCCCATTTCCTTCGATGCGAGATAGGGCGTTGGGGCAATGGAGAAGAGTCAAATAGATTGTGCACATTATGCTCACTGCAAGTTCGAGAGTCTGAGTAACACACACTACTAGAGTGCTCAGCTTTTGGTCACATCCGAACTTGCTTCTCTCACATTTTCAGCCATAACTTAGACCTACACACTTTCCTCTCCCAAGCAAAGTGTGGGATCTCCATTGCGACTCTCATCACCACAATTTTGGATCATCGAGAGTCACTCATCAACCATACACATACTACATCACATGTAACTTTGGTCCCATAGGTCATATTTGACCTCCGAGGACAATAATAAAATCTCTCTCTCTCTCTCTCTCTCTCTCTCTCTCTCTCTCTCTCTCTCTCTCTCTCTCTCTCTCTCTCTCTCTCCACACACACATACACTCACACACACGCATTTACGCTGCACACTCACAAGCACATACGCACTCGCACGCACACATTCAAACAAACACGCGCACGCCATACGGACGCACAAGAAGAAGACCACAGAAAACTTAACATCGATGCCCAAAGCAATGAAGAATGACGACCAAAATCACGCAATGGCGACGAAGAATCAAGAAATGTCGTTGGAGGCATGCCCCACCCGGTGGCCCCGAAAGTGACAAACGCGCCGACTCACCAGCAAAGCCCGCCATTCTCCGATATTTGTCCACGACGCATCTCCGCAGTAAACATCCGTATGGTAATCTATTTTTCCGTTCTCAGTCCAAAACCTTGTATAAAAAACATTTGTATATTGCCACCTCTCTCTAGGTGATGGTCACAAAGGGACACCTAGGAGATATCATTTCTAAATTCTCATAAAACAAAGCAAGGGTCATCCATCTGGGACCCGACTCCTTGCTTTGTCTCTCTTGATTAGGGCCCTAAACCTAATCAGATTATCCTAAACTAATGCAGCCTACACCTATAAAAGAACACTGAGAGGTCACTATCAGGGGGACAGCACTTCAGAAGGAAGCCATGCACACACACTGACTCCAAGGGTCATCACACACAAGAGTAGGATCTCCGTGCATATAGAATGTTTTCCTAGAGGATGCACTATAGGCTTTCTCTCTCTCTCTCTCTCTCTCTCTCTCTCTCTCTCTCTCTCTCTCTCTCTCTCTCTCTCTCTCTCTCTCTCTCTCTCTCTCTCTCTCGCTCGCTCTCTCACCACGGTCTCCATCTCACCAAAACTAAGTTTTTTGTAAATACCACTTTGAATCAAGTTTGCCCTCACATCCCAAGGGGTTTTCATCATCTACGTCTACGCCTCTCTCTCTCTCTCTCTCTCTCTCTCTCTCTCTCTCTCTCTACAGTGTGTTGTATTACTGTTATTTTAATTACTATTGTCCGTCTCCTAGCCGCTCAAAGCTAGGTGGTGCCCCTTGTTTACTCTCTATGACGAGTTCGGCGTGCATGGTCCTCACGTAGAGGCCACTGGGGTGTGTTCTGCACTTGCGCTTGTCATTTTGTGCTCCCACAGAGAAGGGATTCTTGGAAACCTCTAGTTTACAACGTTGAAAATGATGCACGTCATTGACCATGGACGAGTGGCTACGGGAATTCTCTAATTGGAGAACAGAGGAGGAAGAAATTGAAGAAGCACTGACCGCCTTCATCAAAGTACTGCTGCTGGAATACACCATCGTTAACATCCAAGAAGTAAGTCCTCCGTCTCATATCTCTCATTCTAATTGCAAATCAAGAGCCACTAGAGGGAGGGCTGCAGGCTGCTCTCATTGTCGTCACCCACCACACTCTATCAATGAGTGCCGTCAAACAGAGGTAAAGGAGAAGCGTAAATCCGCTACATCGAAGTCCACCACGAAGAGATCATCCATATTAAGGGATAAAAGAGGTTGGTAAAGCCTCTCTTCCCCAAGGAATCTGAAAGTAAAGGTATAGCATCTGCTCCTAAGTGACCCAAAGGGGCTAATCGTGCCAAAGGAAAAGGAGGGCTTGGCCAATCCTAAATCACATGACCCCAAGGAAGAAGAAACACCTGGCCACGCAAGTGCTTTGAGTTTGGAAAGTAGAATTGTGCCTAGGCTGCCAAAAAGAAGGTCATCCGAAGCAAAGTGGCAGAAGATTTCCTATTGATTTGTGGCGCGCATACAAGTGCTGCCAATTCACTTCAACAACCCCGAAGTAGAGGTGGTGAGGAGGTTCCCATGCCCTAGAGAGGAGTGTTTTGACTACTGTCCTCCTGGCTGTTTTGGAGGAAGGGTAGAGGGCCTTCCTCCTCTCCCCATAAAACTCATCTTGAAGAAACTATCTACCATAGGTGAAACCCAGTGGGCCGGAGATGAGAACTATAGTTAAATGGTGTGGAATTCATGCAACGATCCAATAACAATAACTACTTGCAAATGTTTCTATCTAAAAGGCTAGGAGTGGTCAAACACATCATCATCATTCCATATGTGTTGAGCAATGAAGGGAAAGTGGAGCCTATGAAGGGCAATGACCTCCTGTGGATGTGCCGATTTATCAACACCGGCATGGTAAGGGTATAAGTGAGTACTCCACACTGTGTGCATCATGGATAACGGACCAATCGCTTTTTTGTTTAGGTTTTTGCAACAAATGCACATAAATATATATGTAGATAGGAAGATTTTCTATCAACAGAAGATTGTGTATCTATTTGGTGCTGCGGTGCTAGGAGAGATCCTTAGATCCCCAAACCCCATTATCCTCCCCGTGTTGGATTACTATCACTCCTTCAATGTTTCAGTTTTAGCATGTTCTGATCTATCCACCCAACCCTGTAAGAAAGCCGCTAAGCTACTTATTGTTTTTTTTTTAAGTTTGAAAATAATCTTGTTTTTGCAATGGCAAACATTTCCTTCCCAACCTTCACGGGTAAGGTGGCGGAAGATTCTTCATATTTTCTGGATAATCTTGAGATAGCATGTGTCATCTCTGGAAGGTATGAGCATATTTTTCCACTATTAATAAGTGGAAGCAAGATCATGGTACAACGCCTTGGTGCAAGCCACCGAGAAGAGGTGGGATCTGCTAAGAGAAACATTCCTAAGGCAATTTGGAGAAGGCATCACATCCAAGAAACTATGGCAATCATTGATGGAGTTGAAGCAAGGAGCTTATGGCTGAGTATGTAGCCATACAAATCAAAGTTTTTGGATCTATGGGGACGATGGGTTGCATCGCTGAGGGAGGATGAAGGGGCACCCAATTTCCTAAAGAAAGACCAATTTATGGCTGGCTTATGGCCAATTCTTAAAGACAAGGTGAAGGGAAGGTTTTTTGCTACGTATGAGGTAGCAGTTAGCCCGCCTTAAAGATAAGAAGTTGCATCTAAAAGCCCAAACTACTAAGGAAGAGGAACCGGGAAGGGCCCCTGACCACACCTAGTTGAACCTGCAGCAGTCGTCCAAAGGAATCATCCATAAGAACTGGCTAAAGATCGACAAGGCCTGCTCAACCGAATCACCAGCCAGTTAGAGAATCTTTCAGTACATCTGGTGCAGCAAGTGCATGCACCTTCCAGAAATCCAGAGCAAGGAAGAGGGCAGCAAAGATAGAATCAAGACTACCATTGTTACAACTGTGGAGAGGACGTCCATGGCATGTACTACTATCCTCATCCAAGAAGGCAGAATGTCAACAGAGGAGGAAGGCAGAATCAGATCTCTCCACCAAGGGTGATACCACCACCACCCAGGAAACTAGAGCATATTGCACCGGTCCAAATCCTTTGACCACTCGTACAACCACCACTGCAACCTCTCATTCCACCACTACCTCCACCACCTACTGGAAACCAAGTAGTAAGTATCATCAACCTTGAAGCTAAAGGGAAGGTAAAGATAGAAGAGCATGTCAAAGAGAAGGACAAAGGGAAAGGAAAATAAAAGAAGTGGATTCCATGGGAGTGAAGCATGCTAGAGGCACGAAGAGGCCTCTCAAAGGGAGAAAAAGATGAAAGGAAAAGGAGAGTCTAGCAAGCATGCGTCTGAGCCTCAATGAAAGATTGACATTGTGGATTTTTCACTAGGTGAGTATGCTAAACCATATGACTTAATTCAAGATGTTTTGATGCAGGGTCCGAAAATAACCTGGCCCCAATTACTTCATCTTGCACCAAGGATGAGGAGACAAAGGACGAAGATGGTAAGTACAAGGAAGTCAAGACCAAGGATAGCTGGGGCTATCTCTGGGAGAAATCAAGACGACATCCTACCTATCATGGATGCCCACATCAAAGGGCAATGTATCTCAAATATTTATATAGATTGTGGCGCAAAAATATGCGTCATGAGTGAGAAAATGATGCGCCATCTAGGCCTAGAGGTAAGTAGGGTGGCACCCTGCCGAGCTAAAATGGAAAATAACGTCAAAGTGAAATGCGTAGACATTGTGAATGCAGTCAAGGTGAAGGCATTCAACATAGAAGAGGAGGTAGACATTTTTGTCATGCCACACAAAGGGGAGGGCTACCCTATCATTCTCGGAAGACCATGGCTCATGGCTATGGAGGCAAAGCAGGATTGGAGTACTTGTTAGAAGCTGGACACACTCCACGAAAACTAACTACTCGAAAGATTATCATTTTTTGTAATTATTCATTTATTGAGGAAACCCAATTTTTCACCTTGTAAATATTGGGGCTTAATAGAAGTTTCCAGATTGTATCCCAGTTCTGGTAGTTAGATTGAGTAGTTGGTTAATTTGGAACTTTAGGGTTTGAGAATTGTAAGGTATATATACCACTTTTTGACCTTCATGAAAAACCTTTTGTCATTTTTAAAAAGAGAGTTTTGAAGTCTGTGAGTGAGCGTACTGTGTACGAGAGAGAGTGTGAGCTTCATCTTGACGCTACGTGTGCACCGGTAATCAAAATCGAGTGCGGAGAAGTGCAGCGTGTTGCCCTCGACGAGAGCTACGCGCCAATATCTACATTGCACGTGTACGGTCCGGTTTTGCGAGCTCCTTCTACGAGCTTCATTTGGTGATTCTGTGAGCATACATTGTCCGATTTTGCATTGCAGTACATCCACGCGTTCACATTGAGTAGAGCTACACATTAGGCACTTAAGATTTTGGAAACGGAGACCTGCAAATTTCGGCCAGACATCCTACGTGATTTTGCACCCGTTGTTTTGGGTTGGGGTTTTGGTTCATAGACCTTAGGGAGAGCGACCTATTGGTATTAGTAGGGTCTTCTTCAAGTTCTATGGTGTTTCGAGATTGTTTGATGGGTGTTCGGCTCTAGAAAGCGTTGTAGGAAGTTTCCTCTTATGCACTCTTCAAGGCTGTGACTTAGACAATTGGTAGAGACCTCTGTAGGAATTAGTTAGGAGTCGATCGAGTGTAGGTTGACACCTTATACTTGCTTCCACGCGCCTGCGGGTCGAGCTTCGTCCTTAGCTGACAAATCTTGTTAGGTGAGTTCTCCGGGTAGGTCACCTAATAAAAATGTAACCTATCACATGAGTTCAACAGAAGGGTATTTAAAGTTCTTGAAACTTACAAAAATATATATACAAAAGGGTATTATTTTTTCAAATTTGAAAAAAACTTACAGATTTTAAAAGAAAAGGGTACATTATATTCTTAATAAAATTCACAGATAAGGGATTTTACAAACATGTCTTGGACGCACGTGATATGGTAGTTTTACACATAGTGAACCCCCCGAGGTGAATTCTTGCTGTGCTGATGTCCGTCGCGGCGTATCCGTCCAACATTGGCGCCGCTGCCGGGGAGGAAAACCTTAGGTAGGTGACCAAGACTAGTCCTTGAGGATAGGGATTTTTGGCTTGCCAAGAGTCTCGTTTTACATTTAGATAGGACCAGAGGGTGGAGGACTCTCTAGGTCTTAGAGGGAGTCTAGGAAGTGTGTGTCTGGCCTAGATCCTTTGACGTAGGTAGATTTAGGTAGACTAAGATAGGTTTAGGTATTAGTTGAGTTCTTGAGTAGGAGTTGGAGTGGTAGAAGCAGTGAGGGGAGAGCTTGAGAGTCCGGAGAGGACAGAAAGCAACCAAAACACCATTTCACATGATGAGTAGGAGTAGAGTAAGTAGGACATCATGATTCAGGATCTAGAGCACTTCATGCATGTATAATTGCTTGGTAAATTCATCACAAGTTTGTAAAAGACGTAAAAAGACGTAAAAGTGTGTTTGAAAGCTTAAGTGAAGTCCAAAAGTTAATGTGAGTGTTTCTGATAGAGTTGCAGAGCATCAGGAGCATTTCTGTTAGGAAAATAATTAATTTCAAGCTAGGAGACATCCTACGCATAGGATGTCTACATGCTAATCCAGTGGGAATTTTGGGATTTTGAGTTGACCAGTGTGTCCAGAAGGTGGGGTTTACCCTATTTTCAATTGGAAAGTGGAAATTTGACCATATCTTGACAGGATAAGGTCAGATAGAGTGAAACTGCCAGACATCCTACCCAAATTGTGCCAAAGCATTATTTTAAGACCAAAACCATATGATGGCTGCATGAGCATGACCTGCATGAAATAATGAGTGACTGAGAGGGGTTTCATCTCATTTGGGTGAGAAAATTTGGGTTCAAAGCGGACTTTAGCACTTTTGACTGAAAAAGGCAAGAACATCTAAAATTGGGGACTTTTGAAATTCAAACCAAAATCTAAGCATACCACTGGGTTGTTGACATCAAGGGGAAGCTGTGGATCAAGTCTGGGGTCAAACAGGCCAAAAAGCATCCTACGCGTAGGATGTCTTCTGTGTGATTTTTCACTCCAAACCTAATTTTGAGCATACCAAAGTAATCATAAACTCAAGGGAAGCCTGTGTTTTGAATTTGAAGTCATTCTGATGAAAAAGACATCCTACACGTAGGATGTCTAAAGCAAGAAATTAAATCTAGATACTAACAGTGGGCATAGCAAGGTGTTGTATAGCCTGAGGCAAGCCCCCTATTCAATTTTGGTCCAAATTGGAGTTGATTAGATTGATCAAGATCAACACAACAGGCTGTTGGAACAAATTTCTGATCCATTGACTAGCTTATAGGTGTCCAAATCAAAAAACAAAAATAGATGTGGACTCAGCACATCAAGGGGAATCCATAGTGCAAAAATCCAGGCAAAACAAAGTAGAAGACATCTTACGCGTAGGATGTCTATTGGGACCTAATGAAGAGAAAATTTGAATGGGCTTAGATAGTGAGATTCCATTTGGCTTAAGGTTTCCATAACTTCTTTCAGAAGTGAATTTGGACTTTGTTTGTCCATTTGACAGAGCAAAGACTGAATTCAGACTTTTTCACATAAATTGACCAACATCCGAGGGAAGTACAGTTCTAGATTAGCAGACCTAATCCAAAACATCAGCAGTGTATAAAATACAGTAGTGGTTGAGATAACTCTCCAATTATACCAATCATTATTAAGATAACCTCTAGCAGATAAATACTTTGATTCGATTGCCGAAATTAAACACTTGTGTACATGTATATTCAGCAAACAGCAAAGCAAGAAGTTGTGCGGAGACTGATCCTTTGCGAGGTGAGTGGTTGGATTTGTGGTAAATTGCATTGATAAGTTTGATGAATTTAAAATCAGGAAGATACATTTCTAGAGACAAGAAGGTGGCAGGTGACCAAGGTAGCTTAGTGTCCACCGAGGAGAGTGTAACTCAGGCAAGGCTAGATCCACTAGCACCGATTATTGAGGAAGGTAGTGATACTGACACTTATTCAGACAAATCTTTCTTCATGATGGGTAGTCAATAGCCAGTAGGTTTCACCTATGATGGACCAATGCCAGGGGGAAGCACCTCCCTAAATCCTTTGAATGATTCCAAGCTCACTGTGATCTTCTTAGAGGGAACAAACTCGAGGGGAGCCCTAGTCTATTCTGACTATCGAGGACGCAAGTGCATTTGTATCGAAGATAGGCCGGCACAAAGATTGGAGATAATTCGAGTCTATGATGATGGAGATAGATTCCGAGACAAAAAGGGGAACCACTATCTGATAGTCAGTAACCCTGAAGATTACAACAGATATGGAGATAACGTGGCGAAAGGGAAAATGGTTTCAGAAGCTCAAGAACCGCCACCGAACATTGATCAGCCTAGAGAAATTTTTATGTATGATAAGAAAACAACCAGGGTTCCAACTTATAATGAGAACGTGGGAATCTACAAGCATGAGAGTGAGGGTATAGTCGCTTACTTTCGCAGCAAAGAACCATACTTAAACGAATTGAGCAAAGACTAGGTTCTTTACTTATTCTCTTATGAAACTGCTATGGGGAAGGATATAGTTTTTGTTGACAGGTACGGGCGAGAATACCAACGTATTCTACTAGAGGAGGTAGAAAAGGCGACAGTTCCAAGAGCATCAACATATGCCCCAGACGAAGTGCCAAGAGCCACCTACACCCCTAGCAAGTCGACGAATCCCTTTTCAGAAGATTATGATGCCACCTCACATTCTATCCGACCGCAGACGTTTAACAATCAAAACCAATCAGCAACTCAGTCATCATTGCAAGCATGGCTTCGACATAGTGCAACATTGGAACAAGACCGAAACCGAGATGGTTATCAAGCCGCAAGAGGGCTAAGGGATTTGCAAGAACCACCACTATATTCAAGGTATCAAGGAGAGAGTAAGCCAAAGACTCAAGGGTCAATAGAGCCTAGAGGACCACCCATAGAACGAGTTTGAAGAGATGAACCATCTCTGGCGAGAACTGTTAGAAATTATGGCTTAGGAGCACCACTGGGAGAGGAACCAGCCTACTACAGAAGACCTGAGGAGGTATATCGATTAGGACGTGGAGATCCAATGATGAGGTTTGTAGACCATCGTAGAAATAGACCTTCTCAAGTGCAAAAATGGGTAAACAAGAAAAATACAGGAAACAGAGACCCAAGAGATCATGTAGCAGCCTTTGTGCGTGTAATTAGAGCTGAAGAGGTGTTAGAATTCCCTAGACAATTTGGAGGGTTTGGACTAACCCTAGAGGATGATGCTGCTACTTGGTTTGACTCTATAGAGCGTAGAGACTTTGAGTCTATGGAGGAAGTGTTTGACGAATTTATCGAGGAATTCTCACAAAGGGGGATAGCTCATAATACCGTCTCACAAATCCATAAATTCAAACCGAAAGATGGAGAATTTGTACGAAAGGCAACCCTAAGACTAAAAAGATATGTTAATTTCTGTCCTGTGGAAGAACTGTCAACTCAGTCCAGACTTATGCTGATATTCATCTAAGGACTAAGGAATGCGGATCTCCAGAAAGACTTACATATGAAGAGGAGCACGACGTTGAATGAGTTGACCAAGGAAGCTCTTTACCTTGTGGACAATTGTGCAGTCTACAAAGAGGGGGAGTTCAAGGACCTTGATGGCGATTTATCTTCACAACAAAGTGGAAGCAAGTCTTCTAAGACAGCACCGAAAGGAGAAGTAGCTGTAAACCAAGAGCTGCTTGTAGATGAAGTGCTAAAAAAGATTAACTTCTACGCCAAACCCCAGGCTAAACAGCCCAAGTGGTGTGCTATTGAACAAAAATGGACAAACCATGGGATAGAGGAATGTTATTATAATAAGGGATATGTGAGAGAGAGACCTTATGCTCCCCGAGCTCAGGTAGCATCTCCTCAAGTTCCACCCATGCCTAGGTATCAAGCAGGCAACCTACCACGACCTGTAGGTGTAGAAAGACCACAACCTGTGTTGGGGCAACAACCACCCCTACCAGGATTACGACAAGTCGGTATGAGATACACACCAACCGTAACCAAATAAGAGGAAAAGGCTTTGGTGCCTATGCATGCATATTATGAAGATACCAACGGATATGCAGCAAACTCTGCCTATTATCCACTGGAAGAACCCTCGACACCAGAACCATGGAGCATGATAGGAAGTATAGGACCACCAACAGCTGCACATGCATTAGGAGAAGGAAGATATAGCTTAGATGAACGAACATTGTTGTTCATAGCCAACGGAGGCATGGGCGGACAGAGACATGCATACCAACAAAGGGGAGCTCAAGGAGCACCTAAACAACCCAAGGGACCCTGCTACAACTATGGTGGAGAACATTGGCTAAGAGACTGTCCTCATGATGAAATCATTAGAGTCAACGCATATTGCACCGAGTGTGGAGTTACTCATCTGATTCCCGATTGCCCTAAAAACCCAAGCAAAGGAGCAAAAACCACCTTGAACATGCTAGAAACAGTACCTTCCTGTGGAGGGTCAGAAAATGAAACAATCATACCTATTCAGGCGGTGACACGCGCCCAAGCTCAAAGAATGACAAATGAACCCATAATGGAAGAGCCAAAAACTGATGCCCAAAGTTCAGAAATGAAAAATCAGAGAGGCACTTGGAAAGCTAGAAAGGCACGTACGAAATCCAGGAAAGAACAAGAGCAAACAGCTCTATCCGAGGAGTTAAAACATAGAAAGGATAGATTAGAGCGGTTAGAGGATCTAGCTAGCTTAAGTTCACACTCCACGGCAACCATAGCACCCAAGGAAATAGCAGAGCCCAAAAGTGTAGGATCAGGAGGATCTATACAGGCAGACAAGGTAAATGAGCAGTTGGATGCACTTCTAAAAGCTTATGAAGCCAGACTCAAAAAGAACCAAACCCAAGAGCAAAGGTGGATGACTTATCTATATGCAGAAATAGAAAAACAAAGGTTGGAATGTGTAAAAAGATGATTGAAACAGCGCAATCATTGATGGAAGACCCACTGGGTAAACCTGCAAATTGGCATGAAGCACCAGCTCCAACCCCTATCCAACCAACTTTAGAGGAACAAGTAGAAACAAAGGAAAGACTCACTAATGCCTATGAGTCTAGAGAAGAACCTATCATAGTGCCAAATACAACAGATGAGGCAAGTGACGGGTTCCAGCCTAAAACATTGACAGAAATGGGTAAGGACTGTAACGGTCTAGATGATCTGTGGAAGCAAATCCATGAGGCCAACGAGGCAAATAAGATGAGTAACCACATGAATAGCACGAGAAAAGAAAATGTGATCTTACCTCCTATTGAAGAATTTGAGGCAAGGTCACAAATGAACTTTGAGATGCATTCGCAAGGGGGAGACCGGGGATCAATTAGTTCGGGACACAGCCAACCAGACTCGCTGAAAACTTTACCCTCTTACCAAGGAGAGTAGTCTGAAGTGAGAGAAATCCCATCTCAAAGACTTTTTTCTAACAAAGTGATGGATTCACAAGGATTGATTGAGTTATTGTCCACCCCGGTGGCATGCACAATCACATTAGCCGAACTCCTAAGGTTACGACCAAACATGTGGACCACAGTCGGTAAATGCCTAGAAAAATTTGGAGTGAGAGACCCCACCTTGAGAGTACAGGAAGGGATCAGAGAGTTGGACAGGCCTCAACTAAACACTAGGCTAGTACCATTAAACAAGGTTGGAGAGTATTACGAGGGACAAGATGGAAACACCACGCTACCAGTAGAATTCCAAGGAGTAGTTTCCAAAGCTATTCTTGACAGTGAAGCGGGAGTTGCTATCGCCACCAAGGAGATCTGAAAAAAATAGAAAAACCAGCTTTAAGAGCTACCAGAATGAAATTGCAATCTGCAGATGGGTTCATGGAGAAGCCTCTAGGACCCTTAGAAAAAGTGATTGTCACTTCGTGTGGAATAGAGTATGAGCATACATTTGCAATAGTCAATTTTGACAAAAAGAACAATTATGAGATCATCTTGGGAAGACCATTCATGCGACAATTGGAGATGGTCCAAGATTGGGGTTACGACCACATATACCTTAGACATGGCAAGACAAAAACTAAAATGTACTTGAAAGACCATAATTACAAAGATGTGAACCAAACACCTGTGGAAGAGTTTGATTCAGCTACAGTAGCAGGATCGGAACTCCCAGCATGGTTAGGGCAACAAAAAGAGCTATGGATGTGCAGAGCTTCACACTGTGGAAGCTTAAGAAGGGAGGAATGTGTTTTAGAAAGAGCAATTGAGGACAAGGAGTATATTCTGGAACCTTTCCCTGAAGATGCGTTGGAACCTCTAGAATGGGAACACATACTAGCAACATTGGATGACTGTACCATTACAAATAGTCCAACAACAAAATTTTGCGATAAGGATGGCTATGATGTGCTACCCTACTACATGGTAAGCATTATACCAGGAGAAGATGGGACGATAGAACCGCCGGAAGGAGAAGAGTTTTATAACTCCTCTGAACATCTGGAAGTAAATGATGATGCAGATAATGAGTGTTCAGACACCTCAAGTGAGCGTGGAAAGGAAACCGAGAATATCATGTTTTATGATTTTGCTAATTAGCACCCTAGATGCCAGGAACGCTATAGGAGGAAACGAGCAGGAAACAAAGTGAGAGAGAACCTGATGCCCAGGATAAAACGTAAAACTCACTATTTGATGCTTGTAAAAGCAGAGGATCGTGTAAAAGATCAAATATCAGGAAGATTCTCAAAAGATCGAAGGGAAAGAACGCGAGAGGAAAGAAAATAGGTACGAAAAGCTAAAACAAAAACAAAATCACAAAACTCTCAAAAATCAAAAAAAGAAACAACAAAAGACCAAGAGTGGACCAAACTGGAGCGTAAACAGAAATACCAAGAACTGAAACGGTCTTTACGTGAGATATGGACTATGGAAGAAGATAGTGATGGTAAAGGGGAGTCAGAGAAGGGAAACACGAATGTACCATCACACTATCAAAAATTTACCATCCAAGATAGAAAAATAATCATGACTCCACCAGTCAGGGAAAGAACCAACCAAGAATCTTACGATGGGCTTGAAAATGCAAAAAGGATAGACCTCGCGGAACTGGGTGAAAAGCCTCAGCCGGTCTATATAGCAAATGATTTAGAGCCTGAAGAAGAAGAACGGCTAATACAACTTCTCAAGAAATATAAAGATGTATTTGCATGGTCATATAAAGACCTCAAAGGAGTTGATCCATCGATATGCCAACATACAATTCCTTTGAAATCGGATGCAAAACTTAGCAAAAAACGTCCTTATACATACAATGATACATTTGCTAAATGAATCAAAGAGGAGATTGATGAGCTGATGGAAGCTGAATTCATCTATGAAATTGAACATACAGATTGGGTGTCACCCATTGTGGTAGTTCCCAAAAAGAACGAAAAAGTGCGAGTGTGTGTAAACCTCAAAAAGGTGAATGCAGCCACCATAAGGGATAATTATCCCTTGCCAATCACAAAACATGTACTTGAGCTGGTGGATGGGAAACAGGCTTATTCCTTTCTAGATGGGTTTTCAGGATACAACCAATTGGCAATTGCAAAGGAGGATCAACACAAAACAGCGTTTTCCATAGAATGGGGAATTTATGCGTATCGAGTTATGCCGTTTGGCTTAACTAATGCCCCAGCTACCTTCCAAAGGTTCATGATACACGCGTTTAAAGAATACCTGAGAATATTCTTAGAAATATACATGGATGATCTTTGTGTACACTCCCTACTACGAGAGGAACATATTGACCATTTGCAAAAGGTCTTTGAAAAATGCAGAACATATCGAATCTGTCTTAACCCGAAAAAGTGTATCTTTATGGTTAAGCAAGGCCGCATCTTAGGACACGTTGTCTCAAGAAATGGCATAACCACAGACCTAGACAAAGTCAAAGTCATAGTACACCTACCGAGGCCCACTAATGCAAAACAAGTGCAATCCTTCATGGGACACTGCGGATATTATCGAAGATTCATATACATGTATGCGGTCATCGCACAACCTCTGTATCGTTTGCTAGTCAATTTTGATTGGACCGAGGAGTGTAAAACTTCATTCCAAAAGCTGAAGGAAAACCTTATATCAGCACCTGTACTTAAAGCACCAGATTGGGAAAAGATATTCCACGTTCACATTGATGCTTCTGCATATGCAATCGGGAGTATTCTGACTCAACCTGGAGACGGAACAATGGATTTTCCAGTATGTTATGCAAGCCAACAGTTAAACAGTGCGGAAAAGAACTACACAACCACCGAACGAGAAGGGTTAGGAATGATTTATGCTGTGAAGAAATTTCGGCATTATTTGCTCGCAAACAAATTTGTTATCTTTACAGATCATCAAGATCTTTTGTATCTGGTAAATAAACCATGCAATACAGGGAGAATTGTACGCTTGTTTATTATATTGCTAGAATTTTATTTCACAATGGTGGTCTAAAAGGGTAAAACCCATCTACGAGCGGATCATCTTTCAAGGATCCACAACGGGGAAGCTCCTGAAGGAGTAGATGATGACATACCATATGCTTATCTTTTCAATATTGAAATGATACCCAAATGGTCTCAGGAAATTGTTAGCATTCTTTCCTATGGAAGTAGGTTTTATGATACAAAATACAGATCCAAACAACAAACAATTCGACAAACAAAAAACTTCCAGTTGATAGGAGGACGGCTGTATCATCTAGGATCGGACCAAATCCTACGATTATGTATAAATCCGAAAGAATTCGAGTGCTACCTTGAAGAAGCACATGTCCAGGATTGTGCATTTCATTGTTCAACAATGAAAACACACTAGAGACTGAAACAGTTAGGGGTTTATTGGCCAACTATGTATGCGGACACACATTCTTATGTTACCAATTGTACTATATATAGTGTCAAACGACCAATGGATCACGCGACATTGTTTCAGGTAAACATTGCACCTGCATGGAGTCAATATATCATTGATTTCTTAACCACCAGGACATTTCCTGAGAACATAACAAGAGCACGGAAAAAATCTATAGAGCTGGAAGCTTGGGACTTTCAGTTAATTGGGAACCAACTCTATAAGCGAGGAAAGGACAATCAACTTAGAATCTGTGCAAGTGAAAGCAAATACCTGCTGATTCTAGAACATGCACATAGGGGAATAAGTGGAGGCCATTTTTTGGGCAATAAGACGGTAAAAATTGTCTTAACCACAGGAATATGGTGGCCTACATTGCATATGGATGCTGAAGAGTTTGTAAAGAGTTGTGACGCATGTCAGCGCACCAAGGTGCCGATAAAGAGAGACGAGATGCCACTACGGCCAATGATGGGAGCAAGAGCATTTGCAAAATGGGGCATTGATTTTGTGGGACCTATCTCACCCCCTGCATATCGCACCCATACCCAATATATCATTGTGGCTACGGACTATCTCACAAAATGGGCGGAAGCTAAGGCAACGCAAAAAGCAGATGCACGGACCACTGCACAATTTTTGTATGAGAATATTTTTGTACGATACGGTTTACCAATAGAAACTGTCAGTGATCGTGAGACACATTTTCTTAATGAAGTCATTGAATATCTGCTAGAGGAATTCATGGTCATACATAGGAAATCTTCTCCATACCATCCACAGGCAAATGGCCAAGCTGAGGCCACAAATAAAACACTATGCACGGTTCTCACTAAAATTGTGTCAGAGTCAAGAGCAGATTGGGATCAGCAGCTACACTCAACACTATGGGCATACAGGGTAGCTTACAAAACATCGATAGGAACAACACCGTACAACATGGTGTTTGGCCTAAATGCTATACTACCCATAGAGTTTTTAATTCCAACTCTATGAGTAGCGAAATGCTTAGAATGGACAGGGCATGATCTCTCTTCAAGAATAGATGTTCTTGAAAAGCTAGATGAACTCTGCTTGAGAGCTGTAGCTTCAATCTATGCTAAAAAGAGAAGACAAGCAGAGTTTTCTGACAAGCATGTGCGCACTAAAGAGTTCAAAACAGGTGACTATGTACTTGTTTATACTTTGAAGCAACATGCCAAGAAACTTAAAAAGCGAGGGATGGGACCCTTTGTGATTAGTGGTCTATCACAAAGTGGAGCTGTCAAGCTTGCTACATTAGCAGGTGAAGAACTAGATTAGTGGATGTCGACTGAAGAAATATCATTTACCACTCACACAGGATATGCTTCAACAAATTCATCAAGGAAAACAACGAATGAAGTAAAAACAGAGAGTACGAGCAATAGCTCAAGCAGAAGCAAAAGAACGCATTGCAAAACGAAGACTTCTGCGACAACAACAACAAGGTGAAGCACCATTGCGAATCAATGCCATTCGACTAGAGAAGTTGGATGAAGACACAGTGGAGCCAATAATTGCAGTCGAACTGGGTAGCAATCAAGTTGAATCGACGACATTGCTTGATTCTGGAGCTCAAGCAAATTTGATCTCTTACGGATTATACCATCAGCTCAAATTCACAGGTCAACTTCATCCTACTCCTCAAGTGCTGGAAAGTAGTACATCACACTCGTTGAAAACATTGGACTGGACTATATTGCATGTACAAGTACATCAATATATTTACCCACACAAAGTTTTATGTAGTCGAGGATACAAGCACACAACACCCAATGATGTTGGGACAACCTTGGCAAAAAGAGTACCATGTGCAGATAGATTGGAATGCGAATGCAGTCAAAATTCAGCATGCACAAGAACAACAGGTAATAGCCTTTGCTTAGCAATACCGGAATAATCAGCTGCCAGCCATGCAATCACTGGAAAAAGAGCCAAAAGCAAGAATGCCACCAAAGAACAACATGATACCCAAGGTTAACAAACAGGTAAAAGCCAACCATGCTAACTACATACATATGAAGTCGCCGACCGCAGTGCAAAGATCTAGGTTACCAAAACACGGGAAGCAAGTATGGATGCGGAAGGATAGAAATTCCATGGCAAACCAAAAACAATGCAACAAAAGAATTCAACCAAAGCAGATAGTTCAACCAAAAACCAAGGGCATAAAACAGATATGGATCCCAAAGAAAAGGCTCAGCAATAACCCAAATGTCACTCACATTTGGATACCGAAACAAAAGCAAAAGGAACTCCCTTCAGTACAAGCAACAACGGAAGGCAGACAGCTGCATTTGAAAAAGGACAACCGACTTATGTGGATGCCAATCCGCAACAAACAGTGGCAACAAAGGAGGTAGCAACACCTACAAAAACCAGCAAAAACAAGCTACCAATGGAAAGCAAAAGAAATACGGTCCACGGCCATTTCGGCCAAGCCAATCCTCTCCACAGAAACAACTAGGCTATATCAACGGTAACGGCAAAGCGATTGCCTTTTGCAAAAAAGACAATTAAATAGAGAGCAGTAGAGTTACAGCTATTACTTGCAAAGAAAACAGGAAACCTCGACGGCGAATGCCACTAAGCATCTAGCTTATTCCCTTCACTTGCACAGCATTAATTTTTCCATGCATTGACCGAGTATGCATAAAATAGGGCCACATTAATCGGCCAAGCATTAGCACAAATTTTTCAACCTATGCACGGAAATTACTCCGAGGCGATACCTTGTCGTCCAGGAGGACTCCGGCTAGGAGGGGGGGAGGCATTCTCAAATGCGGAATCAATAGCAGAAAGAGCAAAAAAGGGCATCCTTTTTTACTATTTTAAGGGTTGTTGTTTGATTGCAAAATTTTTTGGACTAACCCAAGTACATATGCCCTTATACAGCATGTATCTATAGGTATATGGGGCCAAACGCCAAATCAAGCCCCTAGGTGTGTGTATATAAGGAGAAATAGCCATTTTTTGGGCAAAATATTGGTAAAACAGAGAAATCCGACCTTAAAAATTGCATGTGAGTGTATATAATGTTTGGTGGTGATGTTTGTGATTTATTATGATTTTTGTGGTTTTTTTGGGTTTGATTTGCTAATTTCCTTTTAGTTTTGTTAATTTTCGGTAGAAAAACTTCAAAAATACAAAAAGCAAGTGAAAAACGGTCGTTATGAAAAACAAAAAATATGGGGATGATCAGTGACTATAGGAAAACCTATGGTACAGTGGGGGTGCAATTATGAGACTGGAGCGGAAAGCGTGTTCTCGCCAGATTTTGACCGAAATGCCAAATTTCTCGTAAACAGAGCAAATGGAGTCCAAATCAAGAAATTTTTGAGCCTAAACCGCATCTCGCAAGAAGTTGGGAGCACATGTCAAATTTTAGGAAAACTGGTTCGGGGACCTCCATTATAAAAAAAATTCACCTCATTTTTAGCTCATTTTCACTATTGACATTTGAGAGAGAGCTTCTGCCACCTAGAGCGAGCGGAACTTCCAGCAGCTTCTACGACGTACACAACTACCCGACGGGCTTCAGACATGAGAGGTAGGCTCACCACCTTGAGCTTTTCACGCATGTTTGTCGTTTTGTTACGAAAACTAGCGTAGGGTTTACACACAAAGCGGGCGGTAAAGACCTACAAGTAGAAACGGCCACCTAACGGCTAACCCAAAAGCAACGAGACTTCATCAGAAGCTTACCCTAGCATAGGAGACCAGTCTTGGATGTCCAAAGACAGTAGAAAACCATCGAGAAAAACCCTAATTCCTAGAATCCCGCAAGAGGCCACCAAATGGGAAACCGTCGAAAAGGCGCCCAAATGCTACCAAAATTCATGGGTAGGAGCATCTCGACATGGTCGACAAGTCTATGTGGCCCACATGACCAGAAAGTGACCCGAAGCGGTACTAAACTTTAGAAATGGCATCAGACACACAAAGCGTCAAATAGCTCTCACGGCCAATCCTCATGCCCGTTTGCCACCAAACTTCACGAGCGGCTTTCCTAGACCATCAACAACCAAGTCCTATGGTGGTAGACCACCACAAATCATCGAAGATATGTAAACGCAACCACGGGTGCTTCTAGAGCGACAAATTGCCAATTGAATCTCCAGTGAAGCCAAAGTCGACAAAAACCATACGGCAAGGATTTCCAAGGGATCGGGAAGCTATGGAGACCAACATCAAGAAATTTCATCGCCAAAAAGCACTCCAAAAGTCAGAAAACGGCTCGAAGGCTCTGAAATCCACACAGGGAGTTACTTTCTATCCATTTGACTTTTTTGTTGAAATTAGGCTTAAAAGGGACTCAGGGGGACCAAAGACAGGCACTAGTGACAAAATCCATGAAAAAATCATCAGGAGACATCCTACGCGTAGGATGTCTCAAGGGCATTTTTGGGCACAGATCCCAACATTTTTATCACACATTTTCTGAATGACCTTTACATGCTAGCCACCAAGTTTCATTACATTTGGACCAAAATTGACCTCATATGCATGAAAAATGCAAAGTTAGGGCATAGAGGCAATAATGGGCCATAGACCTACCAAATCTTGTCCAAATCACATGAAACTTTCACAACACATTCACAAGCACATAACCAACCAATCTGTGTGGTCAGAAGCAAAAATTGATGAAATAGACATCCTACGCGTTTGGCCTACAGAGGATGTTTGTCCATTCCAGATCCAATCATCACATCATCTTCAAGAGCTCATATACCAATTTTGAAACCATTCTAATCATTTTTGACCCCAACACCTTCAAGATACACCTTTGGAGCCCAAAAACACTACACACGCTCTTACAAGCATCAATTCTTGTCCAAATCAAAATCCAAGAGCATGGCCATGTTCCATAGCCAAGGACTACCCACATAACAAATCCAATGCCATTTTGATGAAATAGACATCCTACGCGTAGGATGTCTCCAGCATAATTTAGACCTTCTGTGCAAAGAGTGACATCATGGGAGCCAATACCATGGTGCAATGAGCCCATATCTCAATTTTCAACCCATTTGGACATCACTTGCTACCTGTTATGGAATTTCTACCCAATTTGTGACCTAAAGCCTAAATCAGCCCAAAAAATCCACTTTTTGATGCCCAAATACATATCCAAGCACATAGCCATGTTCCATAGGCCAAGGACTACCAGCATGGCAAGTATCACCCAATTCTGATGAAAAGACATCCTACACGTAGGATGTCTAAATGGAAATTTTTGGTCAGAATTGCACTGTGAGCACATGCATAGTTTCACAAGTTCCTTTTAAGCTTTATTTTCAATTTTCAAGTCATTTGGATAGTTAAAACTCAGTTTCTCACCTAAGATGGAAAAAAAGCTAACTTCGGACTACTGAGTGCAACAGGATCTATGTGGCAGCCGTGAAGTCACCGGCAAAGAAGAAAAGAATGACCATTAAAGATTACCTAGAAGAGGTAGAGCCCTTCGTCATACCAGAAGGAACTCTAAAGCCAACAAGCACATGGATCCAAGAAGATCTTCTGGAATCCAATGATCTAAAGATTTACCAAGGCGTGCTCAAAGACACTGACGGAAACGTGATAGAGCTACCAATGCTACTGCGGGAACTCAATGAGTTCGTAAGAAGCAAGATGTCCAGGTACTTGGAGAAGATTGATCTCCACAACTATTTTGAAGTTGTATCTATCGGAATTGACATAAAGAGAGTGTGGGAGTTTGTGACGACCATCAAAGAGAATGGCATGGCCAAAGTTACAGATCTGCAAGGCAGGTAGAAACAAAAATAGTCATCACCGAGAAAGTTGTAGCAGATGCACTAGACCTCTCCAACAAGGGGGATAGTGTAACTAAAAGAAGAGATGATGTACTAGACCTCTCCAACAAGGGGGATAGTGTAACTAAAAGAAGAGATGATGTCAAGGTGTACACTGAGAAGAAAAGTAACTACACTTTTGAAGATATTTCCAACCCAAAAGTGGCAATCATGAGTCAGTTGTACAACCAATACTTCCATATGTGTATGAATCGGCCACAAAATTACAGATATGGCAATTTGAAGCCATTTCACACCTTTTTTGACGATTTTTTTACCTTTTTTGGCCTAGTTTTGGCAAGTTTTGACCCCTGGCGGGCATTTTTCGCAATTAAAACCCCAAACGGACTCCAAAATTCACCAAATTTTGTACGCTTCATCCTCGATATCCAAAGCACATTTCCACATCCCCATATTCCATTTTTGACCACTTCTAGGGCGATTCACGTATCACCGCAGATCAGGCGCCGCAAATAGACAGTTACCGCATGTGTCAAACTTCTCGAGCGGGATGAGAGTACCCACACTTTTCACTTGCATTATTTACATTCTAGAAAGCTCAAACACATTATATAGAGCCAAAATAAGCCACCTAGAACCATATACAAGGCCCCGATACCCTATCCAAGCATGTACGTATGCTCGACTGCCGACACGCAAGCACGCATATTTACAATGTGCACACGTTGCACCTTTTTTCGAACTTGAAACCACTTTGCAAAGCTCCCAAATGCATGTATTTACATATTTTTGTACATATGACCATGCATATAAACGCTACTTTGTCCACGCCAAAAGCGGTCTATCAACGGTAAGTGGAGAGTTTGTGTAGACTACAAACCTCTCAATGCAACAACAAAGAGGGATCATTTTCCCCTCCCATTCCAAGACGAGATCCTCAATGAGGTAGAAGGTCATGAGCGCTACACAGTATGTGATGGCTACTCAGGCTACTTCCAGATTAGCATTACAGAAGAGGACAAGAAAAAGACAACTTTCATAACACCATGGGGATGTTTTGCTTATAGGATGGTGCCTTTTGGCCTCACCAATGCTCCGGCCACATTCCAAAGCTATGTAACTTTTGTCTTCTAGCCATACTCTGGTAAGTCAATACGGGTTTTCATAGATGATTTCTATATCTACAGTTCTTGCTCCCTCCATTTGAGCAAGGTCTATGATGGACTGGCCAGGCTGCAAACCCTGGGTAGTCAGCTTAACTTAGATAAGTGTCACATTGGTGAAAGCAAATTGGTCTCTTTTCTTTAGAAGGTAAGGTATTTGAGCAGGTTCATTCACTTGCTCTCTCAAGTGGTTCTCCCTTTACAACAAGTCACCCATAGAGATGTCTTCCTATGGAGTGAAGAAAATGAGCAACAGTTCATTGAAGTGAAATAGATCCTAGCTTCAGTTCCCACCATTGCACCCCCTAGATGGGACAAGCCATTTTATGCTAACCCCAGTGTAGGAAGTGATACACTTGGAGCTGTACTAATGCTATTTCATGTCCCTAGGGCATAAAATTAAGAAGAAGATGCTCTAGCCAAGGAAAGAATACAAGATGTTCCCATAGGAGCAATCAAACTGAAGCTGCCTCTCTTTCAGGGTAGCTATGCTATGCATGATATCATCAGTTTCTTAGATACAGGAGAATATCCTGAAGGGTATACCAAGGGCCAGAAACAATGGCTTGTTCAAAATGCAACAAGACACCGCCTTATAAACAGCACCTTGTACTACAAGGGCAAAGAACAGATTCTCAGGTGAGTGCCAATCTCCAGTGAAATCACGGAGGTGATCTCAAGTTGCCATGATGGTGTTTGCAGTAGCCAATTTGCTCTAGATGTTACTAGTAGGAATATTCTACAGACAGGATTCTATTGGCCTAGTCGTAACAGGGACGTGCATCAATTGGTGTAAAACATGTAGAGCTTGCCAAGTATCCAATGATTGAACACTAACCTATGAGCCACAGATTTCTATCATCTCATATGGCCCGTTTGAGAAGTGGGGAATAGATGCAATTGGTCCTTTACCAAGGGCCCAATCAGGTAAACTGTAAATTCTAGTTGGTGTAGACTACATGACCCCACGGGCAGAAGCAGCAGCCATCACACGCATTATAGCCCAAGAAGTGGCAAAGTTCATATTTGAGCACATCTACTACCGCTTTCGCACACCTATGGAGATAATATCTGATAGAGGGCTAGGTTTCAGAGGCGACTAGGTGGGAGAACTGATGAAAAAGTTAGGCATCACATGCCGACACTCAATCCCATACTATCCACAGTGCAATAGTCTAGTAGAAAAGGTAAACGGCATGATCAGTAAGATCATCACAAAGCAGGTGAATAACCACACAAGTGATTGGGATAAGCATCTCATGGCCACTCTTTGGGCCTACCGCACGACATTTTGAACATCGCTAAATTTTACCCCTTTCCATCTGGTGTATGGAAAAGAGGCCATTCTACCCATCAAGTTACAGATAGCGAGCTTGCGAGTCATGGCTAGTCAGTTACAGCGCCCAAGTACCCATCTCTGCAACCACATCTTGGATCTAGAAAGTCTTCAGTTAGACAGGGAGGATGCGATCAACCACTATGCAACGCAAGCAGAACAATGCCGACTCACATTCAATCAAGGGCTTAAGGAAAAGGGTATGAAGAAATACAGGTTAGTATTAAGATACGACAATAGATTCGACACTAGGAAAGATAATAATTTTCAACCCAGATGGGAAGGTCCATTCATCGTCAAAAAGCGATACACCAATGGTAGCTACAAATTGATGGAAGCAGATGGTCGAATTCACAAGACTAGAGTCAATGGATGGAGGCTCAAAAGGTACTTCTTAAGGTTTGATCTGGAGTTCATGGTAGATATTCTAGAGGATGGAGAGACCTCCAACTCCTCTGCTAGAGAATCAGAAGCAGAGCTAGAGGCAGGAATGCCTCTAGCCAGAAGGGGAGGGCTTATGATGGCCGGCGTTTGAAAATCCATGGCTGTGGGAACCAACCCCAAAAGGGGAGCATAAAATAAATTTAAAAAATGTTTTTTTTTTCGCTTTTTCCACCCCACCTCCCTTCCCTTGCTCGTGCCCATGCAGTGCCCCCCCCCCCCCCCCCCCCCCCTCTCGTTCTTTGTCTGCAAAGCGGCCAACCCTCTCTCTCCCTCTCATTCGTCAACCAAGGGGGCCGCCATGAGTAGCTCTCTCTCTCTCTCTCTCTCTCTCTCTCTCTCTCTCTCTCTCTCTCTCTCTCTCTCTCTCTCTCTCTCTCTCTCTCTCTCGTTCGTGTCGATAACATCTAGCAGATAAGTTCTCCCTCTCTCTTGTTCCCCACCCATGCCCACACCCACCCACACACACACACACCCACACTCACACACACACACACTCCATCACCCGCTCTCTCAGCCTCTCTCTCTCTCCCTTGTTCAATCTCTCTCTCTCTCTCTCTCTCTCTCTCTCTCTCTCTCTCTCTCTCTCTCTCTCTCTCATTCTCTCTCTCTCTTCTTGTTGGCAGCGGGTTAAAAATATATATATATCTCTCTCCTTACCTACACATACACACACCCACAAACCCTCACACTCACCCACACATGCACACACATAC
Organism: Adiantum capillus-veneris; assembly: GCF_014529385.1. Taxonomy (NCBI): domain Eukaryota; kingdom Viridiplantae; phylum Streptophyta; class Polypodiopsida; order Polypodiales; family Pteridaceae; genus Adiantum; species Adiantum capillus-veneris. Next base: position 1,499,972 of record NC_140952.1, read on the forward strand.
TCCCTCACCCGCTCTCTCTCACACCATCCCACTCTTTCTCTCTCCCTCATTGGGCCCCCCACTTTTTCTCTCTCGTTGTCGTGCACCTCCTTGCTTTGTCTCTCTTGATTAAATCCCTAACTTAATTAGATTATCCTAAACTAATGTAGTTTGCACCTATAAAAGAACACTGAGAGGTCACTATCAAGGGCAGCACTTGGGAGTCAGCACTTGAAAAGGAAACCATGCACACACACTGACTCCAAGGATCGCCACACACAAGAGTAGGATCTCCATGCATATGGAATTTTTTTCTAGAGAACGCACTATAGGTTCTCTCTCTCTCTCTCTCTCTCTCTCTCTCTCTCTCTCTCTCTCTCTCTCACTCACCAAGGTCTCCATCTCGCTGAAAATAATTTTTCTATGAATACCACTTTGAATCAAGTTTGCCCTCACATCCCAAGGGGTTTTCATTATCTACGTCCGTCTCTCTCTCTCTCTCTCTCTCTCTCTCTCTCTCTCTCTCTCTCTCTCTCTCTCTCTCTCTCTCTCTCTCTCTCTCTCCGATTTAGGTGATCTATAGCCTCAATCGAAGAGCACGAAGCCCTCTACGCATTGATGTAAAGACAGAATTTTTCTGTGTAATGAAAGGCTTTGCTGTAACAGCATCTCAGAACTGAAAAAACTGTCAAAACTTTGCGTTTTTGTTGCCGACTTGAAGGCAATGTCTGACAAAACTCGCAAGGGTGGAAAAGCCACACTCGCCATGGAGAATGATGCAAAATCTCCAAGGAATTTGGATGCTAATCCAACCACATCGTCTACAACAACGGAAGCAATGATCATGGCTTACTTGATCTCGTTACAAGAAACCGTCAACAAGCAAGGTGAAGAGTTGCGCGCACTTGCAATGGAGAATGGTACTTTAAGAGTTCTCGTTGTGGAGAATGAGCACCTCAAGAAGGTTCTTGAAATGCAAACAACGCGCTTGATGCATCTTGAGAATGAAGTTCAAGAATGTAAACGCTCTCTTGTGGACATGAATGTAGTGAAAGAGCGCTTGAGCAAAGTTGAGAGTGATCATGTATTGAAAGAGGAAACGATAGATACAATACGACATGATGTATGTGAGATGAGAAATGCATCCAAATCATGGGCTGATATATGTAAGGATAATGTGGTTTCTACATCTCCTATCATGCAAGCCGTTGTCCAAGCAAAGAATGTAGAGAATGTGGACACTCAAGAATTGCAAGAACGACAAAAACGCTCAAAGAACATCGTCATTCGTGGAATCAAGGAGGAAAGCATGGAAACACCCCAATCTCTTGCGGTTGCTATTGAAGAGTTTTTTGCTACACACTTTGGCATGTCAGGAATCATGGCTTATGGTGCACATCGAGTTGGAAAACAAGGAGTCCCTCGCTCGGGAGAAAGACCTATTGTATGTACCATGGATGATGAGGTAAAGAGAAAGATCATCCTTGACAATGGTTGGATCTACCTAAAAGGAACGGGTTGTAATGTATATGAGGATCACACTCTTATGCAACAAAATTTACGTCACAAAGCATACGAGGAAAGAAGCAAGAAGGTTAAGGTATCATCTCAAGAAGAAAAGTCACTTGAGGAGGATGCAAGTCCACCCAACAAATAGGGACACATGATCTATGAGACCAACTCACGCTTGCGAATAAGCTTTTGGAATTGTAACGGGTATCCATGGAATGCGGGAATTGGCATTGATGAGCTTACCAATGACTCCGATGTGATACTTCTTGTCGAAACATGGGAGCATGATGCGCAACGAATTCTTGGATTTGACAAATACGATGTACATTCTTTGATGTGGGCCAAAAATGCAAAGCAACGAAGAGGCCAAGGAGGCGTAGCATGTATGACCAAAAAGGGTTTGAAAGATGTTTCCATTGTCAAAGAAGATAAGTATAAACGCTACTTATGGCTGAAAATCAGCCCACCAAATGGTCAAGTCATGTTTGTGGCCGGCTGCTACATTCCTCACTATGACTCCAACTTTTATGCTCGCCTGAATATGGATAGAGATCAGCCCTTTGTTGAACTAGAGGAAGACATTGCTCATTACAAGGATCAAGGTGAAGTCATTGTTTTTGGAGACATTAATGCTCGCACGAATATGTTACAACACGACACACAACAAGTCGACATGCCGCATGTATCAAGAAGAGTGGATGACTCATACATGTATAATCGAAGTTCTAATGATGCAAAAGAAGTGGATCACTATGGAAAGTCACTTCTACATATGTGCAATAGTACCGGAATGCTCATTGCAAATGGTGTATCTCTATGGCAAGGCACCAATGACTTTACATGTAGAAAGCACAATGGTGCTAGCGTGATTGACTATATGTTGTTCTCAGAAGCCACTCTAGAATGCATACAAAGCTTTACACTTGGTGAATGGAATCCGGAATCGGATCATAGGATGTTATGTATTGACCTCAAGTGTGGTAAACGGCCCGAGCATGTAGCCTCCAATCATGATGTGAATCATTTGTACCTACGTCTAGACTTCAAACGAGCACTTATATATGCTGATATGGTGGACCAAATGTTAAGCATGATAGAGCATCAAGGGAGCCCAACATTAGAATGCAAGTGGAAAGTTTTCAAAGAAGTAATTTTCTCTTGTGCGAAGGAATGCTTTTCGGTGAAACACATGTCTTGCAAAAGGTCTAAGAAGGGTAGCACCAAGAAGAAATGGTTTGACATAGAATGTAGTCAAGCCCGAAAACACTTGCTAAGATTGGATGCAATCAAAGACAAGGAAGTTTACTTGGAATGTTCACACACATACAAAGCACTTGTTCAAAAGAAGAGGAGAAGGTGGGAAGTCGAAAAACAACTTCTTTTAGCACAAGAGAAAGCACATGCATGTGGCAAGTTTTGGCAAAATCTAAAAGGCAAGCGCGTTGAGAGCTTTGGTGACTTGACTCTTGAGGATATGTATATGCATTGTAAGAACCTCTATGAGCAACCCAATGTTGATAAGATGGAGGGTTGTAGCTCCCTTCCATTTATGTCTCCCTTCTTTACCATTGAAGATGTATGCCGCGCGCTTGAGAAACTTGCTACTCGCAAGGCAGGTGACCTTCAAGGTGTCAAGGCTGAAATGATTAAATGGACAAGCACGAAAACACGATATTGGATATGCGATATGTTTAACCTTGCACTTCAGTATGGCATGCCTCATGATTGGAGTGCAAATTGGATCAAACCTTTGCACAAAGGAGGAGATGTAAACAATGTGAATAACTATCGCACTATAATGGTTGGTTCTTTGATGGCAAAGTTATTTGGATGTATCATGGAGATGAAGATAAGTGAATGGGCTGAAAAGAATGGCATACGTGCGCTTGGCCAAGCAGGTTTTCGAAAGCATCATAGCACTATTGATCACCTTGTCACTCTTCGAGCTCTTATGGAAGCGTCTCGATTGAAAGGAAAAAAGTTGTATTGTTGCTTTGTGGATTTCAAGAAAGCTTTTGACATGGTACCGCGAGGAAATCTTTGGAGACGTATGCAAAGCCTTCAAGTGCCGAGAGAATTTATGCATGCAGTCTTTCGCATCTACCAAAAAGTGATATGTCGATTACGTATGGGAGATGGAATTTCAGAATTTTTTGCAAGCACTATTGGTGTCAAACAAGGATGCCCACTTTCCCCAACCCTCTTTGGGCTACTCATTGATGAATTGGAATACATGGTTCTTGATTTTATGCAGCAAGAAGGCATAGAAGAGGTTAAGATTGGAAATGCGGTGATCATGCTTTTGCTTTATGCCGATGATGTAGTGCTCTTGGCACATACCTTAGAAGATGCACAAAAGCTTATGAGTGTCTTGGAACGCTTTTGCCTACATAGCGGGCTGATCGTGAATGGATCCGAAACCAAGGTTATGCTTGTAAAGACCCTCAATGACGAAAATCCATGCATTGTATACAACAATGAGAAACTTGAAGTGGTAGATCACTTCAAGTACCTTGGCCTTGAGGTTCCATCCAATCATAAATGGAAGGATTGTGCAATGCGTCGCTTGGAAGCCGGAAAGAGGCCTTATTATGCATTTGAGAACATGTGCAATGCAGGAGAGATCAAGTGTTGGGCTCTCAAAAAGTACCTCTTTGACACATTGGTGACACCGGTGCTTCTTTATGGAGTGGAGGTGTGGGGTGGAAGCATCGGGAAGTCTACTTGGAAAGAGTTTGAGAATGTCCAAAAGCGTTTTCTCACCAACTTTCTCCAAGTCAAGACACAAACACCCTACATGCTCTTACTTCTTGAGTCCGGATCGCTTCCCATTGAGGTCTTGGGCATGGAAAGGGTTGTGGAGTACATGCGTAAGACACAACGTAGCCCTTTGCATCGACTTCCTAGAATCGCATATGAAGCAAGTCAAAAGGTTCAAAAGACATGCAAGAGCAAAATACTAAGTTCGGGGTGGATGCTTGATATCAAGAAATGGTTTGGAAGATGGGATGCATGTCACTTGGTCAAGGATGCGTCGATCGACTCCCAAGTTAATGAGGCCTTCTTACAACGCCAATGTATCATGGCTTGGGAGAAATCCGGAGGTTCTCGCTTCAGCCATTACACCACACACGTTGCCCCAAACTATAAATCTCTCTTCTTCTCAGAACGAGGTAACCGAACCCATTCCTACATCCTTGAGCCCATCCCGTTGAGTGTGATCCGCACCATTGCCTCCATTCGTCTTAGCTCCCATTCTCTACGCTGCGAGACAGGACGTTGGGGCACTGGCGAGGAGTGTCATCGACTTTGCACCTTATGCCCTCGTCAAGTGCGAGAGAGTGAGTACCACACACTACTTGAGTGCTCAGCTTTTGACCACATTAGGTCCTCTTTTCCCCATATATTCAGCCATGAGCTCTCCCTACATACCTTTCTGTCCCAACCACGATGTGGACTCTCTATTGCGACGCTCATTTCAGCCATTTTTGAGCATCGAGAGTCACTTATGAACTCCACTCACACCACGTGACATGTTCATTTGGTCCCATAGGTCATATTTGACCTCCCAGGACGATAATAGAACTATCTATCTATCTATCTATCTTTCAGCCGTTTTTTGACCTAGTAGACAGCAGTTCACTCTTTTGACCATAACTTGCTCATCGGAACTCCGATTTAGGTGATCTATAGCCTCAATCAAAGAGCACGAAGTCCTCTACGCATTGATGTAAAGACAGAAATTTTCAGAGTTATGGAAGGCAAATTTTCTACCCTGAACCAAGAAAAAATGGTTTGACATGGAATGTAGTCAAGCCCGAAAACACTTGCTAAGATTGGATGCAATCAAAGACAAGGAAGTTTACTTGGAATGTTCACACACATACAAATCACTTGTTCAAAAGAAGAGGAGAAGGTGGGAAGTCGAAAAACAACTTCTTTTAGCACAAGAGAAAGCACATGCATGTGGCAAGTTTTGGCAAAATCTAAAAGGCAAGCGCGTTGAGAGCTTTGGTGACTTGACTCTTGAGGATATGTAGCCCTTTGCATCGACTTCCTAGAATCGCATATGAAGCAAGTCAAAAGGTTCAAAAGACATGCAAGAGCAAAATACTAAGTTCGGGGTGGATGCTTGATATCAAGAAATGGTTTGGAAGATGGGATGCATGTCACTTGGTCAAGGATGCGTCGATCGACTCCCAAGTTAATGAGGCCTTCTTACAACGCCAATGTATCATGGCTTGGGAGAAATCCGGAGGTTCTCGCTTCAGCCATTACACCACACACGTTGCCCTAAACTATAAATCTCTCTTCTTCTCAGAACGAGGTAACCGAACCCATTCCTACATCCTTGAGCCCATCCCGTTGAGTGTGATCCGCACCATTGCCTCCATTCGTCTTAGCTCCCATTCTCTACGCTGCGAGACAGGACGTTGGGGCACTGGCGAGGAGTGTCATCGACTTTGCACCTTATGCCCTCGTCAAGTGCGAGAGAGTGAGTACCACACACTACTTGAGTGCTCAGCTTTTGACCACATTAGGTCCTCTTTTCCCCATATATTCAGCCATGAGCTCTCCCTACATACCTTTCTCTCCCAACCACGATGTGGACTCTCTATTGCGACGCTCATTTCAGCCATTTTTGAGCATCGAGAGTCACTTATGAACTCCACTCACACCACGTGACATGTTCATTTGGTCCCATAGGTCATATTTGACCTCCCAGGACGATAATAGAACTATCTATCTATCTATCTCTCTCTCTCTCTCTCTCTCTCTCTCTCTCTCTCTCTCTCTCTCTCTCTCTCTCTCTCTCTCTCTCTCTCTCTCTCTCTCTCTCTCTCTCTGCGGTGTGTTGTATTAGTGTTATTTGAATTACTGTTGTCCGCGTCGTAGCCGCTCAAAGCTAGGTGGTGCCCCATGTTTACTCCCCATGAAGAGTTTGGCGTGCACGGTCCTAGCTTAGAGGCCACTAGGTTCGTTCTTTGCTTGTGCTTGTCATTATGTATGTACGTAATGATTATGTATAGTTGGCTACAATTTCTCTATTCTTTTCAATATCTCATTGTTTGCATGTCCCTCGATCAATGAGTGTTTGAGGCCTTGAGATTGAGAGTTCCACCATCTCCAAAGATCTTCTTCTTTTCTGTTATGGTGCTAGCTTAAGGAGCAATTAATATCTTTGGTGTGAGAAGAACAAGGCAATTAAGAAAACAAGTTTATTGATTACAAGTCTGTTCTATGAGAGAATCTATTAGGGCATTACTTTTGGAGAAGCGATTGGTGCCATAAATTTAAATCTCGATCTATGTCAAATCCTTCCTCTCTCTCTCTCTCTCTCTCTCTCTCTCTCTCTCTCTCTCTCTCTCTCTCTCTCTCTCTCTCTCTCTCTCACAGTGCAGCCGTTTTTTGACCTAGTAGACAGCAGTCCACTCTTTTGATCATAACTTCTTCATCCGAACTCCGATTTGGGTGATCTATAGCCTCAATCAAAGAGCACGAAGTCCTCTACGCATTGATGTAAAGACAGAAATTTTCAGAGTTATGGAAGGCATTTCTGTAGCAGCATTTCCGAAGTGAACAGGTGCAACAAAATTGATTCTCATCTCCTATTTTACATACAATGTGTTCCGGCACTCGCAAGGGTTCTTCTTCTTCAACAAGGTCCACAACCATTGTGGAAAATGATCCAAAATCTCCTAAGTGGAGATAGCAACACAACCACCCAACCAACCACATCGGAAACCATGATCATGGCGTACTTGGTATCATTGCAAGAGACCGTAAACAAACAAGGCGAAGACTTACGAGCACTTGCAATGGAGAATGGCACACTAAGGGTACTTGTGGTTGAGAATGAGAATCTCAAGAGGACACTTGAGATGCAAACAACACGTTTGATGCAACTTGAAGAGGAAGTCAAGGAATGTAAACGCTCTCTTGTGGACTTGAATGCTTTGAAGGAGCGGATGAGCAAAGTAGAGCATGACCATGTATTGAAAGAGGAGAAATTTGACATTATGAGCCAGGATGTATGCGACATGAAAAATGTATGCACAAACAAGTATTGGGCTGATGTATGTGGTAGCAATGTGGTTTCTAATTCCTCACTCATGCAAGCTATGGTTCAAACAAAGAATGTTGAGAATGTGGATGTGGAGGAGTTGAAGGAACGGGAGCGACGTTCCAAGAACATTGTTATTCGTGGAATTCCCGAAGAGAAGTTAGAGACACCTCCTTCTCTTGCCATTGTTATTGAAGATTTCTTCAAAACCCACTTTGGCATGTCCGGAGTTATGGTCTATGGAGCACATAGAGTGGGGAAGCAAGGAGCTCCTCGCTCGGGAGAACGGCCAATTATATGCACCATGCCAGATGAGACCAAGCGAAAGATTATCCTTGATAATAGTTGGATCTATTTGAGGGATACAAAATGTTTTGTATGTGAAGATCGCACTATTAAGCAACAAAATATGCGTCGCAAGGCATATGAGGAAAAGAATAATAAAAACAAGGAGATCTCTCATGAAGAAAATGTGCCCAAGGAGAAGGCAAGTCTCTCAAGCAAATAGGGATGCGTGACCTATGAGACCGAGTTACAATTGAAAATATGCTTTTGGAATTGTAATGGATACCCATGGAATGCGGGGGTTGGCATTGATGAACTAACAAGCAAAGCAGATATTGTACTTCTTGTTGAAACTTGGGAGCATGATACACAAAAGATTAACGGCTTGGAGGATTACAATGTCCATTCATTGATGTGGTCAAAGAATCTCAAGCAACGAAGAGGACAAGGAGGGTTAGCATGTATGGTTAAGAAAGGATTGGAAGATTTTGTATCAATTGTGAAAGATGACAAGTACAAACGTTATGTATGGCTGAAAATTATGACTCCAAAAAGAGCACCCATTTTTGTAGCCGGTTGCTACATTCCTCATCATGATTCTCCCTTTTATGCTTGCATGGATAGAGATCAACCATTTTCTGATTTGGAAGAGGACATTGCTTATTTCAAAGGTGAAGGTGATGTTATTGTATTTGGGGATATGAATGCTCGCACAAAAACATTGCAACATGATACTCAACAATTTGATATGCCATACATTTCAAGGGAGTTGGAGGAAGTTCACTTGTATGATCGTACTTCAATGGATGAGAAAGAGCCGGATCACTATGGAAAGCTACTTTTACACATGTGTAATAGCACGGGTATGCTCATTGCCAATGGTGTATCTTTGTGGAGTGGAACCAATGGATTTACATATAGAAGACATGATGGGGATAGTGTGATTGACTATATGCTACTCTCTGAAGCCATCATGTATCGCATAAAGAGTTTTATGTTTGGTCAATGGACCCCGGAATCCGACCATCGCACCTTATGTATTGACCTTTCATGTGGAGAAGAAACTAAGCATGATAATTTCAGCCAAAGGAAAGAGAAGTTATCACTATGTATGGATTTCAAACGGGCACCAATGTACATTGAAATGGTTGAGCAAAAATTATGGATGACAAAGCTTCAATGTGATGCCCCATTGGAAACTAAATGGGAAGCTTTCAAGAAAGCTATTTGTTCTTGTGCAGAAGAATGCTTTGCCATAAAGCATCTCCATGGTATCAACAAAGATAGATCACGCAAAAGGTGGTTTGATAAAGAATGTCAAGATGCTCGAAAGTCCTTGATAAAGCTTGATGCAACTATGGACAAAGACAACTATCAAAGTCATTTGCATACATACAAGGCATTGATTCAAAAGAAGAGAAGAAGATGGGAAGTAAAGCAACAAGAATTTCAAGTCCAAGAAAAGGCACATGCATGTGGAAGATTTTGGAGAAACTTGAGAGGCAAGCGGGTTGAGAATTTTGGTAACTTGAGTCTAGTGGATATGTACACACATTGTAGGCAATTATATGAGCAAGAAAATACTGAAAAAATGCCATTTTATGGTTCACTCCCATGTATGCCGTCTTTTTTTACTATTGAGGATGTATGCGGTGGGCTTGAAAAGTTGGCCACTCGCAAAGCGGGAGATCTTCAAGGTATCAAGCCGGAGATGATCAAATGGACGGGAGATTTTACCCATGAGTGGATGTGTGATATGTTCAACCTTGCACTTCAACATGGTATGCCTTATGATTGGAGTACTAATTGGGTTAAGCCTTTGCATAAAGGAGGGGATGTAAAGAATGTAAGCAACTACCGGACTATAATGATTGGGTCTCTTATGGCAAAGTTGTTTGGGTGCATAATGGAGATGAAATTGAGTGATTGGGCTGAAGAGAATGACAAGCGTGCAAAGGGACAAGCGGGTTTTCGTCGATGCCATAGCACCATTGATCATCTTGTCACTCTTCGTGTTCTCATGGAGGAAAGTCGGTTGAAAGGCAAGCGATTGTATTGTTGTTTTGTGGACTTTAAGAAAGCCTTTGATATGATTCCACGTAACAATTTGTGGAGAAGGATGGAAGAACTCCAAGTTCCAAGTGAGTTTATGCTTGCGGTTTCTCGAATCTATGAGAAGGTGATTTGTCAATTGCGCATGGGAAGAGAAATTTCAGAAATTTTTGTAAGCACTATTGGGGTTAAACAAGGATGTCCATTGTCACCAACTCTCTTTGGTCTATGCATCGATCAATTGGAACAAATGGTACTTGACTTTATGCAAGAAGAAGGCATTGAAGAGGTCACTATTTGCAATGCGGTAATCATGCTTTTGTTGTATGCGGATGATGTAGTGCTTCTAGCACACACTTTAGAAGATGCACAAAAGCTTATGGTTGTCCTTGAGAACTTTTGCTTGCATAGTGGGCTGATTAAAAATGAATCCAAAACAAAGGTTATGCTTGTGAAAACCAACCATAAGGAGAAGCCATGCATTGTGTACAACAACGAGACACTTGAAGTTGTTGAGAGCTTTAAGTACCTTGGCCTTGAGGTTCCATCCAATCACAAGTGGCATGAATGTGCTATGCGTCGTTTGGAAGCGGGAAAGAGAGCATATTATGCATTTGAGAACATGTGTAATGCAGGAAACATCAAGTGTTGGGTTCTCAAGAAGTATCTTTTTGATGCATTGGTGACACCGGTTCTTCTTTATGGAGTTGAAGTGTGGGGCGGGAGCATCTCAAAGTCTACTTGGAAAGAGTTTGAGAATGTCCAAAAGCGTTTTCTTACAAACTTTCTCCAAGTTAAGACACAAACACCATATATGCTCCTACTTCTTGAGTCGGGATCTCTTCCAATTGAGGTTATGGGCATGGAAAGGGTTGTGGAGTACATGATAAAGATGCGTCAAAACCCCTCACATCGACTTCCTACAATTGCATGGGAAGCAAGCAAAAAAGTTCAAAAGACTCATAAAAGCAAGATCTTGAGCACGGGATGGATGCAAGACATAAAGAAGTGGTTTGGGAGATGGGATGCATTACACTTGCTACATGATGCTTCAATTGACTCTCAAGTGAATGAAGCTTTTCTACAACGCCAATGTATTACGGCTTGGGAGAAATCCGGTGGGTCACGCTTCATACATTACACCACCTATATTGCCCCCAACTACAAAACCATGTTCTTCGCTGAGAGAGGAAACCGTACTCACACTTACATCCTTGAGCCTATTCCCTTGTCCGCGATACGCACTATCGCAGCAATTCGACTTAGCTCCCATTTCCTTCGATGCGAGATAGGGCGTTGGGGCAATGGAGAAGAGTCAAATCGATTGTGCACATTATGCTCACTGCAAGTTCGAGAGTGTGAGTACCACACACTACTAGAGTGCTCAGCTTTTGATCACATCCGAACTTGCTTCTCTCACATTTTCAGCCATAACTTAGACCTACACACTTTCCTCTCCCAGACAAAGTGTGGGCTCTCCATTGCGACTCTCATCACTACAAGTTTGGAGCATCGAGAGTCACTCATCAGCCATACACATACTACATCACATGTAACTTTGGTCCCATAGGTCATATTTGACCTCCGAGGACGATAATAAAATCTATCTATCTCTATCTCTCTCTCTCTCTCTCTCTCTCTCTCTCTCTCTCTCTCTCTCTCAATTCATTTGTGTAAGTGAATGATCTTTGAATTGTAAATACAAATTCTATGCAATTGTTACACATGGATTAATCGCACCAGTTAATCTTGTTTACACTACAAATACAGTAATGTGACATTGTAAACATGGTAAATATATATGGACTACTAAGGATCCATAATATTTCTCTATGCTCAAACAAAAACTTACATCTTAACCTGTATTAGTGTCACATGTCCTCTCAAAGCCATTTCATGCACATGTTGTAATTCTTGTGGGGATTGTCTTGGAGTGGTTCTTCTTCAAAAAAGACATGCTATTTCATATAAGAGTTGTCATTTGCACCTTGAAGAGGTTACCCTTGGCATATATGAAAAAGAGATTCTAGTTGTTTCACATGCCTTAGATACCTAGAAGCACTATCTTCGTGGACTCCTTTCATCGTTCGAACGGCCCATCAAAGTCTCAAGTACTTCATGAAAAAAACCAAGATCAATGATAAACAAATGAGGTGGAAAAAGAAACTATTAGTGCTTATAGTCCAAGGAAGCACAATCAAGTGGTTGATGCACTATCACAAATCACCAATGCTAGCACCTTGAGGAGTTGTTGGAGAAATATGTTTAGCATGGCAATGATTTAGATATGGCAGTGAAGATATGGGCTATCATATCTAGATGCATTAAGTAATTTTTTTGAAATGCAATCACATAAACTTGCACCATGATAGCCCGTGGCCTTATGCTAGGCCTCCACATGGTTCAGAGAATTCACAATGAGATTGTTAGTTAGGGGCTATTGGAGAAACATGTTGTGCTTGGTGGTGCTTTGGTTGATTTGTTTGCCAAATGTGGTGTCTTCACATAGAGCACAAATCATTCTTCATGGTGTGTCTCTTACAACCAACATGTTGGTTACCGTAGATGATATACCGTAGAGATGACATGTTGGTTGCAAGACATGACATACCATAGAGGATGCAATGTGGTGGTTGATGAAGGATATGATCAACATGGTTGTCGCAACAAGACATCTTTGGGCTATTTTAACCAAGCATCCAGTAAAGGCCTTTCTCCAAATACAAGCACCTATTCTTGTACCTTGAAATCTTGTGGCTGTATGCAAGACATTTACATTGGTGTTGAATTCACAATGAGATTGATAGTGAGTGGTGTTAACCCTCACGACTCACGGACACCCTATCACCTACGATGGACGTTGTATTATTTACTTGTAGAGTGAGGTAACGGGTTTGTCGGTCCAATAGGAAAAGGGTAAGAGTGATCGCCGATGAGAGGCGCACTCTAACTGGAACATTCAAGGGATTAGTTGGCTAAGCATGGGCGCCCAAGTGTGAATGGGGTGAGCTCATATAAAAGTCAACTAAACCTAAACTTCACTCATTCTCTCATTTGTGCAATTGAAGAATGCTCTTGCTCCATCTCCATCTTCTTCTTCTTCATCTCCTTGCGGCGGCACGACGGTGGCGAGGCGGTTGAGTGCGGCGTAGTGGCGTCTCCCTCTTCTTCGCGTCGAGGAATCCTCCACGACGGCAAGCGTAGAGCGGTGAGTGACACATCATCGTCATCTTTGAGCTTACTAGTTTAGGCTTGTTGTGTGCTTGGAGCCATTTGTGGCTCGCACACGGTGTATCGGCAAGTTCCTTACATTCATACGTGCGACATACGCGCACATTTTTGGCACCGTTGCCGGGGATTCCCGCACACTAAGCTTGAATGGCACTCTATGCTTCTTTTGTGGTGTAATTTCTATTGTAGGAAAGGTAAGCAACGAGGGTGTGTGTGTTGAGAAGAGGGATTTGGTGTTATACTGTGTGTGTTTTTTTGTTAATGGAGTTTTCAAAGGTACTGTGTTTATTCTCTGTGTATTAAGGCTGTTAGTTTTCTTTGTTAATGGAGTTTTCAAAGGTACTGTTTTTATTCTCTGTGTACTAAGGTTGTTAGTTTTCTGTGTACAGTAAATAGGAAGTAGATCTCTGAGAATTAATAGAGTGTGTTAGTGTGTAACATTAGGTGTATTAGTTAGAAGTAGGTAGATAGAGTGTGTGTGTGTGTGTGTGTGCTCTCGCACAAGCCGCGCGACCTTATCCTTAAAATAAAAATAAATAAAATTACAAATTTTAAAAAATTAATGGTAGGACCAGGATCGAAACTATCTCCCAAACCCAAGCCCAGACCCAAGCCCAAGCTCACACTCAGGCCTAGGCCTCAGTCGCCTTTTAAAATTACGAATTTTAGCTTCACACGTAGCTAAAAATCGATTTTTTGAGGACCAACGGAACTTCAGATGCTCGAAAATTGTGCTGTAAAGCACACAGCGACCCTCTAAGTGATACACTCGTTTCGAGCTATCACACACTTTAATCAAAAAACTCAAACATTAAAAAACATTAAAAACGTAAAAACACGAGTGAAAACGGACGCTTAAAAAAGATAAGTGGTTAACCTTCGAGGTTATTCGTCCGCCGCCGACGCTTGTAGGGTGCCAAACGCACATCCATCTGCGCTCTGGTTGTGTGCTAGAGACGGAGCAACTAGAGAGAATTTTGACTTACGCGAGTTCTCAATATCCACCTACTTTAGGTTCCGAGCCCTCGGCGGGGACCCAAGGTAGTACAAACCAAGACCCGAACATAGTGGCTAGTGACTCTTCCTCTGACTACGATGTCATGGAGGGTTTCCCGATGCCTAATCCCAATAGCTCAAGCCAAGACATGCATGCCATGGGTCCTCGGTCCGGGCCGAGTGTGCTTAGCCACCTGAAGGAAACCTTTAGTAGAGCAACTTGCTCCGAACATGGAGCTAATGATGTAAATGAGGGGGGTGGGGAAGTAAATTCTCCATTTGTGACCAACGTAGACCCTATACCGTTAGAGAATGTGCACGTGAATACTTCATTCACTGCACCTCCTGACTCTTCAGAGTTATTTCCCTCCGAGGTCACATTACCTGATGGTAGAAGCCTTGCCGAAGTGCAAGAGGTTGAGCGATATATCCTTGCAGCGAGGGAAAAGGAAATTGAGAGCTTACACAAGGCGGAGCAACAAAGAGAGTTAAAATCGAAAGGTCCTATGTCAATATCCTTGCTAAGAGAGCAATCGAGTGCTTCTAACTTAGCAACCGCTAAGGGCCAACCCCTAGAAAGCAACATTGCATCTAGCTCAAAGGACACCCCTAGCACCTCAATCCTAGATGGAGTGTTCCTAAATGAGAACTGGGAGTATGAACTACAAACAGAACCTCTGACTGACCTATACACAGGTCACACCTATCATGTGGGTTGGTTTGATGTCCTACAATCCACAATGGACGCTACTATTGTGGAGGATCAACACCAAAGAGTTTGTGAGGTCATCCATAGGGTCATTGAGTTAGAGAGACAAAACAAGGGGATCAACATTCCTTCAACGGGTCTCATGAGATTCTTAGATACAGGAAAGCCTAAACAACCGACCTTATCGCAAATGGAGACTCCCTCAGTAAGTCCGGTGGATCCTCCATATGTTGTTTCTCCAGGGGTCTCAGTGCAATCTAAGCCCACAAGTGATAGCTTCACGTTTCCAAGTCTAACTCATCTTTCCCTTGATGACACCACGGATACCATTCCTACCCCAATGATGGGCATGCCGAGAAACATGCCATGGACCTCATTTGTTAGTAAAGCACCACTACATAGTAGCTCAATGCCTGCAATAGTACCTACAAGTGTGTACCAATCGTATGCACCTATGGGTCATCGCACTCATGTAGTCTCTACCCCTTCCATTGTTTCCACAACCTATGCTCCGCAACCACAATACCCAAGTTCTTATTTCCATGGGACTATACCGGCTAGCATTAGCATGTCACATCCGACGTCTGCTATTCCTAGGGCCACACATATGAACTTTGGACCACCACATGGCACAACATCGTACCCAATGTGGAACCCAAGGGCTTTCTATGCGCCAAGCCCGATGCCAATACCTACTCCACATGTAGTCTCTGGAGCACCTCCACCCATGGTGCCTGCTCACTTAGGTGACTTGGCAACATTTGCTCAAGCTATTGGTCGATCTATTGCTGAGAATATGCGTAACACGCCTGATAGAGAGCCTAGAAGTAAGGCAGTAAAAATAGCCAAGCTTACATAAAAATTTAGTGGAGACGGGGATGTGAGAAAGCATATCGAAGTGTTTGAACAAATATGCGATTCTCTAGGAGAACACAATGACCTACACAAGAGCAATGCTTTAAGCCTAACCTTAAGTGGAAAGGCTGGGGATTGGTATAGAACCCTAAGGGTGGAAGAAAAAACGATTTACCCTACTCTTAGGAGACTGTTCTTAAAATAATACATACGAGAGGGAGTACTTTGGGGTGTAGCCTGTCAGCTCCAGAAAGCCCAACGAGAGGAAGGAGAGTCAGTGAGAGACTTTATTAGTCGCTTGAAGCATTTGAATTCTCGATGTAATCCAAATGAGCGCTTCAACAATAACCAATTTCTTGATAGATTCATTACGGGATTATGACATGAGGATATCTACAATGGCTTAGTCATTAGAGGTATCACCACTTGGAAAGCAGTCACCACCAATGCGATCCAATTGGAGGATAATTTAATGATTCAAGGAGAAAGAGTGTCTGTTGAGACTAAATCTATTATCTCACAAGCATCAGGGCATCAGCCTATGACCCTAAAGCCTATTGCTAAGGAGCCAAAGATATCTGAGATGACTTTAGCAGATCTCACCAAGGCTATTCAAGAGAGTCTTAGAGACAATCGTGCTCCACAAAACAATCATATGTATCCAAGAAGGGAGCAACAATGGTGCTCAATATGCTATGGACCGCATAATACCAGTGAATGCCCTACTTTTAGAGTAAAATTCAATGGGAATTGCAATGCATGTGGAAGGTATGGTCATCAAGCTAAGGATTTCATAGTATTTAAGCACGCGATGGCCAATAGACCAACCTTAGCATGGACAGACACACCTCGAGTGCTTGCATTGATGCCAGCCCCACCTCTTGAACAAACAGCACAACACATGGTCCCTAGGACCCAAAATGTCGTTCAAACAACACCATTACCACCTCCAGTGCTAAGACCGCAACCACCACACATCCGAGAATCACTTCTATGAATCAAGTGGGTTGTGAGTCATCTATTTCTTGTTTGGAAGGCTGTGAGGAAGATATAGATCCTAATATCGCTTATGGGATGGATGTGCTTGAAGAAAGTCCACAATACTACATGGAGGACTATTTGGGACAAGTCAAACCTGTATATCAAGTAGCTGCTCTTGTGGCAAGAGGCCAAAATATCAATTACACCGCTAAGAGACCACCTCTTCAATGCTATGAGTGTGGAGGTCCACATCATGTAGCCGAGTGTCCTATTAGGCTACAAACGAATGCCACACTAATGCAAACAAATCAAGCGAGCACGTCTACAATGCCAATACTCATGTGTAATCAATGTGGCATAGATCATTTGGTTGCCCAATGTCCAAATAATCCAAATGCACCGAGGATCACGCCATTAAACTTGATTGAAGTTACCGAGGAGCCATCACAAAGTACACATGTGGTACCAGTAAACGTACTCACACGATCAATGCTCCAAAAACAAAATTATATTCTTGAGGAAAGAGACACGGCATCAATTGCCCAATCTCAAAAAAACAAGAAAACATGAATAAAGATATTGCAAAAAGCAGCGAAGTCAGACCCCAGTTCAAAGACCAACATAGGGGCTGGTGACGACCCCGTATATATGAATGACGCTGAAGAGGATTCTAATTTAGGAGAAACCATGGAGACCAAAACGACCAGTAAGATAGAAACCAACAAGGAAGATCTTCATGAGCCACAATGGCAAGGATTCAAGAAGAAGATAGGAACTTATCCAAACCCTACAAAGGAGATTGAGCGAGTCAAGCAATTAAGGAGTTTGGTAGAAGATGCCCAAAGGGATCTAGAACCAGCACCTAGGCAGATCCAGATTATAGACACCGTGTTCCCTATGCAACAACAACCTCACCAAGACCATAGACCATTAGCCATACCTAGTGTCATCCAAGAATAAAGTGACTTAAAGTCATGGGAAAGTGGGCGTACTCACTTCTTGATAGAAAGAATGTTTACAGAGGGACTACTTGATCCTATCAAAGAAATGGAGATCCCATCTTCCCCATGTCAAGGGAATGAGGTCCAAAAGGTGCCGTTAAACATTGCCAAATTGATGGATTTCATGTCTTCAGAAGTTAGAACCACCATCATGTACAAACTATATAAAGACCCTGAGCTAGTCTCAGCTCTTCGAGCCTTCCTCAATGGAGAACTAAAGTTTGGGCTACCACAATTTGCACAGATGGATGGATCTGGAGAGATGCCAATAGAGGAGGAATACATAGATCCACAACCCAACCTAGATGAGAGCCTTGTTATAGAAATACCTATTAACAAGTTGGGACAATACTTTGAGGGTGATGAATCCAATGCGACCATACCAATCACTACTAAGGGATTAACTGTGAAGGGAATCCTTGATGGTGGCGCTGGGGTTAGCATTGTGACTAAAAATTATTGGGAAACTATGGGAAGACCTCAGTATGGCATCGGAGATGATCTTAGGACATCCTTTCATGAGGGAAGCAAAAATGGTGCATGAATGGCCTAAAAACCATGTCTACCTGTAGTTCCAAGATTTTGTCAATCGAGTGGATCTTGTGACTGGTCGAGCACATCCCCTAGGAAACAGGTTTATAATTGATCATAGATCTGAGACAACATTTCACTCGCCCCCATTGCAGTATTGTTACACATGTAAGGCGGACACTGATGTTGGGGAAGATTCTCATTATATGGATGTACTACCTGGGATGACTGAGTCGGACAATGTGGATTGGGTCCACCTAGCAGCAAAACCATAGACACTTGGGGAAAAAGGGGGACAACCTGGGTAACACCTGAGGGGGATGAAATGCCCGTCCTTCCACTATTTGCACCTTGACATCTTCTATCTTCATCCCTACATTCAAAAATTGTGTCAAATTCCAAGATGAGAGTATTTATAAAAAGGACAATATGCTACAAGCAATGCATATAGCTTCTAACAAGACTCATCCTCATATAACAAAGAAAACATACAAATGGGTCCCTAAGGCTTCTTTAGCGACCATGGCTAGTACTAAAAAACAGAAGCCTTGTAAGAAATGTCCCAGTCGTTCCAATAAATGTAAGGAAACGTGGCGGTGGATCCCTAAACGATTATTGGAAGCCCAAGGCTACTATCAAGGAAATGATCAAATCTGGGTGCCAAAACATAGATTGTGTTCTTACCTATCACCTGACCCATGTGAGCCCACTCCCGTCGCTCCAAAATGAATCAACAATTGCGGAAAAAAAAAATCATAGAATGCTACACACCCATCCCAGAGCTAGTTTGGGTACCGAAGAAAGAACGATTTGTTCCATCTAGCTCAGGAAGAGGGGAGTCCCATGAAGCTTCTAGATCCTCATGTAATGCATCCGTAGAGGTAAAAGCTTCTCCACATCCTCCACCTATGATAGTGGACCTCCATAAAGCTACAAAGGAATCCATACCTCTCAGTGTTCAAGAATCACATGATGAACCACTTCAAGTTCGATCCTGGGAGAGTACCTTACCACCCTTGCAACTGGACGAGGCACCTAAGGTAATAGAAAACTACTGGCAAAAATCCTCACCTATGACCAACTGGAACAATTGGTTTCAAAGGGTAACGAGCACATTTCAAACGGTATGATCTACCCAAGGAAGGGGGGAGTGTTTGTTGACAATCATCATTCACTTGCTTCCCTCTCAACCTTCCTCCCTGACCTCTCAATCACCAATCTTAGGGGGGAGTGTTTGCTGGCAGTCATGATTCACTTGCTTCCCTCTCAACCTTCCTCCCTGACCTCTCAATCACCAATCTTAGGGAATTTATATATAAAGCCTTACACTCATAAAAAACAAAAATAATAAAGACCAAGAGCAATTAGCAAATGAGTATGCACAATAAAAGTCAAAACATTGACCAGATGTACACATGTCACATCCGATACAGTGAAACAGAAACCTATGTCATCAAACACCTTTGATTCTCATCACTCGAGTGATGGAGGGTAGGTAAGATTAGTACGATATGAGTGTTTCTATTTTAAAGTTGAGTGATTAGCAAAGTTACTTTTCCCACTGATGTGCCTCCTAGAGGTATTCTTTGTGTTTCCTAGTGTGTACAGGAACGTGTTGCTGTGGTTAGGATTTGGACCTTCATGGAATCTTTATTCAACTCACTCTTCAAATCAAGCGCGACCATCAACACAAACAGGTGTTTCTTGTCCATTAGCATGGCTCCTTATCTTTTTGCATCTATGTTTGTCTGCTTTAATTGTGATTGGTAGCATAATATTCAACGCATTTTCTTAGTACCAAACATTAAATTCAATATAATTTTTTGTCATAATCACTTGTCTAGGTTTAAACATCAAGCAAGTCCGACTAAGCTAGTTTGACCAAGTTAGGTGTTAGAGATCTTCTCTTAATACCATGGGGAATGCCTTCCTAATAATCAATGGTTACTTACGTTCTTAATCCGATTTAGGTAGCATTGTGTGAAATGTACTAGGGCTTTCTAGTGGGCTTGACCCTATTGACCTTTAGTTTAAGCATTATAAAGGGAGTTTACTAGTGTGATGAGCCTGGGGAGATGTAACAGTGTTATATGACCCCCCAAAGTTACAAAAAAAATGCTGAAAATGAACAAACAAAAAATCAAAGTGCCACAATGTAAAATCTTAAGCTGGAAGAGAAATCTCAGCTTGATTGGGTACTTCACTCACATGTATCGCTTATGGTACTAGAGCCCTAGAGGTTCCCAGTGTGGGCACTTTTCCTTGAAAAGCAAAAACGCAAGGCATACAAAATAAGCACACACATCAAAATTGAATCACTTTGAAAAGACTTTGGGGGGTCAAAGAAAAGGTAATTAGTCAGGCGATGATTTCATGAGAAATTCCTTTTATCGTAGCTTAACTACAAGGTCTTCTAGGTATAGCCTCTAGTCAGCCCTCGAACATGAAATACCTGGCTCTCGCGATTAAACAACTTAATTGACCAGAGAAAATTAAGAAGCTTACCCATGGTATTAATAGTCGATCTCTAGTGCCTTTCGACCGTTAAATTAGCGCCCCCAAAATTGTTTAATTTTTTACCTTTACATCTGTTTATGCATTTGATTATATTGAAATTTAATCTTTATTGTTGCTAACAAATGGTTTAAAATTCTGTTACCAATCAATTTGTCTACCTAAAATTGCATATGCTTTTTAATTCTATATGAGAATGCAATTACTGTGCCAATGTTGTTTGATTTTGCAGTGACTAAAGAAGGCTACATTAGGAAAATTTTAAACTCATTTTTGGGCCTTTTAAGAGTGCCACATCATCAAAGTTGTACAAAAGAAAGCAACCCGGTAGACCCCTCTAAATATTTCTTAGAACCCCATGATATGACCTATCATTGGAAAGTTCTTGAAAAATGGATTCTAAAGAGCCAAGGTCCAAAAAGTTTGGATGACTTCTATGAAAGTTATGCCATTTTTTTTCAATCAGCCAGGTTTTGTTATCGTTTCGGTAATCTAAAATCACCTTTTTCTAGATCTACATGAAGGCGATGTCCGATACATGCATGCTATATATCAATAGATAGCATTTGAAGAGTAGATTCTAAATATCCAACCTCTGACCAGTTTGGATCTTATTTGCAAAAAATTTACCGATCCCCACTTTTTGAAAGCTATGCCACATCAACAATTCTTACAAGACCCATTTTTGAGTCCAAACTTTTCCTAATGAGGACATTCATCTCAAATGCTCTTCCACCTCGACAAACGAGCTTCAACTCAATAGCTTCCGAGGACGGAATCTACATCAGGAATGGGGGCATGTTAACCATCACAGCTCACGGACACCCTATCACCTACGACGGACGTTGTATTATTTACTTGTAGAGTCAGGTACTGGGCTTGTCGGTCCAATAGCAAAAGGATAAGAGTGGTCGCCGATGAGAGGCGCACTCTAACTGGAACATTCAAGGGATTACTTGGCTAAGCATGGGCGCCCAAGTGTGAATGGGATGAGCTCATATAAAAGTCAACTAAACCTAAAATTCACTCATTCTCTCATTTGTGCAATTGAAGAGTGCTCTTGCTCCATCTCCATCTTCTTCTTCTTCATCTCCTTGTGTGTGTGTGTATGCGTGAGAGAGAGAGAGAAAGAGTGTGTGTGTGTGATCGAGCATTGCGGTGGCATGACGACGGCGAGGCAGTTGAGCGCGGCGTAGCGGCGTCTCCCTCTTCTTCGCGGCGAGGAATCCTCCACGACGGCAAGCGTAGAGCGGTGAGTGACACACCATCGTCATCTTTGAGCTTACTAGTTTAGGCTTGTTGTGTGCTTGGAGCCATTTGTGGCTCGCACACGGTGTATCGGCAAGTTCCTTGCATTGATACGTGCGATATATGCGCACAAGTGGCTATTTGAGAAACATGTTGTGCTTGATGATGCGTTGATCAATATGTATGCCAAATGTGGTGCTCTTATAATAGCAAAAAAATTTCTTGATGACCTTTCTATGTGAAATGTTGCCTCATTGAATGCATGAAGTGAAGGGTTCACCCAATATAGATGTTGCAAGGAAACTCTCGGTTGTTTTGACTAAATACAAAGTGAGGGTTTTCTTCTAGGTTCTTGTCAAGAATGCAAAAAATGTGGAGCTTGCACAACCAGTCTTTGCGTTTACACTTAAATTCAAGAAATATAATGCTAGAGTATCTGTGTAATATTCTTTGGAGTTTTATAGTTGGTAATAGGTGAGGATATTTGCCAGTAGTTTTCTATTACCCTAGGTGCCTCGTCAAGTTGCAACAGTGGTAAGGTACTCTCTCAGGATTGAACTTGAAGTGGTTCATTAGGTGATTCTTGAACACTGGGAGGTGTGGATTCTTTTGTAGCTTCATGGAGGTCCACTACTATAGATGGAGGCTGTGTAGAAGCTTTTACCTCTATGAATGTATTACATGAGGAGCTAGAATCTTTATGGGACTCCCCCCTTCCTGAGCTAGGTGGAACAAATCGTTCTTTCTTTGGTACCCAAACTAGCTCGGGAGCGGGTGTGTAGCATTCTGTGATTTTTTTCTTTCCACGATTATTGATTCGTTTTGGGGCTACGGGATTAGGCTCACTTGGGTCAGGTGATAGGTAAGAGCACAATCTACGTTTTGGCACCCAGATTTGATCATTTCCTTGATAGTAGCCTTGGGCTTCCAATAGTCGTTTAGGGATCCATCGCAACATTTTCTTACTTTTCTTGGAGCGAGTGGTACGTTTCTCACAAGGCTTTTGTTTTTTAGCACTAGCTATGGTCACTAAAGAAGCTTTAGGGACCCACTTGTATGTTTTCTTTGTTACATTAGGATGAGTCTTGTCGGAAGCGATATGCATTGCTTGTAGCATATTTAAGGGTATAGGCATTTCATCCCCCTCAGGTGTTACCCAGGTCGTCCCCCTATTTCCCCAAGTGTCTATGGTTGCTGCTAGGTGGACCCAATCCACATTGTCCGACTCAGTCATCCCAGGTAGGATATCCATATAAGGAGAATCTTGGCCAATGTCTGTATCCTTCTTACAAGTGTAACAATATTGTAGTGGGGCCGAGTGAACTGTGGTGTCAGAGCAATGATCAATAATGGTTTTACTCCCTAAGGGGTGTACCTTACCAGTCACCAAATCCACTCTAAGGACAGAGTCTTGGAATTGCAAATAGACATGATTTTTAGACCAATCATGAACCATTTGTGCTTCCCTCATGAATGGTCATCCTAAAATCATTTCATATGACATAAGGTGTTTAGAGAAATCCATTACAATGAACGTATGTCGTACCTTGTGTCCTAGAACTTTGATCTTAAGATCCTTGAGCATCCCCATAGGTTTGGCTATGGTACCATTTGCCATCTTTACCACAATGTTAGTAACACGGAGGCGGGGTTTTCCCATGGATTCCCAACAATCTTTTGTAACGATGCTAACTCCTGCACCACCATCAAGAATTCCCTTTATAGTTAATCCCTTGGTAGTGATGGGTAGGGTCGCATTAGACTCGTCGCCTTCAAAATACTGCCCTAATTCGTTAATGGGTACCTCGATCACAGACTCGTGTCCATCTAAGTCAAGTGATTGCACATGATTTTCCTCATCAATCATAATCGAGTCTATTTGGTCGAGTCTAATTGGCCTATTTGGTTGCGCAAACTGCGGTAATCCCGTTCGTAGCTCTCCGTTAAGGAATGCTCGAAGTGCAAGGAATAACTCAGGATCTCCATACAGCTTTGCTATGATCGTGGTTCGGACCTCAGAAGACATGAAGTCCACTAGTTTGGCAACATTCATTGGCGTTTTGCAGGGTGTAGGTCCTTGACTAGGAACTGGTGAGGATGGAATCTCATATTCCTCAATGGGATCAGGTATTCCTTCGTTAAACATCCTTTCCAACAGGAAAGGTGTATGCTCACTTTCTGATGTCCTGTCCTCACTCCCTTCTTGGATGATACTAGATATGGCTAACGGTCTATGGTTCATGTGGGGTGGATGAACTTGCGTGGGAAACACTGTGTCATGAATTTTGACCTGCATGGGTTCTGGTTCTAGTTTCCTTTGAGTCTCCTCCACTAAACCTCTTAGATGTTTCACCTGCTCAATCTCGTCTACTGGGTTTGGGTACGTCCCAATCTTCTTTTTACGATTCTTTCCTTTTTGCCCCTGCGGTTTATCTTGGGGGTCTTGGATTGGATTTGGAAACACCTGTGGCGTTTTCAGAGGCTCTTTATGGTTTTCTCTTATTCGGTTTTCATTTGGTTCCATGTTACGGTTTTCTTTGTCGGTCTTTCCCTTTGTGGTATTGGTTCTAGTCTCCATTGTCTCGACTGAATCTGAATCATCCTCGAGGTCATTCATATACACGGGGTCATCTCCTGTTCCTATGTTTGTTTTGGAACTTGGCTTTGAATTTTCCGTATTCTGCGACTTCTTCCTTCGTGTCTTCTTTTTCTTTGCTTGGATAACTGACGCGGTATCTCTCTCTTCGAGGATATGGCCTGGCCCTTGAAGCATGGATCGTGTAATCGCATAAGCGGGTGCGACGGGTGGTATTGGCGATGTCACACTAGCAATTTCAACCAAATTCAGGGGTGTGATTTTATGCGCATTTGGGTTATAGGGGCATTGGGAAATCAAGTGATCTATGCCACAACGATTACATGTGAGTATTGGCATTGCAGACGTGCTCCCTTGATTCATTTGCATCTGTGCAGCATTATTTTGCAGCCTAATAGGGCACTTCGCTACTCGATGTGGTCCACCACACTCGTAGCATTGAAGAGGTGGCCTCCTAGCCTGGGTGTTGATATTTTGACCTTTGGATGCGAGAGCAGCAGCTTGATAAACCGGCTTGACTTGCCCCCAACAATCTTCCATGTAGTATATAGGACACTCTTCCAATGTATCAAGTCCGTAGGCAATACTAGTGTCTATTTCCTCCTCACAGCCATCTGGATAAGCATTTGATGGCTCGCAACCCACTTGGTTCATAGGGGCGACTCTTGGATGCGGGGGCTGCGATCCTAGCACAGGAGGTGGTAGCGGTGTAGCTTGTACAACATTTTGAGATCTAGGGACCATGTGTTGCGGTAGTTGCTCAACAGATGGAGTAGGCATCAATACAGGAGCTCGAGGTGCATCCGTCCAGGCTACAGGTGGTCTATTTTCCATCATACATTTGATCACTAAACAATCCTTAGCTTGGTGACCATACCTACCACATGCGTTGCAAATTCCATTAAATTTTACTCTAAACGTAGGGCACTCACTAGTGCTATGTGGACCTAAGCAAATGGAACACCATTGTTGCTCCCTTCTTGGATACATGTGACTATTTTGAGGGGGTCGATTATCCTTAAGAGACTCTTGGATTGCCTTGGTGAGGTCTGTCAAGAATGTCTCAAATACCTTTGGCTCATTGGCAATGGGCTTTGCAGTCATGGGTTCATACTCAATGGCTTGTGAGCTACTGGATCTCGTGTCAGTAGACACCCTCATGCCTGCTATCATCAAGTTGTCATCTAATTGGATTGCATTGGCAGTGACATCTTCCCAGGTTGTGATACCTCTAAACACTAGTCCATTATAGATTCCTTCATTCCTCAACCCTCGAATGAATCGATCAAGCAGTTGGTTATTGTTGAAGCGCTCATTTACAGGGCAATGAGAGTTTAAGTGCTTCAGACGACTAATGAAGTCCCTTACTGACTCTCCTTCCTTACGTTCGGCCTTCTGTAGCTGAGATGCTACACCCCAAAGCACACCTTCTCGTATGTACTCCTTTAGAAACAACCTTCGAAGGGTAGGGTAGATTGTTTTCTCGTCCACCCTTAGGGTCCTATACCAATCTCCAGCCTTCCCACTTAATGTCAAGCTTAAGGCATTGCACTTATGTAGTTCGTTGCGTTCCCCTAAGGAATCACATACTTGTTCAAACACTTAAATGTGTTTCCTAGCATCTTCGTCCCCATTGAATTTTTGCGTGAGTTTGGCAATTTGTACTGCCTTACTTCTAGGCTCTCTATCAGATGCATGACGCATATTTTCCGCGATAGATCGACCTATGGTTTGAGCAAACGCTGCCAAGTCACCTATGTGAGGAGGCAGGGCCGGTGGAGGTACTCTTGGAATCATATGTGGGAGAGGAACGGTACCGGTCTTGGCATATGTGTGGATGATGCAGGATATGGAACATAACCGGGCATAGGTCCACTCGGATAAGGGCTAGGGAGCGGCACTCGAGGAGCATAAGCAAGTGGTACTATTGGAGGTGTGGGGGCCATGTGTGCATAAGGGGCTAGAGGCACATATGGTCGAGGCCCCATATTACGTACTACGACACTAGGTAGTGGCACTGCGCTAACCGTAGATGTCATCGGTACATTCTCTGTCAGGCTTATCCCTGGAGGGAGCACTGTGTTTTCCTTGATAGAGGGTTGAGCCAAGTTAGGGAAGCTAAAGTTTTCGCTCGGAGGCTCAGATTGCATAGAGACCCCAGGTGAAATGACGTAAGATGGGTCCATGGGGCTCATTAGAGGAGTCTCCATTTGTGATAGAGTAGGCTGTTGAGCCTTGCTCGTATCCAGAAATCTCATGGGGCCAGTTGAGAGTATATTTACCCCTTGGTTTTGCCTTTCTGATTGAATAATGCCATGGATAACATTACAGATCATTTTCTGTTGATCTTCGATGCTCGTGGCACTAGAGGTGGATTGTACAATCTCTATCCATCCTACATGGTAGGCGTGGCCAGAGTGTAGATCTGTCAACACCTCAGTGTGGAGGTCGTATGTCCAATGATCATTAATGAACAATCCTTCTAGAGTCGACGTGTTAATGGTTTCTTGTGAGGTAGAAGCAATGTTGCTCCCCGTGGTTTTACTTGTCACCAACGGTACTCTAGAGGGAACTTCTGAAGGAGGCAGCTCAACAGGGCCTTCTTGGTAAGAAGTTGGTAGGATATCCACATGGACACTCTTTGGGGGTGTGGGGTCCACGTGCGATGTGAAAGGAGAGTCCACTTCCCCACCCCCTTCGTGTGCTTCATTTGCATCAGGTTCCGAGCGAGTAGCTCTACCTAATGTTTCCATGAAACGGCTAAACATACTAGTACTAGGCTGTGGAGCTTCGAGAGGTGCATGGCCTTCTCTCTCAGTGTTTTGGGTAGGGTATGCTTCCATGATTTCTGAGTCGGAGGAGGAATCACTAGCGGCTATTTTAGGGTCTTGGGTGGTGCTACCTTGTGTCCCCGCTGAGGGTCTAGAGCTTATCGTGGATGGGTAATGGGTGTCCGTATGAACAGAGGCACTCTCAATATGCTCGTGTTCTAGCACCCGCCCAGAGCGTAAGTGCATGTGCTTTTGATACCCTAAGGTGTCAAAAAGCTGCTCTAGGAGGCCTTGTGACTAGTTTTTAGCGTGTTTTTTGTTTGTTTTTTTGCTAGATTTTTTAGAGCGTGTCGTGGAATGGGCCGTGTGATAGCTCGAAACGAGCGTATCGGTCAGAGGGTCGTGCCGTGCTTTACAGCCCTCCGTTTGGTCACTCTATGCCCTCGGAATCCCCAAAACTGTCAATTTCCAGTAGAGAACTAGGCCCAAACTAGAAAGTCTAAGGGTGCAAGTTGGAAAAGAAAGGAGGAGAGTGGAGGACTTGTCCCACATGCTCTTATTCTCTCTTGAGGGAGTAGGGTATATATATAAGAGTGAGTCTAGTATATATCATAAGACTGAGGACTGAGGCTTGGGCTTGGGCTTGGGCTTGGGCTTGGGCTTGGGGAAATGATCCGGATCTATCTTTTATACAAACCAACCCGTCCGTTTTAAGAGCCCAGGCCTCAGTCCTCAGTTTTCGAAAAAATTCGCCGCCCGCTCACTCGCGTTTTTATTTTCCGATTTTTTTCATAAGACTGAGGACTGAGGCCTGGGCTTGGGCTTGGGCTTGGGCTTGGGGAAATGATCCCGATCTTGGGCTTGGGCTTGGGAAAATGATCTCGATCCCGATCTATCTTTTATACAAACCAACCCGTCCGTTTTAAGAGACACGTTTTTTATTTTCGAAAAAATTAGCCGCCCGCTTTCTCGCGTTTTTATTTTTTGATTTTTTGATTTTATTTTTTTTTAGCTTTTTTTTTCAAAAAAAAATAATTTGTTTTTTTTTTAAAAAAATGCAGAAAATACAGAAATTGAAAATGCAGAAATGCAGAAAATTGAAAAAACGCAGAAATGCAGAAAATTGCAGAAATTGAAAACGAAGAAATTGAAAATGCAGAAATTGCAGAAACTGAGAAAACGCAGAAATGCAGAAAATTGCAGAAATTGAAATTGCAGAAATTGCAGAAATTGAAAAAACGCAAGAAATGCAGAAAATTGAAAAAGCACAGACAGTAGCAGAAATTGAAACTTGACAGAAAATGCAGAAAACGCAAAAAACAGAAATCTCCACACACTCCTTCCCTGCCTTTCCTATGATAGAAATTGCACCACAAGGAAGCGTAAAGTGCTAACCGAGCTTAGTGTAGGGCATATCCCCGGCGGCGGCGCCAAAAATGTGCGCTCCTTGCCGCACTATCGAAGCAAGGGACTTGCCAATACACCGTGTGCGAGCCACAAACGGCTCCAAGCACACAACAAGCCTAAACTAGCAAGCTCAAGAGAACAAAGGGTGTGTCACTCACCGCTCTACGCTCGCCTTCGTGGTGGATTCCTCGCCGCGATGAAGAAGAAGCTGCAGTCGTGCCGCGCTCAACCGCTTCGCCGCCGTCGTGCCTTCGTAATGCTCGATCGCACACACACTCTCTCTCTCTCTCTCTCTCTCTCTCTCACACACACACACACACACACACACAAAGAGGTGAAGAAGAAGAAGATGGAGATGGAGCAAGAGCACTCTTCTATTGCACAAATGAGAGAATGAGTAAAAATTAGGTTTAGTTGGCTTTTATAGGAGCTCACCCCATTCACACTTGGGCGCCCATGCTTAGCCAACTAATCCCTTGAATGTCCCAGTTAGAGTGCGCCTCTCATCGGCGATCACTCTACCTTTCCCTATTGGTCCGACAAGCCCGGTACCTGACTCTAAATAATACATAATACACGTCCGTCATAGGTGATGGGGTGTCCGTGAGCCGTGAGGGTTAACAGTTGCTCTAACGATTCTCCTCTTTTGCGTCCTAGTTCGCTCTTAAACTAGGTGGTGCCCGTTGTGTAGTTGGGATTTGGCTGTGGGTTTGTTGTTTTGGTTTGTGTTGTGTTGTGCCCCAGCCCCATTGAGCAGCACGGGAGCCTTGAAGGGTGTCTAGAGGTTGCTCTTCTTGTTGCCCGCCCCGGACCGCCTCAAATTGGTGCCCCCACGGAGGACAGGCTTGTGTATGTTTTGTGAAGGCTCAACCTTTAGCATAATCAAGTAGCTTGCATGAATCACGAGAATTTGTATGATCCCTTCATTCCCATTGCAAGGCAAAAGGTACACATAATTGTTAGTACTAAGTTGCAATTTCAGCGAGTAATTCGTAGAATTTTAGGTCCTCTTAGGTTGGTAGAGATAAACGCATCAGTAAATCCTTTTATTTTGCCTCTCATTAGGTACGACCTTAGTTTGGACGTCTATATTTTTGTTTTGTTTTAAGAATTACGTCATGCATAGACCATGGATAATGGCCCAGGAATACAGGTTTTTCCCTTTCATTTCACTCCACACATTAGAGTAAACATTGCAATTAGTAGGAAAATCCATTTTCAACAACGTATGGTGTTCATGTTTGGTGCCCAAAGAGTAGGAGAAATTCTCGCATCACCAAACCCTGTCATCCTACCTCTTATTGATTATCATAGGTCGTTTGATGTGAATATCTTTATTTTGTTGTAGAATAGATTGCAAGCTAGAAAACATTATTGTGTAAATCTTTTTAAGAAAGAAAAAAAAAAACGGGTGTCACTTTGAAATCAATTCAATGGAAAGCCAACGCCAAATGTCTGGGTATCCTCTTTTCTTTGGAGAGCCTGGAGAGGATGCAGAATTATTTTTAGCGAATTTCAAGATGTCTTGCCGTATCAAGAGGATAATAACTGATCAAGAACGTGTAGAAGTGTTTGAGGTGGTCCTTAGGAAAGATGCTAGCACTTGGTTTGACTCTTTGCCTGAGGAAGTTAAGGCGAATTACACAGAAGTTTTGAATCGTTTCAAGAAATACTTCTTTGATCCCCGAAACACTCAAAAATTATGGCAAGACATTGTTTCTCATAAGCAAAAAGACTTAGATGACTACTACTTATACAAGCAAGAGTTTCTACGTCTTTGGGCTCTATGGATACGAAATGTTGCTAACCCTGGTGATGGTGCAGAATTTCTAAAGAAGGAGAGGTTCATAGCCGGACTCTAGCCTGACCTTAAGGTAAAAGTTGAGGCGGGTGCACCTGCTACCTTTGATGCAGCTGAAACTAGGGCTGCTGAGAAATATAGGAAACTCAAGTGCTTAAGGGGAGATGTTCCAATAGAAGGTCTTAGACCCAAAGGTAAGTCACAAGCATCAACATCTAGGGAGCTTCCTGAGGTAACGGCTGAAGTGATTGAGAAGTTAAATGAATGTTTAAGCAGCCTGTCAATTCACCTTGCACAAGCTGTAGGTCCAAAGGGACAAGCAAAGAAGTCTGAAGAGCGAGATCCATGACCTAGGAGAGTCTTGCAATGTTGGAATTGCGGAGAGTCTGGACATGGGATGTATAATTGTCCTTGGCCCCGTGGGGAGCCAGGGAGACCTAACTTGAATTACCCAGTGATGAATGCAGGTGAAGGAACTGGTCAACAACCAAGGCTTCTACAAAGACCAAATGGACCAAGGCCACTTCCACAAGGGGTAGAAGGAGTTCCACCTTTGCCAGATCCAAATGTGCATGTGGTAGAGGTGACAAATTAAAATGAGTTTGACATGGAAGCCAATGGCATTAAGCGTGGCCGAGGAAAAGGTAAAGAGAAAGAGGGTGTCCCATCACAGAGTGACCATGGACAAGGCAAGAAGGCAAAGGAGACCAAGGAAGCTAAGAGGACTCGACGTCGTATCAATCTCCAAGACTTCCCTCTTGGACATGGTATGGCTCCATACAACCTGTTGGAAGACATGCGAGGTAAGGGTCCTGATATCTCATGGCCTCAGTTTCTTGCATTATGCCCACAAGTTAGGAGGGATTTAACAAAGGCAGTTAGCACTAGGAGAAAGGTAAAAGAGAGTTTTCCTGTTGTAAAAATTGCACATGCTGAAATGAACGAGGATATTACACCTGTGCTAGATTGTTACATAAAAGGAAGATTGGTTAGGAAAGGTCTAGTGGATGGGGGTGCACAAATTTGCATCATGACAGAAGGGCTCATGCAAAGACTAGGCATGCACATCCATGAGACACCTGAAATCAAAGTGAAAATGGCAAACAATAGCAAGGCTAGGTGCATAGGCATTTGTAAAAATGTTTTTGTGGAGGCCTTTGGCATTAAGAAGGCAGTGGATTTCTATGTCATGACTACCAAGGGAAATGGTTTCCCATTTATCCTAGAAAGACCATGGCTAATGAAAATGCGAGCTTTGCAGGATTGGGAGAGTGGAAAGCTAATTTGCAGGAATGACAATCATAAGAAGGTTGTCTTTGACATGAAGGAGCAACGCCAAGAGGAGCTCCATGAAGAATCATCTCAAAGTGAGACGGAAGAAGGTTGGACCGATAGCACTTCAGAAGAAGAAAGTAGCGGCAGCATTACTGAAGAGGAGTCTTCCATCGAAGTCATGGGGGTAAGGTTTAAGCCAAGCAACCAAGAGACCTCTTGTCAAGGCTTGGAGGAGGTAGGTCCTCAAGAGAACGAAGGTGTTCAAGATGAAGGGATGCTGGAAGGTATGCTATCAACAACACTTACAAAGGATGAAAGAGAGGAGTTCAAATGTGTGCTAAGGAAGTTTCCTAGGCTTTTCGCTAAAGACTACACCGACGTGCGTGGGGTAGATGTTGTTCAACACAAGATTGAGTTAAAGCCTGAGGCCACACCTAAAGCTCAGAAGCTACAAAGGCTAGGAGTTATAAAGGAGCAGGCTCTACTCAAGGAGGTAAGAAAGCTTCTAGCAGCAGGTTTCATTTATCCAGTGGAGAATTCAGAGTGGGTCTCTCCTGTTGTTGTCACTCCTAAGAAAAACGGAAAGTGGAGGGTGTGTGTGGATTACCGTCCACTCAATGAGGCAACAAAAAGAGATCACTTTCCCCTCCCATTTCAGGATGAGATACTAAATAAAGGTAGCTGGTCATGAGAAGTACACTGTGTGTGATGGCTACTCATGCTACTTTCAAATAGGTATCGCATTGGAAGATCAATTGAAAACAACCTTTATCACTCCTTGGGGTTGTTATGCTTTTAGAGTCATGCCATTTGGCCTGACAAATGCTCCTGCAACTTTCCAACGCTTCATGAACATGGTGTTTCAAGCATTCTTTGGAAAGTCCATTAGGGTTTTTATTGATGATTTTTGCATTTATAGCTCAAAATCATTGCATCTACAAAGGGTAGAAGAAGGTTTAAAGAAGCTCTATGACATGGGAGGTCAACTCAACCCCGACAAGTGTCACATAGCTGAGGATGAAGTGATCTTGCTTGGTCACAAGGTTTCCTATAAAGGCATTAAGATGGATCCTTCAAAGGCAAAGGCTCTTATTGAGCTCCCCTCACCCAAGAATCTCAAAGAGGTCATATCATTCATTCAAAAAGTGAAGTATATGTCACGCTTTATTCACTTAGCTTCGGAGTTGCTTCATCCTTTGCAAAAGTTGACACAACAAGTAGAATTTGCATGGTCTGATAAGCTTGAAGAGTATTTTTGTAACATTAAAGTCATTTTGTCAGAGCTACCAACACTCATGCCTCCTTGTTGGGAGTACACATTCTTTGTTAGCTCTAGTGTTGGAAGGGAAACAATTGGTGCTGTGTTGCTACAACAAGATCCCCACAGTACCAGGATGCGACCCATCTACTTTTCTAGTAGGGTCATGAATGCTTTGGAGAGAGGCTACACGGAGGCAGAACTCATGATGCTTTCTCTCATGTTTGCGATAAAGAAGTTTAGATCCTACTTGCTCCCAAAACCTTTTGTAATTCTCACCGCAGAGAATTTGTTCCCTTGGGTGTCATCTCAAATGAATCTTAGTACTAGGATCTCAAAGTGGATTATGGAGTTGCAAGAGTTTCAATACTCTTTCAAGGTAGAAGATAGTGTGCGT
Organism: Adiantum capillus-veneris; assembly: GCF_014529385.1. Taxonomy (NCBI): domain Eukaryota; kingdom Viridiplantae; phylum Streptophyta; class Polypodiopsida; order Polypodiales; family Pteridaceae; genus Adiantum; species Adiantum capillus-veneris. The sequence goes on from NC_140952.1 coordinate 1,533,435, forward strand.
GCACAATTGGCAGGGATTCTTACTTATAGGGTGCATGAAAAGGAGATTAAGGTGCCTAAAGTAAAGACCCTACCATTACTACCACCAAAAAGTATTCCTAATGCTTTTACCTTGTTCTTTGATGGAGCTTTTCGTCGAGCCACAGGAAAAGCAGGGGGAGGGCTAGTGTTGCTCAACCCAAGTGGAGAGGTGGTCATGAAAGAGAAGTTCAATCTACCAAGTTCAGCTAGCAACAATGAAGCAGAATACGACACACTAATTCATGGTTTGAAGATGTGCATTGGCCAAGGGATACAACGCCTCATGGTAAAGGGAGATGCACTTCTCATTGTTAAACAGATTTTAGGTATTTGGGCATGCAAGAATGAAAGCTTACGGACAAAAGTTCATGCCATTCGTAGATTGTTTAATCAATTTGAAGAAGTGCAACTATATCATATTCCTAGGAAACAGAATGAAGATGCCGATTTACTTGCACAGCAAGTAGTTACATGTGTTGAGAAAGAAGTGCAGGTCATCATGGTGGCAGCAACTGTCAAGCAACCGAGATACCAGGGATTGGAGTCATTGACTCCCATTATTAGCAACATTTTGGAGGGTGAGTTTCCACAAGACTTCACGAAGGCTCAGAAGAGGAGACTCATGAAGAAGGCAAGCGTATATCTCTTCCTAGAAGGCTCCCTCTATCAAAGAGGGAGGGATCAAGTATGCAGAAGAGTACCAACTATTGAGGAAATTCCAGCCATTCTAAAAGTTTTGCATGAAGAAGCATGTGGTGGTCATTTTGCCCAAGAATTAACTGTGAAGAAGATTTTGCTTGCGGGGTATGTTTGGCCAAGTCTGCATGTGGATGTCCAACATTGGTGTAAAAGTTGTCACAATTGTCAGGTAAATGGGAATAGAAGATTGGTTTATGGTCCAAGGCAAATCGTGCTTGCAAATGGACCGTTTGAAAAGTGGGGCATTGATGCTATGGGTCCTCTGCCTAGGACAAAAAATGGTAAACTCTACATTCTAGTGGCTGTAGACTATATGACTAGGTGGGTGGAAGCACAAAGTGTGGCAAAGGTAAATGAAAAGACAGTGAGCAAATTCGTCTACACTCACATTTGTTGTAGATTTGGCACACCTTTGGAGATTGTTTCTGATAATGGTCCAGGGTTTAGAAAGGGATTGCTCACAGAAGTCTGTGAAGAACTTCACATTCTACATCGTCACAGTACACCCTACTATCCCCAATCAAATGGTTTGGTAGAAAAAGCTAATGGTGTCATTGCAGGCATCATTAGAAAGATGGTGAAAAACAAGACAAAGTTGTGGGATGACTTCTTGGATGGTGCCTTGTGGGCATATCGAACCACATATAGGGAAGCCACGGAGTTCACACCATTTCACTTGGTCTATGGTCAAGAGGCTTTACAGCCAATTGAGCTAAACATTCCAACAGTGCGACTTTATGGCAAATCAGCACAAGATGATCAAGAAGCATGGATGGATCGACTTCTTACCTTAGCTGAGCTTGAGTGGAAAAGAGAAGCAGCATACGAGTGCTATAAGAGGAAAGCCACACAGACAAAGGAGAAGCTTGACAAGAAATTGAAGGACAAAGGCATCAATGAAGGAGAGCTCGTGCTAAGGTATGACAATCGACTTGACAATCGTTTTGATGCCAAGTTTGAAACTAGATGGCAAGGGCCATACATAGTCAAGAAGGCTTTTAATTCTAGTTACTATCAGCTTATGGACTTGAATGGTAAAGAGCACTCCAGGAAAGTAAACGGGTATCGCTTGAAGCCCTATTTGAGTCGCCTTCTACCAAAGGATCTACCAAAGATCTCTCAAAAGGCCACTGTCTCTTGTAAGTATTGTTACATGAAGCATGAGTGTAACTCTAGCCAAAATTCTGAGGGGCCAAACAATAAAAATCTCGTCAAGGACTCTGAAGCACTCTCTTTGGAAAAGATGCTCTATGATGGTACATGAATATACCATCATCCAGGGGGAGGGCAAATGATAGCCGTTTTTTCGGCTCTTTGTAATTGCCACAGTGAGTTACCTCACCCTACCAAAATCACCCAAACACTGTGGCTATCCCTACCATTTCACTGTACATAGGCGTGCGTGAGTCACGGGACTTTTCCCATATCTTCTTAAAAAACCCTCAATTAGCTAGTCATTGGGCTAGTTGAGCCAAAAAAAATTATTAAAAAAAATAAAAAATATAAGTATATTATGGCCCATGCGTATGTAAATATTTCTTTGTATATAGGGCCTAAATAAAAGATTTTTTCATAATTATTTTGGTATTTATTTAAATATTTCTACCTAGGTGTGTGTTATTTATGCTCTGTACATTGCCTCACCATTACCACAATTTTTTCTTACCATTTTTCATGCTCTTTATTCCATATAGAAATATTTTCATGTAAGCTTCTCTTATATTTGGTGTAACTCCACCCCAACAAAAATCCAAAAAAACTAGTTTTATTTATGTGTATATTTTTTCACTATTGTGATTTTTCCCTTCCTACATCTATTTTGTTTTTTTCTAAAAAATTAGAACACCAAAATATTTATCTTTTTATGGTAGCCTCATAATGAGAGAGATTTCTTTTGACCCCTTTATATTTTTTTCCACTTATATTATTTATATTTGACATGTACATATTTTTTAGACCCCTCAATATTTGATTTTCTTAGTTGTACTATTCACTTATATCATAATCTCAACAATATCTTCAATTATAGACCTACCAAATAAGGTCAAGGGTAGGTGGCATGCATACATGCACTATGGAGGGCTCACTCTTGGAGGTATTCAAAAGAATCATCCAAAGAAGGACCCCACAAGGACCTTGTGCAGTGGAAAAAAACGGTCGGTTTTGCTGAATTTTTAAAGTTCACTTGCTCTCCGAATTTGAAAAGGTGATACAAACAAAAGTTGTAGCTCGTGGGCTGAACTTTTGCCTCAAATTTTTTCATATTTTTTTGAGCTACGAGCTGTGAGCTATGATTTTATTAGTGGACCCCAGTTTTCCCATGCTATGCAGCCACACTCTCTCTTCCACTTTATCATTTTTCTCTTTCACACACACTTCTTCACTCATCATCCCCACCTCTCTCACCACTCCTCCCTGCACCCTACTCACCTTCTCCTCAACCTTGTAGAATAAGAGAAACCATGCTGAACTCATACCTCCCACACACAATTCCATTCCAAAATTGACCACCTAGTCTCATTTTTCCTCCTCCAAATTACCCATATCTTTCAAAAAAACCACAAAATTCAGCCTCTTCTCTTAAAAGACAGCATCATGGTGGTTGATTACTCAGCTTCAATTACCTTGTCTCTCAAGGAAGGTCAAGAGTGGAGAAAAAATGTACCGTCAAAGCTAGGGGACCGTCAACAAGTGTCAAAATTGGCCCTACTCAAGACACTTGGAGCATCAACCTTGTAAGAAATCCACCTTTTCTTACCTCTTAAGAGTTTTTCTTCCTTATTTGTATCCTACATGGATACTCCCATTGTAAATATCCAATTCCATTTGTAAATTAATACTAACTCTACTAACACTAACCCACTATGAAAAGTCCTATCACCTCCATTTCTCTCCTCTCTCTTTCCCCACCAACTTCTTGATAATTCCAAGCAAAAGAAATTAGATAAATTGCTGAAAATCTAACCCAACCATGGTTAGAGGAGTAACCCTAGCCTTCAAAATTGCTATAAAAGGAGGGTGTAGCTAGCACAAAAAGGAGGAGCCATAAGCAAGAGCACTATGCTATAGCTTGAGAAGCCAAACTCAACCTCTCTAGAAGGAGCTCTTGAGTGGAAGCTCATTGTCTTATACACATGCATGTGTTGTAATAGGGGATTAGCAAGGGAACTCTATGCCATTGTAAGAGAGAGAGTGATCATTCAATTGAGAGTAGGAAATCTATCATTTCTCTTACTAGTGTAAGCCCAACATTTGCTGAATCAAGGAGGGTGGATTTGGACTAAGCTTGGATACTTTGTCTCCCTTCCAACGTGAAGTAATGGACAACAATGATGCGTAAGTGTCTTGGTGTTTTTTGTTAAGTTCTTGATAGCTTGTCTGTGGTGTTGTCATCAATCTAGCCACAAATCCCACATATTGTAAGAGGGCGACAGGGTGGAGAGGACTCCCATGGCCTTAAGACAGTGATTGGGGTGGCTTTTCTTGTGATGTGTTGTGGTGAAATTTACGCAAGCTATGTTGAACAAATACTAATCTCACTTTGATTTGTCATGACAGATTTGTAACAAGGTATTAATGCAACAAGCACCCCCTCCCCCTTTCTCTCTCTTTCTTACATATATAGTTGTGTTTGCTTGATCATTAACAATACACTTCAAAGCAGCCCGAGCACCATCTCTCTCTCTCTCTCTCTCTCTCTCTTGTGTTTTAGTGTGTGAGAGTGTTCCATTGGTGTTAGGGTTAGTGTAAATTCCTTGCTTGTTTGTGGGTTGCTCTAACGATTCTCCTCTTTTGCGTCCTAGTTCGCTCTTAAACTAGGTGGTGCCCCTTGTGTAGTTGGGATTTGGCTGTGGGTTTGTTGTTTTGGTTTGTGTTGTGTTGTGCCCCAGCCCCATTGAGCAGCACGGGAGCCTTGAAGGCTGTCTAGAGGTTGCTCTTCTTGTTGCCCGCCCCGGACCGCCTCACTAGTTAGATAGCATGAAAAATACTCCAAAAAAGAGAGAAATTCAGTAATTGAAAACACTTGACGACCGGATTTGCATGGAGCCAGTGCCCGTCCAAAAGGCTTTGTATTATGGTTTCTCCCATCAAGAGAGACATTTTACAATACAATTCTTTGTGTTCCTTCAATACTAGCTAGTGCAATGAAGATGGAAACTTCATGCACTAAGCAAAACACAACATCAATTCCCTCACGATCTCAGACCCAAGACCTCGCACACCCTCGAAGATGGTGAGAGCTAGTGGGGTATGAGAGTAGATTGAGAGGAAGAAGGAGTATTCTTACGAGAAAGATGTACATCTCCTCACATAGTCACTAATATAGCATAGATTAGCTTAGTAATTAGCATGGTAGAGGAGGTGAGCATGCATTGTAGCTTGGCTCTTGGTTGGATTTGCATCACAAAGCCAAGAGTTGTTGGTGTAGCCTCCCTTCTCACAAGCTTAGAGTAGGTGATAAGCTTTCCATTAAAGCTTGAAAAGGAGAGAGAGTCTTCTTTGCTTCACACATGAGATTGTGTTAGTGTGTGTGTGTGTGTGTGTGTTAATGCCTTGCAAAAATCAGCCCCCTCTCTCTCTTGGTCGACCTCCCTTGCTAATTACTCATGCTACAACCCTATTGGACCTCCCCAGGCGGCGAGCCAATGGAAATTAAGCAGCATAAGTGATAGCCTTCTGACATGTGTCCCCCTTTCCCCTTTTGTGAGAGCTTTAGGTAATTAATAAATGCAACTAGACTCTCATTGGACCCCTTCGCCTCCTGGCCAATAGGAATCAGGCAATCCATTGGGCTATTGAATGCTCATTGGTCCTCTTGGGAGACTGTCCAATAGTCTTCAAGAGAGCTTAATTCTTATTGTTTCTTTTATGAAGTGTTTATAAATCAATTAAACTAGATTTACTCTATCCTAATTCTCAGTGGTCCACCTCCATGGCCATCCAATAGGATTTGAGTACACCTTGTGGGCATCTGGCCTAGGGAGCTGACATGCGTCCCTCTTTCCCCTTGTGTACAAATGAAGCTTGTGAGTGTGTGTGGGTGTTTATCTCTCATCCCCTACTTCTTGGGCTCACCCCCTCCTATGTAGCGCTTGACAAAGACATTTTGGGACACACACAAAGCATCCAATTCCCCTAATGTTTGACCTTTGGACACAACCTTTGAATTTTGGAACCTTAGCATTTTGGAAGTCTTAATGGGCTGAACCTTAGGGTCTTTTGAGCCCATTGTTGCACATAGATCTTTTGCAGATGGCCCCCCCTTTGGATCCCTATTTTCCCTCTTTTGGATCCCTAATGTGGCTGGTCTGCTAGCTTAACCAATATTCTAGCTTTTTCTCCCCTGCCACTTCCCCATATTAAATGATCAGTTTGACATGAGAAAACCATTTAGGAGAATTAGATATTGATTATTATGACATTGCCTCTCTCTTGAAATCATAGTCGTCCTCGACTATGGGGTAGAGAAGATAAAGCATATTCATTAGTCCTTTTCGTAGTGGGTAGAGGATCCCTATGTTACCCTACGACATCGTCCTCGAATGGATGACTAGTCCATTTGGCGCTTGAGAGCCTAAGCTGCCGCAAGCATGTCTGCACATTAGTCCTATCAGTCTTCCATAGTAGAGTGACAAGCTCTACTTGGTGTCCGGGAGACGTCATCTCCGCAAACTTAATCTAAGCATGGATTCTACTTCATTTTTGTGCATAATAAAGAAAAAGAGAGTCTTATAAGACAAAACCTTTGTTCATATTTTAATATTTGTACATTTGCTTACTTTAGGGAAGCATTGTAAGCATTGACAAGGTTTAGGTTATCCTTTAATTGTATGCCTTTCATCCATCTAGCATCTTCAAAAGGATAAATTTTAAACTTAATAAGATATCGTCGGATAGTCTTACCGCCTCTTAGTACCTTGTCTTCATGTCGGAGAATGAACTTGGGCTACAGCACCTCTTCTTGGTCCTTGATCTCAGGTGGGTCTTCAATAGTTGGTTCTTGAGGTGCCTCTCCTTTGTAAGGCTTTAATAGGTTCACATAGAAAGCATTGTGTATGAGCCAATGACTGGGCAACTTGAGTTGATAGGACATCTTATTGATTGGCCTAAGAATCTGGAAGGGACCATAGTACCTTTTTGCTAAATTAGCATAGTACTTTTGGTGTCCCGTAGGATTCTTGCCCGTGGTGTGCCTTAATCGAACCTTAGGAAATTTGAGTAAGACCCAATCATTTCCTTTAAAGGCTTGGGCTCTTCTGTGCTTGTGAGCAGCAGCCTTTTTTCCTTTGCTGTGATATAGAGATAGCATCCTTAATCTTTTGGAAAGATTCTTGTAGGTCTCGTCTATACTCATCTGCAGCAAAGATCTTCCCGTGTACCTTAAGTAGCAAGGGACTTTTTGATCTTCCCTGAATTACCTCAATAGGTGCTTGTCCCGTGGAAGTATGTATAGTGTTATTGTAGGCATACTCCACTAAGGGTAAGTACTTCTCCCATTGGGATTTTTGATCTACTTCCGTTACATAGGCTTTTAGTAGATCGAGAATTGTTAGGTTAGCTATTTCACTTTGGCCATCCGTTTGCGGGTGTAGGCCGAAGAGAATTTTAGCCTTGTTCCTAAATTCTCAAAGAGGCCCTTCCAAAAATTACTGGTCATTCTAGGATCTCTATTCGACACTATGGACATTGGCAAGCCATGGTACTTGAAGATTTGTGAAATAAAGAGGGTTTCCATTTGATGGGCTTTAGTCTTTTTGACAGGCATAAAATGAGCTTGTTTATTGAACCTGTCTACTATCGTCCATATTCCCGTATTCCCATGGATAGACTTAGGCAATCCAAATATAAAATCCATGGATATGCTCTCCCATGGTGAATTAGGGATTGGCAAAGGTTGAAGCAATCCGAGTTGCTTCCCTCTATCAAACTTCGTCTTTTGGCATACCACACATTTAGAAACATACTCTTGTATGTTTGCTTTCATGGTAGGCCAATAAAAATATGCTTGAATCCCCTTTAGTGTAGATTGAATCCCTATATGCCCTGCGTAAGGAGGAGCATGAGATTCATACATTACTTTCTCACGTAGTGAGCTAGTAACACATAGTCTATTGTTGTAGACAAGATAACCATCTTGTAAAGTAAACGGTTCCTCTTTCTTCCCTAGTGCAAGGTCTGAAATCATATCTCTAAAATCGGGACCAATAGCATACTCATCTATCATAGAAGATAGATCATTGTGAGTTGCTATGGAAACCGCATTCACTCTTGGCCGTCTTGAGAGTGCATCGGCTACTTGATTATGCTTGCAAGCAATGTGATCAATATGAAAATGAAATTGCAAAAGGAATTTTCCCCACCTCATTTGTTTTTTGGAGAGCTTGGTCTGCATCATGAAGTACTTAAGACTTTGGTGATCTGTTCGCAGAATGAAAGGAGTCCCTAATAAATAGTGCTTCCATGAGTCTAAGGCATGTAGAACTGCAAGGAGTTCCTTTTCATATATGCCTAGAGCTTGCTCAACAGGGTCGAGCCTTTGAATTTCATAGCCTATGGTGTGCCCTTCTTGAAGCAAAACAGCTCCAAGGCAATCACCATAAGCATCACATTGGACCTCAAATGGCTTTGAGAGATCCGGTAGTCTAAGCACAGGTTGAGGAGATAAGCTTTTCAAAAGCATTGTTCTCCTTGGCAGACCATGTGTACCTAACGTTTTTCTTTGTTAGGTCATGTAATGGTCCTGCTATTAGTGAGAACTTTTCTATGAAGCATCTATAGTATGCGCACATACCTATAAAGCTTCTTAACTCATGAACATTCCTTGGTTTAGGCCATCCTTTTTTTACCTCTAACTTCGATGGATCCATTTGGATGCCATCTTGAGAGATAATGTGACCTAAATACTGAATCTCTTGTAAGAAAAATTCACTTTTCTTTGGATTAACATAAAGTTTATTCTCTCTTAGAACTTGCAATATTACCTAGAGGTGTTGCTTGTGTTCATCTAATGAATTAGAGTAGATGATGATATCATCAAAGAACACTCTAGTAAAGGTTCGGTGAGGCCTAAATAGCTTCTCCATCAAGCGTTTGAATGTGGCTGGTGCATTGGTCAAGCCAAAAGGCATGACAATGTATTCGTAAAGACCAAACGTAGTACGGAATGTGGTCTTTACAATATCTTGATCAACTATCCTTATTTGATGATAGCCACTTTTTAAGTCAATCCTACTGAAGTAGGTGGACCCGTTGTAGCTTATCAAATAGGTCTTCTACCCGTGGAATGGGAAACCTATTCTTGATAATGATCCTATTTAGTTCTCTGTAGTCGACACACATATGATATGTGCCATCTTTCTTTTGCACTAGTAGCACAAGAGAACAAAATGGAGATGAGCTAGGCCTAGCCATTCCCTTCTCGACTAACTCATGCACTTGCCACATAATCTCCTCTTGTTGAGCTTGAGAAACTCTATAAGGAGGTTTGTTAGGCGGTGAACTTCCTGGAATCATTTCAATTTCATGGTCATCATTACCTTGTTTAGGAGGTAGCTCACAAGGGATGTCGTCAATAAAGACATCCTGAAACCCCTTGAGAAAATTGGATAACTCTAATTCCTTTTTATTCTGTATATTTTCTTTTGCTAAAACATTAGGTTCATTTTGAGAATCTTTAACAAAAATCATGTACACGGAAATAGATCTCTTTATTGACTTGTTGGAAGCTTGTGTATGTACAATGGGTGTAGTGTTAACCATTTCCTTAGAATACATATCTTTTCCCTGAACTTAAAGGAGATTCTCCTTTCAAGGAATTTAACATTGGCAGCCATGCGATCAAACCATGGTGCCCCTATGCTTGGGAGGAGAGATAAAGAAGTCCTCTTTGTCCACATAGCTTTGGACATGGAGCCTCAATTTCCCGATTAAGGGAGTGATGAAGCTTCTTGCCTCTTGAAAGCACCGACTGCCGGTAGGACATCTCCCATCTCGTAGGCTTGTATGCCTAGCTTGCTGACCAACTCTATAGATATAAAATTGTGAGTAGAACCAGGATCAAAGAGAATAAAAGCATCATGTTCTCTTACCTTTCCCCAAGCATGGCATAGAGGAGATCCTTTGTGGTGAATTTCCTCCTCTTGGATTTTGACAGGTAGCTCTAGGAGGTTCATGGCGGGTGTTCTTTTGGGGACAAGCGCAGTACGCATGCCCTTGCTCGCCGTTTCAACCGCGGTTATCCTTGCGATAACGCTCAAGCTCATTAGGAGAGAGTTTATTTTTGCCTTTATAAACTCCCTTCTCTTTAGCTTTGTTGGAGTTTCCCTTAGGAGACTTTTGGACATTGTCCTTCCCCTTAGGCTCATTGGAACCCTTGTTTTCCGTGGGCTTAGAATTTCTTTTAGCCCCCGTTTGGAAATTGATTTGAGAGGCCACCATAGTATGGTGTATAACCGCCGATATGGTGCATGGCCTTTGGGAGTTACCATACTCCGCCATTTCTTTAGTTAAGCCCACACAAAATTGTTGCTTTTGCTCTCCAAAATCCAACTTCTTGAAGACACTGGCTTTGAGTTGTAAATCCCAAAACTTGTCTACATCTTTGTAAATGGATTTGTAGGGAGAGAGCTTCAAGCTTCACCATTCAGTGAGTACTTTGTCTTTGGCATCGGTGGCCAGAAACTGCTTCATAATGGAAGCTCTTAAAGCTTTCCATGTTCGTGGAGCTTCACATTTGGCCCGTAGGCTAGACCACCATTGTCTGGAAGACTTTTGAAAGTGCATAGCTACATGGTGTAGCTTGGAGGAATCCGTGAAGCCCTCATCTCCAAACGCCACATCGAATTGTTGGATAAAGGCCAAGACTTTCTCTGTAGCACCAAAAGTGCCATCATAGGTAAGGAAAGAGATGCTCTTTCCTCCCTCTTTGAATTTCTTGAGGTTGGACGACTTCTTCCACGGGGCATAGGATTTCCTATGGCCTCTTCTTTTTTATGGTTCAAAGGTTGCACCGTCACTTTCTTCAAAAGATGAAGAATTTGAGGAAGATGGAGAAGAGGGTGACCTCTTTCTCACTTTCTCACTTTTTCTTTCCTTGATCTTCTTTGTCTTCACCATCACTTTCATAAGAGGAAGAGGATGAAGAAGATGGAGAAGAGGGTGTCCTCTTTCTCGCCTTTAATTTCTCTTGCTTTTTTTCATCCCTCTTTGAAGTATGGTGTGGAGAAGTATGCTATGGTCTTCTCCGTTTTGTAGGTGATGGAGAGCGTTTTGCCCGCCTTCTTCGTGGAGCCATCTCCGCCGAGGTGGCGGGACACTCACTTCTTTCTCGTTCCTTTGGTGGAGGCTCTTGAGTTCTCCTTTGAGAAGGAGATGCGTCATCAAGGAGTAAATTTTTGAGCCCTTCATATGGATCCTCTTCTTCTTCCTGAATCGCAGAGAGACCTCTTTTGGAATTCTCACAAGGAGGATTCCTAGGTGTTCTCTCGTCATGGTGGGGAGCTTGGAGAATCCCATAAGCACGAAGCTATTGTTGCACTTCACTTTGGAGGGATGGATTGCCCATGGCCTGTTGAAGCCTAGAAAAAAGATAGTTAACAAGCATCGGGGCATCATTAGTAGCTTGCTCATTAGAAAAATCAAAGTTATCAACATTAATTTTACTCTCTTTACTATTGTCAGTCATTCTAACAACTTTTAGGTGTAAACTTTTTAGGTGTACTTTGGCACTTCAAGCCCTAGTTGCTACTCATCTTTACCCTTTTAGAAAAAGCACTCGCGCTACTGTACTCCTAGCTAGAATACCATTAATTGCAAGGAATAGAAGAGAGGATCATTCAACACCAAAATAGCACCGGCTCCTGTTAAGCTTCTAATAGCTCAATTGTGGTTAAGCCGTAGGAAAGCCCCGTAGGAGTCCACTATTAAGACCATAGCTCTCGATGGTGATGCCCCGTTAACTGCACAAAGGTAAGCGCACTGCAAGGCTGAAAATCCCTATTCTACTTACTCACATGCAATTAATAGTACCAACAATTTATAGCTAGCTTGAGGACCTCCCTTCTTTAGCAAGATAAGAGAAACCTTGTGCTATGATACCAATGTAACACTTAATGGCCTAATAACTTGTGTGTAGTGGAAAATAGCATGAACATAGCGAGCATTTCATTAGAATAGATTCATAATGAGATTAACAAGAGTACTTGGGTGGAGAGAGCAACAAAAAGCATAACACCTAGTTAGATAGCATGAACAATACTTCAAAAGACAGAGAACTTAAGCAATTGACAACACTTGAGGACCGGATTTGCATGGAGCCGGGGTCCCCCCTCCAAAAGGCTTTGTATTATGGTTTCTCCCATCAAGAGAGACATTTTACAATACAATTCTTTGTGTTCCTTCAATACTAGCTAGTGCAATGAAGATGGCAACTTCATTCACTAAGCAAAACACTTATCAAACACAACATCAATTCCCTCACGGTCTCAGACCCAAGACCTCACACATCTTCGAAGATGGTGAGAGCTAGAGGGGTATGAGAGTAGATTGAGAGGAAGAAGGAGTATTCTTACGAGAAAGATGTACATCTCCTCACATAATCACTCATATTAGCATAGCTAGCTTAGTAATTAGCAGGGTAGAGGAGATGAGCATGCATTGTAGCTTGGATCTTGGTTGGATTTTCATCACAAAGCCAAGAGTTGTTGGTGTAGGCATCCCTTCTCACAAGCTTGGAGTATGTGATAAGCTTTCTATTAAAGCTTAAAAAGGAGAGAGAGTCTTCTTTTCTTCACACATGAGATTCTGTGAGTGTGTGTGTTAATGCCTTGCAAAAAACAGCCCCCTCTCTCTCTTGGTCGACCTCCCTTGCTAATTACTCATGCTACATCCCTAATGGACCTCGCCAGGCCTAGCCAATGGAAATTAAGCAGCATAAGTGATAGCCTTCTGACATGTGTCCCCTTTCCCCTTTTGTGAGAGCTTTAGGTAATTAATAAATGCAACTAAACTCTCATTGGACCCCTTTCCCTCTTGGCCAATAGGAATCACGCAAGCCATTGCGTTGTTGGATGCTCATTGGTCCTCTTGGGAGACTGTCCAATAGTCTTCTAGAGAGCTTAATTCTTATTGTTTCTTTTATGAAGTGTTTATAAATCAATTAAACTAGATTTACTCTAGCCTAATTCTCAGTGGTCCACCTCCATGGCCATCCCATAGGATTTGTGTACACCTTGTGGGCATCTCGCCTAGAGAGCTGACATGTGTCCCTCTTTCCCCTTGCTTACAAATGAAGCTTGTGAGTGTGTGTAGGTGTTTCTCTCTCATCCCCTACTTCTTGGGCTCTCCCCCTCCAATGTAGGGCTTGACAAAGACTTTTTGAGACACACACAAAGCATCCAATTCCCCTAATGTTTGACCTTTGGACACAACCTTTGAATTTTGGAACCTTAGAATTTTGGAAGTCTTAATGGGCTGAACCTTAGGGTCTTTTGAGCCCATTGTTGCACATAGCTCTTTTGCATATGGCCCCCCCTTTGAATCCCTATTTTCCCTCCTTTGGATCCCTATTGTGGCCGGTCTGCTAGCTTAACCAATATTTTAGCTTTTTCTCCCCTGGCATTTCCCCATATTAAATGATCAATTTAACATGAGAAAATCATTTAGGAGAATTAGATATTGATTATTATGACAAAGTTAGATTTTGGTTTCAGCCCCTATGTTTAGGAAAGGTAAAGTGGTTGAGTAGGAAAAGCTAGTTTCATATTGGTTCTGGCTCTACTATCATATTGTAGCAAACATGGAGCCAATATAAAGAGATCATCTTTTCCACCAGATCATTGGCCCATCACAAAGGGGATACATGAGGATCTGGGTGCTCTTAGATGTCACATCAAGTGCAATGGATAGTAGTGGAATCCAAACAAGGTGCAAGATGGGAAGGCATAGAATTTCTAAGGATGCTTATAAATGGTTGGTGGTATTGAGACTATCGTATCTACTTTTCTAAATGGGTTGGTTCATTTTCCTAGAGAGCATGTGGTATTGTGTTTACTTGTAGAAATGAGGTACACAATAATTTAATAAATTTTCATAGAGAGCAAAACTTGCAAAAAGAGGGAGTGAGAGAGACGGGGGAGAGGTTGGGGGGGTGGGGGGGTTTAACACCATGTAAGAGCCAAATGCATTTCGTTAGATTATCTCATCAATGGTGCAAAAACATGGATGAAGGAGGGGATATAAGTAGGGAGACATGGTTCAAAATTTAGTATAAAGTACTATGTAAGGACATGGTTCCTATGGGCAAGGCCACCAACACGGCCGGACAGTGTGTATACTAGGGTGAGGCTTTAAGATAGCATGGTTGGGTGGAGACTAGCACACGGCATTACTCTCATTCTTTCACTGGTATCAAAGCTATTCTTGGGAAAGGGAAAAAGCGGGCTGCATGTGCATGCAATGTGTATCTCCTCTCCCACAATTTGCAGGCAAGGACAACGACGCCCCCGCAATGGACAGCGATCGTAGCTGCCCCACCTACTTCCTCCACAATGGGCAACAAAGGCAAACTCAATCGACAACTCTACAACACCAAGTCTTCGTTGGCTGCGCACGTAGGAAGGCCCTCTAAACCCTTGCATGAAGAAGTGTTGAACCCACCCCATGAGGGTAAGAGGTCAACAATCTACCATCCAAGCTATTGCGTCTTCTTGTATACAACAAAGAAAGATGCATGCTTGAGTTGAGAAAGAAAGCTAGAAGGAAAGGAAATCTACAAACTTCAAGGAAGTAGTTTTACCCTTCCTTTTTACTTCTTAGTAGAGAAAGATAAGTTTTCCTCCAAAAGTCATTTTTCTTCAAGGAGTAAGCACCTTCAAAAAAACAACGAGTTTTTGTGAAGAATCAACAAAGGTGTTCTTACGGCAAACAAGACATAAAAACTACAATTTTTGCAAGGTAAGAATCGCATGCAACGCAAAAGTTGCCGAGCATAAAAAACACAGACTTTAAGATTTACAAGGTACAAGTTGGCAATTTTTCTCTCTCTACATTAGCGTGTGTTTACCATAGCCGACAAGGATATCCCACCTACACACACTTTTGATTTTGAGCACGCACATCAAAATTTGAGCACCACAGGTGCTACCGGCATTAATATGCATGACGATGATTGTGGGACGGGTGTCTAACCTCACTCCTATCTTATTGCAGACATAGCGAGAACCACGAATATAATTGTCAATTCATGGGACAAAGCTGACTCGACTAGTGCATAGACGCTACAAGAGGTTGTCAATCTCTTAGAAAACAACAAACAACTTGCATCTAACTCAAGCTACACTTAAATGATAGAAATCAGCAAAAGCTAATCGCTCATCAACAAAACAAATGATAACCATTATAGCATCAAACGACATACAAACGTTATGAAACTTCTTAGACATGTTTATGAGACCTAAGTACACATGCTTATGGTCTCAAATCTCACTTTATGTCAAGTGCAAAAGTTGCAATTATTAACAGCAGCAGTGAGTTTTTGACCTAGTCGTTTTCAACCTAGAATGCATCTAGATGCTTAGCAATGATGCCCCAATACCCCACCTATACTTAGTTTATGATTTTGAGGCTTAAATTCCTACTTACGCTGCAAGCGGGTGACACCAAAAGCTATGGATTACCATGAAATTCTTACGTCAATGCGTAGAGCTCTTACCTGCGGTTGTAACGCAACAGAGACGACACTGCAATGTGACAACCGAGAAGGGAGTAGCAAGCGCGAGAAGGAGAGAAGTAAGCATTGCTATCTCAAGTTGTGTTTCTATTATCCAAAACTTATAAAATACTTACAAAAATTGTCTTTTATACCTTAGCCAAGGTTTTTGTGGTCAAAACTAATAATCTGGGAACTCTAACTAAAGACAGGTTGATACAATCTGGAAGATTGTAGCCCCGAATCATCAATTACACTGTTTATCTGGAGAGTAGGAGTTACAATTCCCGATTCATCAAAATAATAAGTGTTTTTACAATAAGAGCTCCGAAAAATATTATCCGAGTTAGCTTGCTGCTAACATTTCTCCCTCCTTGACTATGTCGTTCCTTGACACAGCTTCATGGACTGAAGTAGTCTTCGGGTTGACGGCTGGCGAGGCGGTCTTTAAGCGCATGGAGTGCTTTCTCATATCTGAGTCTTCTTTCTTTGTCAGAAACCTGCAAGAACAAATGGTGACTCTGTTTTTAAGCTCAATGGCTGAATAGCCAATAAATCTAGATGTAATGTTGCTTATCACAGGCCCAAATATCTTCGTTCACCAAGTGAAGAAACGTGTATAGAATGCTTCCTCAAACATCAACATATTGCTAGAGGGAAAAAACATGCATCGTACGTACAAGCCATAAAGGAATTCTTCAGAAGGCTGGCTACTTAGGTCATAACACAGACCCTTATTGCCTTTAAGGAAAGACATCAATGGCGCTCCGGCTTGCTTTTGGCTCATGAAAAGCTTGAATACATCTGAGCAACATTCTGCAAATCTTATACAACATGGCACATGAGAAGTCAAGGAGGATCTTGAAGAAAGTCATGGCATCAGTTAGGGTTTTCACCATGTATTCTTTTGTTGTCAAGCCCTGCTCTGGAGCTAGTAGACGTGGATAGTTCAGCCATGTAGGCCTCTTCTTTTTTAGTTCCTCGTATGCTTGCCATGTCCTTACCCTTGGTACAGGACAGAATGTTGGGTCTTTCTGAAGGGCTACAGATACTCTTGTGAACAGAATCAAATATCTTGAATTCTTGTTCAACTAGCTCTTTCTCCACTTGGGGTGGATATCCTATGAGCCTTTTGCCTACATATCTTTGTATAATCTTTTCTTTACCTGTAATAGCTCCACTTTGATCAAGGGGTATGGTAGTGATTGTTGACGCCATTGTGTATTGATTTGGTTGGGAGTGAATTGAGTTACATTGATTGAGTGAAGAATTATCAACTCCCAATCCATCACTGCTTTCCATTCAGCATCCATTTCTTGGGCAACATGTTCCTTTAGTGCATCTTCCTCATCTTTAGAACGTTGGAGCATGGGCACTTGTTCAACTTCAGTGAGTGGTACCTGAAAATCTACTTCTCCTTCTAGCCCTTCTGACGGCGGCTGTGTTTCCATCTCAGCAAATGAGACTGAGGATATGTCAACAGTGGGTTGCTCAGAGGTACCTACTTTGTCTTGAGTCTCTGGTTGTCCCTCTCTTAGCATCAGCTGATTAACTCTTTTTAATTTGGCTATCTCCTTGAGCAGTTGCTCTTCTCTTTGGACCCGCATCAATGCAAGGTCTCGTCTTTGTGATTGCTCTAGCTTCACCTCTAACTTGAGATCCTTGTTTCTCTTTTCCAAAGTCTTATAGACTTCATTTGTACCTTGATCGAGGTGACATCACGATTTTCTCTTATCTATCTCAAAAAGGCTGCCTGATCATTGATCTTTTGCTCAAAGTACTACAGAGAAGCATTGGCTACATCAAGTTGCACTTGGATCTTTTGGACTGACAGAGTAGTGGTTAGGAGTTCATTTGTTACTTCTATCAGCTATTAATCTTTGGTCTTCCAGACATTGGATAACTTGGTTAGAATCTCTCCCAGCTCTTCCATTTCTTTCTGTTGCTTCTCTTTTGCAACCTGGTGTTGTTTTGCTTCATCCTTCAACTCTTTGATCTCTATTTTTAGATCTAAAATTATATTCATCTTGTCTTATAACTCTCCTTGTGGAGCATCAATGACTAGCTCAAGTTCTTTGGCCTTAGCACTGCGGCTAAATGCTACTATTTGCATTTTTTCTTTTATCAACTACATCTGCTTGGCATATTCATTAACTTGTATGATGACTTTTGTCATTCGTTTCCCAATCTTCAGGCTCTGCAGGCTGTCTAGAAGTTTCAGTCGTTTCAGTGTGTGACTCCTTGGGTGGTTCTGTGGTGGCTGCTTGTGGTTGAAGCGATGGGGGTTCTACTTCTCCTTGAGGCATTGCGATTGCCTCGGCTACTTCTGCTACTTGAGGGTTAGTAGATACCTCAGTTTTTTCTTGTTGGGTGGTCGTAGAAGGGTCTGCCTCAGTTTTTTCACTTGCTTTTGGTTGTTCAAAACTTTCTGTTGCCTGTTGCTCAGGCTCTTTTTCCTCCTTGGCTTCCTCGCCCTCCTTGGGTTTAGCTGTTGGTGAATGGCTTCGGCTTGGCATTGGCTGGTCTTCTTGCTCCGTAGCGGGTGAAGTGTGCTTCAAATACATCTCCCCTTGGTCGTGATGTGTCTCACTTTGTTTTGTAGCTTTAGTTTGTCTCTGTTGCTCGGGTTCATCTTCCCTTGCTTTCCTTTCAGCTTCTTGAGCTTCTTTGAACTTTATGGCTTTTGCCTCTGCTGCGTTCAAGAAATTCCGTGAGAGCCTCTACTCCTTTCCTTGTAGTTTTCTTGGTTCTGGGTCCCCTTATGTCTCTTGGAACCCATCTTTCAAGGTCCTCACTTGCAGCTTGGTGGCTCCTTTCATAAGTTTGTTTTCCTCTTTCAAACCTCACCTTCTTTTGCTGAGGTTCTTCCTGGTGTGCGGCTACTGCTTTCTTCTTCATCTCTTCAATTCTTACTCACCTTTCCTCGTTTTTTGAGCTCTCACTGTTATGAGCTTCATGAGAGCTTTCTACAGATTATTCATCTGACTTATATACTCTCTTTGATGAATGCATGGTTTTGGGAGAAGGTTGAGCAGCCACAATCCAGGTGTTCTGATATGGGGCTGGCGGCAAATTATCAGCCATTCCAATAGCATGATATGATATTGTTTTCAGCACTTCAGGAGTGTCCAGATATGTGATTTTTCCTTCTTTCTTTGTGTCTTTCAATGTTGTAAGCACATGTTGTTCATGATCAATTGGTTGCCTGGTTGTCTACTTCAACACTTGAGTGAAGGTGGTCGCAGCCGCATGATTTGGGCTGGTGTACCGTGGCGGTCTCTTTGATAATACATGGAAGTGTTGATGGTATAGGCGAGCTAGTTCTTCCACTTGCCTTTGGATGAGGTGGAAAAATGTGGTAGCAGCAGTCTCTTTGGTGAATGTGCCTGATGTCTTTCTATCTCGGGCCCGCATTATCATACCTTCAGTCCAAAGCTTCAGTGTCTTTGCTTGTCTATAGGATGGAGAAGTTTGATTGTTTCGTGGTTTTCTCTGTTGGTAATCTCCTTTCCATTCCTCCTTGCTCGGTGCAATTGGAACAATGAGTTGTCCACCTTTATGTGATAGCTTGAGCTGATTGGTATCCCAATTTGGTACGGCCTTGTACATCCGCATCCATGAGATTCCAAGAACCATTGTTTCATTCATGTCTTCATCTAGTAATCATATAAATTGATGAGGGTATGAACATCCATATACTATCACATTTAAGTTGACTACTCCCAGTGTCGGTGTTCGGTTCTTGTTGCATCCTTTAATAGTCGATATTCTTGATGTGTCAATGACTGACTTGTTGCTTTCTTGTACATGGAATAACCAACTGCATTTACTCGAGCTCCTGTATCGACCAATGCATTTGTGCTATGATTTTTGAGTTGTACTTTGATGCGAAGGTCCATTCCATCTAACCATTTATCATCTGTTGACACTGCATCTTTCTGTAATTCCCATAGTCGGTCATCTGGTTCCAGAGTGTTGATAGAAATAGGTATTTGTTGATTTTTGAGAGCATCTTTTCTTTTGAGTACTCAAAGCCAAGCTTCATGTTGGGCTTCATCAATGACCTGCTCTCGTTTTATCTTTCTTTGCTTTGTTGCATGCATCTTTTCTAGCAATTCATTGGTTAGTGGCAAATTGTACTTCTTTTAATGGCATCCACTAATCTAATTAGTCATTGGTTCACTATCTAGTGTGGACAACTTAACTGCTCCACTTGGAGATACATCTTCAATGATAAACAATCCGTTTCCCTTTTTCTTAAACTTGGGAATGAGTTGCTTAAGTAAATAGATTAAAACTACGTCCTCTTTTTTAAAGATTTTTGTAACTAGATGGGAATCAAAAAAAAAAAATCGCTTTTGTGCATAGATATGAGCTACAACATTTAGCTTTTGCTCATCAATCTTTTCTAAATCTTCAAGTCTCTCTAACAATTCATGTCTAGTTCACTCAAGATCCTTAGCTACCCTAAGTGTCGGCAATAGAAATTCTATTGCCATTATGGCATCAAGACCAAAAACAAAATTAAAGGATGTAGCATTTAAAGTTGTTTTGAATGAAACTCGACAAGCCCATAGAGTGGCATGGAGATTCATTTTCCAAATTGTCCTTCCTGAACTAACCACTTTAGTCAATACTAAGCTAAGAATTCTATTTGTATGCTCAGCTTGTCCATTTTCTTGTGGGTGAAAAGGAGCCGATTTGTTATGGATGACCATAAATTCATTAAGAAGATACTCAATTACCTCATTGAGGAAATGAGTTTCCCTATCACTGACAATTTCTATTGGCAGTCCATATCTTGTGAACATATTCTCATACAAGAATGCGGCTGTGGTTCTGGCATCATTCTTTTGAGTTAATTTAGCCTCTGTCCACTTGGTCAAATAGTCCATACCTACAATGATGTATTGAGCTTGGGTTCTATAAGCAGGTGGCTGTATTGGCCCAACAAAGTATATACCCCATTTTGCAAAATCTCTAGTCCCCATCGTTGGTCTTAAAGGCATGCTATCTACACGGGTTGGCATTTTTTGCTTGTTGACATGCATCACACCTTCGAACATATTCTTTGGCATGTGCAAAAAGTGTTGGCCACCATATGCATGCCATTAAGATTGCTTTCGTGGTGGTTTCACTAGAAAAGTAACCTCTAGCTAATACAGCATGTGCTTGTTCTATAATGGGAATATATTCATCTTCATTTGCACAAAGACGCAAATGTTGATCCTTTCCTCTTCAATACAATTGCTTCCAAATAAGAGCATAGTCTCTTGCTTCAGTTTCAATTGCTCTTTGGTTAGGAACGAGTGATATTTGGAACAACGTCACATGAGGTATGGGTGCGCGTTTCTGGCGTTGAGGAAAAGTTTTTACAAATAAGTGAACATCACTCCTCATATTTGGCCAAAATACTCCAAGTCTCAAGATCCATCGCATAGTTTGATCTTCTACAAAGTGAAGTACCACTATGGTAATATGTGCTTGACTTAAGTATTGGGTTTTCTCCTCAGGATTAATGCACAAAAGCAATATTCCATCTCGATTTCTTTTGCATAGCCTTCCAACTAGTATTGATACATAATCGATTGATTAATTCATCCGATTGTAACAGGAAGTGGTATTTGTGAATCCACTTGAGCTATGATCATCAAGGATACCATATTTTTTGACCATCGAGGTATCATTTCCACGGAGAACAGATATGCATATGCTAGATCAGTGTCTACTCCCTTGGGTGGTTCTCCTGATATAATCCTTGACAAATGATCTGCTCTTTGGTGAGTGGTGCCCTTTTTCACAACTACAATAAAATAACATTCCAAAAGAATGATGAACCATCTCACTATTCTTCCTGTGTTGCATGGCTTGTTGACCAAGTATAATAAGGCTTGGTGGTCAACAAAGAACACAAATTTTTTAGCTAATAGGTAATTTTGATACTTTTTTACGGCATAGATCATTCTTAATCCTTTATTTTTTGTGTTTGTATAGTTTTTCTCTGCCATATTCAACTGTCTACTAGCATAAGAAATAGGAAAATCAATTTTCCCATCTCCTAGTTGAGCTAGGATACACCCAATGTCAAAATTGGAAGCATCTACATGTATGTGGAATATCTTATTCCAATCTGGTGCTTTGAATATTGGAGCTGAAGTGAGAGCTTGCTTAAGCTTCATGAAGGATTCTTCACACTCATCAGTCCATTCAAAGAGTGTAATCAAGTTGTACATGGGTTTTGTAATTATAGTGTACATGGAAATGGATCGTCAGTAATATCCACAATGTCCCATGAAAGCTTGAACCCCTTTGACTGTTGTTGGTCTAGTCAAATCAGCAATAACATGAATTTTATCCATATCAGCAGCTATGCCATTTTTAGACACTATATGTCCAAGAATTTTTCCTTGTCTACCCTTAAATGTGCACTTTTCAGGATTTAAGCAAATCCTATAAAGTCTACATTTTTTGAATATCTTTTTGAGGTGTTCAAAACGATTAGCCTGGATTGATGGATGTACACATAGATCATCCATATATACTTCCAAGAAAATCCAAAGATATTCTTTAAAAGCATGGCTCATCAATCTTTGAAAGGTAGCAGGAGCATTAGTTAATCCAAAAGGCATAACCCGATAGATCAAAAGTTGATTGTATCCCAAAAAGCCATCCAAAAAGCTGTAAGCTTCTTTTCCTGTAACTCATTCTAAAACATGCTCAGTGTTAGAAGAGCAAAGTGTGTCTCTAATGGTAGTTGCATTCACTTTCTTGAGATTGACGCACACCCTTAATTTTCCATTTTTCTTGGGTACTACCACAATTGGAGACACCCAATCTGTGTGTTCAATTTCATAAATGAATTTTGCCTCCTTTAGATTTTCAATCTCTTCTTTGATCTTTCTGGTAAATGTTTCATTATAAGTATATGGCCTTTGTCTGCTTGGTTTTGCATCATCTCTCGTAGGTATGGTATGTTGACAGCTTTCTGGATCAACACCCTTGAGATCCTTATAAGACCAAGCAAAGATATCGCGGTATTCTTTTAGTAAGCTTAACAAAAGCTCTTCTTCTTCTTTTGTTAGGTCATTTGCAATGTAGGCAGTGATGGACGCAAAGCGGACCCCGAACCCCGACGGCCTCTAAAACGCTAGGGACTGAATGGCTCGCCTCGAGCCTGCCACGGTAAAGCAAACAGGGGGCACCACCTAGCTTTGAGCGACTAGGACGCAAAGCCCACGGTCATATGAACACCGCAAGCCTACACACACACACACACACACACACACACACATACACACAGAGGGAGAATACTTGCAATTGATGAAAACAACCTCGGGGGTGTGAGGGTGAGTTATTTCTGCAATATTTACAAGGTGGCATGCCGTGATGGTAGAGAGGTAGGGAGAGGAGATGGTGCAACCTACTTGGTGCGTTCTCTAGGGCGACTCAATGACGGTGAATACTCATTGCCAAGAGCGTGCATATGTGTGTGCATGGACCATTGGAGTCGAGAGGTGGATGTGGTTCCCTTCGCATGGTGCAATTTCCAAGGCAAACCCAACACACAAGATCCCCTCCCCGTGATGGTGATGGTGTCAATCCCTCCTACTACACTCTACCCAATGCTTGGTTCCACATAAGTTGCCCCCCCCCCGATAGTGACCTCTCAGTGCCAATTTATAGGTGTTGGCTGCTTGGATTATGGTAATCCCAGTGTGGTTAGGGTAATCTTAATCGAGGAGACAAAGCAAGTGGTGGGCCCAGTGTGGTTGACCCTTGCTTTGTTTTGGGGAAGGTTATTAAAAGATGGTAATCTCTAGGTGGGCCTTTGTCACCATCACCTAGAGAGAGGATATTTACAAAATGAAAATTTACAATGGCTCGAGTGAAAAACTGAAGATAATAACCTAAAAATTACTGGGATGGCGTGGTGGTTGCGTGTTGCCGGCGAATGGCGTGTTGTCGGTGCGTCGGTGTTGAGCGTACTTCTTTTCGGAGTCGGTCGGGGCATGCCTTCGGCGCATTTCTGTTTTTTGTTGTTGGCGGCGCGTGCTTTGGATCCTTCTTCTTTTTGTTTGTTCATGTCATATCCATTTCCTTCGTATTGCGGTGTGGTGCGTATATACGTATGTATATGTATTTGTGCATGAGGCGGGTGTGTGTGTGTGTGTGTTTTGTATAGGTATGTGTGTGCAAAAGCGTGTGTGGGAAGGGGGGCTATATATATATATATATATATATATATAATGTATATATATAATTTTTTTTTTTTTTTTCCTTCTACGGATGGTCGGCGGCTTACTCTTCTGCGTAAGGCGGAAAGGGAGGGGGGGGTAGGATAGGGGGTGTGAGTGTGTGTGGGTGGGTGAGTGTGTGTGTGTGTGTGTGTGTTGTATTGGCGTATTTGCTGCTGCCCGCATGGCGTGTGTGTGTGTGTGTGTGTGTATCAAATGCAGCGCGCGGCGCACAGTGCATGGGGAGAGAGAGGAGAGGGGGGGGGGGGGGGGGGGGGGGGGGGGGGGGGGGGGGGGGGGTTGAGGGGTGTGTGTGTGAGTGAGAGGGAGTGTGTGTGTGAGTGTGGGACTGCAGCGCTGCCCGCAAGAGAGAGAGAGAGAGAGAGAGAGAGAGAGAGAGAGAGAGAGAACTTTGGCGTTGCCTGCCAGTATCCGGATGAGAGAGAGAGAGAGAGAGAGCGAGAGAGAGAGAGAGAGAGAGAGAGAGAGAGAGAGAGAGAGAGAGAGAGAGAGAGAGAGAGAGAGGGAGCTTGGCGTGGCCGTGAGAGGGAGAATGAGGGAGAGGGGGAGGGGATAGGGGTGAGGGGATAAAAGATAGAGAGAGTGTGTGAGGGAGAGTGAGGGGAGAGGGGGAATGGCGGGGTATGGGAGATGTGTGGGTGAGAGGGAGAGGGAGGGGGGGGGTGTTGTCTTGCATGGGGCTTGAGGACGAAGGGGAAATAAGTCAATGGGGGGGGTGTAAGGGAATATATCTGCGGGCCAAAGAGGGGGGGGGGGGGAATGAGGCTGGGGGGGGGGTGTGAATGAGCCGAGGGAGGGTGAGGCGAGCGGGTGGGGAAGAGGGAGGAGGGGTCGAGGGAAGGGAATATTGGCGGGCCAAAGAGAGGGGGGGGGGGGGAAATGAGGGTAGAGGGTAATGGGAGAGGGGATAGGGTGAGTGTAAGAGTGAAGGGGGGGGGGGGGTTCTCAGGCGGCTCACACCGCTCACACCGAGGGAGCACGAGAGAGGGGTTGGGGGTTCCTTCTCTGAGTTTCTGCCTGGCCGGGGAGGGTGAATCGGGAGGAGAGAGATATTAGGGAAGGGGGTATGTAGGGAAAATGGGGGGGAGAGAGTGCGAGGGTTTTATCCGATGCCCGTAGGGCGGGAGGGGGAAAAAAATAAGTTACGGTGGGGGGGTACTGAGAGTGGGGGGGGTGTAATGAGTTTTTTTCTTTTTTTTTCTACTTGATTTCCGAAATTCGGCTATCAACAGGTTTAGGCTCTTCTCCTGGTTTGGCCAGATCTATCTTCTTTGCATTTTCAGGTCCTTCGTAGGACTCACCCTGTTTTCGTAGTTCCCTGACAGGTTGTTCGACTATGATTTTTTGATCTTGGAGAGTATATTTCTTGTAATGGGATGGAACACTAATTACATCTATACCTTCCTCCTTTGTGGTTTCCATTTCAATTGTATATATCTCCTTTAGAGATTTCTTCAACTCTTGATACTTCTTTCTTCGTTCAACTTGTGTCATGGTTAAATCCTTGTCCTAGTATTTAGGTTCTACTTGAGTTTCCATTCTCGTTTTTCTTGTTGTTTTTTATAATTCAAGCTTTTTGTTTAAAATATATCTACCATTAATTTTGTCTTTGACACAATCATGTGCGTCTATTTGCATCAGAAACTGTGTTCTACTAGAGACTAATGGCATAGGTCTAGATTTCAAGTTTCTTGTGTCTCTTTTTCTTCTATACCATTTTTGTCTTCTAGGTTTCTGGTTTGGAAAGTCAAAAAACTTTTCCTCCCTTCCTTTCATGAGTAGTTTAGCTCTCACATGTTCTTTTTCTGACCCCAAATCATCTGAGGTAGCTGAATGTTCTTCTAATTCATCTGTTTCATCAAAGTAGAGGTCTGAAAAGACTTGTTGAGCCTTAATTAAGTCCTTGGATTCTTGAATTTCGTCTTCAATGTGAAGGGTTGAGATCATTTTTATGGGACTTATGTCATAGCTGTCCTCATTGCAAAATTAAGTAGGCATAGACGTATTCACATATACATCCATTGTTGCTAAAATTTGAGTCCACTCAAATTCTCAAACAAATGCTCCGGAAAGGGTTCAAAAACATACTAGTCTTCGTCTGTGCAATCCCTTTCTAAGATACATTCTTCTCGTTTTAAGCTCCCGTTTACTGAGGTTCCGTACATCCAAATAGGCGTGTCTTTGTTTAACCAAGATGGAAGCTTAGTTTCGACCGAACAGACTGAGTGAAATTCTTGTATGGGCATTTTCATGACATCTCTATAAGTCTGATCTTTTAGATTAACCCTTGTTATTGATCCCACTTGCTTCAAGTATAGGTAATTGTTTTCCCAATCATGGATAAGTTGTACTTGTCGCATGAAAGGTATTCCCAAGATGATTTCATAATTGAGTTTCTTTCCAAAGTCTACTACTGGAAAAGTGTGTTGATAATCAATTCCAAAAGAACTAACTATCACTTTTTCAATCAATCCTAAGGGTTTTTTGATGTGTTCATCAGCCAATTGCAATTTCATTCGAGTTTGTCTAATGGCTGGTCTTCCCCATGATTCCCATACTGTTTTCGTGGCTATGGCTATGCCTACCCCACTATCCATTATTTCCATGGTTTCTATATCATTGTATCTCACTAGAAGGGTTGTGTTTCCTTCTTCCCCTAAGCTTTGTAATATTCTCCGACTTTGTTCATTGGAACGGATCGAATCTCTTTGTTATCCATTTCGTGTTTTAGTTTTTCCAATTTTTTTGCGATTAGCCCTGTTATTCCCACCTTCTCTAGAGTTTTCTGTAGATCATTCCACAAATATGGCCTAATTTTTAACAGTTCTCCTAAAATAAGAGTGCATTGAATGGGTGTAGACATGATTAAATGAATGTTGTCTACCTCTAGGGTCTGTTCTGCTCTTTTTATCTGAGTGGTTTTACACACTATGGATTCATCTTTGTTATCTCTCAAGTATGAGGGTAGTGTTTTCAGAGTCATTGGTTTAGCATATAGACTTGTGAAGCCCTAGATAGAGTACTTACTGTCAGATTGACTTGTTATCAGCTTCTTTAACTTGACTTGATTGCAACTTCTGTCAAGCTTTCAATTCCTTGTCCGCAACCGTATTCCTGTATCAGTTTTAATCAAGTTAGCTAATCTTTCACAAAGACTGTATAATTTTTGCTAGCTATTGTGACTGGTCTATGTGTATCTCTTCAAATTGAGCTAAGCGAGTCAGCACTTGAGACTTTCAGATTCTACTTTTGCAAAAAGCTAGAGGACTAATCTGCAGCTTGCAAACTGAGTGAACATGTACTAATTTGGATCCGATTGAACCCAAAATTGCTTAGTGGCCTTGTATTATGTTGGTCTGACATTGTACAAGCTCAAAAGTCCAAAATGGTGTCTCTGTGTATTAGAAGTAAATAATCGTGATTATTTACTTTTCTCAATTTTTTACACTTTTTGGCTTGATTTTCCAATTACTCAACTTGTTAAGGTCTTTGGACAAGTTTCACTTAGTTTGAACAAAATTAACTATTTCGTGTCCGTAGACTCAGTTTTTGAGTATCTGGCTTAAGTCTCACTTTTGTGATCCAAATTTCACTAAATTTGATTTGTGTGGTCTACTTGATATGCTTGACCTTGTGGTATACGCAAATGTGCAAAATTGACTAGTTTTGCAGCAGATGTAAATAATCACGATTATTTACTCCTGCTATTTTCATGCAATTTTTTTGTCACTATCTTGACATAGATTTGTTAATCAGCTTAACTTAAGCTCCCTGGCCAAGTTTCATCAAGTTTGGATAATTCCTATTCAAATGGTCAACAGTTTTGTGTCTACAGACTAACTTTGCAAATTTGGCCCCAATTTTCACCCCAATGATCTAAATCTTATCAAATTTGATTTGTGGGCTTAATATAACATGCTAAAACTAGTCGTATGTTGGGTTGGTCAAAAAAGTTGGAAAATGGGATAAAAGTAAATAATCACGATTATTTACTTCTGATAATTTTTTACATCTTTTTGGTCAACTGAGCATGTACACTTGTTTAACACTTCAATATAAGCCTATGAGTCAAGTTTCACTCAGTTTGAACAAAGTTTTCCCAATTTACACTCAAGTTCTTGACAATCAGTACAGAATTCAGTTTTTACCAAGTTTTTGGTCAGTTTGATGATCCAAATTCTATGGGCCTTTACAAAAGATGTTTGTACACATGCATAGAGTCTTTGGTAGCAACCTTGGTCACTTTTGAGTTGAAAGTAAATAATTGTGATTATTTACTTTATGCCTAAAATGCACTTTTTTCAACTTTTTCAGTGAACAGACTTTTTATGAGCTATTTTAAGCCTTTGAGTCAAGTCAAAACTTAATTTGGCCTAAAATGTCAAGAAAAAGTAAATAATCTAAGTTTTTGCAAACTCTTGAAGTTTTACATCAAATGTGTCCTTAAGCTTACCAGCTGGTTCATACAACTTTTAAAGCATACTCTCTAGTCATATTTAATGGTGGACAGTCTTCTGGTGCTATTTCTGGCCGTAAACCTCAAATTCTACAACTTCACATAAACAACTAACAATTGATTCTTTTGGATAGAGAAATGTTATGAGATTCCACCTCCGATTCTACTTACCCTACTTCTAAGTTCTACTGCAATGGGGTTGTGGAAAGTGTCCACAAACACTCGTTTTCTTGTTTTTTATGGTTTTTTGAGCCTTAACCTTAAGACTTGTCTCGTCCATCAATCATCCTCAAAATCCTAATCTAATTCTATAGTTCTACAATCCTAGAAGGTACTTAGCAAATCAACCTACTTCCAAGCTACCTCTACATAGCAAAAGACAACAATCTTAAGCTATGCGGTCTTAAAAATAAATTTTGGACTCTAGGAGAACCTAGAGGAAGATAAAAGATAACTTCACAAGACGCTCGTGTTTTTCCTAGTTTAGATCTCTTTAGATCCCCGACAACGACGCCAAATGTGGGACGGTTGTCTAACCTCACTCCTATCTTATTGCAGACATAGCGAGAACCACGAATATAATGTCAATCCATGGAACGAAGCTGACTTGACTAGTGCATAGAGGCTACAAGAGGTTGTCAATCTCTTAGAAAACAACAAAAAACTCGCATCTAACTCAAGCTACACTCAAATGACAGAAATCACCAAAAGCTAATCGCTCATCGGCAAAAACAAATCCCAATTGTTACAGCATCAAACAACATCCAGACATTACGAAACTTTTAGGACATGTTTATAAGACCTAAGAACACATGCTTATGGTCTCAAATCTCACTTTAGGTCAAGCGCAAAAGTTGCAATTATTAACAGCAATGAGTTTTGACCCAGAATGCATCTAAATGCTTAGCAATGATGCCCCAATACCAACCTATACTTAGTTTATGATTTTGAACCTTAAATTACTACTTATGATGAAATTAAGCAGCGAGTTGGTGACACCAAAAGCTATGGATTACCGAAATACTTACGTCAATGTGTAGAGCTCTTACCTGCGGTTGCAACGTAGCAGACGGCACCGCAATGTGACAATCGAGAAGGGAGTAGGAAGCACGAGAATGAAAGAAGTGAACATTGCTAGCTCAGGCTGTGTTTCTGTTATCCAAAACTTATAAAATACTTACAAAAATTGGCTTTTATACCTTAGCCAAGGTTTTTGTGGTCAAAACTAATAATCTGGGAGCTCTAACCAAAGACAGGTTGATACAATCTGGAGGCTTGTAGCCCCGACTCATCAATTACATTGTTTATTTGGAAAGTAGGAATTACAACATTCCCGATTCATCAAAATAATATGTGTTTTTACAATAAGTGTTCCGAAAAATGTTATCCAAGTTAGCTTGTTGCTAACAATGATGATCTAAGAGATCATGGCCTTGTAGATATGGCTACTTTCAAGACTTTGGAAATCGCCAAAGTGTACTTGAATGCAGCCTCTCTGCACTAAATGCAAATGTTACAAATCTTGCAGAAACCTTGTGAAATGTATGAATTCATAGACGGCTCAAGGAGCCCGATTTGGCATGGTTCAAGGAACCCAAGCTCGCGCGACTCAAGGAGTCCAAGAGACAAGTTCTTTAGAAGATGCAGAAGGTAGCAATGCATTACTTAAGAATATCACCATTCCTGAGTTTCATGGTGAAGAGCGTGATTGTAACAAGGATGCGGTCAATACGTTGTTACACACAAATGGAGTGATATTCAAAGGCTGAGACACACCTTGGATATAAAGACAGCTGTGGAAACAAGTATATATCTTAAAGGCAAGGCCTATAAGTGGTGGATGACATTTCCAATAGATGCTCGTCCTCCGTCTTGGCCTGCGTTTCAAGTTTCTTTCTCCAAAGAGTTTTTGGATCCCAATGAAGAGGATTAGAATTGGTTAGCATGGGATGCATGCCGCATGTCTGGCCTCTCCCTCACTCAGTATCTTTGCAAGTATCAAAAAATCATATTAAAACTAGAAGGTCTAGATAAATTCCAGAAGGTACGAGATTTTAATAGGGTTCTTGACAAAGACTATTGTCTTCATGTCAAGACCCAACATCCAAAAACTATGGAAGAAGCCATCAATCATGCCCAAAGATATGATGATGACCAAGAGAGGAAGGGAATTGGTCCCTACTCTAAGAATACTTTTGCTAAGAGCAATGTGGCTAAGAGCCAATGGCGAGGTAGATCTCCCACATGTTCTAAGAGAAATAAGAGACAAT
The DNA here is from genome assembly GCF_014529385.1 of Adiantum capillus-veneris. Lineage (NCBI taxonomy): Eukaryota > Viridiplantae > Streptophyta > Polypodiopsida > Polypodiales > Pteridaceae > Adiantum > Adiantum capillus-veneris. The sequence continues at coordinate 1,563,842 of NC_140952.1, forward strand.
ATACCTCTCCACGTCCACAAGAGGCTAAGAAGCCTAAGAAATCATGAGATACTCCATGTGGGCCTCTGAGCATTGTTGATTTTGAGCGTGCAAAGAAACACAATTTGTGTTTTAGATGTCTTTCGGACCAACATAACAAGAAGGATTTTCCTCTTTTGCAAGGAAAAGAAAAGACCATGCACACGGTGCAACACCTCACATTAGATTCATCTCCTACATATTGTGATGTAGAGGTTCTTCATATGGAAGAAAAGCACAAGTGTTGTGTATCTGCTTCAATGTGGCATCCCACATTTGGCCCCCATGAGTTGATTTGCATGCATAGCACTATTAACGGACAACGTGTTTGTATTTTAGTGGATGATGGTGTGTGACTCATAACTTTGTGAACTATAAGCTAGTCAAGAAATTGAAGCTTACACAAACTCCCTACTCCCACAAGTATGTGGTAGAACAGATGTCTGGAAATGATAAAGAATTATGGGACGTGGTAGTTCAAGGGGTTGATCTTATCATTCAAGATCATACAATGATCCTTGACTTTCAAGTTATGAACATGGACCGTGTTGAGGTAGTTTTAGGATGGGAGTGGCTGCACGGTTTAGGAAACATAGTGAACACTAGTTATGAACACAACTCTTTATCTTTTATGGCCAATAGTAAACAAGTGCTTTTTCTTGGTGAGAAAAATATACCATCTGCAACTCTTATATGTACAGCCGAGCTTTCTATTTTACAGAAAGCAATTTAATAGATGAAGTCTTTTTTGTGTTACTGCTTGTCTCCAAGTCTTGTTAATTCTCAAGAGCACAGTGCTGTGAATTCTAGTTATGATATGAAAAGTGCAATGAATTTTAATGATAAGCAAAGTTTTAACAATTCTAAATAGGAAAGTGCTCTCAATTCTAATTCTATTAAGCAACGTGCAGCTATTGTAAAACAAACATTACAGGAATTACAAGATTCTCCATCCCAGCATAACTCTAGTTTACTTTCTCCTTTTTCACGGCAAAAGCTGACTCACTTACTCACTGAGTATAGTGATATATTCTCAAGTGATTTACCGCTAGGTTTACCCCCTAAACAAGATGTGCAGCATGGCAGAGATGTCCTACCGAGAACTAAATTGGTGAGTAAACCACCTTATCATATGAGTTCTAGTGAGGCCAAGGAGGTTGAGAGTCAGTTGGCTGACTACCTTGCCCGTGGTTTCATTAGACCTAGCACTTCGCCTTGGGCATCACCAATTCTATTGGTAAAAAAGAAAGATGGTACTATGCGCATGTGTGTAGGTTATCGCGGATTAAATTCCATAACCATCAAGAACGAGTATCCTCTACCTCAAGTGGATGAGTTGTTTGATCAACTCCATGGGGCAAGATACTATACAAAGATGGATCTTTGTTCAGGATACCACCAAGTGTGTATCCTTTGAAAGATATCTCTAAAACTATCTTTAGAACATGGTCAATTCTATTGGTAAAAAAGAAAGATGGTACTATGCGCATGGGTAATTGTAGACCGTCTAACAAAGATGGGTCGATTCATTCCCAATAAGACTATGGTTAAGACACCAAAATTAGCATGGCTATTTATAGAGCATATATATAGACTCTATGGTCTTCCAGCTAGTATCATTAGTGATAGAGACCGAAAGTCCGATAATCACTTTTGGAGAGCTGTGTTTCAAAAGTTGAAAACTACACTTAATCTTAGTATGACTGATCATCGATAAAGTTAATCAAGTGCTAGAGGATATGCTATGAGCTTACGTTAGCAAGAAGCAAACCAATTTGGAATATTACTTGCCTATATTGGAATTTTCTTATAATAGTTCAAAGCATGTAACTACAAGGTTTAGTCCATTTATTCTTTTATATGGTTTTCAACCTAGATCACCCGTTACAGTGGGAATGCCTAAGGAGAAGTTACAACAAGCGATGGATTTTCTCCAAGACCATTTTGATATGCTTCGAGTTGCTCGACAGAATGTTAAGCAAGCTCAAAATCCATATAAGTACGCAGATGAGCATCATCATCTTGATACTTTTGAAGAAGGAGACGAGGTTTTCCTCAATGTTCCAGAGCATTTAGAAAGTTTGAAGACAAAAAAAGTTGCTAAACTTTCACCACGCTATTGTGGACCGTTTGCCATTCTCAAACGTATAGGTCAAGTGGCCTATAAGTTAGCTCTCCCGAGCACTCACGAGCTCATCGTGTTTTTCATGTTAGCTGTTTACAAAAACAAGTGTGTTAGTTCCCTCATGAACCCGAAAAGATTTTGGATTCTCATGAGCTTTGCACCAGACATCATGTCAAACGATATGTGTTGGTAAAATGTCTAGATAGACTTGAAGAAGGTTCTACAAGGGAGAATGTATCCGTACTTAAGAAACGTTTTCCTATGTCCATTTTTGAGGACAAAAATGATTAGGTCTGATCTATGAAAGGTTGGAGTTGTTCATTGCAATAGGGTAAGTGGGACTGGGATTTATTATTTCTGTTGGCACACTTTTTTACGGGGTTCGTGGGACACCATCGGGAACTATGGTCTTAATAATGGAGTCTTTTTAGACTTGCCTATGGATTAACCATTATTGAGCTATTAGCAAGCTCAATAGGAACCCGTGCCAACTTAGCACTGTTAAACCCACTCCACCACTCTTTGCAATAAACAATATTCTAAACCACGGGTGTAGTTACTTGGGTCTATTTTTTGAAGGCTAAGAGAAGTAGAAACCAATGCTTTAATCTCTATCTATCTCTAACCCCTCTATACATTAGAGAGAGAGAGAAAGGAAAATTGTAGAGATAGAGAGAGACATATAGAAAGGGATAGGTCTTGATACTTATCAGCCTTTAATGTAGATGTCACATCTGGTGGGGAGCAGCCATCACATTCTTCTTTTGGTTGGTTCACGTCCTGGGCTCCCATCTAAGGTGGACATTGCCTCCAATGGACCCGAGTCTTGAGGCGGTAAGTCAGAGTGTAGATTTCTCTTTCTCCTTTGAAGGGATAACCCTCCTACTCCTACAGAGGTGCCGGTCCATCTACTCAGGTTTCTCCACCGGTGGTAGCTCCAGACCTCCAGTGTGCTCTCTCTTTGCGAGACAAGTATCACCGTCCGCCGGAGGTATTGTTTGCCCTCTACACTCCACATCAGCTTGTGGCCTATGGTCTTTCTCAGCAGACCATGCCATGGGGGAGCCAGGGAGGGAGTCCCTTCATCCAGAGCCTCACACCGATGGTACCTCCTCCTACGGTCCCTTCTTATCAACCTACTCCCCTTCCATCACACGGCCCCACTCCCCTTCAATCACAGGGTCCTACGCCACTCCATTCCACTCTAGTTTCACACAAGCATCCTCGACATCCCACAGCTGCTTGACGCACTTCTTTTAGTAGCGCGCACCGACATTCGTCTCAAAGGAGCGAGCGTCAAGAGAGACGGAGCGGTGGGGGGAACAGCCTTCCCTATTTCAGAGTGTGCCACCCCAGACACAAAGGATGAGGTCACTAATGCAAGACACGCATGGGCGCTACTACAGAGTAAAGTATGGTGACGAAGTGGATTTTGGTATTGTGCAGGGCAGGCGTTTTGATGTCATCTTCAAATTCTTATACATTCAACGTATAATAATTGTTTTGTAAATTTCAAAGACCAATTTCCCGGTCATGCACGCTACATTGGCATGCTCGATTTTCAAATGCCCCCAATGAACGTTTTTTGGCACAGTGTTTGGAGGGCTACATTAAAAAGTTTTTGTAAAACAAGCAATAAAGCGTACGACGTGCAACGACCAACCAGGTCACAAATCCAAATAGGAGCTACCACGGAGGAAACATGGCAGATGCAGAGTGAGAGTGGGTCATGCAAGAAAAGGGTGAACAAGCTTCAACAAGCTTATCCTATAGACAATAGCGGGAAGCTCGGGCAAGACAAACTCCCACACACTATGGTTCAGGAGGCAAAGCAGCTTGGAAGGATAAATATGTAAGTTTTTTTCTAAATTTGTCCCTAAACTGATTCAAAAGGTTTTAGATTATGAATTTCTCTTGTTATTGCATCTTTAGGAAAATATCACTCTAAGTCATCCGACCAGAGAGATGGTCAAGTATCGCGAGCGTCACACAGAATTTGATACTTGGTGATGGTTGTTGGTGATGGTTGAGTGTGTATGGCATCAACCGTAGTTGTGAAGATTTCCATGTACTCAACCTCACAACTGGAAGTGGGCACAGTAGGTTTCTTCTTGCTCAACCATGATATACATGAACTGCCAAGCATGAAACAAAAACCACTTGTGGACACTCGCGTGTCAAAAAAACCATCCCAATCTGAGTCCAAAAAAGCACATAAGTCAAGCGGCAATGATCCCCACTAGGGATAAAACAATCCAAGATGTCAAGTTTCACTCAAGTAGCGGAAAACCCTCTTGACAGCCTGCCAATGCCTAGACCCTGGGCTATGCATAAATCTATTGACCTGTGACTCGGAGACTGCAAACTAGATATCCGGCCTCGTGTTGCATACATAAATGAGGCATCCAACAGCAGTTTGGTAAAGAGTGACATCTGCAAGATCACGAGCATCATAAATATTCGATTTCAAACCTGTTTCCATGGGAGGGGCAATAGTTTTGCAGTCCTCAAGTCCAAACTTACATAGCAATGTCTCTATGTAACTTTTTTGACACAAGGCAATATTACCATCAGAGTGCTTAAATTGTATACCCAAGTAATTATGAAAAAGGCCCAAATCTTTCATCTTGAAAGTAGCATTTAAATCAGCCTTAAATTCAGCGATATGTTTCTCATTTGGTCCAGTGATCAGCAAATCATCCATGTAAAGAACCATAATGAGAAGTACATCACCCTCACGCTTTACATACAATGTGATTTTTGCTAGACTGTTACAAAAGCCTCGTTTGACCAAATGAGAGTGAACCTTCTCATACCATGCACGAGGATATTGCTTCAACCCATACAAATATTTCTTACATCTGCACACTTTATCCTCTTGTCATTTCTTGATAAAATTGCAAGGTTGTGCTACATAAACTTCCTCAATTATGTCACCATTCAAGAAAGCAGTAACAATGTTGGATCGATATACATCCCAACCAAAATGAGCTGCCAATGCACATAGAAAATGTACAGTAGTCATACAACAAGTGGGAACACAATTCTCTTCATAATCTATGTCTTTTTGTTGTGCATAACCCTTTGCAACAAGTCAAGCCTTATAGCAATCAATCTTACCATCCGGCTTGCATTTCAACTTGTAAACCCACTTTGTACCACTGGCCTTTTTACCATGAGGAAAATCACATAAAGTCCATTTATCATTTTCTCGACGTTCATAATATTCTGATTGCATGGCAACCCGGGGGATTCACATGGAGAACTTAATGCACCACGTAAGTGCAGGGGAAGGGGGTTTTTTTACAAGTTACATAAGCGTATAAGTTAGGGGTAGGCCCCCAATAAATTATCTCCCAAGTTTAATTATAAGGGAGGGGGTATCATATTTAGGGGGAGAGGTGGATTCCCAAAAGACTCTGCCCTCAAACATGTGAGTCAACAGCTTCAAAGATACATGCAAGAACTAACACTTCTTTGTATCAATTGTTTGTTTTGTGATTATAGTTCATTTGTAGAGGGATGAACGCTATAAAGAGTTTGTATAGATGCAAATTTACAAGGAGAACTTAGCACAACTTTATAACCATGTTTTTTGAGTAATTTAGATGGGTAGCCAGAGTGCAAGTTGATCAGGCACATAGTTTGAAAGTCAAACTAAGACACATTGAGCGTACATCTAGTTATCAACATGAGTGTTCCTTAGTACGTTGCCATTCACTATGCTACACACTCTTTGACTAGTTTTACTCAGTTAGATCATGTGATACCTACATTTTATATGTAAGATAGGGGTATGATATTTTTCTTCATTGATTGTCATATAAGCGTAGAAAGGGGGGTCAATTTCTAATATGAGTTGTATATAGGGGTTTTATCAAAGTTGTGCACTCGCAGGTGGCGTCTCATTTTGTATATCGAGTGAATCCCCTAGCCATCCAATTTTTTGAATTTTCTGTTTCATCAAAAGATAGAGGTTCCTCAACATTGTGTAAGCTAGACAGAGCAAAAGCATAATAATATGATGCATAAGTTGCATGGCAAGAACCTGAACGAGTACGACTAGACAAAGGTGCATCCAATTTTTTGTCATGCAAAGTATGCACCAACCATTTAGGCATGCCTCTAGCCTACTCATTCTCAGTCATTTCCTCATCAAGTACATCATGTACATCTACATTAGTAATAGGTTGATCTGTAACATTTTCAAAAACCCCCATAGGCTGTACATTTGCATCATTGGAATTTACATTTGAACTTCAACCACTAAAGAGAGGAAACAAAGTATCATAAATGTCATGTGAGCTGACATTATTGTCTCTAGTACATGCCAGCAAGGGTTGAACAAAATTTTCCACAAACACAACATCTCGTGAGACCAAGATACACTCTATTTATGATACAACCTATAACCTTTTCTTTCAGCACTATAACCAACAAAAATACATTTGACAATCTTATCATCCAATTTTTTGCATTGTGTTTGTCGCACCAAAGCATATTCCAAACATCCAAAAACACACATGTACTCAATAGAAGGCTTTCTATCATGCCATTCTTTATATGGAGTAATAGACTTCAAAGCTTTTGTAGGATACCTGGTAAGTACATAAGTGGCACACATGATGGACTCAAGCCAAAACGAATGTGGCAAAGCTTGACTTTTGACCATACATCATGCCATTTTCATAAGGCACCTATTTTTTCTCTCAGCAACACCATTTTGCGAAGGCGTATAAGGAACTGTACATTGGTGTTTTATCCCATGACTAGCCAGAAATGCATTAAGTTCATGAAACATATACTCCCCCCCTCAATCGGAATGGAGGGTGCCCTTAGTACATATCAAGACATTTTCAGCCATAGCAAAAAATTGTTTGAAGCACATAAGAACTTCTGACTTCGCTTTAAGCGGAAATACCCATGCATGCCTGGAGTAATCAATGAAATTCACGAAGTAAAGGTAATTGCCCAAGGACGAAGTTTTCATGGGCCCATAAACATCACTATATACAAGCTGCAACCTGCATGTGGCCCTAATTGAACCATCCTTTGGAAACTTTGAACGATGTATCTTACCCAAAATACAGCCTTCACAAACATGTTTGGCAAGTTCTTCAAGAGGCGACAAGGAAGCAACCATAATAATTTTTTGCAAACACAGCAAACTGGAAAAATTTAGATGTCCAAAATATGCATGCCAAAGTTTTGCATCTAAAATAGCCTTAGAATCCACAACTGCATTTTTCAAAATTTGACCACACTTGTCATACAAAGTAAACTTATACAACCCACGGCATAAAATGCCAGATACAACAATTTCATCACCGAAACTGAGATCGTGTACAATACATTTGTAATCCACAAATTTGACTACAAGTTTAAGTCTAGCAAGTGCAGATACAGACAGAAGATTATTCTTAATCCCAGGTACATAAAGTGCATCAACAAGTGTGAAAGAACTGCCATTTACAGTAGTAAGCATAATCTTTCCAACTCCCTGAATCGAATAAGAGCCATTGTCGGCACAAGTAACCAAATTCCCATGAAAAACAGACTCAAGAGAGGTAAACAAATCACGATGTGAGGTAATGTGCTTTGTAGCACTACTGTCAAAATACCACACATGTGAATTTGCTGCAATTGACATACATGCATCATGGACAAGAGGATTATAGGTACACTCTGTACTGAAAGCCCATTTTGCATCAACATTAGCATCACACTCTCCTTTCATAGAAGACTCAAGAATAGATACATTGTAGTGGAACCAACATTTTTTGTGGAACCACCCTCTTTCTTCTTACCTCTTTGGTCTTCAACTTAGGGACACTGCTTGATCAAGTGATCATTAGATTTACAGTAATGGCAACGCATCTTCTTTTTACCCTTATCATGAGAATTCCTAGACAAATTGCTGCCAATAGAAGCAGTAGGAACATATGATTTACCACTCACAGAAGAACCATGAGAAGTGGCTACATTGTTGTAACCACCTTTTCTTTGAGCAACAATAAAGGCATGTTCAGCTGCACACTAGTTCTATATTTTCTAGAAAGGGACTCTTGCAACAGCAATGTGCATAATGCATCAAACTTGACAACTTCAAGATTTCCTTGGGCGATAAGTCTCCAAGTACTAGCAAAAGTTTGGTAAGAATTTGGCAAGGCATCAAGAACAGTCTGCACAAGGAAACTATTTGAAATGACTTCTCCTGCAGAAATAAGTTGCTCATTGATATCCTTGACACTAGCAAGAAAAGTGTCCATGTCATTTTCCTCATGGATAATCTTCGACTCTAGCTCTTTACACAACAATGCAATTTTTGTCTCATTGCGACTTACATAAAGACCAGCCAGAATATCCCAAGCCTGTTTTTCATATTTTATTGAACGAATGTGAGGAGTAATAGTGTGCTTCACAGATAAATGCATGAGCCCGTGTATCTTTTACATCCCAAAGAGTTTGTTCTATCGTAAGCAAAACAACTCAAACAGTAGCAATCCTTGCAGCAATACCTGCAACATCCTCCACATCACCTATATCCTCAGAACCAGAACATACGTTAATGCCATGAACAATGTTCTAAACTCCCTTCAACACAAGAACATGTTCAATCATATAAGCCCACATAGGATAATTATACCCATCCAATCTGTCCTCAGTAGAGCAAACATCTTGAACACATATGTGTTGTTGTCAACCATGGTAATGTTGCACCTGATGTGAAAACTGCCCCAAAAGAGGAGAAGGAAAGCGAGAACAACATGTGCTAAATACCTCAAACCGTAGAAGACCGCAAGGGACCTGTTATGCAGAAAACAACATTGACAAATTTCTTCACAAAATGACAAAATAGCATGTGTAGTACTACTTGTAGTGGAAACGAAGGCCAAAATAAGCACAAATCAAAATTTTGAGCAGACCTAGCAACGCTCACCAAAGCTCATAGAAATCGCAGAACGTGAGCAGGTGTGTGCTGGAGCTACTGGCGACTAAGCTCGGAAGGATGCAACCTGCTCTGATACCAATTGTTGGAATTAGGGTTAGGAAATTACACACAGCTTGGAGAAGATGAAGGAAGCTCAAGGTACACAACAGAGAGTGTATTACTTAATGTACAATGGAAAGATGGATAGCCCTAGAGTACACAACAGAGAGTGTATTACTTAATGTGCAATGGAATGATGGATAGCCCTATAAGCTACTGATCTAAGTAGACGAGTAAACCAGACTGGTGATGGAAGCGGAGTGTTTCTTCCACCAATAAAGGAATTTGAGGTTGGATCTTAAGTGAATCTAGAAGTGCAATCGTATTGGGGAGACAAAGGATCTGTACAGTCTATGGACAGTCAACCCCATTTGCTAAGAACGCTATCATTCTGTACAGGAGAGCATGAGGCCAAGTCAGATGTTATTGTAGTCCCGTCACAAAGACTCTCTTTTGATAAAGCATTGACTCTAAAGGGTTGATAGACATTTTGTCGACACCTGTGACATGTACAATAACGTTGGTAGAATTGCTTAGAATAAGACCAAACATGTGGACAAATGTGGGTAAATGTCTAGAGAAGTTTGGAGTAAAAAATCCAATGACTCAAATCGAGGAAAGGATCAAAGAGCTTGAAATGCCTTAGCTAAACACTAGGCCAGTTCCATTAAACAAGGTAGGCGAGTATTGTGAAGGTGATGATGGCAACATAACCATCCTTGTGGAGTTCCAAACGTATTGTGAAGGTGAGGATGGCAACATAACCATCCTTGTGGAGTTCCAAAGTGTCACCACCATGGCAATTTTAGACAGTGGAGCTGGTGTTGTCATCGCAACAAAAGAGATCTGGAAACAATGGGAAAAACCAACAGTGTGGGCTATCAGGATGAAATTGCAACTTGCAGATGAGCACATGTAAAAGCCCCTAGGAGTGCTAGAAAATGTATTTATTACTTCTTGTGGAATTGAATATGAACACACTTTTTATGTTGTTGGCTTGGCAAGCAGAACAACTATGAAATCATACTAGGAAGACCATTCATGCGACAATTGAAAATGGTCCAAGATTGGGGTTATGACCATATCTACCTAAGACATATGAAAACCACGACGAGAATAAATCTTAAGTACCATAGCTATAAGGACGTGAATGGAACCCCTATGGAGGAGTTTGATTCCACTGCGATAGCAGGATTACGATTTCCAGCATGATTGGGTAAGCCTAAAGAATTGTGGATGTGTGGAGCTTCGTAATGCGGAAGCTTAAAGTGAGAGGAAGGTATCTTAGAAAGGGAGATTGAAGATAAGGATTATATTCCAGAACCATTTCTTGAAGAAGCATTAGAGCCACTAGAATGGGAACATATCTTGGCTACTCTGGATGTGTGCGATGTGGCTGTTGGTTCCACAATAAAGTTTTGTGATAAAGATGGTTTTGGTATCATTCCTTACTTTGCAGTGAGTGTGATCCAGGAAAATGAAGAGAAAAAATCATTAACAAGTTCCCGAGATGAAGAGCAAACAAAGGAATGTGGGAATTTAGAAGATGACGAGTACTATGACTTCGTAGAACACTTGGAGCTTCAAGAAGATTCCGACAATGGAAATCCGAACAATTCAGCAGGTGACATGAACAAAACCTCAACTAATGCATGGTTTAATGATTTTCCAGATCAAAGATCCAGGAACCAATGTCACCGCTGCAAGAACAAAGTGCATCAGAAGTGGATTCCAAAATCCTTGATGGTGACGCAATCGCAACAAGCATCCTCATGTGTGGCCCCTATATAGGAAAAAAATACTCAGCCAAGAAGAATACCACCATGTCAAGGAGCTAACAATAGGCTAACCAATGGGCTAGAAAATTCCTTCCGGAAACAACAATCCAAGAGCAAACAGATAATAACTTTCCATAACTAGCCAAACCACCAAAAGAAAGCACGGATATCAACCTTGTTGAGGTTAGTAGCGAAAGTGATGATTCTTATATCATCCCCTACTAGAAACTTAGATCATCACTATCACTAGCAGCTTCCGTAACAACCATGGAAGAGCCAAAGGCAACCAAAGAGGAACTCCAAAAAATCTCTACAACCTTCAATCAAGCAAACAGCACAAGAGCTTCAATGACCATCACATTGCTTAGAATAGGAAGCTTCGCTAGCAAATGCCAATAAGAAAATTGCTTATACCCACATCTTGCATATTATAGATTTTTTCCATGCATCGACTGCGTATGCATAATAGGGCTACATTACAAGGCCTACATTAGCACAATTTTTAATTGCCCAAGCATAACACATACCCTTGGCGATACCTTGTCGTCCAAGAGAACTCCAAATAGGAGGGGAGGAGGTATTCTAAATGCGGACCTAATATCATGAATATTAGAGGGAGGCATTTTAAATGCAGACCTAATATCATGAATATTAGAGGGCAATGTTTTGTGAGCTACATTGAATTTTTACATTTGATTGTGATAATTTTTTGGCAAAATTCAAAGTATATGCCCATAATAACATTAGAAGAGCAGTACAGGGATAAAAGCCATATATGAGCCCCTAGGAAATGTGTAGAGTGTATATAGCGTTTAGGATTCTATTAGGATAATTTTGCTTTTTGTTGAGTTGATTTTTTGTTTTATTTAGTTATTTTATGAGATTTTCTTGAGAAAAACATGAAAAAAAATCCATTATCTAGATGAAGAAAACACTGAAGAGATGTCTGAGCGGTACAAAGACACGAAGAGACAGAAAAATGAGAGAACTTCACGAGGTATGTCTTAGGAGCCATATGCACAAGGCTATAATGTCAGAGGTAAGAAAAGAATGATGATGAGTCTTCAACAACAATATGAAGCCAAAAATGACTGAGAATGGAGATGACCTACAAGGAGAAAGAAGTTGATGATGCGATTAAACGAAAGCACCCATCAAGTGTAAAGTTGCCTATCAGACACTTCACGTGACTACCAAGGCTGTATACAAGAATTAGACCTTTATACTGTAAATCTTCTATCTTGTATGTGACTTAATGAAGCATAACAAACAAAAGCGACTAACAGTACTGGCAAAAAAAGAAAAAGAAAGTAGAAATGACAATTCAGTTATTTATCGGCGATAGATGTTAGCAAGAGCAACCAGGAGTCAAGCCAGGAGTCAAACCAAACTCTGGTCATCAGTATCAGTTCTGCACGTTAGAGAATCCTCAGGGTATAATTCATTTCAAGTTTGGCAGGCAAAAGGTATCAGAGATGCCCATTAGTCGTTTTCGACACTGAAATCCAAAACGTTAGCTTAGAACGCAAAATACAAGTCCAAATTAAGCCAAACTTTGTCAATAAGCTAAGAATAGAGAATACAAGCTAAGGGTGAAGAAAACATGGAAAATGGTAGAAGTCTAACCCCTACGAGAGATGCAATTTTTTTGAAGCCATGATAGCCATTTACATACCCTGGACATCAAGTATTTGAGTTTTGGGGACAAATGGACAATGATAGCTCATAGATGGCCATCTATCACGAATGATGTCAGATAAGGCCTTTTTGAAGCAAGTTTTTAACTTGAGGAATTAATTGGGGTTTGTCAGGCTTCAATTAAGTCATGTATCAAGTAGAAGCAGTATAATGATTTACACAGCACACAAAAGCTAATAATGGCAAATGCGACTTTGATCACCTCAATGCAGGAACAGAACTTCCTCAATGAAGAAGAGCCGACACAAAAGGTAGACAATTGATGACTCCAAGCCTTAAGTCCTTCCTGAAGTTATAGTAAGGCCGACAAGCACTGGGACATCAAAAGAAATTCTAGTAAGGAGTTTACAGAGGCATCCAAAAGACAATGCGCAAGAAGTGGAGCAAACAAAAGCAAAAACAACAACAAAGATCACACCGACATTGATAATCAGGTCATGTCAAGGACAACATGAATTTGGAGTGGGAGTGTTGAGCCATGGGTCAACAACACGACATAACTCAATTTTCGTACCAAGGTCTTATTTTTTGAGAGTTATGAAATGATGGAAATTATGATTAAAAAAATCATTTGTAATGAGTAGCTATTCTAGTTGCAAGAGCCGAGGTGCAATGGCACTTGGCACTTCCAGATTGTAACTACAAAACCATTTGACCCATTGAACTCTATTTTTGGTTTAACCTATGGTTGCCTTAGTATATAAGATTCCTTACCTAGGTCATTTTGTAAGGAGAACTTTATTTTAATCAAGGTTTTGTGCTGTCGTCGATTGTGTGTGTGTGTGTGTGTGTGTGTGTGTGTGTGTGTGTGTGTGTGTGTGTGTGTGTGTGTGTGTGTGTGTGTGTGTGTGTGTGTGTGTGAGAGAGAGAGAGAGAGAGAGAGAGAGTGAGCTGGTCAAATGTTTGGGGGGGACCCAAAAAAACCATAGGAATGGGGGTCCTCCCCTCGTCACTATATGGCACGGCTCTGGCCAGGGGGGATCTAGGGCCCAAATTTGGGGTTGCAAGGTGGCTTTAATCTCGGTCGTCTGATCACGCAGTGAACTGGGGGTGAAGTAGGAGTAAACTTGGGGCAAAAATGGCACCCCGAGTTCACTCCTAGTTCTAGTTCACCCTTAGTTCTCCCCCAGTTCATCCACCCCTAGCTTACCCGCCCCTAGTTCACCGTTAGTTCACCCCCAGTTCACCCACCCCTAGTTCACGCTTAGTTCACTCCTAGTTCACCGCGTGATCTGACGGTTGAGATTAAAGCTGCCTCGTGCACCCAAATTTGGGCCCTAGATCCCCTCTGACTAGAGCCGTGCCATATAGTGACGAGGGGTTCCTCCCTCAAGTGGGTGGACAACACCGTGGAATGCACAGCCGACAACGTGCGTCTCACTCAATTATAGCTAGGCACAGCCACAAAATAGCCCTCACTCCTTGATCTGCTCCTTGGAGATGCTGGCACCACCACCGAACAAGAATCTGAACTCTAACATGAAGCTGGGAGAGTTCCTTGTTTTGGATTTGAGAGTGGGATCTAAAGGAGAGCTAAGAGGAGCATCTGCTTTAGCTTCATCTTTGGGAAAAACGTATTGGGCTTCTAAATGCAGTGTGGGGTCAAAGACTTCATTAGGTAATGCTGGAAATCTGTTGTTGGGATTGCCTTGTGTTGTAGGTGGAAGAATGAGAGCAAGAGATACCCATGTGTTTTCAGCTTGCTAGTTTTAAGTTTAGAAACTTGTTCAAGAGAGAACAATCCCTAGTTATTAGATGGCATTGTTCAAAACTACACCTGCATTAACTTCACTTGCAGACATGGAGCTTTTAAAGCTCATTGGCAAAAGAGGACACCACATACCTAAATAATAATTTAAACACAAAAAAATAGAAACTAAGTTTCAAGTAACCAGAAAGCACATCCACAGTGACTTTAACTTGACTACTTCAGAGCTGGGCCTCAGATAGATGCATCAGAATTTAGCAGGTCATGACCGCACAGTTGTAGAGGAAGCTCCCTGCACCCCTCTCCATGCGACAAAGAAGTTCCCAAATTGGTTGTCCGGGATTAGCTCCCGGCTGCCAACAAAATGCAGCAATCCCATCCGAGTCTCCCATCACAAATAGCCTATTTCCCAGTGCTTCCAACGCCACACCCCATCCATTACAAAGATCCGCTTGAACTGGCAAATAGCCCAGATTGCTCCAAGTGTTATTGAGCTTGTTATACATCTTCAACATATTTGTTGTGTTTTCGACCACGTAGAGGTTGTTATTGACAACAGCCAGAAGAGGAGGAGAAGGCCAAAGCATATCTCGCCGATGAACCTCCGGTGAAAAATACATGTTTGGTATTGTCTGCCACAACCTTGTGACAGGGTTATACTCCTCTGCACTCATGATAGGCTGGTGATTTGCATCTCTTCCACCAATGACATAGAATTTACCATCCATAAAGAAGCCTGAGCATTTGAGCCTAGCGATAGACATAGGTGGTAAGCCCTCCCATTCACCAGTAGCTGAATTGTACCTTTCCGCGCTATTTAATAAACTGAGGCCTCCAGTAATAGGACCAAACCCCCCGGCAACATACGCATACTCACCACAGCTAGCAGAAGCAAACAGGAATCGGGGGTTTACCATAGAGGGACCTCTTTCCCAGCTGTTTGTGAGAAGATTGTACCTGTAATACACGAAGTTGTAGATCTCTTTACCTAGCCACAAAAGATGGGTGCCAGCAGATAGACACTCTCGATCCTGAAGATTGAAATTTGGATCCAGTACGTTTGCAGGCAGCAGGGTCCTCCACACATTGCGGTTTGCATCATAGACTGTCCAGCGTCCAGTAAGGATACCATAGATGAAAAACCCGATGTTCAACCATTCGGCCAAGCTTCAAACTGCAGTGCTTGCACTCTCTAAGGGTGAGTTCAGACAATGGCGCCCCTCCGCTCTGCAGTTCACAAGAGCCGGCAGCGCACCTTGTGCAACGCGCATCGGACCTACCATGGCTCAGACTCTACGGCTGAGACCTGCCGTAATTTCTGCTGAAAACTCATGTCGTGGCAGTTTTTCTCTTCCGTGGGCCGGGACGTGGCCGGGGACGGGCTCAAATTTTTGATGGCTCACATTTTCTTTCCGCCAATCGATGAGCGCGCTGCGCCACCTCTGAGAAAGCCCCTGGGTGCTTTTTCCAAGGCAAGGGACTATATTTTCACAATTTATGAACGTGACGTGGGCATGACATGCGGATTGCCAACATGGATGCCCAATCAATCCCAACAAAGGCGCCCCTTCCTATCTGCTATAGGCTTCACCAGACATGACCCTCCGCATCTCCGTGGAGGTGTTAAAAGCACCACCAGCGAGCGCTGCAAGGAGCAACCTACTCCATGGCCATACGGCTTCACCACACCCGCTCCTCTCACGCCTGCACCCTTCTGCTTACGCCCATCCCTGTAATCTTTTACTTAACCTTGTAATCGACCTCCTGGTCAATTTGACAAAGAAGAATCACACCTCTACTTAACTCTCTCACTCTGTCTCTGTGTGATCACATTAGTAGTGTAAAGCCATTTGAGGTATTTCACACGAGAGAGTTATTGGTGGAGATGACAAGCTACAGATCGTTCCAAAATGGTGGATCTGAAGTCACAATAAGGCAAATCCAGAACAAGACAGAGCGGTAAAGATAAATTCATGATCACATATTTGTCTTTAAATTATTAAAATGACTACCGAGTTTCCTATGGAGTTCATGGACTTCATTCCTTCAACTTCAAATGTAACAAGTGGCAATCTAGTGCAGAATCTAGTTCGACAACTTCAACAAAGCAATCAAATCGGTCATAAGCAAATATACCAATCTCAACTCTTTTTTAACAGAGTAGTTGATGTAATAAGAGAAGCATAAACCATGTTTTAGTGAAATGAGTCCACCATACTGGCATGCCATGCATGCATATCAGAAAAATAGTGTGATAAGCCCTTGGCTTCAATGATGGTGTCAACAGTTTGAGTGGATGGCATGCATGCCTTGCACGATTTGTATTGGTATGGATACATCACCTATATTGATGCGCAGATTGACCACATTATAGTATCCATCACATCGTCAAGTGCATGGAATTACAGCTTGTGAGTTACATGAGAAAGGCCAATTGTGTGCACAAGTGTTGACGGTACACCAAGGGGCTACGAACTGCATTCGGAATAAGAGAGAAGAAGAAGAAGAGAAATTTAATGTCGTAGGAATAATCAATGATGAATAGGAGCTTGAACTTAAGCTCAATGAGGATGAACCATCCTTCTGTAGAGGGCAAACAAGGTACTCTGTTGATGTGTCACCTATGAAAATCATAAGAAATCCAAATTCTCACTTCAAATTGTCCCAATGAAAAAACCTGCTAGAGGAGAGATTTGCAAGATCAGTTGCAAAGGAACATGCTTGATTCCATCCCAAAGGATTTGAATCCCCCTTGAAAATATCCCATGAAATAGGAGAGCGGCCATAAGAAAATATAAGCAAATCGGTCATAAGCAAATATACCAATCACTTTGGCCTGTCACTCAGGAACTTTGTAGTGTATAACTCTCTACATATAAAATGCCAAAGTGGAAGAAGGATGCATTTGGTAAGGCAATCACATTTGGAAAAAGGTCAAAGCTATCAATATAGGAGAAAAACAAAGTCTTGCCATTTACAAGCTAAAAAATGAGCTGGTTAGAGCACTCCATCTGAATGGGAGAAAATCAACAGCAGGAGCGTCTACAAACCAATGACAAAACTATATGCCAATAAGTTGTAAAGATTTGTTATTTGTATCCAAAAGTACATGACTATGTGTTTGCTTGGACCACACAATTAAAGTACAAGGTAGGGTATGGCTTCCAGTTCTTAAAATTTTTGGGGAGACATAGTGTCTACTCTCCACCATACTTTTGTCTAGCTTTTTTGTATGTCACACACTGTATATGGTCTATAGTTTGTGTCATTTCCTCATTTCATAACAAAAAGTTTAACTACTCACATGGTTTTCCTGTAACTTGACAAAACAATGTTCTTTGTTTTCTACACTCTGACGAGATGCCTACTCAATGACCAAGTCATTAGTCCATGTTAGTTTTTGCAGTTTTCTACATTAAAATATACTATAGGTAGCCAAAATGTTCCTAATTTGCAACAACACTTCAACACATCAATACTAAACCATAGCAACCAAATTCTTTGGCAGTGGAAACCAAGCAAGACTAGTTGTAGATTCAACTGTCCAACGAGCGAAACTTTCATAGAGACAGAAAATATTAAGGAAAGGGAATCCACATAGAGAGTAGGTGTTAGAGAAGGACATATTGTATTAGCAAAGGCAAACTTCCAACACAAATTGACCATAAAGGGTCTCTTCATGGAAAATACAATCTAGTCAAGTATTGGCTTTTTTAGGAAAAGAGTGTTGGCTAGGGTTTGATTTATAGACCAAAATTGCATCGGGTTTACTTTGTTGATTCCAAAAGGCTTAAATTTGAGAGGATAAGAGGGTGCAAGGGTGATTTGGGTTTACTTTATTGATTCCAGGAATGTGAATTTAAGAGTGTAACAAGGTACAAGGATGACATGGGTTTTTTTATTCCAAGAAGTTGAATTTACGATGGTGTGAGTGTCAGAGGATCTAATAGTTTTTTAGGCAATCACAGCGGAACTAAGTAATGAAATGAGAGTTTTCCATTAAGAGGATTCTTTAGACCAGAATTGTAGGTTGTGTATGGCTGATTTCTTAGCATCATTTGCAACACTTAATCATCAAATCATGAACATAACTTGAAGAGAAAAACACGGTAAGATTGATAACTTATCGAGGATCGAATTTTCTTAGAACCGGTCCCCCCTCCAGAAGGACTTTGTATTATATTTCCCTCAATGAGAGCTACGATTTCAACACAAGCTTGTGCTCTTGTGGAGCTTCCTTGAACCACTCGAGATGATGAGCTTCATGATTCCATTATCCACACAAGGTGTAACCCTCCTTTCCAAGCCCTAGACACCCCAACAGGGAGAAAGAACCATGGGGATGGAGGTAAATGAAGAGAAATAAAAATATTTTTCAAGAAAAGAAGTAGTATTTCCTTTTATGGTTACTCTATGAGCAAGCTCTTAGAGTAAGTAGTATTGTCTTATATGATTAATCTATGAGCAAGCTCTTAGCATAGCTAGAATAGTAGAGGCAAATCAGAAGAAGAGCTTTCATGGATCTAATTGCTTGGATTTGCATCTATAGCCAAGTGCTTGAGCATTGAAACAGTCTCTTGAGCTCCCATGAGAGAGAGAGAGAGAGAGAGAGAGAGAGAGAGAGAGAGAGAGAGTTCTTGCTTGGCCACTCTTGGGTACATGAGAGTGAGAGAGAATGTGCAAGAATTCCCAGCCACCTCCTTTTTGTTCGTCCCATACTTGCCAAAAATGTCCAATTGGAATGCTAGGTACATTGATCAATCAAAAGTGAAGACTTAAAGCGCAACTAAATGCATGATCTTACTTATATCCTCCCCCTCCTTTTTGACTTGTCTTTAGCAAAGGAACACATGCACACACTTGCCTACTACGCATTAAGCATATATGAGATACTAAGGACATTTTGCCTAACCAAAGTTGAAAGAGGAGAATTAGAGTTGAATTTCTAAAAAGAGAGGGATTGGTCTAAACTTTTGTCTTTTGTTTTTCCCTTCCATTATTAAAAAATCATATTCTTACCTTCAATTTAACTAGCTCATGTGCAAGACCTTTGCATTATCCTTTGGAGGCTCTATGAAGCTAACTCACGCTAAAGTCTACCTGCTAATTGAAAACCTGCTAAATTAGGATGGACTTTGGTAAAGATTAAACTTGCCATTGGGCTTTGGAGCTTCATCTCCCGTGCAAACCCTTAGCATAGTCCTTTGGAGGTTCTATGAAGTTGGTCCCAAAACCTGCTAAACTTAGACTAAATCTGGTAAGTTTTAATTTTATTCTAAGTCTTTATTCTTGGAGTCTAATGAGTAAAATTGATCAATTACAATTTACATAGATAAACCTCTCTTGACCTATACCTTTGATCGAAGTAAATTAACTAGCAATTATTCTTGTTCTATTATAGACTTCTTTCATTTGGTCCCAAGCCTTTGACCAAATTAAGTATATAAGCACTTTAATTAACTTCATTTCTTCTCTTTATTTTCCCCAAACTTAGGTGGCCAATTGAAAATCAGTTTAAAAGGTTAGAAATTAATTTTCATGACATTACCTCTCCATTGAAATCATAGTCTCCCTCGACTATGGATTAGGGAAAATCATAGCTAGTCCTTTACTTTGAATAGAGATCCCTTTTTACTCGTCGACATTTTTCCATAGTGGTGACTAATTCAACTTGGTGCTTGGAATACTTACATGTCGCAATCATGTCTTTACTTGAACCTTATCATCTTCTAGAGTAGATTGGCAAGGTCTACTTGGCGCTTGAGAGACTAAGATGTAGTAACCATGTTTCATTGTATGCCTAAACTTTTTAAAAAACTTGGGAACATTGAGAAGAAATCTTAGAGGCAAAATGAGACAAAATTCTCTATGAAACATGTTTGTTCATAATTTATCCTTACCTTTGACATGAGTCATTGTAGGCATTTACAAGGTTTACATACACATCCACCTTGCATCTTCAAAAGGATAATTATTGAATTTAACAAGATATTGTCAAATAGTCTTACCTCTTCTTGAAAACTTTTTCTCATGGTGTAAGATGCTCTATGGATGTAGGATCTCTTCTTCACCTTCAAACTTGGGTGGTTCTTCAATTACTAGCTCTGTGGGTGGCTAGCTCGTATAAGGTTTTAAAAGTCTTACATGAAAGGCTTTATGAATGAGCCAAGTGCTAGGTAACCTTAGCTTATAAGCCAATTCATTAATTGGATAAAGAATTTAAAGTAGGTCATAATATCTTTTTGCTTGCTTAGCATAATAATTTGAAGACATGTTGTGGGCATCCTTGTTTGTACTTTCATGTTCTATAGCTTAGGTGTCTTTGGTAAATTTAAGCAATACCCAATCATTCCCTTTGAAGGTCAAGGCTCTTTTGTGCCTATCAGCAGCATCCTTTTGCTTTTGTCATAATAACTAATATCTAATTCTCCTAAATGATTTTCTCATGTTAAACTAATCATTTAATATGGGGAAGTACCAGGGGAGAAAAAGCTAGATTATTAGTAAAGCTAGCAGACTGGTCACAGTAGGGGGCCCACAGTAGGCATCCAAAGGGGTACCATCTGCACAAGAGCAATGTGCAATGTGCAATGAATGGGCTCCAAAGACCTTAGGGTTCAGCCCATTAAGACTTCCAAAAGGTTAAGTTCCAAAATTTCAAAGTGTAAAGTCCAATGGTCAATTGTAAATGGAATTGGATGCTTTGTGTGTGTGCAAAAGGCCAATAAGTGCAAAAGGCCAATAAGCTAGAGGACAAAAGCAAAAACGTTTTGGGAAGATGACAAAGCTTAATAAGGACTAGACACACACACACACACACACACACACACACACACACACACACACACACACACACTATACACCTAAGCTTACCCTTTCCACAAAGTAAAGAGGACACATGTCAGGCATGCAAAGAAACCCCCAACTCTTGCCTGAATCCTATTGGATGGGCACAGAGGTGGACAAATGAAAAGTTAGCTAGTGTAAACTAAAATTTTATATTTATAAATGCTCAAAAAATAACCAATAAGAAATAGTCTCCCTAAAAGACTATTGGACAGTCAAAAGGTCCAATGATAATTAAGCAGTTCCTAAAATTGCTTAATTCCTATTGGCCAAAGGACTAAAAGGTCCAATAGTAAAGCAGATAATTAAATTAATTATTTGGCATTTACAAAATGAAAAAAAGGATGGACACTTGTCACAAGGCTCTTGACTGGGCCTCTCAAAGGCTATTGGCCAAATTATTTACGGGCCAATAGGAAGCCAGCAAGAGTAAAACGCATACTCAAATACTATTGGCTAGGCTTTTCAAGGGCCAATAGGAATGCAGCATGAGTAATTGGCAAGGGAGGTCAACCAAGAGGAGAGAGGGGGCTGTTTTGGAAGAGCATTATTCCACACACACTCACACAACTCATGTGTAGAGCAAGAAAATCATCTCCTTCTCCAAGCTTTAATGGAAAGCTCATCTTCTTCTCCAAGTTTGAGAATGGAGGCCTACACCAACAACTCTTGGATATGGAATGCAAATCCAACCAAGAGCTAAGCTTCAATGCCATGCTTCTCTCCTCTATTATCTAATTACTAAGATAAGCAAAGCTACAAGAGTAATTAAGTGAGGAAATACTTCTTTCTCGTAAGAATACTCCTTCTTCCTCTAGATCTACTCTCATACCCCGCTAGCTCTCACCATCTTCGAAGGTGTGTGAGGTCTTGGGTCTGAGACCAACGAGTAACTGATGTTATGTGTTATAACATGTAAGTTTGGTGCATGAAGCTTCCATCTTCATAGCACCGACGAGTTTTTACCAAGGAACACAAAAAATTGTATTGTACAAAGTCTCTCTTAATGGGAGAAGTTATAATACAAATGCCTAATGGAGGGGGGACCGGTCTATGTAAATCCGGTCCTCAATAGTTGTCAATTTTTCTATTTCTCTCTCTTTCAAGTATTGTTATGCCAAACTAATTAGGTGTTATGCTAATGTTGTTATCTCCAACCAAGCACTCTTGTATGCTCATTAGGAATTTGCTCTTAATGAAATGCTCACTATGTTAAGTTATTTTCCGCTATTTACAAGCTTTATAGACCAATAATTGTTACACTTTTGTTGCATGATGGATATAGCCTTTTGCTTTTGTTGTGTGATGGATATAGCTTCCTTAATCTTATCAAAAAAATATTAAGGTCTCTACTATGTCTTGACTATCAATGGGAGTTTGGGTCTTGAAAAGTGCCTTTCTTGTAGAGGTATGGATAGTATTATTGTACACATACTTTAGTAAGGGAAAATATTTTACTCATTAATCCCTTTGATCTATCTCTGTAAGATAGACTTTGAGTAGATCATTCAATGAGGAGTTCAACTTACTACCCAAATTCTCACAGAGGCCTTTCTAAAACTTACTAGTCATTCATGGATCTCTATGGGATACTGTGGATGTTGGTAAGCCATGATACTTAAAGATCTGTGATATGAAGAGTGTTGCTATATGGTTTAATGGAGTGTTGATATATGGTTTACTTTAATGGAGTTTTGATCGGTATAAAATGCACATGTTTTTCATGTAGTCTATGTGATATACATAACCTATTTCCATGGAAAAGATAACATATTGCATGTTGTGTTGTTCCTCTTTCTTTCCTAGTACAATAGCTGACATTACGTCTTTGAAGTATGGATCTATACATACTTATCTACACTGATAGATGATAGAACATTGTGAGTAGCTAATGATACAACATTCACTTGTAGTCTACGTGAAAGAGCATCGACCACTTGGTTGTACTTACCCGCTATGTGAGCAATGTGAAAATTAAACTATGAAAGAGTGTGCCCACCTCATTTTCTCTCACTCAGTTTAGTTTACATCAAAACGTACTCAAAGACTTTGGTAATATGTGTGTAAAATAAAAGGAGTGCCTAAAAGATAATGCTTCCATCTCGGGGGGTTCACCATTCAGTACCCCCCTATATAACGTGCGTTCCTAGGGTACTAGAAAAAACCCTCTTTTAACATGTCTGAATGAATCAAATGGCCCCTTATTTTATGGATTTTTTTCAAAATTGAATATAAAAATCCCTCATTTTAATGTATCTCTGTTAAATTGCCTAAATTTGTTGCATTTTAAAACTCCTTCTTTCAAACTCATTATACATTAACATGATTACATAGTGAACCCCCCGAGGCTTCCATGCATCTAAGGCATGTAAGATAGCTAGTAGCTCTTTTTCATATATACCTAGATTCTTTTCTTGATCATTAAATTTCCTATTTTCATATGTTATAACATGTCCTTCTTGAAGCAATACAACCCCAGACAATGTCCAGAAGCATCACGTTAGACTTCAAAAGGTTTTGAGAGGTCCGGTAATATTAGTAAAAGTTGAGAGATAAACTTTGTTTTAGGATTTTCAAAAGATGCATTCTCTTTTGCATTCTATAAAAATTTAACGATCTTTTCACATTTTTCAGCGAGCGCTCTTTTGGAATCGAGCGAGCACATTCCAAAAAAGATTCTCTCTCATTCAACCCTTGAGAGTTAAGGATTTGCTCTTTTTCTCTCTCTCTCTCTCTCTCTCTCTCTCTCTCTCTCTCTCTCTCTCTCTCTCTCTCTCTCTCATAGATTTCTTTCCTTGGGTAGTCCAATTTATGTTCTCCTGGTTGAGCTAAAACACACCCCATAGCAAAGTTTAACGCATCAATATGCACATTGGAAATTACGTTCCAATTGGGCACTCATCACAGGATTGGACCACTTGTCAAGGGCCTTTTTAATAATTCATAGGAATGGTCACACTCTTGGGTCCAGTGAAACTCGATAAGAATCTTGTACAATGGACAAGCTATCTCAGCAAAGTTTAAATAAACTGTCGATAATAACCAACATGACCCATGAATCTTTGGACTCCCTTATAGTTTTGTAGGTGGTGGTAAATTAGCAATGGATTTAATTTTTCTTTCATCTGTGGAAATCCCATTCTTGGACACAATATGCCCTAAATGACTCCATGCTTAACCCAAAATTGGCATTTGAAAGGGTTTAATGAGATACGATACAATCTGTACTTTACAAGTACTTTTCGCAAACATGATAGATGTTCTTTCCACAAACAATAGACACAAAGGTCATCTAAAAAAACTTCACAAAACTCCCTTAAATATTATCTAAAAGAAGTGTTTATTAATCTTTGGAATGTAGCAGGGACATTAGTTAAGCCAAAAGCCAAAACACGAAATGCGAACACTCCTAATTCAGCTTTATAAAAGCCGTTTTAGCTTGGTACTATAACGCAATCGTGATTTGATTGTAACCAAAGTACCCATCCAAAAAGCTATAAGCTTCCTTTCTTGTGACTCTCTCAAGCACATGTTTCAAATATGGCAAGGGGTAATGGTCTCTTCTAGTGGCAGCATTAACCTTCTTGAGATCCACGCACACTCTGAGTTTCCCATTATTTTCTGGCACAATAACTATTGGAGACACCCATTATGAGTGCTCAATAAAGTATATGAATCCACATTTGATAAGATTTTTGAGTTCTTCCTAAATAATCTTTGCATACTTAGGATTCATTGGGTAGGGTCTTTGTTGGACTAGTTTAACAGTGCTAATCATTGGAATTGTATGTTGCATTACGAAAGGTGGAACCCCCTTCATGTCATGATATGTCCAAGCAAATATATCCTTGAATTCCTTGAGGAGCCCCTTAAGTACATATTCCTCAGTCTGTGTTAGGTCTTGGACAATGAAAACAGGTTTGGAGTCCTCACCTGGGTCCGCTAACTCTTTTTCTTTAACTACCACCGGACCATCATAAACTCCATTCTTGCTTGTGTCCGAGAGCGAGAGAGAGATGAGCCTCTTGCTTCTTTTCGAGAGAGAGATAGAGAGAGATTTCTCTTTTGCTTTCCCCCTTCTCCCTGCTTCCTCCTCTTTCAATACCCTTCTTCTTCTTGCTCTCCTCTGCTAGCTAATTCCTTTTCTCATGCAATCCTGTTCTCGTTAAAAATAGCCCCCTCCCCCCCCCCCCCCCCCCCCCCCCCATGGCCCCACCGTCATTGACATGGCATGGGAATGGGGATGGTGACATGGCAGTTGATCTTTGACCTCCACCAAATGCGATGTAACTGGCCCCAAACTGGATTGCCTCCTCTAGCTGCGCAACTTTCTCTTCATTGCCACCTCAGGGGGTTCACTATGTGTAAAACTACCATATCACGTACGTTCAAGACGTGTTTGTAAAACCCCTTATCTATGAATTTTGTGAGGAATATAAAGTACCCTTTTCTTAAAAATCTATAAGTTTTTTTCAAATTTGAAAAAATAATATTCTTTTGTATATATATTTATGTAAGTTTCTGTTGAACTCAACGTGATAGGTTACATTTTTCTTAGGTGACCTCCCCGGGTTTGCCACCTCAATTTGAGTACCACCATGGCCTATGCAAGCCTCTCTCTCTCCATCCACGCTACCGCAACGTGCTCATGCCATTCCCTCTTTGTTTTTTTTTCTCCCCCTTCAGACACAATAGGCTTTCCTTTTGTCAATGGGTGACCAATTTTCCTTTAATTTGGGCAGTCGGTATGCCTATCCCCTTGGGCGGGTGGCCCTCAAAGGGAGCCACCTTTGGTATACACAATGACCAAGGAACTAATCTGCAAAAAAAGGAAACATCACATTTGGCATTCACATCGCCCAAAGCATGGCTAAGCACAACATCTTCAACATTCCTTGACTAATCAATATCATCTTGAATTTTGATGCCTGTATCAATTTCTTCAATAGTTCCATACGCCTTCAAGACGCAAGTATAAGTGATGACTTCAGGTGGAACCAACTTAAAGCTTCTCCGCCACAGCTATGCCACTCACCGCAATAAAAAAGACTCGGGTGCTTATCATGCTCTCCAAATAGCATCACATTTGGCATACATATCCACCAAAGCACTACTAAAGCATCGTATTAAGCATACTTATTGGCCAAATCATTATCCAAGCACCACATTTGGTCCAGATCCGTTGCCAAGCCATCCATAGCTTTCTTATTATTCCCCTATTTTGTATTTCCCACCATCAATGTACTGCAAGAGATGACATTCCGGACAAGATTCTCCTTTAGCAATGTACCGCATCCCAAAACCTGGATGAAGCTCAAAACTCCCGGATGGCACATCGATCAAGGCAACCAAACTGGTACAAAACTCGCCTGCAATATCTTGGCAATCAGAACTCCCATTGATGATCTAAAAGACAAACGTGCTCCACAAATTGAGCACTTCAACCCCATGCATTCATATCAAATTTGACCCTTCATCATCTGCTCAATCCGGTACGGATCTCCAAATATCTCGACTTCAAACTGCCATAACTTCTTTACCGTATCTCCAATCGACGAGGCGTAAAGACACGTCGATAGAGCACTTCAAGCATTACAATTGTAGATCATAATCTCCCATCTATGTTCGCTTCAAGCATACTAATTTTTAGCATTGTTAAGGCATCTGTTGGCCCTTTAAAGCCACATCTGGCATACATTAATCATAAAACTAGCTTGTTAGCAAGACCAGGAAGATGCAAAAGGGCAGATTCGCACAAGATGCAAACTAAGTGAAGATGAGTTCGCTTGCCCCATGGGAGTGCAAAGCATGTTTACTTGAGAGGCATCCACAACTTGAAGGACTTCTTTGCACCTCTCTCCTTTTACATAAAAATGGAGGACGGGTTTGTTGTTGTGGAAGAGTACATATTTTGCCTATCTTTTTGTGCAAACTCCCTCGAAAAGCTCCCCCTTTTTTTTCACCAAAAAACCCTCGTGTTTTGACACTACAATCAAAGGAGCCATCAGACCTTGAGAAAAATTCTTCCAATCATCCACCCAAGCGGAAATTTTCAATAAGAGAATATGCCAGTTTTTTGGAAGATACCTTGAACTGAATTGAATTGCTCATTTACTCAGGTTTACACTCTAAACTTCCTTTTTACATTTTTTGAATAAATGTACTTAATAAATTCACATGACTGATATGATTTTTCTTACTACCCATGGTTGATCACATTCACAATGACAGCGAGGAATCAAGTCACAAAGGGTGGTAAACAACAATCTACAAAGTCAAAATAGAGTTACAGAACCCAACATCATTGGGCGACCAAGGGATTGAATGCAAGAAAAGCATTCGATATAGACCAACAAGGGGTAATGGGAATAGCACACCAACTTCAACAACAGAAGACAGGAGCAGCAACAAAGCCCTTGCCTCCACATCAAGCCACAAAGCAAGCGAAAACAACCATAAGGAAACATCCACCTCTCCTCCAACATGTCAAACCAAACTTCCCAAAACCAGTGCACAATCAAGAAACTGTGAGTCCCTTAAACGAGCTGCCATCAACCAGCAAAGAGTTATCACAACAGCCAAGAAAAACTAAGAAAACAGATTTGACATGGACGGAGCAAGACATGGAAAAAGCTCTTCACGCTAGAGAAAATGGTCTTTCTTTGCGCAAGTGCGCTTTACATTTTGGAATTAGCAGGTCAGCAATCACAAATTGGGAGGAAGGCAGGACTCATAAGAAGAAGAAAGGACCAGCTACACAATTGACGACAGAAGAAGAAGCAGCATTTGAAAAATGGATATATTTGAAGTGTGAATCGGGGCATGGAGTCTCCTTGTTGGACATTAGACTAAAAGTGGCTGAAGTTTGTCAAACCATCACACATTATTCACAAATGGTATTCCTGGAAAGAGCTGGTGGGAAGGTTTTTGCAGCGACATCCCAAAACTGTGTTTAGAGTTTCAGAGGGCTTCGAGCAGTCACGAGCTAACAGATTTCGACCAGAGATTGTAAAGACCCTACATGATAATCTTCCAAAACTTGATGAGAAACATAAATATCCACCTACAAACATATGGAATGCAAATGAGATAGGTTTTCAGGGCTCTAGAGACAAAGGCATGAAGGTGCTTGCAAAAAAAAGGCACAAAAGCAGTTTATGGCATAATTTTTTATTCACTTGAGTGGATGAGTGTATTATGTTGTGTAAATGCAGTAGGCCAAACTATAACCTCATTCTACATTTTCAAAGGAAGACGCATACGTAACAACTACATAGAACATTGCGAACCTGGCACCGCAATGGCAATGCAGAAGAAGCATGGATGATGACAGGTGAGCTTTTTAAGGCTTCGTTAGAGCATTTAGATGCTTGCATAACCGAGAAAGTTGGCAAAGAGGACAAGCATCTTCTAATTTTAGATGGGCATGGTAGCCATGTTTCTTTAGAAGTAGTGGCAAAAGCTCATCATGCAAGTATAGACATCATTACATTAATAGCTCATACTTCACACAAGTTGCAACCTCTAGATGTTAGTGCCTTTAAGTCTTTGAAAGTGAATTTTCGTAGAGACAGGGATATTTGGCAACAACGGACAGCAGCAAGGCAAGCTACAAAAAGTGAAATAGCATCAATTGTTGCTAAAGCAATAGAATCTTCCTTCACAGAGACAAATATTAAATGAGGGTTTCGAGCGACAGGGATATGGCCATTGGATGCAACGGCAGTTCAGTTTGAGGAAATGCCATGCAACCATATAAACCTAGTAGAAGACACTATAATTGAATTGCAAATAGAGGATACAAATACCCCTATCGAAGAAGGCTTATCCCAAGTGGCATGTACACCAATGCATGTAACACTGGAAGATGAATAATTTCAAGCTTTGAACATCTTGGCCACTCAGCCAAGGGAGACTAATGAAGACATAGAGCAAGGCATCCGCTCTACTCAATTGCTAGGGGTCAATATCAACTCAACTTTTGAGGAAGTGATGGAAGCAGGTGTGTTTCTGGCTCAAGATACAGAAATCGAGAATCATAACCTTCATTTCCAAAGCAGTCAAACAATTGGACCTCAAACCATGATTGACACAACAAATTCAAGAAGTAGCCTTTATTCACATCAGATGCAACATCAAACGTTTG
Organism: Adiantum capillus-veneris; assembly: GCF_014529385.1. Lineage (NCBI taxonomy): Eukaryota > Viridiplantae > Streptophyta > Polypodiopsida > Polypodiales > Pteridaceae > Adiantum > Adiantum capillus-veneris. Next base: position 1,593,152 of record NC_140952.1, read on the forward strand.
CATATGAGAATGCTAGCAACAGGCTAACCAATCAAATGCAGTGCGCACCCTCCCGAGAAAGGACCCAGTGCCAGAGCATACGATAAACACTTGTTGAAGAGAATACAAACCCAAATACATCAAATCAATCACACCAGAGAAATGGACAGCAACGCATTATTGATCTTTTGCGGGTCCCAACCACGGAGGTATGCGTAAGGCAAGTGAGCATAGAACCTTTTATGGACTACACAAACAGCCTTATCTAAACCTCAACTCAATACATGGATGGTATGCAATCTTTGAGTGCAAAGAAGAAAGAAATAGCCAAGGCAAAGGCAGACAAGAAAGAGGTGAAAGAGAGAAGAAAAGTGCAGGTAATGACAAAAAAGGAGGCTGCGAGAGAGCGCAAACTGGATGCACAATAAGCAAAGGAGTCGAGAAAAAATTGGGAAGCACAACAACAAGCTTTTGAGACTCGGTTGCAATCGCTACTCCGGGAAGGTGGCTCCCCCCCAGGCCTTTTCTTGTGGCCACTACATATAGACCAACCCTACCATGCGCATGCAAGACAACAAAGGTTGGCAAAGATACGGCTATTACGTAATCGCGACACAACACCTTGACACCGAGTAAATTATACTCTTTTTGTAATCTTATGCGAGAATGGGATTTGATATATATTATGTAGTATTGAATCTAGCCAAACCTAACCATTTTTAGCTTAGCCAATGCAAAGAAAAGGCCTTGGAGCATGATTCATTTCCGTTCTACGATAAGATTTTTGAGGTGATTTTGAAATAGTTCAGAGCTTCAAAGAGCTCCATATCTTTAATAGTATCAGGCAGATGGTGAAAGTTCATCTCTATTGTATCCAATGTATCGATCTTTAAGTTTTTCCCCATACAATTACACAAACTATTGATCTCCAACTTTCATCTACATATTTACTTGATAGCCTAACAGGTTTATTATGTTTGTTTCGATCACGAAAACTTTGAAGCACACTTGAGAACTACCATTACTTAGAGAATCTATTGTTTGTTTTAATCAATCAAAAGTTTTAGCATACCATTTGGAAAAACCCATCTTGGTCTTGGTACACTTTCTAAATAATAGTTATTCATAACAATAAATGTCTTTCAATAGATAAGGTCATCTATTAACAGAGGCAAAATGACTTACAAAAGCTTTGCACTTACGTCTTCATTTTCATTCCAAGCTCTGATGCTTGGATGTGGTTGACTATTCATAACTGTAAAATGACTTATATATTCTTTTCTTTATATGTTTTCCAATTTTTCAATTTCAGCTTTGAAGAGATATGTTGAACTATTCAGAGATGGAACAAGCTCTAAAGCTAGGAGATATCTGACTATATTCACATATGAGCAGCTTTGCATTCTCATAATGTTCCTTCCTTTATATGTTTCACAATTTTTCATTTCTAGCTCTGAAGAAATATGGTGAATGATTCACAAGTGAGAAATGAACCTATGTCTAATAATGAAAAGGTCACAGACAGCTCCGTTAGGTTCAATATCTCACCTCTTTTTTGTGTGTAGCCCATATATTACTTCTCACAATCGACCACCTCCCTTCGTTATGCAGACCGAAACACAACCGAAAAATAAATCAAAGGCACCGACCTACGATGTAGTTTACTAGTCCATTCAAGGGTTTCCATAGCCGTTATTAGCTAGAACAAAAGGACAATCAGACTTAGCATTAAGATGATTGCTGAGTGAGGTTTATAAAGCTCACCTTACTCCCATTACTAGCTAAAACAATAGGACAAATCAAAATTTTTAGCAAGATGATTGCTGAGTGAGCTTGTAAAGCTCACCTGCAAATAGAAACCAACATCCACCCACTCTTCAAGACTTGACAAAGTTGCCTGCAAGCAAAATTCAATATAGGCAATGTTAGCAACACAAGAGCTTAGGCCAAGCTATGGAAACAAAGCTGCAACACTAGTATGGACAGCAAGCATGCTTGGATGACTGTAGGCACTCACTAGCCCAGCTCCTCATCAGACCTTCGCATTCACAGAAGTAAACGGCTAAGGGACTCTGAGAATCTAGAGGGAAAAGGCTGGAAACCACAAAAGCATGGAGCCAAGTTTGCAGGGAGCTCATCATCATAGTGTGTTGATGTAGATCTGGTTGAATGTGTGGAGCAAGGGTAGATTGGTGAAAAGAATGTGAGCTTAGTGGCGTTGATGACATTCGCTATTGCATGTAATTGGGCATCTTGGAGGTGCTTCATCTGAAATCAAGGCACCTGAAGCAAAACAAGAGTTGCTGCACCAACCAGCCACTGCACTACCGAGATGGCAGTTATTGCGCCACAACCAGATGGGCTACCATCTCGTAGAGGCCTGAAGTGGCTCCCGGAAGCTGTTGTATGGAGTGGCCTGAAGTGGCCTGAGATGGGATGTTGTTGCGCCACACCCAGATGGGCTACCATCGCGCAGAGGTTTGAAGTGGCTCCCGAAAACTATTGCATGGAGTGGCCCATTGGGTGTTAATGAAGGGTGGAGGCCACGAATCGAGCACAATGTCCTGGCAGAGAAGTGACGAGGAGGGGGGATGAAAGAGGATTACCATAGCAAGTTAATGCTTTCCGGGTGAGCTAAATAGAGGGGAAAGTTAGCTGAAGCGCAGGAGCAGTATCATTGGTGCAGACGAGTCGACAAAGCAGTAAGGGAGATGGAGCTCCACGTGCTCACTCTTTACTGGCTCACTTGAGGACCTTTGGTGGCGCATGACTCATAACTGCTCATCTTTAATTCGAACAGTTACCATCACCTAACCCAAAGAAAGTCGACACGTCCAAGGGGGATGATGGTACCTCCTTTAACCCCCCATTTTTTTTACAAAGTGATTTTTGTTTCACCTATTTGACCCACCTCCCTTAACTAAAACCAATGTCCCCTCATGTGCAGAAAGACCTAGCGCTCCTAATGGATACCTTAAATGCCACAAACCAGGTGGCCCAATATTGGCCCCTTTACCCTAGGCGAGTTGGACGAATCAGACCAGCTACCTTCGTTTTCTATTCACACATATTCGCCCACCCACACACTTCTGCTTCCATGGCATGCTAGGTCCAGCTCTAAGATAGGTGACCTGCACCCCTCACCCAACTCTCACCCAGAGCTCATCTTGTGCTGCTGATTGGCCGCATAGCCTGCATAGAGGGCTTGGCCGTCTGCACAGTTTGACAAGGTCACCAAACACCACTTCTCAGGTCCTAAAAAGGGTAGCGCCCCCTCGTTTATAAGTGACACGGGGTGTCACTCGAGGGATCGACGGCGGGGAATGCGATCGGCAGGGCAGGGAGCTTTAGGCTGTTGGATCGACGCGCCTAGAGGGGGCAAGTTTTTATATAGTTAAAGGCGCATTACTTACATAAAGCCGCGTTAGGCGGGATGGTTGAGGTCTGCGAGTGGGGCGGAAGGGGTCGCGCCCAACTCTTTCCACGTCACACATGATCGCCGGGGCCTTAGGGAGGAAGGGCAAGAGGACATCCAGTAGGTGCCCAAAACTACTTTTTCATTTCTTTTATATAGAATCTTAGAAGATCCTCTTCATCTTTTAGTAGAAAAGGGGGGGGGGGGGGGCACATGGAGAGAGAGAGAGAGAGAGAGAGAGAGAGAGAGAGAGAGAGAAGAAGAAGAATAAGAAGAGAGTTTTAACGTTGTATGAAACTATCCCAAGAGACCTTAAAAATCTAATCGGTGAGTCGAGGAGGGTAGGAGTCCCTCTTCATTGTAGGCATGATTACAGAGCAAGGCAGTGGCTTGAGAAAGAGCTGGCGATGGGTCTCTCTCTCTCTCTCTCTCTCTCTCTCTCTCTCTCTCCCCCAATCTGGTGCAGGAACACCCGTCTTCTTGCATTGGTATGTCTACAACGCAACCGTTGGTTTGTGTGCAGGGGACAAGAATGCAGATTAGTGCCTGAGAATGCAAGCGAACTAGCATGCGGGAGGGCGAATTTGGAGGGACAGAAGGAGACGGCAGGCAATACAGAGAGGGTTCATGGTGATGAACAGGGGGAAGGGAGCGTAGAGCATTGTGCATCCCATCAAGTACGCTCATAGATTTTGAGTCTTGATGCAAGGTTGCATGGCAATCAAGTAAACCCAGTCGCAAGCCCCCCTCGTTTCTCTGCAAGAAGCAATGTGTGGTGTCAGAAGCATTGAGACGGAGGAGGTGAAGAAATTGTAGGCGTAGTGATTGGGGAATGGCCATAGTGAGCAGAGGTGGAGAATCCACCACGCAAGAATGGTCTCCAACCGACTTTGCTTCAAGTTGAAAGATTCCTTTGGAATCGAATCATGCAAATTAATGAAATGCCAGATAAACCATGCCAATTTTACTTTGGGTTGAATTTAAGAGTATCTTTTAAGATACCCTCTTTGACAACAAAAGAAAATTCAATTAAGGCAAAGATCTCAGCACATGGGGAGAGAGAGAGAGAGAAGTGCGACGGCGAAGGCAGAGAGAGTAAAAGAGGAAAATACCCCTCTAATTCGTGAAAATTTCCCTCAAATTTCAAAATTTCTCAAAAAAACTATTGTCTGTTTTGGTTCGATTGTTCAAGATTTTCTAATGTTTGATCAAATGAGATCCGTTTTTGAGGGCTTGCCATGTAATTTGTGACAAATTACATGGCAAAAGAAAGGCAATTATGTCTATAAACGCAATTCATCTCCAAAGCCTGCATAACCGACTCCAATTCTAGTTTTGACATCTTGTATTGATAAATTTTCTTGTCTGCACAGCTGGGATCTGTGGAGTACAAGGTGGAGTACGCTCCGATCGGCTGGCTCAATAGCGTACGTCGCTCTCTCGTTTGCCTACACAGATGCATGGATGGGCGATCTGATGCTGAGAGGGTGGCCGCCGGCACGTGCAGGTCGGTCAGCTTTGCTGCCAGGCGTCAGCATTATGAGGCAAGAGGGGAGTGGTTTTGCTGCGCAGTGGCGCAAGGAGTGGGGCGCAGGGGATGGCAGATAGAGAAATGTGGGGGGAGGCACATGTGCGAGAAGAGTGCGTGAGATTAGCGCATCACAGCGTCTGCTTTGAGCATCGCAACTCATTGCTCGCACAAGACAAGCACAGGAGCTCTGGCAATGCCATGATTCCTCAAGAATCTCTGATCATGCTAAGCAAAGAAGAGGGTTCGGCCCATATGGACGAAGGTACAGTGCCGAGCGAGGAGAGGGGGCAGTTGACAAGGGCAAGGAGAGGGGGCAGTTGACAAGGGCAAGGGTCGACCGTTCTGCAAAGACAATGATGGCGACAGGTTGGGGCGAGGATGGGTCATGGCATGCTGGACCTCATAGGATGAAGCCAGCGTACGAAGCCATGAAGAGATGGAGGCACATGCTTGGCACAGGGAAGATCACCTGCGTACATAGGGGGGTGGGGGCTGAGCTAGCACAATCGACATATGGTTTTGCTTTGAATTGAAAAGATTCCTTGGAAATTTTGGATACAAATTAATTGGTTTCTTAAAAGTAGACCCAGTAGTAGCATAGCATGATAGCTTGTTATTATCATAACAGAACTTTGTCGATTATATCAATTGCCAATCGTGTAAAACTTTCATAGAGAGTAAAGAAAAGGAGTTCAAAATAGAGTAGGAATTAGAGGAGAGATTGTATTAGCAAAGGCCAAATTGCCAGTGCGTATCAACCACAAAGGGTCTCTTCACGGCAAATACAATTTAGTAAAGTATGGCTTTTATAGGAAAAGATTGTTGGCTAGGCTTTGGTTTATAGACCACACTTGGGTTGCCGTTTACTTTGTTAACTCCAAGAAACTGAATTCTGAGAGTGTAATAGGGTACAAGGGTGACTTAGGTTTGATTCCAAGAAGAGGGTAACATGATTTAAGGATGACTTGGGTTTGTTGATTCCAAGAAGTTGAAGTTAAGGCCTATGTCACATGGGATGGGCACGAGCAAGTCAAACAGAGTTGGTGGTTGTGAAAAAAGGTTGCAGATGGCCTCACACGTTGTCAGAGGGCCGGCTTGGATTGCTCGGTCAAGTTTGCGAAGGCATGGCAAGCTGTAAAAGCGTGCACACAAAACCAGCTCAAAGGACTTGAGCACTGCCGAGCAACGGGGAAGATAGACGCCTTTACACATTTGCTGGACGGGGCAACAAGGGCCTAAGAGGTATAAGGGTACAAGGGAGACTTCTTGGAGAGGGATGACGATAAATAAAGATGTGACAAGAGTTCAAGGAGTGTTTGAAAATTAAGCTCAATATAGGAGTCTCAAGGGATACTTTGAACTTGGAGAAAGGGAACGGAGGGGTAGAGTATTTCATTCATGGGTTAGAATGCATTTCCTATGGTTCAATTTTGGGTTCCATCGGTATGTCGTACCCATTTGAAAAAATAAAAGATTAATGAGAATCATCTAAAGACGTTGGGGCGACTTGGAAACAAAGATTGAAGCTCTCTCTCTCTCTCTCTCTTTCTCTCTCTCTCTCTCTCTCTCTCTCTCTCTCTCTCTCTTCACATGTTGCATGCCGACCACTCTCTCTCTCTCTCTCTCTCTCTCTCTCTCTGGATAGCTTCCTACGACGTTAAAATCCTCCTCTTCTTCTTCTTCTTCTTCTTCTTCTCTCTCTCTCTCTCTCTCTCTCTCTCTCTCTCTCTCTCTCTGTGCGTGAGTGCATGCCTCTGTGTGTGTGTGTGTGTGTGTGTGTGTGTGTGTGTGTGTGTGTGTGTGTGTGTGTGTGTGAATGAAGCCAAAGGCCTTGTCGTTCAAGAACTTGTAAGGGCCAAGGCTTCACGCAAACTATTGTGCAAAGAAGCCATGTAGAGGCTGCTTGGGTGTTAGTAGGAGAGAAGGCAAGGTGCAAATATAAGGAGGCATGTGTGTAAGGAGACAAGGCATGCGTGGAGTGGAGGGGATTGAGAATGCAGGCATGGGCGTTGTGGGTAGGATGGAGGGAGGTATGGCGAAGGCAATGGTTAGAGGGAGGGGAGGGAGGACCTTCGACGAAGAGGGGGGATACGTTCAGGGTAATGTATGTAAACCCAATTGTGGGTGCTTTGAACCTTGCATGCATTGAGGCAAAACTTGGGAAAATTTTATTTATGAGATATAGGTTAACTAAGGGTTATAGGAGGAGTGTCCCGTGTTGGTGTCCCAAGTTTAGTGAGGGGTGTGGTAGAGGCAGCTAGTCGAAAGAGATCCACTAGGGGCCAATAGAGGGACATTCAATTTGAATGATCTGAATTATATGATAGGATTGACAGTTTTCAATGAAATAGACATGAAAAGATAGGTCATATCAAGCTCTTGCCATTCCCGATGCCATCCCAATCATAATTCCCATATATTTTGGAAATATTTTTCATTTAAATTTTAAGGTGGCCTTGTTTTGGACCCTAGCATGCCGAGCACTACATCACTACGGGGTCTATTATGCACCGATCCTTGGCATGGCAAGTACATCATGGCATTGGTTGATGGAGGAAAAGGTGGTTTTACACAAAGAGTTGCAAAAGTGTAGGTAATAGTGTGCATGATGCTACTGCTCCATTTAGTGCTACAATGGTTAAGGGAGAAGCTAGAGCTGCAGATTGAGGGAGATTTGGGCTAGAGTCGAACAAGGTGGGAAGGTACAATGGGGATCAACAGATAGCCTCGGGTTGCCATCTTGCTATTTGTGAAGGCTAAAGGTATGCCAGGGGAACAAATGAGTATGGAACCTAGGGATGATGGGGCATAGAGGCACTGTGGCATGCCCCTAGCTAGCGCCATACTCCCTCAAAAATAGTTCTCAGGATAAGATCCATGGTGCCGGAGGAAAAAAGTGAAAACGCCGCAAAGTGCACATGTGATGATGAGTACAAGACCTTACCAAGGTCATCAGACCAATCGAATGTGAGGCTTGGTTGCATGGCACGACCAACAAGCTTAGGATGAATCCGAGAGAGTGCTAGAGAATGCGTTTCAAGCCTTTTCTTTGAATCTCCAAACAAGCAAAAACTCCAGTTAGCGAGGTCCCACTTGAGGCTGATGCCATTAGAAGGTTTGTTTTGTCCTACCCATTTGAAAACCAACAGACTTTATCTAAGGAAAAATCCCAATGGAAAATTCATGGAAACCTACCCATGCAGAGAGTTTGTTAGGACTGTCCAGGCCCTATGGCATTTGAAGAAAATTAATTAAAGTATTCTTGATTGACAATTGTCACTCACCAACCGATGCCCTTCGATGCACTTTCAGCATTCTCAATGGCAAAGACCATTACCATTACCACTTTGTCTTCGCAATGCTACATCATTCAAATGCCCGAGTCAAGGAGCCTCAATACCCACCTTGCCCCATATGGTCTTGCTATGATAGACCATAGGAGAACCCCCCTTGTTTCCCCCCTTGCTACATCGAGGTGTTGTGCAAATCCAGTTATTTCTCTCTCATCATGAGCATCTTGCACATTACCTCATACATTGGAAATTGCAAAGTTGAAGGAAGATATAAGCCTATTACCTGGCTAAGCCAAGGTACTTTACTTGCAGACTTTGTTCTGTGACATGCTGAAGGGGAAACATCTGGGAAGGGGAAGCCATTGGCGGCCTACTACATTGCAACTCATTGGGGGACCTCTCTTAGTTCCTTCACTTTCAAATCAAGAAAAAGAGCAGACTGCTGCAAAGGGTCGTGCACGTTGGAATCCTCTTACACTCTGAACAAGGAAGGCTGATGACGTTGTCGGAGGATAAGTGTGCGAAAGGTGAGCCGGGAAGGCATCGGGCCCATGGCTGTGACAGGTGCGGGGAAAGAGGTACAACAAACACAATTAACGAAAACAGAGCTCAAAACAAACAGTTCACCTTACACCAAATAACCACAGTATCTTTGTTTTGATCAAATAATAATGAAAACGTTTATGCACTTTACAAACTTTAACCTGTCTTAATCCAGGTGCTAATCAAGACGATCAGTAGTAAGCCTTGGGTGGTCCAATCCAATTTACGGTTATCGGATTAATTCCAGGTTAATGGCTTGGAGAATTATGGATTGGCGAGCTTAGGATTATGGCTTAGGCAAGATTAGGATTAGGCTTGGGTTAAGAGTTTGTGATTAGGCATAGAGAGTTTACGAAAATCGACTTGAGCAGGATTACGTTTAGGCTCTGCTAATGAGAGTTTAATGAAATCGACAGCTTTGCTTGGCTTGAGAGATTAGGCTTAGGCTTAGGAGTTTTAGATTAGGCACGGCTTGAGAAAGCTTAACGAAGCTTAGCTTGGGCTATGGAGCTTTAGAGCTCAAGAGCTTTGCCCGACTTGCTTCTCGAGAGCGTTCAAAATGAAAAGGGAAGGAAACAAAACATACCAGAGCTTTAGCTTCGAAGGATCAAACAAGCTTGGATTAAGCTTAAGATTATGAAGACTAAGAAGAATCCCCGAGAGTTAGCTTAGAGAGGTTATCATTAAGATGCTGATGAGATCCGAGATTAAGATTATCCAGGATTGATTTAGAGAGCGTGGGCTAACCATGGCTAATGAGTTCCAGAGAGATCACAAAAGGGAGTCGTTCCCTTCCTTATAGGTTGCATGGGGCAAAAAAATTCCTATTCTCGGCCATCCCATTAGCGATATCGCTAATGGGAGTGGCCTCTTGATGATGTGGCAGGCCGAGTGATGACCAATATCGCTAATGGGATGGCCTCTTGATGATGTGGCAAGCCGAGTGATGACCAACACGAAATCCGCCGCGAATGGCACCGGAAGGGGTTGCTTTGCCCTGCTGAGTGTTTTTCGACCTGGGCCAACTTCATTGGAGCAACATAGCACGTGCTACGAGCTCCTCTTCTTTCTTCTGCGCCACTCGCTGGCTGTCTTCGCCATGCATTTCCTTGGCTTCACACACTTTTAACAACTAGGGTGCCCATTGATTGACTGGGCGGCCCTTTTTAATAGCCCTTGGACGGCCTTCCTTTGGAAGCCTTTGGATGGCCATAGGTTGAGGCCTTTGAGTGGCTATTTGAATTGAGTATGGGCGGCCTTATTAATTCATTGAGGCTCTAGGCCCTTGTAGGGCCATTTGAATTTGCCTCCTTATTGGGTGGGCGGCCTTCGGGCACCACATTAGGCATACATAACGTCCACAACAAAGCCTCACACGACTTCATTTTCCAACATTCTCGACTAGCAATATCTCTTTGAATCTTGTTGCCGCTCTAGTGCTTTGAATGTCACCATAGTTTTCAAGATGCAAGTATAAGTATCCGTCAAGGCAAAAATGCTTCCGTATTGGCATTGGCCACATTCGGCGTACATATCGGCACTACACTGCATTAAGCGTGGCTGATCAAAGCGACCAGGGCGGCTCGAACTCGGCCCCCAACGATACTTTAACGGCCAATAACTTGGCAACCGTAAATTCGATCACCGATCTAAAAGACCAACGCGCTCCAAAAATTGAGCGCTCAACCCGAGGCATCATTTCAATTTTGTCCCCTCAACTGCACTTGCCCAATCCGGTACGGATCTGCTACTGACTGAAATTAATACTGTTATAACTTCTTATCCGTAGCTCCGATTGACGAGCCGTAAAGACATGCATGTAGAACCCTTCAAGTACTTCGACTTTGATCAATAAAACCCCAACTATAACCACATTAAGCACACTCACTGTTTAGCATTACCAAGACATCTGGTGGCCCTTAGAGCCGCATCTGGCACACTTTTAGCTTAAAATTGGCTTGTTAGCAAGCCCTTATAATTGCTAAACAATCGTGCAAGATTCAAATACACCTGATTGGCATTCCTTTGTTTATTTTCTTGTCATGGGAGCGGAGCGGCACGACAACGTAAACTACAACCAATCAAAGCGTGCAAAGCTCAGGCGCGGGAGCCACCTTCTACGATGGCCGAGTGCAGGGGGAGGTACTGCCCATCCATGAGCTGGGTCCGAAAAAGCTTGCCTTCCTTTTGTATCAATATGTGTAAGCCATGTAGGTGACACACCCCTCATACATTGGCTGCCAGGCAAAGTCTCAACCATTTCTAAAAGAAAGGTACAAGTAATCTCTTATCGAGTAAATAGGAGAGAATACTTGTGTGAATTCGGAGACAAGGCAGGACTGTTAAACGTCAACATGGGCTCTTAACATTTTGGCATTAAGCCAGCAGTCTAAGAGTCCTAGCCTATTAAAGGACACGTTCTGAACTTAGTGCCAAATCAAAGTTACAAGAGTGATTTCCCCTTTCTGTTAAGCTTACCTGTAACAAAAAACAAGCGTGTTAGAACCCCGAAGCTCATATACTTTCTTGTTACATTCTAAATTGTAGCAAAAAAGCTTCTATGTGCCGAATAAGACACACACAGGTGCTCCCAGATGCTACAGTCCCAAAGGTCACTCGCAACGAATCCAGGTGCTTCGCAGCAGAAAGGAGCAAATTGCTGCCATCTCACGTCCTTGAGATGAATTCTCCAATTCCATTCTTTGAGTTAGAAGCAGCAGCTCACCATTGCTTGACCTAGGCTTAGTAACAATAGAAAGAGAGGAAAGTGCGAGCACAATAAGCACAAATGTGCCAAACATGCAGTCCGCAACTCAGAAGTACCTGACCGAATGCGCTCATATAATGTCGGTCAAATAGTACAAAACTACACCTGCAATGAGCATCTCTTGTCAAACATGAACCTGAAATGACACAGGCACTGACAACACACTCATTAATTGTCGGCCAAATTGTTCAAAACTATGCAATAGGCACAAATACAGCTCAGATGTACCTGATGATGCTCAAAGATAGCCAGTCAGATTTTTCAAAACTAAACCTGCATTAACTACACTTGCCAAACATTTGGCATAGAACTTTTAAAGTTCGACAGTAAAAGAGGACACCATATACCTACATAATAATTTAAACACAGAAAAAAAGAAACTAAGTTTAAAATAACCATGTGCTCATTTACAAAGCACATCCACAGTGACGTTAACTTTACTACTTCAGAGCCCAATTTCTTTCGAAACATGGGCCTCAGATAGATGCATCATACACATGACCCAGCATCATCTACAGCAAGAAGCATGTAGATTACATAAAATCCTTTCAAAAGAATATTGCTTCAGAGCAAGAATTTAGCAGGTCATGACCGCACAGTTGTAGAGGAAGCTGCCTGCACCCCTCTCCCTGCGACACAGAAGTTCCCAAATTGGTTGTGCGGGATTAGCTCCCGGCTGCCAACAAAATGCAGCAACACCATCCAATTCTCCCATCACAAATAGCCTGTTTCCGAGCGCTTTAAATGCCACACCCCATCCATTGCGAAGATCCGCTCGAACTGGCAAATAGCCCAGATTGCTCCAAGTGTTATTGAGCTTGTTATACATCTTCAAAATATTTGTCGTATTTTCGACCGCATAAAGGTTGTTATTGACAACCGCCACAAGAGGAGGAGAAGGCTCAAGCATATCTCGCCGATGAACCTCTGGTGCAAAATACATGTTTGGTATTTGCTGCCAAAACCCTGTGACGGGGTTATACTCCTCTCCACTCATAATAGGTTGGTGGTTTGCATCTCTTCCACCAATGACATAGAATTTACCATCCATAAAGAAGCCTGAGCATTTGTGCCTAGCCGTACACATAGGTGGTAAGCCCTCCCATTCACCAGTAGCTGAATTGTACCTTTCGGCGCTATTTAATAAAGTGAGGGCTCCAGTATTGTTAGCAGGACCAAACCCCCCGGCAACATACGCATACTCACCACAGCTAGCAGAAGCAAACAGGCATCGGGGATTTACCATAGAGGGACCTCTTTCCCAGCTGTTTGTAAGAAGATTATACCTGTAATACACAAAGTCATATATCACTTTACCTAGCCACAGGAGATGGGTGCCAGCAGACAGAGACTCTCTATCCTGAAGATTGAAATTTGGATCCACATTTGCAGGTGGCAAGGTCCTCCACACATCATGGTTTGCATCATAGACTGTCCAGCGTCCACCATTAAGGCTACCATAGATGAAAACCAGATGCTCAACCGTGTCATACAATCGGCGAAGCTTAAAGATAAGCCTACTCTTCACAAGGTCTCTATATCGTCTGCCTAGCATGGCCAAACGACCAAGATCAAAGAGTTGAACAGAAGCAAGGCACCTGAGAGCACATTCTTCTGGAAGACCAGCCAGATAAGACTGATCCTGATTATTTGTGTTATCATCATGCGATTCACTGGGCATCTCCCTATGTGAACCCAAGCTTCCGCATTCCCGTGAGATCCTCAATCTCTTGCATGACTCTGCTTGAGCAAACTCAGAGCTAGCAAATTGTGCCACTGACATATCCATTGAGCTTTCCTTCAAAAGATTCTCCTCTGTGCACGCAGATTCTGAAGAACTATCATCCGTCTCTTTCAAATCTTCTGGAAAAATACAGCCTATGTTACCCTCATGCATGCAATTCTCCTGGAATTTATCTGTTCCACAGTTGCTGCCTCCCTCTCCAACTGTCCCCACGCTTTCATCTTCAGCCACATCGTTGCAAGATGTGGAATCCACAAGACCTCTATGTATCTCATTACTGGTGGGAATCGAGTCACGCCTTCCCTCAGCGTGCACAGATCTGCTAATTTTTGATGCTCTATGAAAAGACATGCAGAGATTTGTACCCACCTCATCAAGCTCACCATGAATACTTAATGTCCCAGTCTCCACCCCTTGATCGGGTGAAACGGAGCTGTCTTGTCCTGTTGATAAACAATCACACTCCAAGGACATGCTTGGTGGAAGAACCTCCCCAGCAAGGTCCCCATTCCTATCCCATGCCCGTGCAGGTTCTCCCTCTGCGACATACACAGGCGAGCAATGGCAAGCTACAGATTTGCTGGGGTTAAGGGTGAGAAGCCCCCCAACATTCGATTCTGATGCATCTAGAGAGCAAGGGCAAACCACATCAGAACGGCTTTGTCGATGGAGAGGGTAAGCGCTGGGGTTAGGGCTGCTCTCGGCTGAAGACTCGGCACAACAACTCTTGTGATGGTCGGAGCAAGAGGAAAGTATGTGGGAGGGGCCATGGCGAATATGAAGAAGACAACCCTGGCCGTCGAGCATGGTGTCAGACCTGGAGCTGCCCACAGGACACAAGGAGAAGGGAAGAGCGAAAGATCAGGGCAAGGGCATGGATCTGCGTGTAAAGGCAGAGAACGAAGCCATTGCCCCTCGGGTAGCTTATCAGCTATGGCTCTTCCCAAAGTGGTGGAGTAGACTAGCTATCCAGTATCTATCAGCTGTACAGCGGAGGCATCATATTTTTTTGGAGGAAGGTCATGAACGTCTCAACATTTCAAGGTTCGGTATGGCAGGGTATGCATACCAAATTGCATTACCATTGACCTCACCCTAGAGAAGTCCTTTAGGCATGGTTTCCAAGTTGCAAGTCTTATGTGTGTGCCCAAGCGTGTGCCCAAGCGTCCGTCTCTTAGGCCAGTTCACAGTGAGAACATCAAAAGAAAATGCCTCTACAAGCCTTGTTCCAGGCGGGACTCTGGAAAAAAGGAGCTTCCATCGGGGAGAGCTTGGCAGCATGCGAATTAGGCGAGGAGGTTGTCAAAGTGGTAGTCACACTCGGACCGGGGGGAAGGGGGGGGCAACAATGGACCACCTTTTCCCCACTTCCTCTACCCTATGTGAACAAAATTGTCCAAATGGTGCTTTTTCATTTGAGCATGCTCCCCCAGTTTTCGCCACCTCAGTGTGAACCCTGACTTATGAAGGACGCATGGTTCCAAGTTACAAGTTTTAGGTTGCTTACACACAAAAAATGAGCTTGCCCATCTGACAATGGGACGGGTTACACACTAACCTGCCCTTATTTTAAAAAAGTGATCTTTACAGCGTGTCATGGATGCAGCTTATTGGTTTGATTTAGCCTTTCACATGAGCTGGCAGAGTTTCGAATTCCGCCCACTCTTGAGCAAGGGACTGTAGCTTGGGCTGGTGGTGTGTAACCATCCTTATGTGTGTGTGCATGCGTCCATCACTTGTGAAGGGGAGACCTTGAGCACTACCAAAAACCCTTCGCATTTCACACACACACACAAAGATTAGTGAGTCACTCTAGACAACGTTATGTGTTTGCACTAAAGGAGTTGAGTTCAATTCCCACCATGACAGCAAGATCAGCCTACCCATTTGGAGCATTGTTAATACCTCCAACAACAAAAAACATATGGCTAGCATTCATTGAGCCAAAATCGAAAACCTTTGCAATGAAGTGGCATCGCGAGTTTAAAAAATGAGTTGGACCACCATATCCCACTTGAAACTCCAACAACACCTAGGTACACTCATCAGATCGCCTGCTGCATGAATCTTTCTAGAAATCCAGACCAGATGGAATAGGGTCTTTAAGTACTTCCCATGCTCGCTGAGAGTCATTTTGGTCTTGAGTCCTTGACTGCTAGTCGCATTGTTCTCCAGTAATGTTTTGACCCTTTGATCCAGAATTCCTCTGGCACTCTGCATCTATATCAACATTTCTTTAATCTGTCGTCGAATATCCTTCATACATTGGTATGTTTTCTTGGTGACCAATAGCATTTCCACCTATATCCCTAGTGACTTGAAATGCACACTTGTTAAGTCCTTCATTGTTGGGTTTACAGCTCTATCATTATTTGTCAAGCACCATTTCGGTACTCTTGCCAGTACCTGGACACAGTTGGGACGGGAGGTAATTTACAGACTATCTGATCATGGTAACTGACTGACTTCTAGTCTAACACCATACGTCGGGCTCCCACATAAAGCATCTGAAACCTCTCCAAATCTGAATACACTAAGTCGTCCTCTAAATACTTCTAAATCGACTAGGGTCTATGTGTTTGCAAGCTTTTGTTCAGTGTCAGTAGCTCATTCGAATGATTATGGTCAGTTTCTACTAGAATGGCTTTGCCTTTACATTGACTATGATCTACATGTTTACCATTTTGCTGATCAGGTGGATTCTACTGGTTGTTCCCAGTAGGTGGTGGCTGATCCTCAGCAGGCCTATTCTCAGCATTTTCTAGAGGCCGCTCTTAGTGGGTGTTGCTCCACCTGCGGGGCTGACCCTGTGTTATGTTTGCCTTGATTTTCATCATCATCATTGTCTTTCTGCTGCTTCTACTATTCCTTGTTTTGATTATTCTCATTCATGTCTCATCCTCATCCTCCTCCTCAAGATTCTTTTGATTTTGTAAATACTCTGTAAGTGCTTCATTTACCAGAGCTGAGGTGCATGTGCTAGCCTTTTCTTGGAGATCTGAATGTATGGATGCAATACATCTTCTAGACCAGTCACATTCAAAGTCAGATCGCCGTCCTTGTAAGTAACCTATAACAGAGAGTGATAGATGTATTTTTCTAGGATGGCCTCTTTGGTCAGGTGGGGTTTTTGGTACAACATCTTATAGTCATCTCTCTTTGCTTCTAGCAGTGTTTGGAATTGATCAGAATCTCTCTAAACTTGTTCAATTTCTTGTCGCACAAATGTGAGCTTCTTGTCACGCGATGTTCTTCTCTTCCTACAGCACCATGTTTGTATCAGTCAAGCTATTAATTTTCTTCTGGAGGGTCTGCACTTCTCTATGATGGCCCTGCTGCTGAATCTGTAGCTCAAGAATCTGTTGAGTCCATCCAACTTTGTCTTTTCAAACCTCCTCCCATGCATCTTTCATTTTTCTCAATTCTGCTCTCATGTTGTCCATTTTTAGATTGGACACAGAGTCTGCGCCTCCATCTGGCCAATAGAGTTGACAATGGTGTTACATCCAAATTGTATGGCTGCATCACTTCCTTGAGTTACTGTGTCTGTATCAGTGTGGTTGGACTCATATACTGTCATTGGAAAGGCATAGGGTAGGGCAACTTTGTCAGGTTTCTTCATTACCAATCTCCGTTTGAGTGGTTGCTTTTGAAGTCTTTGGAGCCTGTCTAGCTTGATGATTGGCAACTAAGTATGGCCAGGCTCAGAGCCACCACCTAGTGCCTCCTCAAGTTTGGTACTGGTTTGAGTTTTCTCTGTACTGACAGTTGTTTCTAGTGTTTGTTGTGTCTATGGTTGTTGCTTGGTTGCCTTGCTCTATGATGTACCCATTGGGGCCTTTTCAGTGCTTTTTGGCTTTTGGACTCTATCTTTAAATGACTTCAATAAGTCCCCTATCTTTTGTTTCTTATTGGATGACCCTGTTTTTGTCTGGGTTGATTGTTTATTTGTCCCGATATGTACTTTGTGGCAGTATAATTTGTTTGTGAAGTGGTCTTGTCAGCTCCTCCCGTGTCAGTGTCCTCAAAAGATTCTACATTTATTCTAGGTGACCTTCTTTGAGTCACCCTATCCCAAAATGTCTACACATTAAAATGTATTGGAGATAAATTAGCCCAGTAAAGAATTTGTCAGACATACCAAGCCTTGAACAAGTTTCTGGACTTGGCCTTGTTGGCAGTCTGTTGCATTCACACTTGTGTACAAAAATTGGATGATGTTCATGCTGGCTTCTGGGTTCTGAATCTTTGCCAATAACATAGCAAATAGTTTTTCTGATAAGTAGGTCGGGTTGTTGAATGATGGTCTCTGCTATAAATCTATAAACAAGAATACATTCCAATGCTACCACTGGAATTCCCTGAGCACCATTTTTTCTTTTCTTCTTGGCGTGGTCATCTTCCTTTAAGAATCTTCTGCCTTTTTCTAGTGTGGCCAGTGTGGAATTTTGTGCATCAGTAATTTTGAACACATGGGCTAGTTCCCTAAGTGTCAGATCCAATGTCTTGCCTACGATGCCTTGTCTGGTTAGTAGGTAGCTAGCACTTGCTTCATGATGCTAGCGTCAAAAGGAAGTGTTGCAGCATCTATGATTGCTTCTAAGTGCTATAGCTTTAACAAAGCTCGTTCTTTCTCTTGAAAGACGTACTTAGCTATCTTGCTATGCTGCACTACCCCCATATATTCTACTACAGAAGCCTTTAAGATTTTTGCTTCTGTGGCCATGGTGTCAATGGTGTCTTGCATTTTCTCAGACATCTTCTTCCTGCCCATGCAAGACTCTGACGACTCTATTTGAGGCAAAGAAGACTTACTTGTAGTGAAGTGAATGCAGAAGGAGTAGTGAGGTGTCTCAGGAAGGGAAAACAATTGAAGGAGGGTTGTGTACAGAGGCGAAGCTGTCTGTTGTGAACTCGAAGCATTCTCTGTAGGTTGCGAGGAAACTGGTACAAGAGGTTGCGAGTAAAGTGAAGATGGGCAGACTCTTCGCATAGTTATACACACTCGCACCATGCATACTCCACTCTTCACCCACCCTTGATATATGTGCATTGTTTGTGATGTGTCAAACATGCATTCGCCTGCCCAATTCATTATTACTAACAAGATTCTTTTCAAAATTGTTTCATGCATTTCCCCCTTGTGACCGTTATGCGATAATGGCTTTCTCGGTGTATGTGACTGGATTTGGATTGGTTGGACTTTTGAAGTTTGATTGAATGTTGTTTCATAGTGCTGAGTTGTTGATCTAGTGTCGGAGTTGCTGGTAGCTCTTCTACCGGTTCTAAAATTGGCCTGACATAGAATAAGTCAAGTAGTTTCTTCTCTGGTTCTAGTACTGGCTCTACTCGAAGCTCCTCTATTCTAGAATAGTATAACTTGATTTTGGCCCCATTGTAGACTCCAAGCAACAATAAACCCAATAAACCTTTGATTCTTATTGTCTCATTGGAGAATACCTAGTCTACCTCATGGGTCATGACCAAGCTATCTTCAAATTTGGCTTTTTCGGTCCTAGTTTAGACTTATATAAAAGTACCAAGTCACCCCTCTCAAACTCTCTTACCTTGATTCTACTATCATGCCAATGCTTCCTTCTTTGTTGCACAACTTCTTGTTCCGGCATAGCTCTTTATTTGATTTCATCCAACTGTAGCAAACCGTTCAACCGTTGTTTCAAATTTTGATTGAAATCCAATCCATGCTCAACTGCCAGTTGTAAGCTGGGAATGATTCTGATTGAAATCCAATCCATGCTCAACTGCCAGCCGTAAGATGGGAATGACAAATTCCATTGGCACCACTACTTTTGTGCCGTAGACCAACTTGAACGGCTTCACTCCAATAGTCACTTTATGAGCAGTTCAATATGCCCATAAGGCTGTTTGAAGCTTTGTATCTCACTCATGCAGCTCCTTCTGCACAATTTTAGTGAGAATAGGCTTGATCATCTTATTGATGCTTTCTGCTTTCCATTACATCTAGGATAATACAGCATTGATTTCATGTGCTTAATTGAAAACAACTCCATCATAATTTCCATCGTGTCATTAATGAAATGAGTGCCTTGGTCTAACACTTTTTTGATAGGACAACTAATGGAGAGGAGCCGGGAGCATAGTGGAAGAGATAGATGAATACGCCACACACACACACACACCACCATAGCCACATACACAGGTTGGAGGGGAAGAGCTGACGCACACTGTGTGCCCCCTTTCTTTCTTCTCTATCTTATGCACTTAGGCACAATACACACTCTACTATGTGTTAGTGGCTCACACAAGTGTATAGTTGTACACTTAGGGTTAGTAGCAGTTAGTGATGGGCGGTCGGCCACATGGCCATTAAACCTAACATTCTCCCACTTGATGGCCAATGTGGGAGACCATAAGAATGGAAGAGAACCACGTTTCACCCAATGCCCATCAGC
This sequence comes from Adiantum capillus-veneris, assembly GCF_014529385.1. Taxonomy (NCBI): domain Eukaryota; kingdom Viridiplantae; phylum Streptophyta; class Polypodiopsida; order Polypodiales; family Pteridaceae; genus Adiantum; species Adiantum capillus-veneris. Next base: position 1,612,858 of record NC_140952.1, read on the forward strand.
TCACAACAGTGCTGAAACTGATGGCTAGAGAGACTTTTAGTGAGTGCATCCGCTGTGTTCTTTGACGTAGGAATCTTCACTAAATCAAGGCTCTTGTTTGCCAAGCATTCACGGTTGAAGTGATAACGCACATCAATGTGTTTCGTTCTGGAATGAAACGTTGAATTGTTAGCCAAGGCAATAGCACTCTGATTGTCATAATGAAGAGCTGGTGTACACTGCTCCAATCCCACATCTTTCACTAGGCGAGCAAGCCAAATAGCTTCTTTGCATGCCTCACTCAATGCAACATACTCTGCCTCAGTAGTAGAAATGGATGTACAGTCTTGAAGAACGGATCTCCAAGAAATAGCAGAACCAGCAAATGTGTAAATCCAACTTGTTGTTGATTTACGCTTCGCGCTCAACCGCCTCACCACCGTCGATGCCGCCGCAATGCTCTCTCTCTCTCTCTCTCTCTCTCTCTCTCTCTCTCAAGCACACACACACACACACACACACACACACACTTGTGAGCACACGAAGGAGAAGGAGATAGAGATGGAGCAAGAGCAGTTCTTAGCTTGCACCTCTAAGAATGAGGATTTTTAGTGTTAACCCTCATGGATACCCTATCACCTTCGACGGACACATATTATTTATTTGATTGAGATTGAGTCATGGACTGGGCTTGTTGGTCAAATAGGTGTGTAGGTGATCGCCAATGAAAGGCGCACCACTTATCTAAAAAGTAGTTTTGCAACGACCGACCACTGTGGGTGCCCATGTGTGAATGGGCCAAACTCTTATAAAAGGTCCATTTGACCTAAAAATCCTCATTCTCTGAGGTGTAAGCTCAGAAGTGTTCTTGCTCCATCTCTATCTCTTTCTCCTTCGTGTGCTCATAGGTGTGTGTGTGCGCGTGTGTGCTTGAGAGAGAGAGAGAGAGAGAGAGAGAGAGGGCATTGGTGGCGTGAGGCGGTTGAGCGCGGCATTGACGACGGCTCCTTCTTCTTCACAGCACAAGATCCTTCACGACAGAAGCATTGAGCGGTGAGTGACACGCCCCTGCCCCTTTGAGCTTACTAGGCTCTTCTAGTTGTGTGTTTGCAGCCTTTCGAGGCTCGCACACGGTGCACAGGCAAGTTCCTAGCTTTGACACGTACGAAAAAACGTACATTTTTGGCATCATTTTTTAGGAATGCATTGCATTAAGGTTGAGGAGCACTCAGTGCTACCTTTGGAAGCCTTTCTTCCATCTGTTTTTTGTTTTTTGAAGTGTTTTGTTAGCTTCTATTAAGTGACTGTAAAGGACAGACTAGCAGGTTTTTGTATGTTTTCGTTAAGTGGCTGTAAGCTCTATTAGTGCTGCATTGTATTGTTTTTATTAGTTTTTCAAGATCTGTAATGAGCAGATATTAGTAGATGTGTTAGTGAATGTAGACAGGGAGATGTAGAGTAGACAGTGAGTAGTAGAGTTGACTGTCTGTGAGTGTACAGTGTACTGTGTTTGATAGTGTGCTAGTAGAGGTAGTTAACATTAATTAGTTGTTAATTAGCTGTGTTAGGTAAAAAGAGGTTAGACAGAGCCCCCAGGAGTTGTTGTGTACGCATGGGAGCTCGGCGTCCATGCGGCCACATTATCTTCAGAAAAAGTTTTTTTTGAAAAAAAAACGCTCGAGATATTTGGGACTAAAAAGAAAACTCAAAAAAAAAAACTTATCTTAAAAGGAAGGGATCGGGATCTTTCCCCAAGCCCAAGCCCAGGCCTCAGTCCTCAGTCTTATGATGTACTATACACACCACTTTATATATAAAAGACTAGGACCTTAAGTGAAGGGAGGGCATGTGGGACAAGTTCCTCAAGTCCTCCACCATCCCCTTCACACTCACCCTTTGGACTTACTAATTCTAGCCCTCTCTCCACCTAAGAAAAAACTGATTTTAGGATTCCGAGGGCTATACATAACCGAATCGGGGGTTGTCAAGGACAGCACATCTCCCTAGCCAAGATGCTTGTTTTGAGCTATCACACACCATATTCTGTGGCTTGGTTAAAAAAAAGGGACCAAAAAGACAAAAAATTTGGATTATAAACACCAAAAAATAAGGTGAGCGGCCTTCACGGGCACTCACCAACACCTCTAGAATGTTGAGGTCACATGCACTTACGCTCTGGTCGTGTGCTAGAGGACGAGCACATCGAGAGTGTCTCCGTTTACGTGGGCACTCATTATTCCTCTACCTTAGGCTCTAGGCCCTCAGTGGGAACCCAAGGTAGTACCACTCAGGACCCACATATTGCATCTAGTGACTCTTCCTCTGACTACGACGTCATGGAGGGTTATCCAATGCCTAATCTCGATAGCTCAAGCCAAGACATGCATGCCATAGGCCCATGTCCGGGCCGAGCGTGCTTAGCCGCTTGAAACATGGAGCTAACGATGTAAATGAGGGAGGTGGGGAAGTAAATTTTCCATCCATGACCAACGTAGACCCCATGCTCATGGAGAGTGTGCACGTGAATACTCCATTCACTGCACCTCCTGACTTTGCAAATCTATTCCCCTCCGAGGTTATATTACCGGATGGTAGAAGCCTTGCCAAAGTGCAAGAGGTTGAACGGTATATCATTGTGGCTAGGGAAAAGAAAATTGAGAGCTTACGTAGGGTAGAGCAAAGGAGAGAGTTAAAAGCGAAAGCCCATATGTCAATATCCATGCTAGGCGAGCAATCGAGTGCTCCTGAATTAGCGACCACTATGGGTCAACCCATAGAGAGCCACATTTCATCTAGTTCAAAGGACACCCCTAGCACCTCAATCCTAGATGGAGTGTTCCTAAATGAGAATTGGGAGTATGAACTACAAATGGAAACTCTAACCGATCTATACGCAGGTTACACCTATCACGTGGATTGGTTACATGTCCTACAATCCACAGCGGGTGCTACTAGTGTAGATGATCAACACCAAAGAGTTTGTGAGAAAATCCATAGGGTTATTGAGCTGGAGAGACAGAACAAGGGGATCCACATGCCTTCAACGGGTCTCATGAGATTCTTGGATACAGGGAAGGCTAAACAACAACCTTATCGCAAATGGAGACTCCCTCGGTAAGTCCGATGGATCCTCTATATGTTGTTTTGCCAGGGGTCTCATTGCAATCTGAGCCCACAAGTGATAGCTTTACCTTTTCAAGTCTAGATCATCTTTCCCTTGATGACACCATGGCTACCATGCCTACCCCAGTGATGGGCATGCCAAGAAACACTCCATGGACCTCTTTTGTTAGTAAAGCACCACTACATGGTAGCTCAATGCCTACAACAATACCTACAAGTGTGTACCAATCATATAAACAAGAGGAAGGAGAGTGCATGAGAGACTTCATCAGTCGCTTGAAGCATTTGAATTCTTGTTGTAATCCAAATGAGCGCTTCAATAATAACAATTACTTGATAGATTCATCAGGGGATTACGACATGAGGATATCTACAATGGCCTAGTCATTAGAGGTATCACCACTTGGGAAGCAGTCACCATCAATTGGAGGATAATTTAATGATTCAAGGAGAAAGAGTGTTTGTTGAGCCTAAATCTACTAGCTCGCAAGCATCGGGGCATGAGCCAATGACCCTAAAGCCTATTGCTAAGGAGCCAAATATATCTGAGATGACTTTAGCAGATCTCACCACGGCCATTCAAGAGAGTCTTAGAGAAAATCGTGCTCCACAAAACAATCATATGTATCCAAGAAGGGAGCAACAATGGTGCTCAATTTGCTATGGTCCGCATCATTACCAATGAATGCCCTTCGTTTAGAGTAAAATTTAATGGGAATTGCAATGCCTGTGGGAGGTATGGTCATCAAGCTAAGGATTGCATAGTATTTAAGCGTGCGATGGCCAATAGACCAACCTTAGCATGGACGAATACACCTCGAGTTCTTGCATTGATGCCAGCCCCACCTCCTTAGCAAACATCACAACAAATGGTCCCTAGGGCCCAAAATGTTGTTCAAACAACACCTTTACCACCTTCAGTGCTAGGACCGCAACCACCACATTCGAGAATCACTTCTGTGAATCAAGTGGATTGTGAGTCATCTATTGCTTGTTTGGAAGGCTGTGAGGAAGATATAGACCCTAATATTGCCTATGGAATTGATGCACTTGAAGAAAGTCCACAATATTACATGGAGGACTATTGGGGACAAGTCAAACCTGTCTATCAAGTAGTTGTTCTTGTTGCAAGAGGCCAAAATATCAATTACACTGCCAAGAGACCACCTCTTTAATGCTATGAGTGTGGAAGTTCATCGTCAGAGGACTTCTTCCAGGTGAGGAACCTTGGAAGCCAGGGTGCCTCAGTCAGGAGGCACTTGGCAACCTTCGACTAGATGGATCTTTAGAGAGATGCACAGAGTTGGTTTGAGCGGGAGACTAGAGGACCGCTTCGCTGTGAGTTTGCTTCGATCTTGGGAGCTCTTACGGTGTGGCCTAGAGCAGAGACATCCGACGTGCACGGAGGAGCATCTACGGGAGCCCCTCCTCTGAAACCCCATGGTTAGCACTCAGAGAGGCCACTTGGTTGGTAGTCGGCCTCATGTTTCCTGGGGTCCCATGGCAGCAGGTCCAGCGCGCTCTCTAGGTGACTGGCTAGAGTTCATAGGTTTGTCAGAGGAGGTGCAGGGGCTCCAGCGTGCAGGGAATGAAAGGGGTGCAGAGCATGTGTCAAGACATCTCAGAGTCAGTTCCAGCTGAGTGGCTCACGTCTCTCGAGCCAGTAGCACCCCGGTGGATGGGAGCCTTCACACGACTGGAGGTTCTCATCTTAGTCAGGGCCAGCTCAGAGACTGTCCCAGCCCTATTCTTTGAGCTTCAGGGTGGGGGACGACTACAGTGAGTTGCAGTAGAGGCCCCGCAGGTAGCAGAGTGCTGTTTTCAGAGGATCCGAGTAGTGGGCATCTGTGGGAGGACTTGCGTCATAGACCCTGACCCAACAGCTCTTGAGACTGGACACTGGAGGCTGTGGGCTTGGGAGTGTTGTCCACTGGTACGAGTGCAGTGGATCCTGGTGAGTGGCTATGGAGGGACCCCTTCACTTTTGTAGACCACCCAAGAGTCCCGTTCTTTCAGTACATTGTTCGACTTTGACGTCATATACTAGCTGCACAGAGAGAGGCCCGCCCCACTACAGCACGTCTTGGCAGGAGTAGGGTCTCACAGTCAAGTTCTTGGCAGCCTTTTGGGAGAGGTTGTGGGACTCTAGACAGCCGAGGCAAGTCACCTTGTTTCAATGGCTGGTCGCACGCAGAGCTACAGCAGTAGGGAGCTGGCTAGTGCATAGTGGTCTCTTGATCGCATGTGCAGCTTGTGACCATTTGGTGGAGAGTCAGTGTCACTGTCTTTGGGACTGTCCCTTGACCCAGCAGGTGTGGCTATGAGTTCTTCAGCTGATGCCTGCTCTCTCCACAGCTAGACAGTACACTTGGGGGGCAGCGGCTTGGTCCACCCTCACGAGCCCGACACTTTAGTTTGAGCTATCTTCCACCAGCAGGATGATAGTGATGCAGGAGGGGCAACCTACACTCCAGCCTGCTACTACAGAGCTTACTCCACAGGAGTGGTGCAGTGAGCGAGAGGAGTGTTGGGAGCTCATCAGTGGCTTGACACTTTGGTTCATCTGGTGGGCCCGCTGTTTTCGCATCTTTGAGGCTCTCCCTGTGCCACCAGCAGAGACTGTTCGTGACTTTTGGCTAGAGTTGATCCATAATCTCAGAGGATAGCTTGAGGGACTATAGGGCAGCTTCGACCGCATGCGGGAGCGTCGCGAGGCTTTCCTTCGACTCTGGTGACCTGGGCCTTTCTACACCATAGTCCAGGGTGTGCTTAGATGGCACTACCGTCCACCTGTGTGGCTCTTCCCTCCTCCCATCTCTTGATTTAGCCTCATTGTATATATGTTGTTTTTTCATTGGGAGAGTCTCCCCATCTGTTTGTTGTAGCCCTCTCTTGTAGAGGTGGTTGTAGCCCTATGGGCAGTTTTCATTAACTAATAGAAGGATCTTTTTCTCGAAAAAAAAAGCACGTCTACAATGCAGATTCTCATGTGTAGTCATATGAGATTATCTTAGGACGTCCTTTCATGAGGGAAGAAAAAATGGTGCACGACTGGTCTAAAAACCATGTCTACTTGCAATTCCAAAATACTGTCATTCGAGTGGATCTTATAACTGGTTGCGCACATCCTCTAGGAAACAGATTTACAATTGATCATAGATCTGACAACACAGTTCACTCGGCCCCATTGCAGTATTGTTATACATGTAAAGTGGACACTGTTGTTGGGGAAGATTCTCCTTATATGGATGTTCTACTTGGGATGACTGAGTCTGACAATGTGGATTGGGTCCACGTAGCAGCAACCATAGACACTTGGGGAAATAGGGAAACAACCCGGGTAACACCTGAGGGGGATGAAATGCCACAACTTGTACCCTTAAATATGCTAGAATAAATGCATATAGCCTCTGATGACCTACATGATGAAGGCTTGACTGACATTGGAACTTGTAGAGTCTCACAAGATTATAGGCCACATGATTCGGAGTCACAATCATCAATTGAAATTGACTCTGAGGAAGAAGATCTCAGTTAAATCTTAGTGAAAATGTGGGGACAAACCATTCAGGGCCCAGTGGTACCCTAGATGAAAATCTATCCAGGAGAGCAGAAGACACAAGTAGCAATTCATCTAGTGACTCTTCACTAGAGATTAGCCGTAATAAAAAACTAGACAAGAAGAGTAAGAGATATAAGAGGCGACGTTATCGAGCAAATGTGCGTCCTAAAATAAATGAAAAGAAATCTATCACAGAATGGCTTAATTATATAGGGGCATGTGATGCTCATCAGAAGTTGGTAGATAGCTGGGTGAATACCTTCAAAGCGTTATGTGATGTAGTCCACAACCCATTGACATCGCACAACTAGAGGTTACAGAGAAGCCAAAGTTGAGCCATACCATAAGGAGACGGAAAAGTCAAGAGTTAGCTCAACAACAAAAGGAAGCAGAAGTGAAATCACAGTACACAAAACAACAAGACCCCACAAGCTTACAGCCTGCACTCGATCATTTCAAATCCTACACCACAGAGGAGCATAAGGTTGTGTATACAAAGGCTAAAAGAAAACCTATCCATGGAAGAAATGGAGTCTATGACGGTCCAACGGTAGTTAAGGAGATAGAGTTAGCAGACCTAGTAGAAGAGCCCAAACCTATTTTCATTCGCCAAGATCTAACAGAGACTGAGGATTATGTACTTAAAGAACTTCTCAAGGAACTCAAGGATATATTTTCTTGGACATATCATGATATGAAAGGTGTTCCACCTTCCATGGTGCAACACACGATTCCCATGAATAGCATGGCAAAACCAATCCAGCAAGGACCCTACCCAATGGATCCTAAGTATGCAAAGATTGTTCAAGAAGAGTTTGAAAAGCTTGTCAAATGTGGATTCATATACCCTATTGAGCACTCAGAATGGGTTTCTCCAATAGTGATTGTGCCGAAAAAGAATGGGAAACTTAGAGTGTGCGTGGATCTTAAAACGTTCAACACCGCCACTAGGAGGGACCATTACCCCTTGCCATATTCAGAATATGTGCTTGAAAGAGTTGCAAGGAAGGACACTTATAGATTTTTAGATGGGTACTCTGGATACAATCAAATCACAATCGCACTAGAGGACCAAGCTAAAACAGCTTTTATAACCAAATTCGGAGTGTTCATATTTCGTGTTATGGCTTTTGGTTTAACCAAATCTCCTGTTACCTTCCAAAGATTAATAAACACTGCTTTTAGAGAATATTTGAGGGAGTTTTGCGAAGCTTTCTTAGATGACCTTTGTGTTTATTCTTCTTGGAAAGAACATCTATCATGTTTATGAAAAGTGTTTGAGAAGTGCAGATTGTATCGCATCTCCTTAAACCCTTTCAAATGCCAATTTTGGGTTAAACATGGAGTCATTTTACGACATATAGTGAGATTTCCACATATGAGAGCAAAATTAAAGCCATTGCTGATTTGCCAACACCTACAAACTATAAAGCTCAAAGGTTCATGGTCCATGTTGGTTATTACCGACGCTTTATTTTAAGCTTTGTCAAGATAGCTCGTCCTTTGTACAAGCTTCTTATTGAGTTCCACTAGACCGCGGAGTGTGACCATGCTTATGAGTCATTGAAAAAGACCTTGCATCTATTCTACGAGTGCTCGATTGGAATGTAATTTTCCATGTGCATATTGAAGTATCGAGCTTTGCTATTGGGTGTGTTCTAGTTCAACCAGGAGAACATAAACTGGACTACCCCATTAGCTTTGTGATTCGTCCATTGAATGATGATCACAGAAACTACACCACTACAGAGCGGGAAGGTTTAGCTATGATTTATGCAGTAAAGAAATTTCACTACTACCTCCTTTCCAACAAGTTTGTTTTCTATGTGGATCATCAAGCCTTGTTGTATCTAGTAAATAAACCTTGTTCCACGGGAAGAATTACACGATGGTTGTTGATTCTTCTTGAGATGATTTTGATGTTGTGGTGAGACCTAGTAAAAGACATGTCATGGTGGATCATTTGTCTCACATACCCAATGGTGAAGCCCCTAGTGGATTCGATGATGAATTTCCCGATACTTCCCTATTCCTAGTCGAGACCATGCCTGAACGGAGTGAGAAGATTGTGATCTTTTTAGTTAAAGGTTTTCCACCCAAACAGCTTCATAAGGATATAGCTCAAAAATTGCTCAAAGAATGTGAACCTTATTCTCTCATTGCAGTAACTCTCTACAAGCTAGGAAAGGATGATATTCTTAGACGTTGTGCCCGTGAGGATGAGTATTTATACAGACTGCAAAAAGCCCACATGGGTATAGCCGGAGGACATTTCTTAGGGGAACTAACTGCTAGAAAGTTGTTGCAATCAGGCTATTGGTAGCCTACCTTATTCAAGGATGCATCACTTTTTGTAAAAGGATGTGATGAATGCCAACGCTACAAGATCACACAACGAAAGGATAAGATGTCCCTACATCCTGTTAAAGTGACTCAACCATTTGAAAAATGGGGTTTAGACTTTGTAGGCTCAATTAGTCCGGTAGCTCGTAGCACTCAATCTTGATATATTATTGCTGCAACTGACTATGTGACAAAGTGGACGGAAGCTAGGGTGACACGTAAGGTTGATGCAAGATCAACTGCCAAGTTTCTCTTTGAGAACATTATTACAAGATTTGGTTGTCCCTTTGAGATTGTGAGTGACAATGGTACTCATTTTATAAATGGAGTGATAAAGGAACTCACGACAAACTTCATGATAGCCCACCATAAGTGCACGCCTTATTATCCACAAGCAATGGCCAAGCTGAGAGCACTAACAAGACCTTAATTTCTATCTTGACCAAAACAGTCGAAGCTCATCGCACAAATTGGGATTTGAAGTTGACATTAGCTCTATGGGCTTATCGTACTTCTTACAAAGTTGCTATTAATTGTACAGCATTCAAAATGGTATATGGCTAAGAAGAAGTTAAGCCATGGGAGTTTGTAATTCCTACTCTGTGCGTAGCTTCACAAGAAGGTTGGGATGGTAACTCTTTAGTTGAGCATTTATATATCCTTGAAAGGTTAGACGAAGAAAGGCAATTGGCTGTGCAAAACGCACTTGTGGAGAAAGATAGGAGGAAGAAATGGTTTGACCTTTATCTAAAGAACAAAGATATCAATGTTGGTGGTAAAGTCCTTATGGATGGAGTGCAAACCAAGAAGAAAAAGTAGAAAATATGCGGGAAAAGGATCATATAGAGTATGTGAAATCACCCCACAAGGTACAATTCGTGTGGAGACTCTTGATGGAGTTGGAACCATTGGATTCCTCAATGGGAGAAAATTTAAAAGATACTATTATCCTTTAAGCCAAGAGGAGCTACATGCCATCCATCAAAATAGATAGCCAAGGCACAAACAGAATTGAAGAAGATACAAGCTAAAGCTGAGGCTAAGGAGCGACAACAACGCATAAGACGCCAATGAGAGGCCAACCTTAGAGTTACACATGCATTCCACATTGAAACAAAGGATGATTGGTTGGACTCTGACACACCTCTAAGATACCCTGTTGAACTAAATAGCACCTATAGGAAAGTGCTATATAACGCCTTATTAGACATGGGTGCTAAATATAATCTGTTGTCATATGGAGTGTGGTGTTAGTTGGGAAAGCCATCCCTATCTGAGAGTACTATCCAAGTCAAGGGTGTCAACAAGAAAAAAATTGTGATTTTTGGTATCTGGCCCACTTCTATCAATTATGACAACGGGGTTGTAGCTCAAGACTTTTTGGTCATGCTTGTTGGAACTATGGAAGGTCATATAAACCTAGGACGCACGTGGATGATCGCGACCAAATGCACTATTGGTTGGGGGGCTGGGAGTGTCACAACACAGAAACCAACTCTTAGCCCTGCCACTCAAGCCATAGTCCCTGAGCTATTACCTCCCAAGGATATAAAACCCAAAATAGTGTATGTCCAGGAGGTTGAACCATATGTCCGTATAGCCCAACTCCCTAGAGCTTCAATTTCTATAGTTGAAACAAAGCTTGAGACACACAAGACACATCCTAATATAGCAAAGAAAATATACAAGTGGGTCCCTAAATCTTCTTTAGCGACCATGGCTGATGCTAAAAAACAGTGGCCTTTTAAGAAACTCACTACTCGCTCCCAAAAATGTAAGAAAACATGGTGTTGGATTCCTAAATGACTATTGGAAGCCCAAAGCTACTATCAAGGAATAGATCAAATCTGGGTGCCAAAACGTAAATTGTGTTCTTACCTTTCACCTAACTCATGTGAGTCAAATCCTGTGAGACAAAGCCGATGGAAGATCGTGGGAAAGGAAAAATCACAGAACACTATACACCGGATCTGGAGCTAATATGGGTTGCCAAGCGAGAAAGGCTTGTTTTGCTCAGCTCAACCATAGAAAAAACGAATAAAGCTTCTTGCTCTTCATGTAGTTCATATTCAAAAATAGAAGCTTTGACACAACCTCCACCTACCATTGTACATATTTATACCAACAAGAAAGAGTTTTCACTTCCCGTTGTAAGTTCACTACCTCAACAACGTTGCAAATAAAATCGTGGGAGAGTACCTTACCACCCTTGCAGCTAGATGAAATGCCTAGGGTGGTAAAAAACCATTGGTCAACGTCTTCACCCAAGACAACTTGGAACAATTGGTTTCAAAAGGTGATGACATCATTCCAAAATCTATGATCTACCCAAGGAAGGGGAGAGTGTTTGCTGACATTCATCATTCACCCACTCCCCTCTCAACCTTCCTCCCTGACCTGTCAATCTCCCAATCTTAGGGAACGTATATATAAAGCCTTATACTCACAAAAACAAGATAAAAAAGTAAAAGAGCAAGAGCCACCAAACAATAATCTTGAAACTTACAAGTTCTATACATAACACAAAATCATAAAAACACATTATCCACAAGGACACGACCTTTTGACATGACCCTTATGATATTTGCACTCTAACTATCATCTATCTATGTCTACAGATATGGCTAGTACGCTAGAGTCATCCACTCTTGCCTTGGATGAGAGGTACCCTCCTTACTTTTTACAAGCGTTTCACATGGTCTTTCCGATGCTTGCCCGTAAATGGGATTTGGTAGGTACGCTAGCATGTGAGAGGAATTTTGAGGAGTTAGATGGTTGATACGTCTCTTGACCACAACTGGTCTATATTTAGTAGAGAGCGTCTCTCCCATTTCAGAAGCCTACCCTTTTGACCAAGATGACTATAGACGTCTAGTGACCTTCTTAGTAAACATTGGTGCCTCTAATGATGAAGACGATTTACATGATTACACGGATGGCATGTATGGTCTCACAGATGATGACTTTGTTTTCCGTGACGATGATGAGGATAGGGGTTTAGCCATAGGGTTCCCCCCCGATCTCTACAATATCCTATTCCCTTGACTCTCTAGGGAGAGTGCAAATAATTAGGTTAGGGTTCCTTATGTTGTTTGATTGTGTTCAATAAAGGTTGGTGCCTCTTTCCACTGATGTGCCTCCTAGAGGTATTCTTTGTGTATCCTAGTGTGTACAAGAACGTGTTTCTGTTGTTAGGATTTGGACCTTCAGGGAATCTTTGTCTCAAATACTCTTCAAATCAAGCGCGATCATCAACACAAACAGGTGTTTCTTGACCATTAGCATTGCCCCTTGTCTTTGTTTTTTGCATCCATGTTTTTTTGCTTTAAATGTGATTGGTAGCACAATATTCCACACATTTTCTTAGATTAAACATTAGATTCTATATAATTTTCTGTCATAATCCCTTGTCTAGGTTTCAAAATCAAGCAGTTTGACTAAGCTAGTTTGACCAAGTTAGGAGTTAGAGATCTTCTCTTAATACCATGGGGAATGCCTTCCTAATAATCAATGGTTACTTTAGGTTCTTAATCTAATTTAGGCAGCTTTGTGTGCGATGTACTAAGGATTTCTAGTGGGCTTAGTCCCTATTGACCTTTAACTTAAGTATTATAAAGGGAGTTTACTAGTGTGATGAGCCTGGGAGGGTAATAGTGTTATACGACACCCCAAAGTTACAAAATTAAAATGCTAAAAACGAGTTTTTTTTTTTAAGTGCCACAATGTAATAACTTAAGCTAGAAGAGAAAATCGAGCTTCATTTGGTACTTCACTCACATGTATCGCCTATGATACTAGAGCCCTAGAGGTTCCCAGTGTGGGCGCTTTTCCTTGAAAAGAAAAAACCCAAGGCATACAAAATAAACACACACATCAAAATTGAATCAATGTGAAAAGACTTTGGGGGGGTCAAAGGAAAGGAAATAAGTCAGGCGATGATTTCATGAGCAATTCATTTTATCGTAGCTTAACTACAAGGTCTTCTAGGTATACAGCCCTCGGACATGAAATACTTGGCTCTCGCGATTAAACAACTTAATTGACCAGGGAAAATTGAGAATTTTGTCCATGCTATTAATAGTTGACCTCTAGTGCCTGTTAAATTAGCAACCCCAGACTTGTTTAGTTTTTGACCTTTACAATTGCTTATGCGTTTGATTATATTACAGCTTAATGTTTATTGCTGAAAAATTGTTAATATTCTGCTACCAATCAATTTTTATGCCTACAAATGCATATGCTTTTTAATTGTATATGAGAATGCAGTTATTGTGCCAATTTTGGTTGATTTTGCAGTGATTGAAGAAGGCTAAGGACATTCAATCTCGGATGTTCTTCCACCTCGACGAACGGGCTTCATCTCAATAGCTTTTGAGGATGGAATCTACATCAGGAAAGGGGGACATGACACCCCTATCACCTTCGACGAACACATATTATTTATTTAATTGAGTCATGGACCGGGCTTGTCGGTCCAATAGGTGTGTAGGTGATCGCCGATGAGAGTCACACCACTTATCTTATTTTTACAGTAGTTTTGCAATGATCGACCACTGTGGGTACCCATGTGTGAATGGGCCAAACTCTTATAAAAGGTCCATTTGACCTAAAAATCCTCTTGTAAGCTAAGAAGTCCTCTTGCTCCATCTCTGCCTCCTTCTCCTTCGTGTGCTCACAGGTGTGTGCGTGTGTGTGTGTATGCTTGAGAGAGAGAGAGAGAGAGAGAGAGAGAGAGAGAGAGAGAGAGAGAGAGAGAGAGAGAGAGAGAGAGAGAGAGAGAGAGCATTGCGGCGGCAAGGCGGTTGAGCGTGGCATCGACAGAAACTCCTTCTTCTTTGCAACACAGGATCCTTCACAACGGAAGCATTGAGTGGTGAGTGACACTCCCCTGTCCCTTTGAGCTTGCTAGGCTCTTCTAGTTGTGTGTTTGCAGCCTTTTGAGGCTTGCACACAGTGCACATGCAAGTTCCTAGCTTTGACACGCACGGCAAAGGGTACATTAGGTCAAATGGACCTTTTATAAGAGTTTAACCCATTCACACATGGGTGCCCACAGTGGCCGGTCGTTGCAAAACTACTGTCAAAATAAGATAAGTGGTTCACCTCTCATCGGCAATTACCTACAGACCTATTGGACTGACAAGCTCGGTCCATGACTCAATCAAATAAATAATATGTATCAGTCGAAGGTGATAGGATGTTCGTGAGGGTTAACATCTTGTAGCCACCATGGCATACATGAGACTACCACAAGCTGAAGCATAAGGAACCTTAGCCATCACAACTTTTTCGTCATCAGATTTGGGATAGTCATTCTTGCTATGTTTCAAATATGCAGGCAATGGAGTACTCAAAGCCTTCCCCTTCTGCATATGGAAATGATCAAGAACCTTGTGCACATACTCTTTTTGAGAAAGGTACAACAATCTCTTCTTACGGTCACGAGTAATGCGCATACCTAAAATGTGATTGACTTCACCCAAATCTTTGATGTCAAATTGACTTTTCAGCTTGGTTTTCAAGTCAGCAATGTCCTTCTTGAAATGACCACCAGTAAGCATGTCATCTACATAAAGGATAAGCATAATAAGTTGTCCATTGGGTTGTCTTTTCACGTAAAGACATGGATCCTCATTACTATGCTTATAGCCTAGGGAATGCATAAATGCATCAAACTTTTGATACCATGTGTCTGGATGATTGCTTCAAGCCATAGAGACTTTTCAGAAGCTTACAGGCTAAATGTTCCTTGCCCTTTAGCACAAACCCTTCAGGTTGTTGGATATAAATCTCTTCCTCGAGATAACCATGTAAGAAAGTTGTAATGACATCCATTTGATCAAGCTCCATATCTTCAGTGGCAACCAAAGCAAGCAACATTCTCAGTGTGGTCATCTTGACGACTGGAGAAAATAATTCTTGAAAATCGACACCGTATTCTTGCTTGAAACCATTGGCCACTAAACGAGCTTTGTAATTGTCAATCTTCTTCTTGTAAACTCATTTACAAGGCAATGCTTTCCTACCTTTTGGCAACGGAACAAGTTCCCATGTTTTTCTCATTGCAATAGTGGACAGCTCCCTCTTCTAGCATGTTCCCGCTGAACCTTATCATTGGTTAGCATAGCCTCTTTGTAACAAGAAGGCTCACCACTATCTGTCAACAAAACAAAATCCACGCCTAGAACAAAATGTTTTGGCGGATGTGAGATTGAGATCTCTGCGGTGGCTGATCAGAATTCGTACTAGCCTGTGTAGTAAGTGGCTCAAGAGCTGTCTAGACAGGTCTGGACAAGAGGTGATACATCGAAAAATGTCACTTTCTAGAATTCAACCTCTTTCAATGGCTGTCTATGCATCTTAGTCTCATTTTAAAGACAACATTAGCGCTATGGATCACTGATCGACTTTTCGGATCCCATAAACAATAGCCAAATTGACCATCTACACCATAGCCAATGAAGATGCATTTCCTAGACGTAGTATCTAGCTTAGCACGCAACTCCTTGGGTACATGTGCATAAGCTTCACAACCAAATGTGCGGAGTTTTTCATAAGACAATTTATGTCCTGACCATAACTCCAAAGCTACACAAAACTATAATGAAGCATGTGGTAGTATATTGATCAAGTACATGGCTATGTATAATGCTTCAACCCAAAACGCTTGCGGTAAATTAGCCTGTGACAGTGTTCGGAAAAAATCGTTTTTCCAAACATACAAAATTCCTTTTCTTGATTTCGTCAAGAGGAAGTTTTAGAAAATTAGGTCATTTTTTGGGTTTTTACACTATTTTTCTCTATTTTGAGGCGGAATTTCTCCTTTTCCCCTTGCTCTCAATCGGCATTTTTGAAATTGAAAACGACACGATATTAAGTTGAGACACATTTTTCCCGAACACTGGGGCCCTGTGATAGCATAGACATAATCCGTTCTTGGATGGTCCTATTCATTCGTTCCACAACACCATTTTGTGCAGGGGTATAAGGAGCTGTAAACTCACGCTTAATTCCCCTACTTGAACAAAAGTCTGTAAACTCTTTGGAGACATATTCTCCACCATTATCTGAGCGCAAAGCTTTCTACTTATGGTTAGACTGAGTTTCAACACTAGATAAGAACTTCTTGAAGCAAGAAAAGGTTTCATCTTTAGACTTCATGGCATAGACCCAAACATGCCGTGCTGCATCGCCAATGAATGTAACATAATGGGATGCACCACCATGGGATTTAGAAGGCATATGCCCACATAAATCACTGTGCACAAGCTCTAAGGGTTTTCTTTCTTTGTCAAAAGAATGTGTACGATGTGTCCATGTTTGCTTTCCATATTGACAATGCTCACAAAAGGGAAAATCAAAAAATGACAAAGACGGTAAGTAGCCCAAACGAGAGAGTGTCTCCATTCCCTTCTTTGACATATGTCCTAACCGGCTATGCCATAAAGCAACGGTTGGAAGCTTGATTACAAAAAGAACACTGTTTTTATCATATACATAAAGAGGATAGAGTGAACCAAATTTAGAACCATGGGCTATGATAATATGACCCTTCATAACACACCAAGACTTCTGATGAAAAGTGACTTTGTGACTCAAGTCATCAAGACTTCCAACCGAAATCAGATTGCGTGTCAAGGATAGAACATGAGGCACATTATGGATGATAAACTTCATCCCATTTGCCACATAACCATGGCAATATCACTTATGCCAACAATGTCACAAGAGTAACTATCACCAAGTGTAGCAGATCCAATGGTTTCCTCTTATGTAGTAAAAAAATGCCTAGGTGTGACATGCAACGAAGCACCTGAATCAAGAATCCATGTATGGGATACTTCACTACTAACAAGGAGTTCAACTGACATAGAACTCTGCAAAGATAGAGTTTCCTGTGCATCATAACAGACATCATTATTTTCAGTCAACATATTAATGTCTTGTGCATCACTGTCATCCTAAACTATGTTCAGTTCTTCAAGCTTAACCGAACTTTTCTCCTCTTTATCATCATGATCTTTGCCTTTACCTTTGGTTGTCTTTGTCATGTTTCCAAGCATAACAATCCTTTTTTATGTGACCAAACTTATCACAATAATGGCATTGAACATTGCGACAACCACGAGACTTTGATATACCCTTTGATGCATCTCTATTGCCCTCTTTCTTGGACTAAGGTTGTGAAGAATGGCCCTTACGTTGCTTATCATCCCTTTGCACATAATGAGCTTCGCCATAATGCAAGCTAGTCATGGTCTTCCGATGCATCTCCTTTGACAAAAGTGCACTAGTAACATCATCGTATTTTAGCGTACCATTAGGAGGAGAGTTAGTAATAGTTGTGCAAATGATATCCCAAGAGGGTGGAAACAAACAAAACAAAAAGATTGCTTTAATCTCATCATCAGCGGTCATGCACTGTGCATGAATCTGGGAAGAAAGAGAATCAAAATCATTGATATGGCTGGCAACGCTAGCTGACTCCTTCATACGAAGGTTGAAAAGTTTTTGCATCATGAAAACCTTACTGCTAGCCGTATCCTTTTCGTAAGTGTCTCATAATTTCTGCCATAAAGCATGAGCAGTCTTGCATTCTAACACCAAAAAGTACACTGACTCACCAAGGTGCAGTCTAATCGTAGACCTGCATAGCTCATCAAGATCCTCCCACTGAAACTGAGTCATGTGCATATCTTCAGTTCTAGCTGCATAGGCAATATGCAACTTTTGCTTCTTTTGGACAAGCACATCATGCATTTGGTTCTTCCAAAGCTGAAATTAGTGCCATCAAACTTCTTTATGTCATAAATGTCACGATCACGGTTTTTGCTAATAGACATGGTGACAAAACTACAAAAATATTCTGGGAAAATTTTCGCAGTCTCCTTTGTATTTGGGGCTATGTCAACCAAAATATGAGACAAAATGACCAAGTATGTCACTCACAAAGCATAAAAGAGGGCAATGCCTCTCAAAAGCACAATGTATAGAGATCAACTAAGGTGCATAAACTTTCAAACTGACCATAGACTGCCAACTCGGCGTCAAAAGCATCTATACCACTCTATGCATTTCCTATGGTGAGGCCTCATATAAGGGATGCTCCAGCTACCTGTATCACCGAAGGTATCTCCACATTTGAGAATACCCTAGCTCAATGAAAACCTCATGCTATCAACCCTCAAAAATGTAGGTTATGCAATAAAACGTATAGCCAAGTCTCAAAAATGGCTATCATCCAAACCAAGTCTCAGAAATGGCTGGGACTATTGTACTAGCCAAAATATGGTTCCACAAAATTGTACAATGGCAGTATCCACAAAGACGTACAAGTCTGCCACGATGCTCAAACATGCACCAAAAGCATGTGCATGCAAAGAAATATCTGTACGGGTAGTCAAACTGCTCTCAAAAGAGCTCAAACACTTTCAACATATGCATGTACGCATTAAAAACTGCTCCCTCAATGTACCAACTCAGTGTCAAAAGCACCTATACACTCTCAAATGAGTGGTGGGATCTTGTAGATGGAAGAGATTGTAACAATGGTACCTGTAATGGCCATGGAAGCTCTACAGCATAAACTACCAAAAGAGAGCTAAAAAGTGCAGCTCCTAAACCGTAGCTTGAATGAGGTTCTTGATGGCACGAATGGCTCAGAAAGGGGGGTAAAACGTCAGGCCACCTGCTTGAAACGTTCTTGAAATATTGAATTTGCCGATGCCAAAGTCGAAAATCTGTTTGCACTCTTGAAAGTACGTGCGCGTGGAAGCGATTTCGAGAATGAAACAGCTCTGATACCAGATGGAGGAGAGGAGCCGAGAGCACATCGAAAGAGGAAGATGGATACGCACACACACACACACACACACACCACCATAGCCACACACAGGTTGGAGGGGGAGCGCTGATGCACACTGTGTGCCCCCTTTCTTTCTTCTCTATCTTATGCACTTAGGCACAATACACACTCTACTTTGTGTTAGTGGCTCACACAAGTGTATAGCTATACACTTAGGGTTAGTAGCAGTTAGTGATGGGCGATCGGGCACATGGCCATTAAACCTAACAACAACCATATCGGCATATGACATTTTCATAAATGAACAAAGCAGTAGATCGGGCAGTGTTGTCTGGGAGTGCCTTAGCTTCTATCCACTCCTTCTTGAATGGACCCATGAAGTCTAGTCCCCATTTCATAAATACTCCTAGCAACTATATTGGAGTCAAAGGTGTCATGTTTTCTCTGTAGGTCTACCCATTCTTTGACATACATCATAAGTTTTACAGAAAGCCCTGACATCAGCTATCATTGTTTGCCACCATAATCCTGCTTGAAGAATCTTTTTTATAAGTGATGTCAGTTGAAAAATGGCCTCCTGCATTTGCATTATGGGCCTCAGTGATAACCTACATTCTTTCCTTCAATGGTACACATTTCCAAAGTACACCATCAATGCCCAACCTGTAAAGGGCTCCAATAATGATGGTGAATTTCTTACTTTTAATGATCAATATCTTTTTCTTGTTCTGGAACCAGTTATCTAAAAATTTTCCTAGATGAAGAAAATTATACACCTCTTACCACTTTGGATCGGGCTCCTCTTTAGCTGTGTTCTAAAATAATTCAACATCTACTAGCTCATCTCTCAGTGATGGTTTTGAACAACCTTTTGTACTTTTGAAAAGAAAATTAGCTCCATAGTGAGTTTTCCTTGGCTTGTGGAAAATCTTGAACTCAAATTACATTAAAAATATCATCCATCTGATTATCTTCCTTGCATAGTCACCTTATTGATCAGAAAGAATAAATCCTGATGATTGACGTAGAAGTGAAATAGTTTGCCCAATAGATAGTGTCTAAATTTAGTAGCACAAAATACCATTCCTAGTGCCTCCCTCTCCGTACATATTCAACTGTACTGAACCTACGACTGACTCGGTAGACTGGGTAGTTCATCTTCCCATCAAGCTGGGCCAGTATAGCCCCCATCGCCATACTAGAAGTATCAACATTCACATGAAAAATAACATCCTAATTTGGATAGCAAAGGATTCGCTTCTTATTGATAGCATCCTTTAAGCACTGGAAACTGCACTCACATTCCTCAATCCAGATGAGCTTGTAGGGGTAATGCCTTAGTTGCAAACATACGAAAAAATCTTTATTAGAAGTTTATAGACCAAAAATGAACTTAGTTCAAATATCATGGTAGGTGCTCTGGCTTGCTGAATGCTCTTAATCTTGTCCTTGGACATTTCAATTCCATTTTTGGACACAATATGTCCTAGCAGTTGTCCCTTCTAGACCATAAATACTATTTTAAAAGGGTTCATACGAATCCTCTTTTCCTTCCACCTTTTGAACACCATTTCTAGAAACATAATCTCTTCAGTGGAAAAGACAATAAAGTCATCCACGAAGATGGCCAAAAACTTATGCAAGAATTAACTAAAAAATTCCATCATACACTTCGAAAAAGTTGCAGGAGCATTGCAAAGCCCAAATGGCATCACTAAACACATGAATGCTCCCCGTTCATCAGTGATAAATGTAGTCTTGGACATGTCCTCAGGTGCAATCTTTAAATAATTGTAGCCTTTATAGCTGACCATAAAGCTATACATTTCATGGCCTTCAATATCATCTAACATCATGTCTATGAATGGAATGGAAAAGGATCCTTAATGGTATGGGCATCAGCTTTCTATAGTCAACACACACTCTTACCTTTCCATTCTTCTTAGGGAGTACCACCATGGGAAACAACAAGTCACTACTTGCCACCTTTGTGATGAATCTTGCTTTGAGAAGGTTGTTGATTTCTTCCTTAACCTTTTTTGCATAGTTATGATTCATTCTATACCTTTTCAACTACACTGGTCTGGCGTCTAGCTTCAATGGTATCTGGCGTTGGCACAGCTCTGGATCAACTCCCTTCAGGTCCGTATCTTCCCATGCGAATACATCTTTCTACTTCCGAAACAGTGCCTTGTCCTTTTCTTTAATCTCCGGATTTAGATCTTGCGGGATTTTTCTCTGAGTCGAGATTCCATTCCTCCACCTCTTGATCATCTAAAAGCTACTAGTTTGGCCCCCTTCCTTCCTTTTAGCCATTGAATTTGCTTCTTTCTCAGTTATGATGCTGTGAGTGCGCGGATGCGGTGCGCGTGCGCAGAGAGTGAGAAGGGGAGAGAGGGAGAGAGAGAGCACGACACAGGATGTGGGGTGGAGCTCCCAAAAATCTCACTGTGTGAGCACCATGTGAGAATGTGAGTGAGAGCTCCTTATTGTTTGTATGTATCAAGAATAAGGAGATAAATGTGGGCAGCCGAACACTGGCCGACGGACATGGGCAAAGAACGGTGAGACACACCTCCTTTACCTAACATTCTCCCACTAAAGGCTGTGTGCCGATAAGTGGCGAGAAGACTAGCCTACAACTAGTATATACAAGAGTTGAGAGAAGATCGACTCTCAGCCTATGCCCACTGGCTGAGAAAAATGTGGGCAGCCGAACACTGGCCGACGGACATGGGCAAAGCACGGTGAGACACACCTTCTTTACCTAACATTCTCCCACTAAAGGCTGTGTGCCGATAAGTGGCGAGAAGACTAGCCTACAACTAGTATATACAAGAGGTGAGAGAAGATCGGCTCTCAGCCTATGCCCACTGGCTCACTCCAAACATGCTCTAGTGTAGATGCAACATGCATACCACTAGGGCTAGAGCTATGATGACACTCATGATGCAGGTATCGAGTGACGACCCGCATGGCTCCACAATGCACAATGCCAGTGTCAGTCATCGCACGATTGACAACTCCCACTGCAAATGCACCAAGCGCATAAGAAAGATCAGGTCTCAAAACCAAAAGGTCAGACATGAGAGACCCGAAAGCCAATGAAACATGCACTATGTGTGACAACCTATCCCTGTTAGCAACCTCAGTGCCATATGCATCCTCATCAGGAACCGCTTGACTATGCATCACCTTGTCAGCATCATCTGGCAAAGGCATGTCCGCTGAGAATGATTGCAAAACCAAAAAGTCAGCACCACTGCAATCACACACAACTATTTGAAGGACATTGTCATCCTCAAACGTATCAGACGCATCATAGAACAATGCATTGGTCTGTGGCTCAATTGATGTCATCTCAACTGATGACTGACAAAGCTGTGCATTCCCAGAGATACCACTATCTGTGTGAACGTCACCACAAGACAAATGCACAACTGCTCTCCATGCAGCACATGTGCAAAAGAGACATGCCTCGTCTCTCGCTCCAAACATGGCTGCAAATACACAGAGACTACACTGCCTCGTGTGTCAGAAATATGCAAAGGGTATACCAGACCACTCCTAGCACCTCTGGCTATCACCAGTGATCCCCTATGCATTTGAGATGACCGCTCTCCAAGCAGTACACAATGTCCACTACTCTATAACCGACGCACTGAAATGAGACTCTGACTGAGTCCTAGTACATAAGGTACATCCCGTAGTGTAAGCAATGCACCTCTAGGTGAAGACCTACATACATCTCCAACACCCTCTATGTCATATGTTGAACCATCAGCAAACTGCACACAACCAAGTCTCCCACTAGAGAAAGAGCAAAACAAATCACGACGTGGTGTCACCTGAAAAATTGCATGCTCGTCTAGTAGAAAACGCATAGACAATGTGCTATCCCAAGACACAAAGTAGTCTGAAGGCAAGCTAGACTCAAAAGTGACATGCCCGTCACATGCATACTCTCTAGTATCTGTCCTCATAGTAGCACCATGCATATGCCTCTTCTGTTGCCTCATACGCCTGAAGTAACGGTGCCTAATATGCCCCTTGTGTCCACAATATCAACATGTCAGTCGCCGTGAACAAAAATAACCTCTCATGTCCATGCCAAACAATGCTCGAGATCACAAAACTCTCCCACCTGAGAGCAAACCACTATCTCAAGCAGACAAAGTAAGTAAACTATTAAGCTCACAAGCCTCTACAATAGGCAAACAAATTTAACAAAATTTTGGCAGAGTCTCCCTTGTAACTGGAGCAAAAACTCAACAGTAAACCTCAAATGGAAACAATACAAAATGCCCAAATGGCCAAATCCGGGAATGTAGTCATCCGGAATCACCTCACAAAGTCATACAAAGAGCAAGCACGCTCTAGTCGGAGTACCACTCAACGAAATATTGAGAAAACTTGTCAACTTGTTTGCATAAACAAGCTTCAATGGATGCGCATAAACAAGTGCTCAACTGTGAGCATCAACCATGCATCCAAAATACTTAGCCATGATGGCTCCACATCTCCACATCTGTTCCCACATAGAGTATACATCAACAAAAAACAATGTACCGAGAAACTGCATACGGATGTGCCTTAGTCCAAGAACCACATCCCAAATCAACAATTGCAAGTTAAATCAGAACCCAATGGACTCCACAATGTGACGTACATATCCCCAGACGCAATCTACACAATGATTTGCAGTATACAAGCCCTTAACTGTCAAATCTTTTGTGTCTCAAAAAAACGCAGGTTGCTGAAAACTAAAAGATCAGAATTTCAAAATTTTGATATCACCATTGCGTCCAGAATGTCGACAAACCCTGGGGTAGACCCCTAGATCATATAGATCTGAGTCCGAGTGTGCAAGATATGTCAAAAACACTATTTTTGGCTAAAAAACACAACAAAAACCTGCTGCTGTTGCAGAAATTTCAGAGGTCAAAATCAGCTCAAATGGACATCACCATTGCGTCCGGAGCGTGCCAAAACCCAGGTTTCACCCTGAACTTGCATAAATCGCATTCCGCATGCAAAAGTTATGCAAAAAACCACTGTTTTTGGGGCTCGAAAAATGACCTGCAAAAATGAAAATCTGCATTTTTCCTGCAAATATGATTGCAAAAAAGCATACACACTTGCAATACACTCTTCCCTCAAGCTTGGGAATGCCCCTCAAGCTTCCATGAGCACAGATCTGGTGGTTGCTCACCGATCTCAAGCTTCCACCGAAAGCAAGCTCACCATAGCCAAAAGCTCACTTCTCTGTAGCACTCCATATGTCGGGAAGCCAAAGATCTGATACCGATTGTGAGTGCGTGGATGCGGTGCGTGTGCATAGAGAGTGCGAAGGGGAGGGAGGGACAGAGAGAGCACGATAGAGGATGTGGGGTGGAGCTCCCAAATCTCACTGTGTGAGCACCATGTGAGAATGTGAGTGAGAGCTCCTTATTCTTTGTATGTATAAAGAATAAGGAAATAAATGTGGGCACTTGGACACTGGACGATGGACATGGGAAAAGCACGGTGAGGCACACCGCCTTTACCTAACAGATGCCTGCGGCATAATCATTGAAAGGGTTATTGATTTCCAAAAGATCTTTTTGAATATCCAATCCTAGGGCCACTAGATTTTCCCCATCAGAATTTATTGCACTAGTTTCTCCTAGTGCTTGAAATTGAATTTTTTTAATGTTGATTGTTTATTCAATCGATCATCTATCCGAACAATTTCCTACTCTGACCTATATATTCTCAATGATCCCAACAGCCTAGTCCACCCTATGGTCAGCCATTCTCACTCTAAATGGTGCTGGCTTCATTTCAATAATCCCCACCAACTTCTTCCTCAAATGCTCGCTGAGGATATTCACTCCAACTCAACCATCCAAAATGACCCAAAACAATGGTTCCCATTGTTTTTGAAGCTTGTAATCTATCTAGATCATTGGAACCTCATCGCCCCAAATGGCTGCCAAATCCACTGCTTTGTCTTCTACTTCAACTTTTCTCTTTTTGCATAAACTTTGTGGCCTTTGGCAATGTACGTTTGATGTCATCCAGTTCTACTGTCAACTTTTGGACGCGTTCAGAAACCTTCATGTAGAGATCATCTTGTTTAGTGCCGAGGTGCTACTATCTAAACCAGAAGACTTCTCCTCTTCAATATCTTCACAGTTCCATCGCATTCTTTCTTGTATGGTTGTTGGCTGGCTCTGTGATGAATCATGTGGTTGATTTCTCATCAAACCAATGGTTCTAGCTTTGGCCAAGTCTTCTCTGACTTGCCGTGTCTCATTTACTAGACCTTCTATCGTAGCGATCATGGAATCCTTGAGGCTAGATGCTATCTTCTCCTTCTGGAGTTTTGAAGACTGGGGTGGTAGCTTCTGAATTGTGCAAGCTTCATGACACATTGATTGTTCTGGCAGCTTCTTGGATTAAATTTTGGTAATCTTTGCTTCAAGCTCCCTTTGCTCTTGCCATTTGTCCACTACTTTCTCCTTGCCCTTAGCCTTCTAGATCGCTTGTTGCTGCTCCCATTTCCTAGCCTAAGCATTCTACTTGCACCCCTTGTTGAATGACCAACATGGGGTTAAGAAAGGTAGTTTTGGAATCCTTTTTCCTTCAATGATGAGTTCAAGAGGGTAAATTCTCTTATTGGATAAGAAAATTCAAGATTTTGGTAGTCTATCAAAATTATATCATCAAAATATCTGAAAGAGTAAGCAAGATCTTCCAATTTCTCCTTATTGAGGGGCGACAATAGAATTTTATTAAGGTAATTATACTCAAGGGCATGAAGATAGAGATTCCACCATATGGGTGAGCATGCTAGTCCCATTGGAATTCCATTTGTTTGCTTGTAGAAAGAATGGTAACATTGATGTACATATGGTTTATACTTTGCTTTAGATCAAACCCCTTGTTGGGAGTAAGAGGGTGTTAGCAGCAAGCTAACGCGGACACCATTTTTCGGAGTTCTCCTTGTAAAATAATTATTATTTTAATAAATTGGGAATATTGTAACTCCTATTTCTTGGTAAACTTTGTAATTAATGAGCTGGGGCTACAAGCTTCCAGATTGTATCAGCAAGTCAATTCCCAGCTTTGGTAGAACTTTAGATTATTAGTTTTGACACTCAAAAACCTTGGCTAAGGTATAAAAGACAATTTTTGTAAGTTTTTTGAATAAGAAATACACAACGTGAGCTAACGTCGCTCACTTTTCTCCTTCTTGCGCTTCCTACTCCCTCCCCGGTTGTCACATTGCGATTGCGTTTGTTGCATTGCAACCCCGCAGGTAAGAGCTCTATGCATTGACGTAAGCCATTCACAGTATTTTGTAGCTTTTGGCATCGCCGATCTGTGGCCTAATTTCATCATAACTAGGAATTTTCACTTTTAAATCAAAAACTAAGCATAGGCGGGGTATTGGGACATCATTGCTAAGCATTTAGATGCACTCTGGGTCGAAAACGACTAGGTCAAAAATCCACTGCTATTAAACAACGTGATTTTGTAACTTGACCTAAAGTGGGATTTGAGGCTATAGGCCTGTGCACTTAGGTCTTATAAACTTGTCCTAGAAGTTTTGTTATGTTTGGATGTCATTTGATGCTGTAACGAACGTGATTTTCATGCCGATGAGCGATTGGCTTTTGGTGATTTCAGTCACTTGAGTTTAGCTTGAGTTAGATGCGAGTTGTTAGTTGTTTTTCGAGAGATTGACAACCTCTTGTAGCCTCTATGCACTAGTCGAGTCAGATTTGTCCATGGTTTGACAAATTAATCGTGGTTCTCGCTAATACTGCAAACAATAAGATCGGATGATGAGGTTAGACATGCATCCCACATTTGACGCCACTGCCGG
Organism: Adiantum capillus-veneris; assembly: GCF_014529385.1. Lineage (NCBI taxonomy): Eukaryota > Viridiplantae > Streptophyta > Polypodiopsida > Polypodiales > Pteridaceae > Adiantum > Adiantum capillus-veneris. The sequence continues at coordinate 1,639,543 of NC_140952.1, forward strand.
GGATTGAAGAGACCTAAACTAGGGAAAAACACGAGCGTCTTGTGTAGTTGTCCTTTAACTTCCTCTAGGTTCGCCTAGAGTTCAAAACTTTCTTTTAGAAACCGCATAGCTTAAGATGGTCGTCTTTTGCTGTATAGAGGTAGCTTGGAAGTAATCGTACTTGCTGAGTAACTTTAGGACTGTCGGATTGTAGATTTAGATTAGGAATTAGAGAATGATTGGACGAGACAAGTCTTAAGATCAAGACTCTGAAAAACATAATCCACAACCCCATTGCATGAGAAACTAAGAGTAGGGTAAGTAGGATCCGAGGTGGATTTCAAAACGTTGCTCTCTCTGAAAAGAATTAAGTGTGAGTGTTCTATTAAGTTGCAGAATTTCAGGTCTACGGCTAGAAAGAGCTTGAAAAGACTCGAATTCACTCAATCCGACTGGAGAGTAAGCCTAAGAGTTGTCCGAACCAGTGGGTAAGCTCAAAGACACTTTGAGGTAAAAATTTCAAGAAGTTGACCAAAACTCAAATTATTTACTTTTTCTTGACATTTAAGCCAAATTAAGTTTTTCTTGACATTTAAGCCAAATTAAGTTTTTCTTGACATTTAAGCCAAATTAAGTTTTGACTTGATGTATAGGCTTGAAAAACATCATAAAAAGACTGTCTTTGAGAAAATTGCAAAAAAGTGTTCATTTCAAGCCTCAAGTTAATAATCATGATTATTAACTTTCTGCTCTAAATTGGCCAAGGTTCATACCATTGACTCATTGCATGTGTACAAACAACTTTTGTAAAGGCCCAAAAGATTTGGATCACTGAACTGACAAAGAACAGGGTAAGAACTAAAGTTTGTACTGACTTTTTGAATCTTGCTTGTAAATTGGGGAGAAATTTATCCAAACTTGTTGAAAATTGATCCATAGGCTTATATTGATGTGATAAACATGTGTACATGCTCAGTTGACAAAAAAATTGTCAAATATAAATAATCGCGATAATTTACATCTGTCCTGTTTTTGAACTTTTTTGACCAAGTTGGTATACCACTAGCTTTACCATGTTGTAATAAGCCCACAAACCACACTACAAGAGGTTGTGTGCTCTTGTGACGCTGTTAGCGACGGAAATACACTGGGTTTTTATAACCCCCGGCGTCGCTAAAACCGTCGCTACGATCGTCGCTACGATCGTCGCTACGAGAGCGTTGCTATATGCATCGCTATAGGCGTCGCTATAAGCGTCGCTATATAGCGACGGTCATAGCGACGGTTATAGCGACGTTTACACAGAAGACTATAGCGACGCTACAGAGCCATAAATAGCGACGGTTATAGCGACGCCCGAGAGAATTTTTTTTTGGTGACAGGGCATTGAATGCCCTGCCACCCATCAACCATATTGTACTTGATTCACTTTTTAAAAAAAGTGCAAGGGTAGATAATAGACCCAAAATAGTCACCCACAAGACGCATTGTTTGCAAAATTGACAAGCGTAAAATTGACAATTGTAAACATCATAGGCAAAATGAATTGATTGGCAAATGTAATAATGACAATTGTACAACATCATAGGCATAAAGAATTGATTGGCAAAAGGAACTGCGGTGACAAATGTAATAATATACATGGTTCAAAAAGACGTATAAAATCCGTCTCATGATACATAAGCTATGAGAAACCCTAAACTAATGCTATCTAGCTACGGCTATGCTGACGTCGTCTAGTCAGACGTCTCATCGCGTCCAAGCGGCGTATCTGTCGGATTCTGCAAAAAAAGACAATAAGACAGCTTTCAGTAAGTATAAACATATAACGACATTTATAAAACAATACAAAAAATAGAAAAGAGTAAACCCTTATACTAACCATGCCGCCGCGAGAACTCAGAATGTCCATCAGGGCGTTTAAGCCCTTCCTGCTTGCGTACTCGCGCTCGTACGGTGTGGGATCACGTGCTGTCATCGACCACTGTCAAAACATACAAAGATTTCATTATGTTAGAATTAAAAAACTCATAAACCCTAAACTATCGAACATAAAGAGCAATGTGAAAACACTTACAAAATCGGCCTCAAATGATGCCCATCCACCGCTCCCCAAGTGGTGCGAGCTCCCTGCCTCTACTTGCGCTCTGGCTGCATCCTTTTGTTGCTTCCACTTGTCGGGATTCTCGCGCGCTGCTTTCTTCGCATTCTTCCAATCTTCTTTGGCCAGCCAATCTGGCCTGTTCCACCCATTCTTGATTGCTTTTTGCACTTCGAAACGCTTGTGTTTGCAGTATTCGCGCATTTGAATCTTCATCAGGTCTTCATTGAAGCGCTGATCCCGTGTTGGAACGGGAAACTCATCATGAAGTATGCTGATGACTCTGTTTTTTAAATCACTTGGTACTTCACTCCATTTGTTTAGTATGTAGTGTCTAAATAGCTGAGAGCAAAGACCACGCATGCGCGAGATCACCTTCTTGCCGTCATCATCCATGATGATGCCGCCGCTGAAGTCGACGGAGTAAGGCAAGCCCTCTGGCCGGTGACGCGTGAACCTGGGTGTCCCGACAGGGGTCTCTAGCGGCGTGTCGATGGGGGTACGGACGTCAGGTGTCTCCACCGGCGTCTGGGCCCCAAAGCGAGGAGTGTCGAGTGGGGTGGCTCCTGGCGGAGTAGGTAGAGGTGTGTAGCTGCTAGGAATAGTCAGCCGCGCAAAACCTGGCGTAGATGGTGATGCTGTGGCTGGTGTGGGGGCGGGCAAAGAAGGGGAGGGTAAAGAGCCTCGTCGAACACGAGGCGGTGTGGAGGCATCGACGGCGGAATCCCCACAACAACCGCCACCGCCACCACTAGAGCGCCGGTGTCTAGACGAGTGTGAAGATCGTCTCGTCGACGCCGAAGCTTCGGAGCACGCCGAATGCTCCGAAAGAGAGGGAGATGCGGATGGAGTAGGAACGCGCGATGATGCGCCAGAGCGATGACGCTCCACGTACCACTGTCTCTGCTGCGGTGACAAAGAAGAAAGAAACTCCTCATCATCCATACCTGCATTAAACACACGAATATTTAAACTTAATATTGAATGAATACAGTAGACAATGACGCAAAGACCATTAAATACAATGACGTAATGACGCATATAAATACAATGACGCAATGAATTGAGTGATAGAAGAGGCAAGTCGAAAACTTAGAATTTTCAATCAAAGATGTGAGCGCGAGTAGAAAAGAGCATTATACACCATGGAAGGTACTTAGAGAGCCAGAGCTTTTACAACACGGAGCAAAATTGTTCAAATATAATATTTGTGGCTTGAAGAGATCTCTCTCTCATCCTCGCATAACTCAGCATAACTTCCTATATCTATATAGAGCTCTCCGTTTAAACACATTGTGCGCTCCTTGCCGCACTGTCGAAGCAAGGGACTTGCCAATACACCGTGTGCGAGCCACAAATGGCTCCAAGCACACAACAAGCCTAAACTAGCAAGCTCAAGAGAGCAAAGGGTGTGTCACTCACCGCTCTACGCTCGCCTTCGTGGTGGATTCCTCGCCGCGATGAAGAAGAAGCTGCAGTCGTGCCGCGCTCAACCGCTTCGCCGCCGTCGTGCCTTCGTAATGCTCGATCGCACACACACTCTCCCTCTCTCTCTCTCTCACACACACACACGCACACAAGGAGGTGAAGAAGAAGAAGATGGAGATGGAGATGGAGCAAGAGAACTCTTCTATTGCACAAATGAGAGAATGAGTAAAAATTAGGTTTAGTTGGCTTTTATAGGAGCTCACCCCATTCACACTTGGGCGCGCATGCTTAGCCAACTAACCCCTTGAATGTCCCAGTTAAAGTGCGCCTCTCATCGGCGATCACTCTACCTTTCCCTATTGGTCCGACAAGCCCGGTGCCTGACTCTAACTAATACAGCGTTTATAGATCATAGGGTGTCCGTGTGCCGTGAGGGTTAACATGTCCCCCTTCCTGATGTAGATTTCGTCCTCGGAAGCTATTGAGTTGAAGCTGGTTCGTCGAGGTGGAAGAGCATTTGAGATGAATGTCCTTAGCCTTCTTTAGTCACTGCAAAATCAAACAACATTGGCACAGTAATTGCATTCTCTTAAAAAGCATATGCAGTTTTAGGTAGACACATTGATTGGTCAAAGAATTTCAAACAATTTGGTAGCAATGAACATTAAATTGCAATGTAATCAAATGCATAAACAGATGTAAAGGTAGAAAATTAAACAAGTCTGGGGTCGCTAATTTGACGGTCGAAAGGCACTAGAGATCGAATATTAATACCATGGGTAAGCTTCTTAATTATCTGTGGTCAATTAAGTTGTTTAATCGCGAGAGCCAAGTATTGATGTTCGAGGGCTGACTAGAGGCTATATCTAGAAAACCTTGTAGTTAAGCTACCATAAAAGGAATTTCTCATGAAATCATCGCCTGACTGATTACTTTTTCTTTGACCCCCCCAAGTCTTTTCACATTGATTCAATTATGATGTGTGTGCTTATTTTGTATGCCTTGGGTTTTTTGCTTTTCAAGGAAAAGCGCCCACAATGGGAACCTCTAGGGCTCTAGTACCATAGACAATACATGTGAGTGAAGTACCAATTCAAGCCAGGATTTCTCTTCCAGCTTAAAATTTTACATTGTGGCACTTTGATTTTTTGTTTGTTCATTTTCAACATTTTAATTTTGTAGCTTTGGGGGGTCATATAACACTGTTACCCTCCCCAGGCTCATCACATTAGTAAACTCCTTTTATAATACTTAAACTAAAGGTCACTAGGGTTAAGCCCACTAGAAAGCCCTAGTACATTTCATACAATGCTGCCTAAATCGGATTAAGAACCTAAGTAACCATTGCTTATTAGGAAGGCATTCCCCATGGTATTAAGAGAAGATTTCTAATACCTAGCTTGGTCAAACTAGCTTAGTCGGACTGCTTGATTTTTAAACCTAGACAAGTGATTATGACAAAACATTACATTGAATTAAATGTTTGATACTAAGACAATGCGCTGAATATTATGCTACCAATCACAATCAAAGCAGACAAACATGGATGCAAAAAGATAAGGGCAATGCTAATGGATAAGAAACACCTGTTTGTGTTGATGGTCGCGCTTGATTTGAAGTGTGAACGAGAGAAAGGTTCCATGAAGGTCCAAATCCTATCAATAGCAACACGCTCCTGTACACACTATGAAACAAAAGGAATACCTCTAGGAGGCACATTAGTGGGAAAAGAGAACTTCGCTAATCACTCAACTCTAAAACAGAAACACTCCTATCGTACTAATCGTACCTACCCTCCATCACTCAAGTGATGAGGATCAAAGGTGTTTTATGGCATAGGTTTCTGTTTCACTGTACCAGATGTGACATGTGTAGGTCTGAGTCAATGTTTTGACTTTTAATGTGTATACTCGTTTGCTAATTGCTCTTGCTCTTTTTTTTTTTTTTTGTGAGTATAAAGCTTTATATGTACATTCCCTAAGATTGGAGATTAAGAGGTCAAGGAGAAAGGTTGAGAGGAAAACAAATGAATGATGACTGTCAGCAAACACTCCCCCCTTCCTTGGGTAGATCATATCGTTTGAAATGGGCTTGTCACCCTTTGAAACCAATTGTTCCAGTTGGTAATAGGTGAGGATTTTTGCCAGTAGTTTTCTATTACCCTAGGTGCCTCGTCAAGCTGCAAGGGTGGTAAGGTACTCTCCCAGGATCGAACTTGAAGTGGTTCATCAGGTGATTCTTGAACACTGGGAGGTGTGGATTCTTTTGTAGCTTCATGGAGGTCCACTACTATAGATGGAGGCTGTGTAGAAGCTTTTACCTCTATGGATGTATTACATGAGGAGCTAGAAGCTTCATGGGACTCCCCCCTTCCTGAGCTAGGTGGAACAAATCGTTCTTTCTTTGGTACCCAAACTAGCTCGGGAGCGGGTGTGTAGCATTCTGTGATTTTTTTCTTTCCACGATCATTGATTTGTTTTGGAGCTATGGGATTGGGCTCACTTGGGTCAGGTGATAGGTAAGAGCACAATCTACGTTTTGGCACCCAGATTTGATCATTTCCTTGATAGTAGCCTTGGGCTTCCAATAGTCGTTTAGGTATCCATCGCAACATTTGCTTACTTTTCTTGGAGCGAGTGGTACGTTTCTTACAAGGCTTCTGTTTTTTTGCACTAGCTATGGTCACTAAAGAAGCTTTAGGGACCCACTTGTATGTTTTCTTCGTTACATTAGGATGAGTCTTGTCGGAAGCGATATGCATTGCTTGTAGCATATTTAAGGGTATAGGCATTTCAACCCCCTCAGGTGTTACCCAGGTCGTCCCCCTATTTCCCCAAGTGTCTATGGTTGAGGCTAGGTGGACCCAATCCACATTGTCTGATTCCGTCATACCCGGTAACACATCCATGTAAGGAGAATCTTGGCCAATGTCTGTATCCTTCTTACAAGTGTAACAATATTGTAGTGGGGCCGAGTGAACTGTGGTGTCAGAGCGATGATCAATAATGGTTTTACTCCCTAAGGGGTGTACCTTACCAGTCACCAAATCCACTCTAAGGACAGAGTCTTGGAATTGCAAATAGACATGATTTTTAGACCAATCATGAACCATTTGTGCTTCCCTCATGAATGGTCGTCCTAAAATCATTTCATATGACATAAGGTGTTTAGAGAAATCCATTACAATGAACGTATGTCATACCTTGTGTCCTAGAACTTTGATCTTAAGATCCTTGAGCATCCCCATAGGTTTGGCTATGGTACCATTTGCCATCTTTACCACAATGTTAGTAACACTGAGGCGGGGTTTTCCCATGGATTCCCAACAATCTTTTGTAACGATGCTAACTCCCGCACCACCATCAAGAATTCCCTTTATAGTTAATCCCTTGGTAGTGATGGGTAGGGTCGCATTAGACTCATCGCCTTCAAAATACTGCCCTAATTCGTTAATGGGTACCTCGATCACAGACTCGTGTCCATCTAAGTCAAGTGATTGCACATGATTTTCCTCATCAATCATAATCGAGTCAGGCCTATTTGGTTGCGCAAACTGCGGTAATCCCGTTCGTAGCTCTCCGTTAAGGAATGCTCGAAGTGCAAGGAATAACTCAGGATCTCCATACAACTTTGCTATGATCGTGGTTCGGACCTCAGAAGACATGAAGTCCACTAGTTTGGCAACATTCATTGGCATTTTGCAGGGTGTAGGTTCTTGACTAGGAACTGGTGAGGATGGAATCTCATATTCCTCAATGGGATCAGGTATTCCTTCGTTAAACATCCTTTCCAACAAGAAGGGTGTATGCTCACTTTCTGATGTCCCGTCCTCACTCCCTTCTTGGATGATACTAGATATGGCTAACGGTCTATGGTTCATGTGGGGTGGATGAACTTGCGTGGGAAACACTGTGTCATGAATTTTGACATGCATGGGTTCTGGTTCTAGTTTCCTTTGAGTCTCCTCCACTAAACCTCTTAGATGTTTCACCTGCTCAATCTCGTCTACTGGGTTTGGGTACGTCCCAATCTTCTTTTTATGATTTTTCCCTTTTTGCCCCTGCGGTTTATCTTGGGGGTCTTGGATTGGATTTGGAAACACTTGTGGTGTTTTCAGAGGCTCTTTATGGTTTTCTCTTATTCGGTTTTCATTTGGTTCCATGTTACGGTTTTCTTTGTCGGTCTTTCCATTTGTGGTATTGGTTCTAGTCTCCATTGTCTCGACTGAATCTGAATCATCCTCGAGGTCATTCATATACACGCGGTCATCTCCTGTTCCTATGTTTGTTTTGGAACTTGGCTTTGAATTTTCCGTATTCTGCGACTTCTTCCTTCGTGTCTTCTTTTTCTTTGCTTGGATAACTGACGCGGTATCTCTCTCTTCGAGGATATGGCCTGGCCCTTGAAGCATGGACCGTGTAATCGCATAAGCGGGTGCGACGGGTGGTATTGGCGATGTCACACTAGCAATTTCGACCAAATTTAGGGGTGTGATTTTAGGCGCATTTGGGTTATAGGGGCATTGGGCAATCAAGTGATCTATGCCACAACGATTACATGTGAGTATTGGCATTGCAGACGTGCTCCCTTGATTCATTTGGATCTGTGCAGCATTCTTTTGCAGCCTAATAGGGCACTCCGCTGCTCGATGTGGTCCACCACACTCGTAGCATTGAAGAGGTGGCCTCCTAGCCTGGGTGTTGATATTTTGACCTCTGGATGCGAGAGCCGCTGCTTGATAAACCGGCTTGACTTGCCCCCAACAATCTTCCATGTAGTATATAGGACACTCTTCCAATGTATCAAGTCCGTAGGCAATACTAGTGTCTATTTCCTCCTCACAACCATCTGCATAAGCATTTGATGGCTCGCAACCCACTTGGTTCATAGGGGCGACTCTTGGATGCGGGGGCTGCGGTCCTAGCACAGGAGGTGGTAGCGGTGTAGCTTGTACAACATTTTGAGATCTAGGGACCATGTGTTGCGGTAGTTGCTCAACAGGTGGAGAAGGCATCAATACAGGAGCTCGAGGTGCATCCGTCCAGGCTACAGGTGGTCTATTTGCCATCATACGTTTGATCATTAAACAATCCTTAGCTTGGTGACCATACCTACCACATGCGTTGCAAGTTCCATTAAATTTTACTCTAAACGTAGGGCACTCACTAGTGCTATGTGGACCTAAGCAAATGGAACACCATTGTTGCTCCCTTCTTGGATACATGTGACTATTTTGAGGGGGTCGATTATCCTTAAGAGACTCTTGGATTGCCTTGGTGAGGTCTGTCAAGAATGTCTCGAATACCTTTGGCTCATTGGCAATGGGCTTTGTAGTCATGGGTTCATACTCAATGGCTTGTGAGCTAGTGGATCTCGTGTCAGTAGACACCCTCATGCCTGCTATCATCAAGTTGTCCTCTAATTGGATTGCATTGGCAGTGACATCTTCCCAGGTTGTGATACCTCTAATCACTAGTCCATTATAGATTCCTTCATTCCTCAACCCTCGAATGAATCAATCAAGCAGTTGGTTATTGTTGAAGTGCTCATTTACAGGGCAGCGAGAGTTTAGGTGCTTTAGACGACTAATGAAGTCCCTTACTGACTCTCCTTCCTTACGTTCGGCCTTCTGTAGCTGAGATGCTACACCCCAAAGCACACCTTCTCATATGTACTCCTTTAGAAACAACCTTCGAAGGGTAGGATAGATTGTTTTCTCGTCCACCCTTAGGGTCCTATACCAATCTCCAGCCTTCCCACTTAATGTCAAGCTTAAGGCATTGCACTTATGTAGTTCGTTGCGTTCCCCTAAGGAATCACATACTTGTTCAAACACTTCAATGTGTTTCCTAGCATCTTCGTCCCCATTGAATTTTTGCGTGAGTTTGGCAATTTGTACTGCCTTACTTCTAGGCTCTCTATCAGATGCATGACGCATATTTTCCGCGATAGATCGACCTATGGTTTGAGCAAACGCTGCCAAGTCACCTATGTGAGGAGGCAGGGCCGGTGGAGGTACTCTTGGAATCATATGTGGGAGAGGGATGGGTGCCGGTCTTGGCATATGTGTGGATGATGCAGGATATGGAACATAACCGGGCATAGGTCCACTCGGATAAGAGCTAGGGAGCGGCACTCGAGGAGCATAAGCAAGTGGTACAATTGGAGGTGTGGGGGCCATGTGTGCATAAGGGGCTAGAGGCACATACGGTCGAGGCCCCATATTAGGTACTACGACACTAGGTAGTGGCACTGCGCTAACCGTAGATGTCATCGGTACATTCTCTGTCAGGCTTATCCCTGGAGTGAGCACTGTGTTTTCCTTGATAGAGGGTTGAGCCAAGTTAGGAAAGCTAAAGTTTTTGCTCGGAGGCTCAGATTGCATAGAGACCCCAGGTGAAATGACGTAAGATGGGTCCATGGGGCTCATTAGAGGAGTCTCCATTTGTGATAGAGTAGGCTGTTGAGCCTTGCTCGTATCCAGAAATCTCATGGGGCCAGTTGAGAGTATATTTACCCCTCGGTTTTGCCTTTCTGATTGAATAATGCCATGGATAACATTACAGATCATTTTCTGTTGATTTTCGATGCTCGTGGCACTAGAGGTGGATTGTACAATCTCTATCCATCCTACATGGTAGGCGTGGCCAGAGTGTAGATCCGTCAACACCTCAGTGTGGAGGTCGTATGTCCAATGATCATTAATGAACAATCCTTCTAGAGTCGACGTGTTAACGGTTTCTTGTGAGGTAGAAGCAATGTTGCTCCCCGTGGTTTTACTTGTCACCAACGGTACTCTAGAGGGAACTTCTGAAGGAGGCAGCTCAACAGGGCCTTCTTGGTAAGAAGTTGGTAGGATATCCACATGGACACTCTTTGGGGGTGTGGGGTCCACTTGCGATGTGAAAGGAGAGTCCACTTCCCCACCCCCTTCGTGTGCTTCACTTGCATCAGGTTCCGAGCGAGTAGCTCTACCTAATGTTTCCATGAAACGGCTAAACATACTAGTACTAGGCTGTGGAGCTTCGGGAGGTGCATGGCCTTCTCTCTCAGTGTTTTGGGTAGGGTATGCTTCCATGATTTCTGAGTCGGAGGAGGAATCACTAGCGGCTATTTTAGGGTCTTGGGTGGTGCTACCTTGTGTCCCCGCTGAGGGTCTAGAGCTTATCGTGGATGGGTAAAGGGTGTCCGTATGAACAGAGGCACCCTCAATATGCTCGTGTTCTAGCACCCGCCCAGAGCGTAAGTACATGTGCTTTTGATACCCTAAGGCGTCAAAAAGCTGCTCTAGGAGGCCTTGTGACTAGTTTTTAGCGTGTTTTTTGTTTGTTTTTTTGCTAGATTTTTTAGAGCGTGTCGTGGAATGGGCCGTGTGATAGCTCGAAACGAGCGTATCGGTCAGAGGGTCGTGCCGTGCTTTACAGCCCTCCGTTTGGTCACTCTATGCCCTCAGAATCCCTAAAACTGTCAATTTCTAGTAGGGAACTAGGCCCAAACTAGAAAGTCTAAGGGTGCAAGTGGGAAAAGAAAGGAGGAGAGTGGAGGACTTGTCCCACATGCTCTCATTCTCTCTTGAGGGAGTAGGGTATATATATAAGAGTGAGTCTAGTGTATATCATAAAACTGAGGACTGAGGCTTGAGCTTGGGCTTGGGCTTGGGCAAACGATCCCGATTTACCTTTTATACAAACCAACCTGTCCGTTTTAAGAGTCACATTTTTTATTTTCGAAAAATTTAGCCGCCCGCTCGCTCGCGTTGAAAATTTAGATGCAGAAAATACAGAAATTGAAAACGCAGAAATTGAAAAAACGCAGAAATGCAGAAAATTGCAGAAATTGAAAACGCCGAAATTGAAAATGTAGAAAATTGAAAAAACGCAGAAATGCAGAAAATTGCAGAAATTGAAAACGCCGAACTTGAAAATGCAGAAATTGCAGAAATTGAAAAAACGCAGACAATAGCAGAAATTGAAACTTGACAGCAAATGCAGAAAACGCAAAAAACAGAAATCTCCACACACTCCTTCCCTGCCTTTCCTATGATAGAAATTGCACCACAAGGAAGCGTAAAGTGCTAACCGAGCTTAGTGTAGGGCATATCCCCGGCAGCGGCGCCAAAAATGTGCGCTCGTTGCCGCACTGTCGAAGCAAGGGACTTGCCAATACACCGTGTGCGAGCCACAAACGGCTCCAAGCACACAACAAGCCTAAACTAGCAAGCTCAAGAGAGCAAAGGGTGTGTCACTCACTACTCTACGCTCGCCTTCGTGGTGGATTCCTCGCCGCGATGAAGAAGAAGCTGCAGTCATGCCGTGCTCAACCGCTTCGCCGCCGTCGTGCCTTCGTAATGCTCGATCGCACACACACTCTCCCCCTCTCTCTCTCTCACACACACGCACACAAGGAGGTGAAGAAGAAGAAGATGGAGGTGGAGATGGAGCAAGAGCACTCTTCTATTGCACAAATGAGAGAATGAGTAAAAATTAGGTTTAGTTGGCTTTTATAGGAGCTCACCCCATTCACACTTGGGCGCCCATGCTTAGCCAACTAACCCCTTGAATGTCCCAGTTAAAGTGCGCCTCTCATCGGCGATCACTCTACCTTTCCCTATTGGTCCGACAAGCCCGGTGCCTGACTCTAAATAATACAACGTTTATAGATCATAGGGTGTCCGTGTGCCGTGAGGGTTAACACACATATCCTCTGTTTCATTTTGTAGCTCCTCTGCATGCACCCCATATAGAGTAGTAGCATCTTGATGCTCGTCTGGCACCAATGCAGCGGCTTCTGATTGAGCATCTTCTCTGATCTCCTCCATTGATTCCGTTGTGATTGGCACATGGTAGCCTTCATACGTCCTTGCACTACGAGGGGCTACCTCTATGACGTACCACCAGTTTGATGTAGACTTTGTAGGATGAAATATTACCTGCTAGAGCCACATAACTTACATGAGAGCTTTCAAGCACATAACTTGTAAAAGGGGGATGTTAACTATTTACATACTTACTTGTTCACAATGCTCTGGTAGTACGAAAGTGTCTCTTAGGTTAGTCCATTTCTTAGTAGAATCCACCTCAAGAAAACCAGACTCTCCTCTACGCACAGTAGCGTTGCGACCCTCCATGATTATCTTGAACCATTGCACGTCGAACAAGTCGACAAAAAATCCTCTGTAATCGATCCTCAAAATCTCTTACAGCGTGCCGAAGTAAGTGAGTTCCGCCACCACAGGATCTGCATCAGAGAAACGTCGTCGACTGGACTGTTCAAATTTTGCCATGATTCCACAATCTTGAGTAAAACGCTTTTTGTCGATCCGTTCCACCCTAAAATGTCGACCTTTTTACCATGCTGCTGTGTATGACTTATACTACAACGAACAAAGATTATGAGTGGTCGTTCAAACGTTTAGAAATAAAGTCACTAGCATGTCGTACATTGCAAACTTACCTTGGTCGCGCAACCCCGAGAGTACTCCCACTCTTCCTCAGTCACTTTGTCACCGCATTGTTGTGCGCTTTTCAATTGGTTGTGCAACCATCTTAAGCTCATGAAGGTTGGTAGGCTCTCCAGACCCGTCGGATAGTGCATCGGTGGTCGTCTTCCCCGTCTCCACTCGATTCGTGCCCTTTGTCGCTCTTGCTTTGCATCCTCATATTGTGAAATCCACTTTTGCATCACTGGATTGTGAAGCATGCAAAATCGGTTGATTTTAGCCTCTAGATCTTCCGTCATCTTCTTCTCAACACCGAGATTGCACATGACAATCCCAGATATGCGCTCATCATCTATGGTTCGCCATAGCGTGTCCCGGGCTTTATCAAATCCGTCTAGCCACTCTCCAATGTACACTAGGGACTCTGATACCAACCAACCTTCTGCCATGCTACCCTCCGGACGTGCCTTTTGACGCACATATCCCTTAAGCGTTTTCATGAAACGTTCTAAGAAGAACATCCATCTGGAATGAACCGTGCCAGCTATTTCCACCTCATCAACTATGTGAACAAGAAGATGCACCTGAATGGTTAGCATGGTAGTAGGAAAATGTTTCTCAAACATGCACACAAGCTCCGCAGCATTTAGTTTGGCGAATGGTATGGAGTCTACGTTGATCTCCTTTTGTGAGATCCATTGCACCAGCTTTGCAAGTTTGTAGATTGTGTTACGGATGTCGAGAGACAAACATCCCTCAATGGCAACCGGTAAAATAAACTGTAAAGTATGTGCAGCAATGATATTAAAGTCCACATTTTATGCAATGATATTAAAGTCCACTATGAACGTACCTGACACATTTTATGCCAATCGTGTGACTTCAAACCGGTAAGCTTTCCGTCTTTAGTAAAACACATTCGGAGCGAGTGCATTACGCCAGTGGGGGTCCGCAAAGATCGAATGGTCTCTTTTACTTTGCGTTCTTGGGCTCCTGTGAAAATCCATGGTGCTTTAGGGAGTTTTATCGATCCATCAGACGCTGTTTGCGGCCAATATTGCTCCATACGATCCACATTTCTAAGGTCAACTCTGGCTCCCAAAGTATCTTTCTTGCCGGTCAGATGGTCCCATAGTAGATTACCCACATTCTTGAATATGTCCATTGGATCGAGCAAGTGATTGATCATGAGTCGGGGCCAGTATGGTAACTCGTACCATAGAGATAGTCTCTTCATCCCTGGAGGCAATCCGTCATCGCACATCTCCTTCTGCTCTAACCATGCTTGTGCAGACATCCTTGGTGGCTCTCTTCCCAAAAAGCCGTCGCGTAACACATGATTCTCTGGAAGATACGCTTGATGACCTTCGTAGATTTGCTTCTTCAGTGAGGGCACCCTACGTGCATTCAGTCTAGGTCCACATGTGACACATGCTCTGTATCCGCTTGTTTGAAGCCCTGCATGTATACACATGATAATAGATCAACTGTGGGAAAAAACAAGATTTACAGTGTCTAAGTGAGGAGTGTCAATAGATCACCTGAGCATTCTGTTAGCCCGGGATAGTCATGCATGGTCCACATTAGAATGCGTCTGATCAAAGCATTCCGTTGTCCTGTGTGTCGGCTCATATCCACCACCTCTATGCCAATCCACAATTGTTGTAGCTCTTCCAATAGTGGACGAAGATACACATCCATATTCTCCACTTTATATCGCCCTGGCACAATCAAGCTTAGCCATAGGTGCCCCTTCTTCGTAGTCAACCACGGGGGAATGTTGTAGTTGACGATGACAACGGGCCATACACTGTAAGATGTTGATCTTTGACCAAATGGATTTACGCCATCCATAGCCAGGCCTAAGCGCAAATTTCGAGCTTCCCTGGCAAAATCCGACCATGTTCCATCTATATGTTTCCAGGCTACGCAATCTGCAGGAATTCGTAGCACACCATCCGAAGATTTATTCTCCTCATGCCATGATGCTAGGGCGGCCATGGGCTTACATTCGAAGAAATGCTTGATGCGAGGAAGCAGAGGAAAATGTCGCAAAACCTTTTGTGGAATTTTTGTCCCGTGGAGATCTACTCGATATCTTTCGGAATCACATTTCAGACACTTCTCCATGTCTATGTATTCCCCTCTGAAAAGAATGCAGTCATTAGGACAAGCGTGGATAGAATTGTAATCCATCCCCAAGTTTCGCAAAATCTTTCTTGCTTCATCTCGGGAATCTGGCATCACATTGTCAGCTGGTAGTATGTGCTCTTTAAGCAATCTACACAACATAAAAATACGATACAGTCGTGTAAAAATCTATCAGATCATTATACATTTAGAGTTTTATTAAAGTAAACTAATTGTAATAGATCACCTGAAAAGCGCTGTGACGCTAGTGTCACTCCATCCAAACTTTGCCTGCATGTTGAGAAGAACCAGGAGTGCTTTCAATCTAGACATACGTGCTCCATTATACAATGGCGTATCGGCTTCACTTTTCATATCATCATAGATAAGCCTTTCTGAATCCATGATCGTCTCGATCATTTCATCAATCTCGGGCTCAAACATTGCCTCGTTGGGAATGTGCTCTGCATGATCATCCCCCGAGCTGTCAGATGCTACATCTTGTGGCCTCACATATGCTGCTTGACCAAAGCGCCTGCGAACACGTCTATTGGGTTGCAAGATTGCTGCTTGTTGGCCAGCGTCAGAGTCCGAAGAGTTATAATTGGCAACAACTCGATCTATAATAGATGGATCGAACTCGCCAAATTCACGAACGTGCTGCAAAGAAACACGTCTTGTCCGTCGCACAACATGCTTGCATTGATTACAAGGACATAAGACCCTCGTTGAGAGATAGGTGTTTCGGTTGGACGGTCCCACATCCTCGTCACTACTCATAATGAGGATAAAAATCTTATAACCTGGACAAAAAATTTAATATTCTATTGGCATTCTTCGTCTTATCTCTCTCTCTCTCTCTCTCTCTCTCTCTCTCTCTCTCTCTCTCTCTCTCTCTCTCTCTCTCTCTCTCTTTACCTCACATTCTCTAGTCATGTCCAATCCCCGCACACCTCGGTCTAGAGGTGCACGGAGATCAGAACCACCGGGTTATAATCTCGTCTTTATTGGTCAATACCTATATTTGTGGGTACAAGAAATCTACAGACCCACGTCTACATGATACTGCATGTAGTGGACAAAACCCCTTTGCCTCTTCTCTAGCTGTAGCACTTCACAGCATCTTAACATCTTTTCACAGTAGATCTTTTCACTATTCGTCTAACTCTAAACCCTAAACCGTAAGTAATTCTTGCGTGGACTCGATCTAACGTAAATAAGCGTAAATCTAAATAAACGTAAATCTAACTAAAAATAAACCTAAATCTAATTTAATGTAAGTCTACATCTAACCTAATCTTTAACGTCTTTTGGGATAGTTTCCTACGACGTTAAAACTCTCTTCTTCTTGTGTGTGTGTGTGTGTGTGTGTGTGGGTAAACCTAAATAAACCTAAGTCTAATCTAATATAACATAAATCTAAATCTAACATAAATTATGTTATATTAAAAACAAAGAACTAAACTAACAGGGATTATAAGAACCTTAAAACTGATTTAACACATAATTTTTCACATAACTCGGCAAGAGTTGGCATTCTCATCACTAAAGATGTGAGAGTTAACTTTCGGCGGTGACGCTGCCTCATCTCCATCCACATCTGACGACAGCAATTGGCCCTTTAGACCGTTCTTGCTCTTGTTACTAACTTTGAAGTTGCTGTTGAATGACTAGAGGTTGTCTAGATGGTCATTGTGTCGGGGATGTAGTGACTCTTGCCGCCCTGAAGATCCACCTTCTTCCCTATCTTCTGAAGACATTTCACAAGTACTTTTGGATCGACGGAGCCCACCATGAGTGAAGGCAGCAATACCCTATATTCCATTGAGGGCTTTCTTCACCCGCTTCATGCAGGCATCGTAGTCTATGGAGACCTAAATCTAATCTAATATAACGTAAATCTAAATCTAGCGTAAATAAACGTAAATCTAATTAAAAATAAACCTAAATCTAATCTAATTTAACTTAAATAAACCTAAATCTAATTTAACGTAAGTCTACATCTAACCTAATCTTTAACGTCTTTTAGGATAGTTTCCTACGACGTTATAACTCTCTTCTTCTTGTGTGTGTGCGCGTGTGTGGATGTGTGTGCCAATAAAAAGAGATAAATGGTATAACCTTTCTATCACCCATGCCAAGTATGATAGATTGGTTATGTCATTTCCCTCTTGAATAATAGGTCTTGAGTTCAACTCCTCGTCGGCTAGATCTTTAGGTCTTTTAATTTTAATTAGTTTCCTACGACGTTAAATTAGTTTCTCTCTCTTTCTCTCTCAATGTGTGCGTTTTTTTGGATCGTATGCATGTTTTCTCTCTCTTTTCCTCTCTCAATGTGTGCGTTTTTTGTTTATGCATGTTCTCTCTCTCTTTTCCTCTCTCAATGCGTGCGTTTTTTGTTTATGCATGCTCTCTCTCTCTCTCTCTCTCTTTTCCTCTCTCAATGTGTGTGTGCATTCTTTGTTTATGTATGTGTGTGTGCATTTTTGTTTATGTTTGTACTCTCTCTCTCTCTCTCTCTCTCTCTCTCTCTCTCTCAAAAACACTATGTGTGTGTGTGTATGTGTGTGTGAGAGAGAGAGAGAGAGGGAGAGAGAAAGAGGGGAAGGGAACATGAGAGTGAGGAGAGGGAAGGAGCATACCTGGATCTCCTTCCTCTCCTCGTGTGTGTGTGTTTGTGTGTGTGTGTGTGTGGAGAAGAAAAAGAGAGAGAGAGAGAGAGAGAGAGAGAGAGAGAGAGGGAGAGCGTTACCTGCTCCTTGCTTGAGGGTGCCGAAAAACTCAGATCTGAGATCTGAGTTTTTGGGCGCGCTCTGTTATTTTTTTAGCCCAGTCGGCGTCGCTATGAGCGTCGCAAATTTCCAAAGAAATTTGCGACGCTCATAGCGACGCTGGGATTTTTTTTTTGAGCGTCGCTGTGTGAGCGTCGCTAATATGAATAGCCTCTTGTAGTGCCAAATTTGGTAAGATTTGAATCATTGGATTGAAAATTGTGACTAAAATTGCAAAGTTAGTCTACGGACAGATAATTGATGACCATTTGACCAGAAATTGCCCAAACTTGATGAAAATTGGCTAGTGACCTTAACTTAAGGTGCTTAACAGATCTGTGTTAAGATTGGGACAAAAATTTGCCAGGAGTAAATAATCGTGATTATTTACATCTGCTTCAAAACTTGATGATTTTGCAAATTTGAGTATACCACAAGGCTAAGCACATCAAGTAGACCCCACAAATCAATTTTGGTGAAATTTGGACCACAAAAGTGAGACTTAAGCCAGATTCTCGAAATTAGAGTCCGTGGACACGGAACTGTGGGTAAACTTGATAAAATTTTGTCCAAACTTATTGAAACTTGTCCAAGGGCTTTAACAAGTTGTATACTTGCCAAACCAATCCAAAAAGTGCCAAAACTTGACAAAAGTAAATAGTCGTGATTATTTACTTCTGCTATCCAGAGACTTCAATTTTGACTTTTGAGCTTATAGAGTGTTAGACCAGTATAATATAAGGCCATAGGGCAATTTTGGGTTCAATCGGATCGAAATTGGTACAGATACACTCAGTTTACAGGTTGCAGATTAGACCTTTGATTTTGCTAAAGCCGAATCTGAAAGTCAAATTTTGACCTCCATAGCACGATTTGAAGTGATACACAGAGACCAATCACGAGAGTTCTCAAGAGCTCTACTGTCTTTATAGAAAAATAGCTAACTTGATTAATTTTGTACAGGAATCAGGTTGCATACGAGGAATCAGTGGCTTGACAGAAAGTTGCAATTGGAACGAGTGAAAATTGACGACAAGTCAATCCAAAGGTGAGTACTCTATCCAGAGCTTCATAAGCTATATGAACCTTAGATCTGGTCGTGTACTAGGAAATCAAGGCCTATTCGGAGAAACCACCAGTAGAGTATCCACCAAAGAAAGCGTGAATCAAGGCAATTCCTTGTACACAATCCCTGAAGAAGTCTCAGACACTTTTTCAGATTCAACATCCGAAATGTCTTCTTACTCGACTCACTCGAAAACCGGAATGACAATGTGCAATAAACATATACTCTCTTTTTACAAGACTACTAGTCATGGAGCCCAGGTTTACTTGGACCCTAATGAGGAGTATGCTATTCGCATTGATGACCATGATATTGAGTTCGAAGAAGAGGTTAGGGCAAAAAAACAAGGAAAAATGTACATGGATCGAAATGGAACTCAATATGTATAAGTCAAAAATCCTGATGTGGTAGACAAATGGGGGTTAGAAGTAAACACCATAATCCCAGATATGCCAGCAAAAGAAGGACCACCAACTTTAGAATTCGAAGGATACGATCAAGTAGATTTGAAGCCTTTGAAACGGCTTAATACGGATAATCCTAGGATCGGAGTCTATTGTTGGGAAGATAGAAATATAAAATATCTTTTGTGGACTTCTCATGCCAGACCAGGACAATTAACGGCCATGAAGATCATCTATATCTTCAAGATCAAAGATAAGGGATCTGCAGACCTACCAACCTACCTGTTTAGGGATTGTTATAACAACAACTTTGTTATGATGACTCTTGAGGAGGTAGAACAAACCAAATACCAAGGGTATTCCATACGGGATTGGATATTGGGGCAAGGACCACTAAATATTCCAAGGGATGAACACCGTGAGAGATCATCTGAGAGTAATGTGAAGAAACCAGAAACCACCTCATCACGTAGAAAACCAGGTGACACTACGGCCAGTCCAGGGCTACATGAGTCACTATTTCCAACAGACTGGTTTGAAGGACTCGGAACAGGACCAACTCCCAAAAGACCTGGAGTTGAACCAAATAGACGTGTCAGACCAGCTGATTTTAAAAGTGGGTCAGAAAATACAGTGGATCAGGGGATCGATATGACCACTTAGCAAGCTTTAAGCAAGTGCTAAGAGCAGCGTATATTCAATTTCCATACTCAATTCGAGGGGTTTGGAATGACATTAGAAGGAAAAGCTTTGACATGGTTTCAAAACATTCCACTAGGGTCAATCATGGACTTGAACACATTAGCTCAAGGATTTGTAGTTTCTTGTTCCAAAACGGGGATTAAACAGAACACGGTAGCTCAAATCTACAGCTTTAAATAGAAACATGGAGAGTCTGTTAGGGATTGTGCAACTCAAATGAAACAATACATTGCCACATGCCCATAGATGGAGATACCTGCAGAAGAACGACTTGTATCTTTGTTTGTGGAGGGACTGCTAAACAAAGAACTTCATGCTATACTCTATAGTAAAAAGCATACCACCCTAGAAGCATGTATGTCTGATGCTATTGACCTAGGAGACAATTGTGAAATCTTCAATGAAGAGGATGTCCCTAAGGATAACCAAAGCAAGAAAACAACATCCAAAAAACCAGTACAAGTGGGAACGGCTGCTGCAACACCGCTCTCAACCATAGAAGATATACTAAAAAGGATGAACGACATGATGAACAATATGCAAAAAGCACCTATGAGAGGACCAAGACAAGGGATACCTCCACAGGGACAACCAATTAGGCCACAAAAATGGTGTGGAATCAAGGGTAAATGGACCAACCATGACACCCACGAGTGCTACTACATATCAAAGTATGATGGGAATGTTCAGTACGTACCCATGAGGCCCCAGGGACAACCTATATAGAGATATCAGCCTAATATGGTCCAATCTCAAAGACCACCAATGGGTATGGAAAGACCTCAACCTGTGTTGGGACAACAACCTCCGTATCTAGGACATAATGCAGTTCTTGTAAAGTACATGCACTTGAAAGGAGTCATAGATGAACAAGCATTAGTGTCTGTTACACCCTATGCAGAGCCTAGTCCATCTACAGTAATGGTAAAGGAGATTGGTATAGTCCACATCCACCACCAATGGAAGAAACCATGACTTATGCTCCACCAGAGCTCACACCAATGTATTATGTAGCTAATCAAGGTGTCAGACCTCCCATGGGAAGACCCATGATGAAGCTTAGAATAGGAAACTGTTGATCCGAGCCTATCACAAATTTTTTGGTTACTATATTTTGTTGGTTTTCCCTACTTCTAGAGGTTTACAATAAAAGAAAGAGTGAGAACAACCTCTTGGAAAAATTCAAAAAATGACTTGATGGGAATTTTTCCTTGACTAGTTCACAGGAGGTGAAAGGTAGAACCTAGTGGTAAAGGGAAGGGAAAATATGTAAATGTGAAAAGAAAAGATATGATGTGTTTGTGAAGCCATGCACCCATGATTCAAGGGTCATGAGGGGCTCATATCATCATGGCTTTGGAGCCATATGATGATTCAAACAGATGGGACCCAAGTGGAAGACTTGGTGAAGGAAGGAAACAGACACATGATTTTGCTGGATTTTAAAAAAATACGTCCACTCCGATCTAAGAAAAGTTGTCTTCATCAAAGTTGTAGCTTATGAGCTGGAGATTCTGACCATATTTTTTTTTATAGTTTTTGCAGCTACGGTCTAAGAGATATGGCAAAAATAGTGGACGCCAGTTTTTTTAACTGTGGTGGAGACCACCTCCTCTACCTTTACACACACACCCTTCCTTTTCCACATTGAGTCCTTCTCTAAAAATCAGCCATTAGTCTCCTCACCCTCCCCTCCTTCCTCCTCTCTCTCAAGCTCATAAAACCATCACAAATTCCTCTTCTAATCACCTCTCAAATCATGCTTAATCTTGTTGTAATTCATAAGTTTTCATTCAACCCCTTTCTATTATTACTAGATATGCATTGATTTTATGTAGATTCTTTACATTTTAAAATAAGGAAGCTCTTGGACTCAAGCTATGGAGGAAGGAGTGAAGACAACACAGGTGATGATGGAGCCAATTAGTTGCAAATTGACCAACAAATCACTTGGAAGGAGCTTCTTCATTGGTGGAATGTCCCTAATCAAGCTTCATTTGTACAAATTGCACTTGGATCTTAACCTCACTCCTAATCACTCTCTTGCCTATATAAAGAGCCCCCCCCCCCCTTTGTAATTTCAAGTCTCCCTCAGCCTCATTGAGTTTTTGTATCACTCATCATGAGCCCATAAAGCTCATTCATTCACTCTATTCTTTGCACATTCTAGAGTGCAAATTGTTTTATGCTAGTAACCTCCCCTCCTCTTACTTATGTTAATTAAGAGAGATGTTTTATGTGTGTGTGAGAGTGTTTGAGGTGATTTTGGCTAAATCTTGAGTTGTTGTTTAGTAATCTACATGCTATTTGTGTTGGGAGTGCTTGAAGTTATCCATTCCTTGTACACACATTGAGGTTAATGCTTCATTCATAGTGATAGCTAGCTCTGTGTGTGTGTGTGTGTGTGTGTGTGTGTGTGTGTGTGTGTCTCCCTCCCTCTTTGCGTAGCAGTCCTAGTCTACGCTTCCAAGACTAGGTGGTGCCCTCATCTCATTTCCCTTGTGGAGCAATGGAGTTTGTTTTGGTGTAGAGGCCGCCATTCCAAATTTTCTTCGTCACTGTCATAACTGTGGTGCTGATGACCATTGGAAGAACGAATGTCCAGAGCCTGACAAAATCGTTAAACCAATTGAAGCCTATTGCATACAATGTTGCAAAAAGGGAGGACACTTTCTGGAAGATTGTCCTAAGAATCCTTTGAACAAGGGAAAAACTGTTGTAAACGTAGTCCAAGTGATGCCTAGTAGCTCATCAAAGAGTAAACCGATTGTTCCGGTAATCACTAGAGCCCAGGCAAAGAAAAAGAAACACAACTCCTTTGATGATTCGGAGAACACGAAAGTTTCTTCTCAAAGAATCAAAAGGAGCAGAAGCAAAAGATATGAGATGAGAAAACAAAAACAATGGGTTGAAAACGAAGTGAAAGAAAAAATGCTAGCCCCGGACAAGTTGAAAGAAACTGGCAGTGAATTCAAGGAAACAACCATGAAATCTAGAGGATCTATTCTGGTTGATAAAAGTTTGAAGCCTATTAATGCTACCTTGGAAGCTTACCAAGTAGGACTTAAAGCTGGCCAAAACATGGAAAACAAATGGAAAAACTCTCCATCTCCAGACATAGAAGCAGCAAAGCTGGAGGCTTATCAAAACTTGATAAGAATCACGCAAGAAATGCTGGATAAACAAAAACCCAAGCTTGAAAGTATTGCAAAACCTGAAAAGCTTGCGGCGGTAAAAGAAACGAAAGCAAAATCCGATGTGGTAGCAGAACCCCACCTTGAAACAAATGAACCAGAGCTTATAGTGCCGGACAACGAAGATGCCTTAGACAAAATTCCATTTGTAGAGGAAGACTCGCCAGGACACTTATGGGAAAAGGTAAGAGAGATCAATGATGGGAGCCTAACTTTGTCAACTCCTATAGAGGAAGTCTGGTTGGAAAACCTACCATCTGATATGAACATGGATTTACAATCCTTGTACGGGGATTGCGGATCGGAGGCTTCAGGAATATCTAAACCATTGACATTAAAAACATTACCTTCTTACTTGGGAGATAACGAAGATGAATCCATCGTGTGCAAGACCACTCAAGTAAAAAGAGCCAAATAGACCCTAGAAGTAGAAAACATTCATTTAATCATGTCTACCTCCATCCAATGCACTCTTACTTTGGGAGAACTATTGAAACTCAGGCCATACTTGTGGAACCATTTACAGAAAACCCTAGAGAAGGTGGGGATAACGGGGTTATTCTCTAAGAATTTGGGAAAATTGAAAAATGAAATGGAAAACAAAGAGATTCGATCAATTCCTATGAACAAGGTCGAAGAATCTTATGAAGGGGAAGAAGGAAACACTACCCTCCCAGTGAAATATAATGACATTGAAACCATGGCAATACTGGATGGTGGAGCTGGAATAGCCATAGCCACTAAAGCAGTATGGGAATCCTGGGGACAGCCAGCCCCATTAGACAAACACGAATAAAATTGCAGTTGGCTGACGGTCACATTGAGAGACCATTAGGGCTACTTAAAAAAAGTGATAGTCAATTCCCGTGGAACTGAATATCAATACACTTTTGCCATAGTAGACTTTGAAAAAAAACTCAACAATGAAATCGTATTGGGAAGACCTTTCATGCGACGGGTACAAATTATCCAAGATTGGGGAAACAATTATCTGTATTTGAAGCAGGTGGGATTTGTAACAAGAGTCAATCTAAAAGATCACACTTATAGAGATGTCTTGAAAACACCCATCCAAGAGTTTGATTCAGTCTCTTCGGTTGAAACTAAACTCCCATCGTGGTTAAACAAAGACACTCCTATTTGGATGTGCAGAGCTTCAAAAAATGGAAGCTTAAGACAAGAGGAATGTATCCTAGAAAAGGACTGTACAGACGAAGGCTACATACCTGAACCCTTATTTATTTGAACCATTCGAGTAGACTCAAATTTTAGCGACAATGGATGTATGTGTGAATACATCTATGCCTACTCAATTTTGCAATGAGGATGGCTACGACATAATTCCCATCCAAATGATGTCAGTCCTCAACATTGAAAACAAAGATGAGGAAACCAAGGACTTGATGAAAGCTCAACAAGTCTTTTTTGACCTCTATTATGATGCAACTGATGAGTTAGATGAACACTCAGCTACCTCAGAAGATTCGGGGTCAGAAAAAGAGCATACAAGAGCTCAGTTACTCTTAAAGGGAGGGGAGGAATTTTTTTTTGACTTTCCAAACCAGAAATCAAGAAGACAAAAATGGTATAGATGAAAGAGAGACACCAATATTGTGAAAACACGACCTATGCCATCAGTCTCCACTAAAAAACAATTCCTGATGCATATAGATGCTAATGATTGTGTCAAGGAAAAAATAACTCGCAGATATCCTTCAAACAGAAACTCAGAAATGTCTCAGACATCGAGAAAAGCAAGGAAGGGTACTCAAGAAAAATCTCACGATAAAAAACCACTCATGACCAGAGCCGAGCGGAAAAAGAAATATCAAGAGTTGAAAAAATCTCTAAAGGAGATATACACAACCGAAATGGAGACCACGGAAGAGGATGGTAAGGATGTAATGCATGTTCCATCCCATTACAAAAAGTATACTCTCCAAGATTGGAAAATCATAATCGAATAACCTGTTAGGGAACTACGAAAACAAGGCGAGTCTTACGAAGGACCTGAAAATGCTAAAAGGGTAGACTTGGCTGAACCAGGAGAAGAGCCCGACCTGCTTACATTGCGAATGACCTAACAGAAGAAGAAGAAAAGCTTTTGCTGAGATTGTTAAAGGAATACCGGGATATTTTCGCTTGGTCTTACAAGGATCTCAAGGGTGTTGATCCAGAAATTTGTCAACATACTATACCCATGAGAGATGATGCGAAACCAAGTAGACAGAGACCATACACTTATAACAAAACATTTGCCAGGAAGATCAAAGAAGAGATTGAAAAACTAAAGGAAGCTGAATTCATTTACGAAATTGAACACACATATTGGGTGTCTCCAATTGTGGTAGTACCTAAGAAGAATGGGAAATTATGAGTGTGTGTTAATCTCAAAAAGGTGAATGCAGCTACCGTTAGAGACAACTTTCCTCGTCCGATAACTGAGCATGTTTTAGAACGAGTGGCAGAAAAAGAAGATTACAGCTTCTTAGATGGCTTTTCGGGATACAATCAACTTTTGGTCGACCCAAAAGATCATCATGAAACTGCTTTTGCAATAGAATGGGGTATATTTGTCTATCGGGTTATGCCGTTTGGGTTAACTAATGCTCCAGCTACGTTTCAGAGATTGATGAGCCATGCTTTCAAAGGGTATCTTCGGGAATTCTTAGAAGTATACATGGATGATCTATACGTACATTCATCAATCAAGGCTGATCATTTTGAACACCTTAAAAAGGTATTCGAGAAATGTAGACTTTATAGGATTTGCTTAAATCTTGAAAAGTGCACATTTTCATGGGAAGACAAGGAAAAATTCTTGGACATATCATGTCTAAAAATGGCATAGCTACTGATATTGAAAATATTCATGTCATTGCTGATTTTCCTAGACCAACAACAGTTAAGGGTGTACAAGCCTTCATGGGACATTGTGGATATTACTGACGGTTCATCTACATGTACGCTATAATTGAAAAACCCATGTATAGCTTGATTACGCACTTTGAATGGATCGAGGCATGTGAAGAATCCTTCATGAAGCTTAAGCAAGCTCTCACCTCAGCTCCAATATTGAAAGCACCAGATTGGGATAAGGTATTCCACGTAGATATAGATGCTTCAAACTTTGCTATTGGTTGTATACTAGCCCAACCAGGAGATGGAAAAATTGACTTTCCTATTTCTTATGCTAGTCAACAATTGAACATGGCAGAAAAGAATTACACCACCACCGAAAGAGAAGGACTAGGAATGATCTATGCCGTTAAAAAGTATAGACATTACCTATTAGCCAACAAGTTTGTGTTCTTTGTGGACCACCAAGATTTGTTATATTTGGTCAACAAGCCATGCAGCACAGGGAGAATAGTGAGATGGTTCATCATTCTTCTCTAATTTGATTTTACTGTGGTTGTAAAAAAAGGCACTACACATCAACAAGCAGATCATTTGTCAAGGATTGTTCCAGGGGAATCACCTAAAGGGGTAGACGATGATCTACCAGATGCCTATTTGTTCTTCGTGGAAATGATACCTAAATGGTTGGAAAACATTGTGTCATTGATGACAATAGCTCAAGTGGATTCACAAATACCACTTCCTATCACAATTGATTTAATCGAACAGTCGGCTATGTATCAATTAACTACTAGAAGGCTATATAAAAGAAATCGGAACGGGATGTTGCTCTTATGCATTAACCTTGAAGAAAAAGAACAATAGCTAAGTCAAGCACATGTTACCATAGTAGGAATTCACTTTGCGGAAGACCAAACTATGCAACGAATTTTGAGACTTGGAGTATTTTGGCCGACTATGAGGAGAGATGTTAGATCTTTTGTAAAAGATTTCCCTCAATGTCAAATACAACCACTCATTCCTCATGTAACATTGTTTCAAATGTCACCTGTCCCTAAGTGGAGTAATTATCTGGTTGCTTACTTATCGAGACAAACATTTCCTGAGGATATGAGTAAACGCCGTCAAAGAGCAATTGAAACTGAAGCAAAATACTATGCTCTTATTGGGAGCCAATTGTATCGAAGAGGTAAAGATCAACATTTGCGTCTTTGTCCAAATGAAAACGAGTATACTCCGATTATAGAACAAGCACATGCTAGATTAGCTGGAGGTCACTTTTCTAGTGAGACCACCGCAAGAGAAATCTTGATGGAAGGCATATGGTGGCGAACACTTTTTGTAGATGCCAAAGAATATGTTCGAAGGTGTGATGCTTGTCAACGAGCAAAAATGCCAACACGAGTAGACAACATGCCCTTAAGACCAATGATGGGGGCTAGAGCCTTTGCAAAATGGGGTATAGATTTTGTTGGACTGATACAGCCACTTGCGTATAGAATCCAAGCCCAATATATTATTGTAGCTACAAACTATTTGACCAAGTGGGCCAAGGCTAAAGCGACTCAAAAGAATGATGCCAGAACCACTGTTGCATTCTTATATGAGTATGTATTCACAAGATATGGACTACCAATAGAGATTGTCAGTGATCGGGGAACTCATTTCCTCAATGAGGTAATCGAGTATTTGCTTAATGAGTTTATGGTCATCCATAACAAATCAGCTCCCTATCAAGCAAACGGACAAGCTGAGTATACGAATAAAATTCTTAGCTCGGTACTGACCAAAGTGGTTAGTTCAGGAAGGACAGACTGGGAAATGAATCTCCATGCTACTCTATGGGCTTATCAATATTCATTCAAAACAACTCTAAATGCTACACCCTTTAACCTTGTTTATGGTCTTGATGCCATATTGCCAATAGAATTTCTACTGCCGACATTAAGGGTAGCACAGAATCTTGAGTGGACTAGACATGAATTGTTAGAAAGACTTGAAGATTTGGAAAAGCTAGACGAGCAAAGGCTAACTACTGTAGCTCATATCTATGCACAAAAGCGGAAGCAAAAACAGTTTTTTGATTCCCACTTAATCACAAAATTTTCAAGAAAGGGGACTTAGTTCTAGTCTATTCCCTTAAGCAACACATTCCCAAGTTTAAGAAAAAGGGAAATGGACCATTTATCATTGAAGATGTATCTCCAAGTGGAGTAGTAAAATTGTCCACCCTAAATGGTTAACCAATGGCTAATTGGATTAGTGGATGTTGTTTAAAGAAATACAATTTGCCACTAACCAATGAATTGCAAGAGAGAATGCATGCAGCCAAACAAAGGAAGATCAAGCAACAACAGGTTATTGATGAAGCCCAGAGGATGCTAGACTTCGGGTACTCAAGCGTAAAGCTGCTCTCAAGAATCAACAGATACCGATTCCCATCAACACTTTGGAACTAGATGATTGACAATGGGAATTACCTAAAGATGCAGTTTCAATAGATGATGACTGGTTAGATGGAATGGATCTGCGCATCAAAGTACAACTCAACAATCATAGCACCAATGCTTTGGTAGATATAGGAGCTAGAGTGAATGCAGTCAGTTATTCCACATACAAGAAGGCATTAAGTCAAGCATTGACAGTAGGAATAGCGACAATCAAAGGATGCAACAAGAATCCAACTACAACATTGGGAGTAGTCAACTTGAACGTGGTAGTACATGGATGTTCATATACTCATCAGTTTGTATGTTTGCCAGATGAACACATGAATGAGACGATGATTCTTGGAATTCCTTGGATGCGCACATACAAAGCAGTACCAGATTGGGATACGAATCAACTAAAGCTATCACCTAAAGGTAGGCAACTCATTGTTCCAATTGCACCAAGCAAGGAGGAATGGAAAAGAAGCAATCAACATACCAATCCATGAAGCCAATCTTCTTCATCCCCTCGACAATCAAATGCTACATGTAGCATGCAAGGAGTCAGGAAAATTTGGGTACCAAAAGCACAGCTTAAAGATATACCGATTTAGCTCTGGGTGCCTAAAACTTCCCCAAAGAAACAAAAGAAGGTTCCAAGGATTCGAACACAGAATCGAGCATCTACGAGCAAGGAACCTAATATGAAATGGGTTTGGAAGAAAAAGGAGCACTTATCTTCTCCACAAACCGCGAAACCAATCAAGCAGTGGTAAGTTAAGTCTCAACAGGCTCCACTACACCATGCAACACCAAGCCGACCGAGCTACCAATGCTTTCGATAACAGTCTAAAAAGCTACCAACAGCTCAAGCAATCAACGTGCTAAAACACCCTGATGGTACAATCAAACAGAGAGCACAAAAGCTACAAGATTTGCTCTTTGGAAGACATCAACAACAAACCTCACCATCGGAAACCCTTGAGTTAATTACTCAAGACCGAGCTCTTGCACAACATATTGGTTTGAACTGCATTGATATTCATATCATGGTAGAGCCAATCACGGCTATGCATAGACACAAGTGTTCAACCCATACACGTAGTCGTCCCGGAGTACGCCATCTAGGAGGGGTGAAAGGGCACTAAGTACTAAGTAATTAAGGACAATGTTTGAAGAGAGAGGAAAAAGTTCCATGTTAACGTGTGTTTTTTTGCAAAATTATTCATCAACAAGGGAAAATTCATTGATAATATCTTCTCGATGAGTGTAAATAGTGTATATACCATCAAAAAATAATAAAAAATAGTCCTTTTTTGGATATTTTTCATCATTTTTGTCGATAGGAGGCCTAAAAATGGAAAAATCCAACAAAAAACAATAAAGCTGTGTTTTTCAAGGGATTTTCTTAATTATTGGATTTTTACTTTACTTTTTTAGAGCATTTTGCTATTTTATTTGATTTTTTCAAATATACACGTCAAAATTAATAATAAATTGAAGAGAAGCTCAGATGGAAAATTTGAAGACTCGATGGTGATCAGAAGGACAAAGCGGACAAGCACAAAAATTTTCAATAAAATCAGAAGAAGAAAGCGGGAAGCCTAAATTAGGCGGCCAGGCCTACTTTTGCAAAATTCTTGCAGAATGAGCTACAGGAATCTGATCAGGGAAATTTTTGAGTCTAACATAGATTTCACGGCCTAGGAGGACTAACGAGGGAATCTGGGGAAATTTGGTTCGGGAAGTATAGGTATAGATATCCATGGTAGGCTAAAACCACTTCATTTCCACTTGGAGCCTTTGCAGAGAGAGATTTCGAACTCTTTCGCGCGACATTTCCGGAGCCCACAATTGACCATTTTCAGTGCTGTCTCACATGAGAGATGAGGGGTAAGTTCTTTACTCGATAATGATCCATTTTCTATGGCTGGTAGCTAGTCTAAAGCCTTAGAAAAACCCTAGAAACTGAGCAATGCACGAAGACCTACGACCTAAAACTAACCGTAGAGTTTTGTTGCTTGCATGATTTTATGCATCTTTGCTTGTTCAAAAATTGATTTGAAGCAATTTGGACCAGATTATCAGCATTTCAGTCTAAAAGGACATTCCAGAGAAAAATCCGACAAATTTGCTAACTTTGCACTCTATTCACTGAAGAGGAGCAATGCAAGCTGTGGAGAAGGCCAAGAAGAAGCTAAACCAAAAAGAGAAGCTACAAGGACTGCATGCATATCAACTGGACCCCGAGTCAGTCAAAGCGGCAAAAGCATCCTATCTTTCTAAGGAATAGCTGGAAGAACACCACACTACGGTCTTCACTGGCAGGTTCAAGAGTGAAGAAGGGCATCAGGTGGAGTTGCAGCTCCTACCCAAAAAAGTCTATGATGTAGCTGCCAAGCCAGAAACCAAAGAGGCTAATCGGAGGTTAGGGCTCATACATTTCTACAAGCAAGAGCCTTGTGGACTGGACTTTCAGAAAGCTTACGAGCTTCTATCCACCATCAAAGAGGACGGAACCGCACAAACATCTGACACCCAAGGGAACAAGGTCGAGGTAGTAATCACCAAAG
Organism: Adiantum capillus-veneris; assembly: GCF_014529385.1. NCBI lineage: Eukaryota > Viridiplantae > Streptophyta > Polypodiopsida > Polypodiales > Pteridaceae > Adiantum > Adiantum capillus-veneris. The sequence continues at coordinate 1,670,621 of NC_140952.1, forward strand.
AGATAGTGGTAGAGGCACTCAGATTGCCCACTGAAGGAATGACCATGCGGGCAAGAAACATGAAAACTGTAGGCACATTTACCAAGGGGACAACCGCGGCTACATTCGCAGATCTCATCCACAAACAGGTGGAAGAGCCAGCCCGTCTGTACCATCAACACTTTCATTTTCTGGCAAAAACGCTACCAAGGTACACTACACCAAATCACGCCATGGCCACCACTTTTACTTAGGTTCTTAAGTCAACAACAAGGCAGCTTGTGGACCACGCGCAGTATGTCTTGACAACCTTGAAGGGCACCAAGAAGGAGGGTAAAATCACATACTTGGGCGCGCCAAAAGTGTTGACAAGAATAGCCTATCATGCCATCGACATGGCCGACAACCTACCGCCTGCCCCTGAAGAATACATGGATCTTGGCAGCACAACCCTCTCCAAGAGCTACAAGATCAGGTAAAAGATCTTTTAAATCAAGTGATGAATCAGATGACAGCTCACCAGAGTGGCACAGCAGTGAGAGCTTTGACAACCAAGAAAAGAGAGCTCGGAGGGAAGAGATGAAGAGGAAAGCTGTGGCTGCCCACCAAGAGGAGCCAGCTCAAAAACAAGCGCGTTTTGAAAGAGAAAAACAGGCTTATCAGTAGAGTGGGCAAGCACAAGGAAAGGACCCAGAAAAGTGGGTACCCTCAGGACTGAAAGGACCTCGAACAAAGCATCATACGAGAAAAGAGGCAGATAATCCAACAGATTATTTAGAAAGAATGTACCAAGAGGCCGAAGCCCTAAAGCTGAAAGAGGCAGAAGAAGCGGCCAAGAAAGCTGAGGAAACAGCTACTCAAAAGCAAATCCAGGTATCTCCCCGACCCACCTCACCACCACCGGAACAACATGACCATCCCATGCCTAGCCCACCACCATCACCACCAGGCCAAGGTACCAATGAAGAAGCATAGACTAAAGAAAGAAAAAGATTCTGAATCCACCCAACGAACAGAATCTACACAAAAAGCTGACCACACCGAAGGACATGAGAAAAAAGAAGCCGATCCAGAACTGGAGTAGGCAGTGGAAGAAACTGATAAGGAAGTAGAAACAGAAAAAGAGCATACCACTACACATGAGACGAAGCCCGAGCCAAAGAAGGCAGAAAGGCCAACACCACCTGAAGAGATAGTAAGAGTTGAGACCACACCATCCACTTCTACTCAAGCGGAAATTGCGGAGGCATCAAAGCCTTAGGATGGCCAAGTTGATGAACAACGATCTACCTCCACAGAACCACCAGCAATTATGACGTAGCAAGAAGCAACATATGAGGCTACAGGCACATCCCAACTGGCAAGACAAGAGGAGTGGTAGTCCAATGATGAAGTTATAATACACGTCAATGAATATGCATGTCAGATACAGGAAATGACTAAGAAACTCCATTCTGCAGCTTTGAACCATAGCACAAAGTCCAAGGAATTAGAAATGGTCATCGTCGCTCTTCAAGGAGAGCTAGAAGACAGGATGATTGTCATCACTGATCTCCAAAGGCAGGTGCAAGAGCTAAAGACAGAAGCGGAGCAGCATCAGATAGCCAGGGACAAACAAAAAAAGGAATTGGAGGAGTTAGGTGACCTCCTCACCAAATTATCCGATGCCTGCAAGGTAAAAGACAAGCAGCTCACAGAAGTCACGAATGAACTTTTTACCACCTCTCTGTCAGCTCATGAAATTCAAGTGCAGTTAGATGTAGCCATTGCTTCTCTGCAATATTCCGAATAGAGAATCAGTGATCATGCCATTTTCTTGCGGCAAATCAGAGAAAATCCAGCCGTGGCCTCGATCAAGGGAGCTGATGAAGTGTACAAGGCACTTGAAAAGAAAAACAAGGATTTAGAACTGGAATTAAAGCTTGAACAGTCACAACGCAGAGACCTGGCACTGATGCGGGTTCAAAGAGAGGAGGAGCTCCTAAAGGAGATAACAGAACTCAAACGGATAAATCAACTCCTCAGAGATGGAAAGCCAGACACGCAAGAAGAGGCGGGCACTTCAGAGCCACCCCACTTAGACATTCCCTCGGTCTTATTTGCTGAATTTGAGACGCAGTCCACAACAGAGCCGAGTGGTGATGAAGATTTTCAGGTCCACATCACAGACGAAGATACAGTGCCAATGGTCCAACTGTCAAAAGTTGAAGAAGACGCACTGAATGAGAAAATCACCTTAGAGGTGGATGAGCAGTAGAAGGCCGCGATGGATTAGGAGTTGAGAGTTTTACACTCTATCAGTGTCACTCAACTCACTCCCAATCAAATCAACGCTCAATGGCACCAACTATCCCTGTCGTACCCTCTCATCAAAGTAGAACTTTTACAGGTAAAAGAAAGGCTGTACAAGGATGTGTGCGTATGTTGCATGTGTCAATACAAGGAACTTGCCGATACACTGTGTGCGAGCCACAAATGGCTCCAAGCACACAACAAGCCTAAACTAGTAAGCCCAAAGATGGCGTTGGTGTGTCACTCACCACTCTACACTTCTTGTCGTGGAGGATTCCTCGCCGCAAAGAAGAGGGAGATGCCGCTACGCCGCGCTCAACCGCCTCACCGCCGTCGTGCACCGCAATGCTTGATCGCACACACTCTCTCTCTCTCTCTCTCTCTCACGCATACACACACACATAAGGAGATGAAGAAGAAGAAGATGGAGATGGAGCAAGAGCACTCTTCAATTGCACAAATGAGAGAATGAGTGAATTTTAGGTTTAGTTGACTTTTATATGAGCTCGCCCCATTCACACTTGGGCGCCCATGCTTAGCCAAGTAATCCCTTGAATGTTCCAGTTAGAGTACGCCAAAAATGTGCGCGTCTGTCGCACGTATCAATGCAAGGAACTTGCCGATACACTGTGCGCAAGCCATAAATGGCTCCAAGCACACAACAAGCCTAAACTAGTAAGCTCAAAGATGGCGTTGGTGTGTCACTCACCGCTCTACGCTTCCTGTCATGGAGGATTCCTTGCCGCGAAGAAGAGGGAGACGCCGCTACGCCGCGCTCAACCGCCTTGCCGCCGTCGTGCCGCCGCAATGCTCGATCGCACACACACACACTCTCTCTCTCTCCCTCACGCATACACACACACACAAGGAGATGAAGAAGAAGAAGATGGAGATGGAGCAAGAGCACTCTTCAATTGCACAAATGAGAGAATGAGTGAATTTTAGGTTTAGTTGACTTTTATATGAGCTCGCCCCATTCACACTTGGGCGCCCATGCTTAGCCAACTAATCCCTTGAATGTTCCAGTTAGAGTGCACCTCTCATTGGCGGTCACTCTTTCCCTTTTCCTATTGGACCGACAAGCCCGGTACCTGACTCTACCAAGTAAATAATACAACATCCGTCATAGGTGATAGGGTGTCCGTGAGCTGTGAGGGTTAACATGCCCCCCTTCCTGTTGTAGATTCAGTCCTCGGAAGCTATTGAGTTGAAGCTCGTTCGTCAAGGTGAAGAGCATTTGAGATGAATGTTCGTAGCCTCCTTCAATCACTACAAAATCAAACAACATTGGCACAGTAATTGCATTCTCATAAGCAATTAAAAAGCATATGCAGTTGTAGGCAGACAATTTGATTGGTAATAGAATTTTAAACCATTTTTCAGCAATAAACATTAAATTGCAATATAATCAAACGCATAAACAGCTGTAAAGGTAAAAAATTAAACAAGTCTGGGGTTGCTAATTTAACGATCAAAAAGAACTAAAGATCGACTATTAATACCATTGGTAAGCTTCTAAATTTTCTCTACTCAATTAAGTTGTTTAATCGCGAGAGCCACGTATTTCATGTTCAAGGGCTGACTAGAGACTATACCCAGAAGACCTTGTAGTTAAGCTACGATAAAAGGAATCTCTCATGAAATCATCGCTTGACTAATTACTTTTTCTTTGACCCCCCAAAGTCTTTCACATTGTTTTGATTTTGATGTGTGTGCTTATTTTGTATGCCTTGGGTTTTTTGCTTTTCATGGCAAAGCGCCTACACTGGGAACCTCTAGGGCTCTAGTACCATAGGTGATACATGTGAGTGAAGTACCAAATCAAGCTGAGGTTTCTCTTCCAGCTTAAGATTTTACATTGTGGCACTTTGATTTTTTGTTTATTCGTTTTCAACATTCTAATTTTGTAACTTTGGGGGGTTTTATTACATTGTTACCCTCCCAAGCTCATCACATTAGTAAACTCCCTTTATAATACTTAAGCTAAAGGTCAATAGGGACTAAGCCCACTAGAAACCCCTAGTACATTTCACACAATGCTGCCTTAATCGGATCAAGAACCTACGTAACCATTGATTATTAGGAAGGCATTCCCCATGGTATTAAGAGAAGATCTCTAACACCTAGCTTGGTCAAACTAGCTTAGTCGGACTGTTTGATTTTTAAACCTAGACAAGTGATTATGACAAAAAATTACATTGAATTAAATGTTTGATAGTAAGAAAATGTGTTGACTATTATGCTACCAATCACAATTAAAGCAGACAAACATGGATGCAAAAAGATAAGGGGCAATGCTAATGGACAAGAAACACCTGTTTGTGTTGATGGTCGCGCTTGATTTGAAGTGTGAACGAGAGAAAGATTCCATGAAGGTCCAAATCCTAACAACAGCAACACGTTCTTGTACACACTAGGAAACACAAAGAATACCTCCAGGAGGCACATCAATGGGAAAAAGGAACTTTGCTAATCACTCAACTCTAAAACAGAAACAGTCATATTGCACTAATCCTACCTACCCTCCATCACTCGAGTGATGAGGATCATAGGTGTTTTATAACATAGGTTTCTGTTTCAGTGTACCAAATGTGAATGTGTAGGTCTGGGTCAAATGTTTTGACTTTTATTGTGCATACTCGTTTGCTTATTGCTCTTGCTCTTCTTTTTTTGTGAGTATAAGGTAAGGCTATATATATATACATTCCCGAAGATTGGTGATTGAGAGGTCAGGGAAACAAGGGTAAGAGGAAAATAATTCAATAGGCTGACGTGAATGAAAAATTCCCCCCTTCCTTGGGTAGATCATACCGTTTGAAATGTGCTTGCCACCCTTTGAAACCAATTGTTCCAGTCGGTAATAGGTGAAGATTTTTGCCAGTAGTTTTCTATTACCGTAGGTGCCTCATCGATTTGAAAGGGTGGTAAGGTACTCTCCCAGGATCGAACTTGAAGTGGTATGCATTACATGAGGAGCTAGAAGCTTCATGGGAATCCCCTCTTCCTGAGCTAGGTGGAATAAATCGTTTTTTCTTTGATACCCAAACTAGCTCTGGAGCGGGTGTGTAGCATTCTGTGATTTTTTTCTTTCCACGATCATCAATTCATTTTGGAGCTACAGGATTGGGCGCACATGGGTCAGGTGACAAGTAAGAGCACAATCTACGTTTTGGCACCCAGATTTGATCATTTCCTTGATAATAGCCTTGGGGCTTCCAATAGTCATTTAGGAATCCACCGCCATGTTTCCTTACATTTTTTGGGTCGAGTGGGATGTTTCTTACAAGGCTTCTGTTTTTTAGCACTAGATATGGTCGCTAAAGAAGCTTTAGGGACCCATTTGTATGTTCTTTTTGTTATATTAGGATGAGTCTTGTCGGAAGCTATATGCAATACTTGTAGCATATTTAAGGGTACGGGCATTTCATCCCCCTCAGGTGTTACCCAGGTCGTCCCCCTATTTCCCCAAGTGTCTATGGTTGCTGCTAGGTGGACCCAATCCACATTGTCCGACTCAGTCATCCCAGGTAGTACATCCATATAAGGAGAATCTTCCCCAACATCAGTGTCCGCTTTACACGTGTAACAATACTGCAATGGGGCCGAGTGAACTGTGGTGTCATATCTATGATCAATTATAAACCTGTTTCCTAGGGGATGTGCTTGACCAGTTACAAGATCCACTCGGATGACCGAATCTTGGAACTGCAAGTAGACATGGTTTTTAGACCAGTCATGCACCATCTTTGCTTCCCTCATGAAAGGACGTCCTAAGATCATCTCAGTTGCCATAGTGTGCTTGGAGAAATCCATAACAATGAGGGTTACTCTTATTTTATGTCCAAAGACCTTGATCCTGAGATCTTCTAGCATCCCAATAGGTTTAACAATAGCCCATTGGCCATCTTCACTACTATGGTTGTGGTTGCAAGGTGAGGTCTTCCCATAGTTTCCCAGCAATTTTTAGTCACAATGCTAACCCTAGCGCCACCATCAAGGATTCCCTTCACAGTTAATCCCTTAGTAGTGATTGGTATGGTTGCATTGGATTCATCACCCTCAAAGTATTGTCCCAACTTGTTAATAGGTATTTCTATAACAAGGTTCTCATCTAGGTTGGGTTGTGGATCTAAGTGTTCCTTCTCTATTGGCATCTCCCCAGCTCCATCCATCTGTGCAAATTGTGGTAGCCCAAACTTTAGTTCTTTATTGAGGAAGGCTCGAAGAGCTGAGACTAGCTCAGGGTCTTTGTATAGTTTGGACATGATGGCGGTTCTAACTTCTGAAGACATGAAATCCATCAATTTGGCAATGTTTAACGGCACCTTTTGGCCTTAGTCCCTTAGTCCCTTGACGTGGGGAAGATGGGATCTCCATTTCTTTGATAGGATCAAGTAGTCCCTTTGTAAACATTCTTTTCATCAAGAAGTGAGTACGCCCACTTTCCCATGACTTTAAGTCACTTTCTTCTTGGATGATACTAGGTATAGCTAAGGGTCCATGGACTTGGTGAGGTTGTTGTTGTGTAGGGAACACGGTGTCTGTAATTTGGATCTGCCTAGGTGTTGGTTCTAGATCCCTTTGGGTATCTTCTACCAAACTCCTTAATTGCTTGACTCGCTCAATCTCCTTTGTAGGGTATGGATAAGTTCCTATCTTCTTCTTGGATCCTGGCCATTGCGGCTCATGAAGATCTTCCTTGTTGGTTTCTATCTTAGTGGAAGTTTTGGTCTACATGGTTTCACTTGAATCAGAATCCTCTTCAGCGTCATTCATATATACGGGGTCGTTATCAGTCCCTATGTTGGTCTTTGAACTGGGGTCTGACTTTGCTGCTTTTTGAGATCTCTTCCTTCGTGTTTTCTTCTTTTTCTGAGATTGGGCAATTGATGTCGTGTCTCTCTCCTCAAGAATATATATATTTTTTTGGAGCATCGATCGTGTGAGTACATTTACTGGTACCACACGCGTACTTTGTGATGCCTCCTCGGTAACTTCAATCAAGTTTAATGGCGTGATCTTTGGTGCATTTGGATTATTTGGACATTGGGCAATCAAATGATCTATGCCACATCGATTACACATAAGTATCGGCATTGTAGGCGTGCGCGCTTGATTGGTTTGCATTAGTGTGGCGTTTTTTTGTAGCCTAATAGGACACTCGGCTACACGATGTGGACCTCCACACTCATAACATTGAAGAGGTGGTCTCTTAGCACTGTAATTGATATTTGGGCCTCTTGCCACAAGAGCAGCTACTTGATATACAGGTTTGACTTGTCCCCAATAGTCCTCCATGTAGTATTGTGGACTTTCTTCAAGCACATCCATCCCATAGGAAATATTAGGATCTATATCTTCCTCACAGCCTTCCAAACAAGAGATAGATGACTCACAACCCACTTGATTCATAGAAGTGATTCTCGGATGTGGTGGTTGCGGTCCTAGCACTGGAGGTGGTAAAGGTGTTGTTTGAACAACATTTTGGGCCCTAGGGACCATGTGTTGTGCTGTTTGTTCAAGAGGTGAGGCCGAAATCAATGCAAGCACTCGAGGTGTGTATGTCCATGCTAAGGTTGGTCTATTGGCCATCACGCGCTTAAATACTATGCAATCCTTAGCTTGATGACCATACCTTCCACATGCATTGCAATTCCCATTCAATTTTACTCTAAAAGTAGGGCATTCACTGGTACTATGCGGTCCATAGCAAACTGAGCACCATAGTTGCTCCCTTCTTGGATACATATGATTGTTTTGCGGAGCACGATTGTCTCTAAGACTCTCTTGAATAGCCTTGGTGAGATCTGTTAAAGTCATCTCAGATATCTTTGGCTCCTTAGCAATAGGATTTAGGGTCATTGGCTGATGCCCCGATGCTTGTGAGCTAATAGATTTAGGCTCAACAGACACTCTTTCTCCTTGAATCATTAAACTATCCTCCAATTGGATCGCATTGGTGGTGACTGCTTCCCAAGTGGTGATACCTCTAATGACTAGGCCATTGTAGATATCCTCATGTCGTAATCCCCTAATGAATCTATCGAGAAATTGATTATTATTGAAGTGCTCATTTGGATTACAACGAGAATTCAAATGCTTCAATCGACTAATAAAGTGTCTCACCGACACTCCTTCCTCTCGTTGGGCTTTATGGAGCTGAGAGGCTAAAGCACTCCCTCTCGTATGTATTCTTTCAAGAATAGTCTCCTAAGAGTAGGGTAAATCGTTTTTTCTTCCACCCTTAGGGTTCTATACCAATCCCCTGCCTTCCCACTTAAGGTTAGGCTTAAAGCATTACTCTTATGCAGGTCATTGTGTTCTCCTAGAGAATCACATATTTGTTCAAACACTTCGATATGCTTTCTCACATCCCCGTCTCCACTAAATTTTTGTGTGAGCTTGGCTATTTGTACTGCCTTACTTCTAGGTTCTCTATCAGGCGTGTTACACATATTCTCAGCAATAGATCGACCAATAGCTTGAGTAAATGTTGCCAAGTCACCTAAGTGAGCAGGAACCATGGGTGGAGGTGCTCCAGAGACTACATGTGGAGTCGATATTGGCATTGGGCTTGGCGCATAGGAAGCCCTTGGGTTCCACATTTGATACGGGGTTGTGCCATGTGGCGGTCCATAGTTCATAGGCGTGGCCCTAGGCATAGCAGACGTTGGATGTGACATGCTAATGCTAGCCGGAATAGTCCCATGGAAATAAGAACTTGGGTGTTGTGGTTGTGGAGCATAGGTTGTTGAAACAATGGGAGGGGTAGGGACTACATGAGTACGATGACCCATAGGTGCATACGATTGGTACACACTTGTAGGTAGTGTTACAGGCATTGAGATACCATGTAGTGGTGCTTTAATAACAAATGAGGTCCATGGCGCGTTTCTTGGCATGCCCATCATTGGGGTAGGAATGGTAGCCGTGGTCTCATCAATGGAAAGATGAGCTAGACTTGGAAAGGTGAAGCTATCACTTGTGGGCTCAGATTGCACTGAGACCCCTGGAGAAACAACATATGGAGGATCCACCAGACTTACCGAGGGAGTCTCCATTTGCGATAAGGTCGGTTGTTTAGCCTTTCCTGTATCCAAGAATCTCATGAGACCTGTTGAAGGCATGTTGATCCCCTTGTTCTGTCTCTCTAACTCAATGACCCTATGGATGACCTCACAAACTCTTTGTTGTTGATCCTCCACACTAGTAGCACCCATTGTGGATTGTAGGACATCTAACCAACCCACGTGATAGGTGTGACCTGTGTATAGGTTGGTGAGAGTTTCCGTTTGTAGTTCGTACTCCCAGTTCTCATTTAAGAACGCTCCATCTAGGATTGAGGTGCTAGGGCCGTCCTTTGAGCTAGATGCAATGTTGCTTTCTAGGGGTTGGCCCTTAGTGGTTGCTAAGTCAGGAGCACTTGATTGCTCTCTTAGCAAAGATATTGACATAGGGGCTTTTGATTTTAACTCTCTTCGTTGCTCTGCCTTGCGTAAGCTCTCGATTTCCTTTTCCCTTGCTCCAAGGATATATCGCTCAACCTCTTGCACTTCGGCAAGGCTTCTACCATCGGGTAATAGGACCTCAGAGGGGAATAGCTCTGAAGAGTCAAGCGGTGCAGTGAATGAAGTATTCACATGCACATTCTCTAAGGGCGTAGGGTCTACGTTGGTCATGAATGGAGAATTTACTTCCCCACCCCCCTCATTTACATCATTAGGTCCATGTTCAGAGTGAGTGGCTCTACTAAAGGTTTCCTTCAAGCGGCTAAGCACGCTCGGTCCGGACCGTGGGTCCATGGCATGCATGTCTTGGCTTGAGCTATCGGGATTAGGCATTGGGAAACCCTCCATGACGTCGTAGTCAGAGGAAAAGTCACTAGCCGCTATGTTCGGGTCTTGGTTTGTACTACCTTGGGTCCCCGCCGAGTGCCCGGAACCTAAGGTAGGTGGATATTGAGAACTCGCGTCAGTCGAAATTCTCTCTAGTTGCTCCGTCTCTAGCACACGACCAGAGCGCAGATGCATGTGCCAGCGTGAGCTAACGACGCTCACTTCTCTCCTTCCGCACTTCCTACTCCCTCTCCGGTTGTCACATTGCGATTGCGGTTGTTGCATTGCAACTGCATGTAAGAGCTCTACGCATTGACGTAAGCCATTCACAGTATTTCGTAGGTTTTGGTGTCGTCGACCCGCGGCCTAATTTCATCATAACTAATAATTTACACTTTTAAATCGAAAACTAAGCATAGACGGGGTATTGGGGCATCATTGCTAAGCATTTAGATGCATTCTGGGTCGAAAACGATTAGGTCAAAAATCCATTGTTGTTAATAATCGCGATTTTGGAACTTGACCTAAAGTGGGATTTGAGGCCATAGACATGTGCGCTTAGGTCTTATAAACTTGTCCTAGAAGTTTCGTTACGTTTGGATGTCATTTGATGCTGTAATGGATGTGATTTGCTTACCGATGAGCGATTGGCTTTTGGCGATTTCAGTCACTTGAGTTTAGCTTGAGTTAGATGTGAGTTGTTAGTTTTTTTCTGAGAGATTGACAACCTCTTGTAGCCTCTATGCACTAGTCGAGTCAGCTTTGTCCCATGGTTTGACAAATTAATCGTGGTTCTCGCTAATACTGCAATAAGATAGGATGGTGATGTTAGACATGCATCCCACAGAGGGCAAACTCTTAAAAGAAATAAACTCAACATTTAAAGGTTCATGAGATAAGGTGAGTCATCAATAGGATTAACCCAAATTCACCATAGTGAGGGAAGTTTTCATAGCATTTCTTAATATCTACTGAGAACAAGGAGGAGGCTACCTTTGGGAGGTTAAGGATGCAATCATAAATGGAATCAACAATCCACCAAGACTGGAGCTTGATGTCATACAAAGTAGTGCCTTTTGATTAAGTATCCTTTCTCTCTCCTTCAACAATGGGAGGCAAAGGTTTAGCAAGCAAGCCATATGCGAGGATAACTTAGAATAAGCACTATGGGCTCCACAAGTGAGCCATCTAAAACTTCTTTTATGAATTTTTTAAGAAGCCATCAAGAAAGGGAGGGGTAAGGAATTGGGTAATCACATCCTCTTAAGCATAACATCCACTATAGTAGTGGGGTCCTCACTACATTGGGTGAAATCAGGGCTAGATAATCCTTTTTATACTTTAGTCTAGGCTTTACAAATAAATAGTGGAGTTATTGGGGGCCTCATCTATACAAGTGAATAAGAACCTACTTTTGAGAGAGTGAAAAATGACATTCATATCAATGTCAAGGGGATAGCTAGACTTGATAATATTTAATAAAACATGCTCTAATGTTGTAGTTACCAAGCTACAATTTGGGGGGGGGGGGGGGGGGCAAGACAATCTTTTCAGACAAAAGCTTCTCTACCACAACAAATAGTTCATGGAAAGCATCCTCCATGTTAGGAGTACAAGAGGGGATTTGGTTCAAACCATATTGAATAATAGAATTCACCTTAGCAGGGCTACTTAGATTATTCACTTTAGTAAGCACATATCCCAATTCAAGCATAAAGCCAGGGTTTGAGGGTAGACAGTAACAAGCATGCTGACAAGGTGAAGAAAAAGCATCTTTTTTATTATGAAGTACCAATTTTAAGGAAGGCTTAAAGTTCCAAGTAAACATACATGCTTCCCATAAAGGCGTTAGCACAAAGTTCAAGCCAAAAAAGAACAAACCAGACAAGGACATGAGACAAGGCAAATCCATGAGAGGATTACAACTGATAAAGATCCTACCCAACTAATATTTCTAAGGAACCAGAGACAATCTTCTAGTAGCATACTTTTCCACTTGTAGAATTGAATAGTGGTTAGTTGTAGAGGAGGGACTTGGCACTAGGTATATAGCTACGAGTGAAAGCCTATCTAACACGACCATTAGAGGTTTCAAAAGGTTGGCCAAGAAGAATAGGGAAGCTAGGAGTTTTGGTAGTAGGGGGGGTCATGCAGTTGCCATGCAGAATCAACAGCTGAGGAGGCATTCCAATTCATGTTAGGGGGTGGGGTAGAGTGAGTAAGCTTGATGTTGCCCAATTTCTTACCCCTCCCTCTGTTTGACCTGTGAGGATCCCCTCATGCTCTCTTTGGAGTTCTACCATCATTAGCTAGTTCCCTATTAGGGATAATGGCCTTTCTAATGAAGGTGTCCACTTCAATCAAGATGATGGTAGGGGCATGCAGTTTTCCACCAAAAAGTGCAAGTTGCTTGACTGCATCTTTTAGCTTCTCCCTATAGTAGACACAAATCAAGAGGGACTTTAGGGCTTCTTGAGCTAATAGCCACCCAACAAAGGAAGGTTTGCATGGTTTTCCTTAGAGAAGCAATGAGAAAAAGGGTTTGAAGGCTGTGCATGATCATCCACAGGGCATGATCAAACCAGAGAATGTTGGCACCCTTGCAAAGATCACTTTATCCCACATGTTCACATCCACACTTGATGAAGGGCCTATGCACATTCCAGATTTGTGTGGTATAGTTAGAGTCCCTTCTAGTGGTGCTAATGAGTCACCAAGTAGACAACCCACGTTAGCATTGCACCTCTAAGTTTCAAAACCGCCCATAGTAAAGGGGCAAGACAGTAAAGAAGACTCAATGAGAGTAAAGCAAGTGTTCTGCAAGATTTGTTGCAGCCCAATCTTCAACGCTTCCTTATCCCTCTCATTAATTAAAGTGAGTAGTAAAATTTCTGTAAGAGGTGCCAGGAGGGAAAATTTTCCAAGAGCTCATGGCTTGTGGTTAGCATACCCTAGGTAGACCTCAAGAAGTCTAGCAAAGATATAAGGGTATGTATATAGGGTTTGTTTGTAATCCCAAGGGAGGGGCTAGTAATAGAATAGTTCTAAGTAGTTATTGCAACCTCATACTCATCCAATCCATCAGGGATCAGCATGTTTGTAGCAATAGTAGGGGGTGACAACGATAAAGATGGGGCACCCTACAACAGATGCTTTTTCCTTTGCCTAATCAAAGGATCATTGCGTAATTTATTACCATGTAAGTCCATGAACTTACTCATGATCGGGGAGAGTTCTCAAGCCATTCCTTGTGTTCTCTACCATCACCATCTTGGATTATATGAAGATTTGCAGCAATATTCATGACTCGAGTGATTGTAGTAGCAGGATTTTCCCTTGCCAAGGCATAGATATTAAACCATGTAGGTATGTCAAAGTAGGCAAGGACCAAGAGATCAATTGAATCGTCTAGAGCAAGTGATCCTTTGTCAGCATCCTATAAATTTGTATGGAAGGTTAGATCCTTTATACATAGAAGAAGACCTTGCATAATAGAAGGTGGACTAGGCAAGCTTCCATCATATCCCAAAGCTGAAAGAGCAGCATCCCATCCTCCAGAACCATTAGCTTGAATCAATCCATAATAAAGTGTAAGCCAAGAGTAAATATCAAAACTTAAAGATGGTAGATTATAAGGGAGTATCACTACCACCACTAGTGTGTGTGTGTGTAGGTTTCCAATTGTAAAATCTTCTAGCATCACTTATAACTAGTAAAGATGCAACAAGAGATAAAGACAAAAAGGAATCCATAACCATTTAAAATATAACAAGATTTTGAGGTACAAAAGAGATGAGGCAGGGGTTTCGAGAATAGACATGTTAAGTATGGAGCCTGATTTACCCCTTGTAATTTTTTGTATTAAAAACGCACATCTGTAAGGCCCACGTTATGAGGAGAAGCCATCGTGCCTGAAGGAAAATCACTCACCGGAAATAAAAATCACTCGTCAAAAACCAAAATTTTCATGACCAATCGCGAGCAAAGCTCGAGATTGGCTTCGCCAGAATATTGGCTTCAAAGCTGCAGAAAGTGATCTCACTTTCTACCACGAAGGTAGAGTATGTCGCAATGACGGAGGCAAGCAAAGAAATTATGTGGCTTCATAGATTCTTAGAAGAGCTTGGATTCAAACATGACAATTGTGTCTAGTATAGTGATAGCCAAAGTGCTATCCATCTTGCAAAGAACTCAGCCTTTCATTCAAGGACAAAGCACATTGAGGTGAGATATCACTTCATACGCACTCTTTTGGAAGAGGGACAACTAAAGCTAGGAAAGATGCATACAAGTAAAAATCCTGGAGACATGTTTACAAAGGTGGTCAAAAAGACTATTTTAGCTTTGATGTGTTTGAAAAATGGGGTCTTGATGCTATCGAACCCTTACCTATGACTAGCAAAAGAAATGCTTACATCTTGACAACAGTGGATTATTTGTCACGATGGGCAGAAGCCAAGGCTATCAAACAGATTACCAATAAAGAGATGGGATTTTTTTTTTATGAGTACATGTGTTGCAAATTTGGTGTGACACTAGAGCTACTTTCTGATAGGGGACTAGGATTTAGAGGAGAATTGTTTGATTTCTTATGCGAAAAGCTCAATATACATCATAGGTACAGTTCTCCCTATTATCCACAATGCAATGGTCTTAATGAAGGATTCAATGGAGAGTTGGTAAAGATCTTGAAAAAGATGACTCAGACACATGGGAAGACTTGGGATTCAGAGTTGCCTTGTGTGTTATGGGCCTACAGAACTGCTATCAAGACGAGCACAAGATTTTCCCCTTACCACTTGGTTTATGGCAAGGAAGCTTTATTAACAATTGAAGTGGAAATCCCTGCTCTCAAGTAATTGTTATTGGAAGGTGAGGAGAAAACAAATGCATGGCAGAAAAGGTTATTGGATTTACAATGCTTGCAATTGGATAGAGCTTTAGCTTTGAGCTACTATGAGGAAGTGTCAAGGAAGGCTCAGCTAAAAGACAATGAGTGCGTGGAAGATAAAAAATTTGAGAAGGGTGATTTGGTGTTGCGATACAATAGTAAATTGGACAACACCTTTCAGAAGAAATTTCAAATCAAATGCAAAGGTCCTTTTACTATTGTAAACAAGTTTGAAAATGGCACATATCAAGTTTGACAGACTTGAATGGTACACATCATAAATATCGTGTCAATGGTTACCGATTGAAGAATAACTGGCACGTTTGATGACAATTGTGACTGATGAAATGTTGTCAATAGAATGAGACAATGTGGAAATATTTGAAAATATGGATGAGGTGTCTAGGGATGAGCTACAGTTGTTCACCCTAGACACCTCTCCTTGTCATGAATGATCAAGCACGCTAGGAAGGGCTGGCAAGCTATGTCGAGCATTTTTTAGATGAAGATAAAGTCACTATTCCATGCTAAAAAGCTTGCTCACTAGCTTCGAGTACATAGATGTACTTAATGCTTTGAGTTTTCAAAGTGCTCTTGTAAAAAATATGTATAAATGCTTGGTTTTGCTTAGTCTTTTTCAAGAGTTTTGGGTTGGTTGAACTCTTAAAAGGTGGTTTTCAATGAGTATTTTCAATCATGCTTGATAGTCGGTGAATCGGATGCATACATCATAAGTTACATGCATTGAAAGTGGGTGGTTCCTTACTTCGAAAGCATGCAAACAAGAAGGAAAGGCAAGTGGACTGATTTGATGGATTTAATTAGGAAATGTGTGGCCGAGGAATTTTGGAAATAGCCAAGGTGATAAGCTCCGAGACGGAGCTCTGAGCTGGGCTTTACAGCGTCGCATTCGGTGCTCGGAGTCACCCACCATGCCTCCGTTAAGATTGCTCGGTGTGGGGAGCAAAACAAAAAAATATTGGCTTAAGTGGGGAGATGGGAGGATGGTGCCAAGTGGCAATGGAGTAATCCCACATGGGGGGGAGCAAGTGGAAATTGGAGGGTATAAGGGGGGGAGTGGGTACCCCCTAAGGGTGTATCAAAGGAGCAAATGAAGCCTCCTTGCCTTGCTACTGAGGGATCATGGGTGTTGGGGGAGAGAGGACCGCACTTTTTTAGTTCCCGCTGCTGCCCAGGTGCCTGACCACCTTTTTGGTCCACTGGACATCTCCCATCTCCACTTGTCTTGGTCAAAAAGTGGTGGACAACTCATTTTTCACCCAAAAAAGGCCTAAAATGGACCAATTAAAAGGTGCCCAGAGGGGGAAATGATGTCGGCTAAGAGGAGAGAGAAAATCCCTTGGGATAAGAGCCAAGAAATCCTCTTTTAATAGCTGCAGTTCCATGCACACCCTTTTTCCTAACAGAGACTAGCTTTTTTGGAGCTTAGAAAGCTTGTAACTCTCTCGTCTATTGTCGGAATCAAGCATATGGATACTTTAAGGAGGTCTACACAACACAAGATTTGTCTTTTTGATCTTGGTTTTTAGCAATTTTAATAATGGTTTGGGTTAGGGCTGTTTCCCGCCCAACTTTACAAGTGTTCGTCATAAGTGTTTCCCACAACTTATTAGTGTTTCCTTCCGACAGTGTGGTGTGTGCAAGGCTATAGAGGTTCTTCATTTCCTTCTTGTTTGCATGCTAACAATGCATACACGACTCCACCCTTTGAATCTCCCATACAAGCCTCAAGAAACCTCCCTTTTTTTTGCCACTTTCAAGCAAGTGTAACTTGCTGCTCCAAGGTCTAATACCCGAGCCGTAAGTTCCAACCATTAAACACGGCTCTCAACTTTAAAATCTCTTGTGCTCCCTGCACTCCTACTTTCCCACGCCCGTGATCCGAGGCAGCCAAAACTGAGAAAATTATCTGCATGCATTTCTTTGCTAAATGCTCCCATCTTTACCAGGTCGTAACTCGGTGCTCGAGAATCTGGTCGGCAAACCGTGGTTTCCTGCTGACTCCACATGGCATGCTCTATTTGTTTGAAGCCTGTTAAGATCTAAAAAATTTCAGATGGCCCGATTCCCAATGCGAGAAAGTGGGCACAGACCTGGCCCCCGGGAAATATTCAACTAGCCATAACTTGCTATCAAGAGGTCTGATCGGCAATCCGAAAAGACATGCATGCCCTATAATTTGAGATCTACACATCTATCTATTGACATTTTCCTGGGACATTTGTCCCCAACTGCCATGTCCATCAGGGATCTATTAACCCTTCTAACTTTGCAGTGCAATATCTTGAGCCACCGTCATTGCCGAGCCCCCTTGTTGAACATTCATGTTCAACCAAAAAACTACTTTATTCTTCTACCAAATAATAAAATTGGCAAACACTATTTAAAACTATGAGCAAACCACAAAAAAACTGCCATACGTACATTGCTTCCAAACCTCAAGTGTGTTGCCCAACCCCCTGCATCACATAGTCTTCAGTTGGATCAAAAACCTTGCAATGATTCTTTCCATCCATCTATAACCGCATACCATTGTAACGCTCTCTAGCACATAAACCCTCATGCTTGTAGACTCACCATAGCCTACCTTCATCATGCTATGCATACATTGGCAAGAAAGCATCCACTACATACCAAGCAACATCAAACTCACCATCACAAAAAATGTACCTGACCCTCTCTCCCAACCATAGAAAATGGATTTGTCCTAAAACGAGCATTGCATTGGACATAAACACTCCTCCACATTGATCTCAATTGGCACATCCATAGCACACTTCTCATCCACAAAAATCTCCACATGTGTAGGGACTAACCCTCGTATCACCTGTATCCTGGTCAAATATTTATCTAGAAGCACTTGCATACCTTCATCCATAGCATCTTTGGCCTCATCAAAGCCCCAATAATACTCACTTTCATAACATACCTAATCCAAAAGGCCTATATCCATAGCATCATCATGGCAATCCATAGGAACCTCAAGTTGCTTTTCTCTTTGATTAGCATTCGGCACATCACGAGCATAATAAATATGCCTAGCCCCTTTGATTTCTGTCTCATCCTCATCCTCTTGTTGACATGGTGGACCAGCTTGGCTATCCATAAGTGCGGCCTTACCCTTTCTTGCATAGCTCTGAACCATGTGCACTGGAACAACACTTGACACCGCAACTCCCATTAGCATGGTCACCAACATAGCATTGCATGCTCCCTTTGACATCATATCCGCTTTCATTTGATTTGGCACGTCAACCTATTCTTCTTACTTATTGGAAATCGCCATATCATTAGACACATAACAAGGTAGCTTTACCTTTACCAACACAGGCTCGTCAAAATATGTCTCATCTCCATAGGATGTGTATTCATCCATCCTATCCTCTTCAATCACTTCCCAAAGATTGGAGATTGTATCTTCATCGTCATCAACACGACATGCCGACTCCGTCTCATCATCCTCACTATCTTGCTACTCCACAGAAGCTTGATCATTCGCATAGCTTTGCACACTTTCTTCATCTACTTCCAAGATCTTAACATCTGCAACTCAATTGCACTCTGCTATTTTCTCATGCAAACACTCAACAAGAACATGCTTTACCTCTGAAAACATTTATTGGTAATTGACATTAGCTACCTATTTTGCACAAATGTTCTTTTTGACAAGAAGCTTATCCTCCTTGACAAGCTCACTCACCACCGGCACAAGTACTCTACAAACCAGAAACCTCCAACGAGCATAATTGACCATTGGCCTTACCTCAATAGGGTTTGCACTTTAAACAAGTGGCATTACCTGTGGTTGAACCATAGAACTCAACATTATCGCCGCCGTAGGCATATAATTCATAGGCTTTAGCAATCCTAGATCCAGCTTTTGCTTTACTTTCCTACTCTTCATCCTGGCTAGGTAATTCATATCATCATTCATATTCGCATTGAATTCCCCCTTTTTTTTTTGGGTGCAAGCACTCTAACAACTTTGACAACTTCAAGTCAGGTTGCCTTTAACCCCAATATCAACCTCCAACTGCTTATAATATGCTTCAAATTGCTCAAAGACAATGAAAAAATCTCTACTTACATCTTGGCGTACCACTTTCAGCTTTTCACCAGTCTCCTATGGAGTAACCACCTTTATAACTCGCTCTATAAATTGGCTCTTCAGTTCCTGCCACATGAGCTTCGGTCATCACCCTTCAAATCATCGAACCAAATCTTTGCTCGTCCGTGCATCAACAAAGGCACCATTTGCAACTTTTTCGCATCCATCAACACATGCATCAATAGCAATGCAAAATATGCTATCCAATCATCCAGGTATTTAGCACTTGTAAATATGTGGCCAAAGTTTGGCTCCATCATCTCTACGAGTTTCAAATCCGACCACCAAATATTCTTCAACTATTTGCCAGTCATTTGTCAGCTTCAAACACCGCTTTCAACTTCAAATTGGAGCATCAATGCACTCCTCCGCGGGGGCACCAAAAGATGGATAAGGGGAGAGGGAAATACATCTGGAACCCAAACAATCTGCCTCCACAACAAACCACACAAATTTTGTCCCGTTTACTACCGTGCCATAGCACACACCTATCTCTCTTTCTCTTTCACACATAGAGGGTCGAGGAGGCACACACGTCGCAAACACGGGCACCAGATGATTGGAACAGACCAAAAAGAAGGAGGGGGGAAAGGAGAAGAAATTGCAACAAATTTGGATATGATTTTCTTCCATTGTGTCAAAAAACACCATCTACAACAACCACGATACCTACGGCTACCAAAGTGCTTTGTCAGCACAACCACAATGAGCACAAAAGAAACACAAGCAACCCTTGGTTTCACCACTATGCGGATCTCCTCGCTGAGAGCGGCCAAAAACCTCTCTATGTTAGTGCCTTTGTTGTCCATTAGGAAGAGGATGGGGTGTAGGAGGACCTCATTATTTTCCATGAGCTTGTGGAGTTGATTAACATTTTGACAAATAGGTGTACGCCATGTGTGCAAAATGGTGGGTGTATAAGAGTGGTCAAAGGATACACTTTCCCCCCAAAAAGGAGGTGGACAATTTTATGACTTTTGGCCTTCCATAATTCCCACATATGATATCTGATTTGAGCGGAGATCATAGATATACAATCTGCGCGTCAAGCTCTTTCCATAGGTATGCTACATGATGTGGTTTTACCCATTAGGTTTTAAATTCCATTTTGGAGGGAAACTTTGAATTCAAATAAACTAGCCGTTTTGTCTATTTGAATTCAAAAGTTGTCCTTTGATTACTTTCTTAATACTAAAGGTTTGTCTTCCTTAAACTACGAAATAAAGAGGCCCTCCTAGACCCCATTCTCTTCCTAATGCTTCAAAAGCTTCAAGAAAAGCTCTTTTGAGATTGTGTGGAAGATCCTCTTTGAGCTTTGTCTTCTCCAAAAGGAAGCCCACCGGTTGAGCCCTACTTGGCCTCCATATATTCCAAAAGAGAACCCCAAAAACCGCCTTGCAAGGTCCGTTATCTCCTCCTAAGAAGCTTGCTCGAAAGACACCTTCACTTCAAAAAGTCTTTGCCCCCCTTAGGTGTGTGCATGGGATTTCTATTTTGAGACCCCTCATGCTATTCTCAGCTTGCACGGTGCATAAAGGTATCTCCTTTTAGCGGCTTTCCTTGAGTCTGAAGCATCCACATGAGCTCACCCTTAAGAGGGACATCGTCGAGGACCTTGGTGCTCCCTATCTCTCTCTCAAAAAAGGTTGGCGCAGTAACGACCTCCCCATAGCGGGTGCAACATCATCAACTTGCACTAGCTACTAGATGGCATTGTGGCGAACAAAAAAATGACAATATCAATGACAAAAGAACCAACGTGCTGCCTTCACCCAGTAAAAGGAGCGGATAATGTTGTCCGCATCTCCCTGCGCAGCACGACAAAGAGGACTCCATTGCCAAGGACCTCTAGAGAGCTCCCTCCTCTACTTGTGATAACAATAGGTAAGCACTCCTCATCACAAAAATCCCCTTTCATGCTCCCTCCTTTGCGCATTTAGGATTTACTTCCGCCATGTGGGAGTCTCCCAAGGATTCCCCTCCAAGGCCTCATAAAACTCCTTCAAAACTTATAAAAATAGCTTTTTCCCCCCGAGTTCAATGCCCTACAAACTTTTGCCTAGTGATTGGATTTTTTATCACAAATCCCGGTTGGTAAACTTGGTCCTCGGCTATGATTCCCATAAATCTTGCTACATATTCACTCCCTGATGGGCTAGAACTAAGCATCTTAGAACGAAATAAAACTTTCTAACACCCTTGTTCAATAAATAATTCACAGGTCGTATCTCAATGATCCAAACTCCGTTTGACACACCGTCGCTTTCTATGGCTTTCAAATGCAGCATACTTGACATCAAAACCTTGGAAAGGCCCCAAAAACATCAAATGGCACACCTACCAAGGTGATGAAACTGACACAGAATTGGCCCCTAGTGAAAATTCATCTCCTATTTTCTTGACATCAAGGGCTCCAAATGATGATTTGAAAAGATCGGCATGCTCCATGCTTTGAGTTGTACACATCCATAGGCTGAAACCAGCTCTAGCCACCACCAGACATCACCTGCCCTGTCCGTCTCAAATTTGCAAACACCTTCGATTTTAAATTGCCATATTTTGTAATCTATAGCTCTATTTGACAAGCCATCTAGACCAGTTCACTCATCACTTCAAGATCTACATTCCTAAGCAAAAAACTAGTACTTTGGACATCCTTCACCTACCACCTTGTAAGGCCCTCTTTAGAGCCCACATGGTCTAAAATCCCACATAAAACATACATCATCCCTGCCATTTGTGTGTCCTCAATATTACCATCTAATATAGCCCTTTACCATGCGTCTGCAAGCATACACATCACCGATTGGACCCGCTGTTAAGGTTGACACACTTTGGTTGCACCAACATGCCATTTGGTGTCATGTAGCATGCTGTGCATAACAACCAAAGGCGCCCGCGGGTGTGTTGTGGCACGACGTTGTCCTGTGTTGTGGTGTGTTGATACCGTTCCATTGCTGTTGATAGCTTCCATTGGCACTTGAACCAATGATGACATGGAAAGCATGTCGGTGATGGTTCCTATGAGCGCATTGGGGCCCAACCTTTTAAGGTAAAGGACACCCCCCCCCCCCCCCCCCCCCAACACACACACACACTAGAGACCTCACTAGTGCTAGGGGAGGAGGGAGTGCAAAAGTAGAGGAGATGTGTCATGTGCCAACAGAGTCTTACCATGCACCAAGCGAGCTTTTCCGAGCAAAGACAAACCCGAGCAAGTGTTTGTACATGATATGATAAATTTTATCATTTGTTATATTTTCATGCACCACAGCAAAAAGCGTTATCAATGGACAAACTACCTCCTAAAATTAGCACAATATTTGAAAATAATATATTCTCTCTTAGGCTCAATCTCTTTTTATCCAACTAGAGTCTCCCACAATCAAACTCTTCTTTGGCTCTGATTGTTCTCGCTTGGGCTTCACAGGTTTGCGTATGAAGTAAGATTGATAGACTAATAAGAGCTCTAGCCCTGTACTTAATGCTCAAGTCATTGTAAGTTTCTTTTTGTAAGGTGACATTTGTAGTGCTCTAGTGTCTAGTACTTTGGTTCTTGATTGTCAGTTATACTTGAGAGCATGTGCATCCTTCTTCATCTTAGCCGCATCAATTTGATAGCAATTTACTGCACCTCATTAGTTCCTTTATACATCAATCGTCTTTTCAATGTCGTCTTGCCCCACCTATACTACAAGGTTGTGATCTTCATACAAAGGCAACCTTCTTACACCGACAAACACCATTTATTATGATTCATGAAAGACTTCCTTTGTTACAATAAAATCATGTTTTTCTTTAATTAACCAATATAGGCTTTTTTAATCAATTTACAACAATAACCACCAAAATTAATGGAGTTCTATACCTAAATTTTTTTAGAAAGACACGTCATAATTGAAAAAAATTAATTGTATATAAATAAAATATTTAGACTCTTTTTACCAAACAATGTGACAAGCTCAAAGCTTATGGGCGTGAGTATTCGTATGAAGAGTTTCTTCCACAAAATATTGGAGATGCTACTCCTTTCTATTTTGAATAATTGTTTGAAAAAGACGTATGATAGATGTCAGATATCAAGAAGGCCATAACATCCACCACTCATTGGACAAGCACATCATAATTGGAATATGCTTTATATCCTTGCTCATGTGGAATATTCATGACACCACCAATAATAAGAGGCAAATTTTGCTCCAATCTATGAATATCAAAGCCATGCCCTACTCTAAAAGGTAGTATTGCAACCTTCTTCACATCTGGAATGATAGTTTCAACAAGAGGGGAAGCCAATGTAGTGACTTTGCATACTAATTTGTTTGCGACAAAATGCAATCTGTTTTGAGCTTGTGTCTACTCAAGATAAGGTTGTATAGGAATCTTACTAGCTGGATGAGGGAAAGAGTTGCATTGTATTGACAACGCATTGTTTTCTAGTTGGTCATGTCCGTCCAACATAAAAATGACGCTAAGTGAGAGAAGATGCTTAGATCTCTCTCTCTCTCTCTCTCTAAAAAAAAAAAAAAAACAATGAGAAACAATATCATTATCACGGGCACATTAAGCAATCGATTTTCAATAGAAAACGCCATAGAAAATCGTCTTTTAGTGTATTTTTAAAGGACTTGAACTCGAACTAATCTTTGGAGACTCGAACTCTAGTTTTGATTAGTTTTGAGGGTTGCCTTGAAGGAAACCGGCTAGATTTGGAGGATTTTTGTGTTAAACCCTCAGAAAATCCTAAAGTTTATGTGGAGATTTTTAATGCTCTCTTTTTTTCCATTAATTCCTAGGTGTCTTGGAAAAATTTGTCTCAGCTTAAGATCGTGCCCTTTCCAATTTCAAAAATTCCGGTTGAGGGTAAGCAGAAAAGGAGAAATTCCTTCCCAATACAGAAAATTCTCCATTAGTTTTGAGGGTCGTCTTCAAGGAAACCGGCTAGATTTGGAGGATTTTAGTGTTAAACCCTCAAAAAATCCTGTAAATTTGAGTCGTTGAGAGAGACAGAGAGAGCGCACGTAGAAGGTGGCGAGCGTCACCAGCGAGCGATCGTTTGTCAGCTCGACTGTTGCTAGGTACTCTCTCTCTCTCTCTCTCTCTCTCTCTCTCTCTCTCCACTTGCCACGAGAGAGTTCAATGTCCATTGAACGACCTTGTTAATAATCCTCCCTTGCTCGTTCAGCCAGAGCTTCTTCGCCCTGTCCTATTAAGCATATCTCGCAATCAATGCACTTGAAGAGATGACATTCCGGACATCAACGTATTGCCACATGCCTTCAAGACGAAAGCATAGGTGATTGCATCTGAAGAGATGCCCTCGCTTTGCATCTATTGAAAACAGCCCAGGGCTTCCTGGCCCTACCACATTTGGCATACATGTCGACCAAGGCAATGCCAAGCATAAAGATTTTTTCAAGAGTCCTTGACTAACAGTACGATTGTAAGTTCTTTTGCCTATCTTAGCATCATCCAAATTGCCACATGCCTTCAAGATGCAAGCATAGGTAATTACATCAGGAGAAACTGTCCTCACTTCGCAAGTTCGAAACATCCAGCCAGAGATCCTTCATCCTATCCTTGTGGGGCATATCCGACAATCAATGCGCTTGAAGAGATGATATTCCGACAGCCAGCCAAAGCTTCTTGGCTCTATCCTTGTTGTCGTGGCCTCGATCAAAGGAACTGACGAAGTGTACAAGGAACTCGAGAAGAAAAATAAAGACCTTGAATTGGAATTAAAGCTAGAAAAATCACAGTGCAGGGACGTGGCATTGATGCGGGTTCAAAGAGAGGAGGAGCTTCTAAAGGAGATAGCATAACTTAAGCAAATTAATCAACTCCTTAGAGATGGGAACCCAGACATGCAGGAAGAGGTAGGCACTTCAGAGCCACCACAGATAAACATACCCTCAGTCTCGTTTGCTGAGTTTGAGACACAGTCCACAGCAAAGCCGAGTGGTGATGAAGATTTTCAAATTAACATCACGGACAAAGACACAGTGCTAATGGTCCAACTGTCAAAAGCTGAAGAAGATGCACTGAAGAAGAAGATCATCCTAGAGGTGGATGAGGAGTGGAAAGCCGCAATGGATTGGGAGTTGAGAGTTTTACACTCTATCAACGTCACTCAACTCACTCCCAATCAGATCAACGCTCAATGGCATCAACAATCCCTGCCGTACCCTCTCATCAAAGTGGAATTATTACAGGTGAAAGAAAGGTTGTACAAAGATGTGCAATCAATGCACTTTGAAGACACGACATTCCGCACATCAACGCACTTGAAGAGACGACATTCCGCACATCGACGCAGTGCCACATGCCTTGAAGGCGAGAGCATAGGTGATTGCATTTGGAGAGATGTCTTCGCTTTGCATCTGCTGCAAATAGCACAGGTCTTTTGCCCATCATAGCATCTTCCAAATTGCAACATGCCTTCAAGATACAAGCATAGGTGATTGCATCTAGAGAGATGTGCTTGCTTCAACCCCTCAAGAACTCATTGTGCTTTCTGAAGAACACCACATCTTCCTAGTCATGCCCCTGTTCTGTATATCCTACAATGAGTGTATTCCAAGAGGCGACATTCCGTACAAGAAGCTCCTCAAGCAATTTTTTTGCTTTCTAAAGAGCATCATATTTGGCATACATGTCGTCCTAGGCAATGCCAAGCACAACTTCTTTTCTCAGCAGCTCCAGACTAACAATATCATCGTGAATTTTGTTGCCCATATCAGTCTCTTGCGTAGTGCCACAGGACTTCAAGAGGAAAGTATAGGTGATAGCATATGGAGCGATATCCTCGCTGTGTATCTGTTGTGCAAACAGACCACGGCTTCCTAGTCCTACCACATTTGGCATACATGTCGACCAAGGCAATTCCAAGCATAAAGATTTTTTCGATAGTTCCTAACTTACGGTATGATCGTAAGTTCTTTTGCTTATCTTAGCATCGTTTGATTTGCCATATGCCTTCAAGATGCAAGCATAGGTGATTACATTAGAAGAAATGTCCTCGCTTCGCATGTTGGAAACAGCTAGCCGGAGATTCTTGGCCCTGTCCCTATTGGGCATATCCCACAATCAATGCACTCGAAGAGATGACATTATGGCATCTAGCCAGAGCTTCTTTGTCCTGTCCTATTGAGCGTATCTGGCATTCAATGCACTTGAAGAGACGACATTCTAGACATCAACATAGTGCCACATGCCTTCAAGACGAAAGCATAGGTGATTTCATATGAAGAGATGCCCTTGCTTTGCATCTGTTGAAAACAGCCCATGGCTTCCTAACCGTGCCACCTTTGGCATACATGTCAACCAAGGCAATGCCAAGCACAATGATTTTTCCGACAGTCCTTGACTAACAGCACGATCGTAAGTTGTCACGTGCGCACTTCACTTGCGCCACGTGGACATGATTCTGCCATAGTCTAGCATCAGTTGCACTCCTTGCATACCCTCTCTTGCACAGTCAGTCAGCATGAGCATTTTCCAGAGCATAGAACCCTTTTTCGCAAAATACACATTTTTCACTTATTTATTAATAAGTGACTTTTGTTGGAAAAGTAGGTTGGGCAAATTGCTAAGGAAGTATAAAAGAAACCCTTTGGGCACTCAATTAAAGCAGAAGAAGCAGGGACACAAGGAGGCAGACACCCAGCAGAGAGGCAGCACCTCAGTAGGCTCCCTTGCGTTTCCTCAGCAGTTCAACGCAAGCGTTTTTCAGCCATCAACGCCAGCGTTTTCAGCCATCAGCAGAATCAGCCAGCGATTCAGTTTTCAGCCCTTAGCCTCGCGAGAACCTGCTCCCTCACAGTTGCAGATCCTTGCCAGATTCCCCATCTAGCAGCAGAACAGCCTAGCATTTTCAGATTCCAGCAGATCAGCCTAGCGTTTTCAGTTTGCGGCCAAAACAACCAACGTTTTGCATTTTCAGCGATAGCCCAACTTGGCGGTTGCAGATCCAAGCCGCAAGGACCGCCACGGTTACAGATCCCTAGCAGAGCACCTAGCATTTTCAGTTTTCAACCTTGACGCCGTCATCGTCGACACCATCATCGTCGTCGACATTGTCACCGTCATCGCAGTCCCGGTTTTGGCGACGCCACCATCGTCGTCCTCGTCGCAGTACCCCATCGTCGACCTCCCGGTCTTTGACAACAGGACTGTCATCGACCTCCTGGTCTTCAACACAGAACCGTCGTCGACCTCCCGGTCTTCGGCAGCAAAACCGTCGTCGACATCCCGGTCTTCGACACAGAACCGTCATAGACATATCCGTCTTCGACATAGAGCCCGTCGTCGACATCCCCGTCTTCGACATAGATCATCAGTACTCGAGTACCCCTTCAGCATCAGTAGCATCAATACCCATTAGCATTAGCATCATTGTAGTCGCATTTGTGCAAGAATAAAGAAAGTACTTGCTCTGGCAAAAGAGAGCAAGGGGGCCCTTGAGGGTTGGGACCCGACATCCCTGTGTCGTCTCTTTTCTCTCTCTCGTGTCTCTCTCTTTCTTTCAGTTCAGTTCCTTCAAGTGAAGTAAAGTGTCCCTTGTGTTTGTGCGGAGTACTAGATCCGAGCAAATCCTTATTCTCTTCCGCTGCACACCACATTGGTATCAGAGCTCTATGTGTGCTCCGGCTTCGGGAACTCAAGGGAAGACTAAAGAACCTCAAGAACCCAAGAAGAAACTCAAGAACCCAAGAACCATCAAGAACCTAGAGAAGAACCCAAAGAACCCAAGGAACCCAAAGACCCCAAGGAACCTCGCCCAATTTTTTTTTTCCTGAAGAATCTTTGAGTCCCGACCATGGACTTACCAGATCCCATCTTCATTGCCATGCCTTTGAAGGAAGATTGGCATCGGATACACGAGAACCCAGATCTTGAGTACCAAGATCTCCTTGCCTTGTATGCGGGTATGGAAGGAGTTGGAGAGAGGATCCCTAGCCTCTTCTGCATTCGCATTCACATTCGCATGTAGCGTGCATCCATTTCCCTCGTCATTGATCCTTCGGAAAGAACTCCCAAACCAAACCTCAGTCCATTAGCACCGTGAATGTTTTCACCATAGATATTGTTTGGGGGTCAGCAAAGACCAACCATAGTAGAGTCGGTATCTGGGAAGAAGCCCAGGCTAGCGTCAGTATTTGAGAAGAAGCTCAGGCTGGCATATCTATGGCGGTGGTCTCAGCAATTGTTGGCTAGTAACCCTTATGATAGGTGTTTTCATCTCCAGTAGTAACCGTAGAACCCACGGCACCCGCAGTCATCGATTTTGAAGGAATTTTCATTGGTGATGCATCCACAGCATTAGAAACAGTCAACATCAGAAGTGTAGATAGCAGTTCAGCAGCTGTGCCTCACTTTTAACAGGGGGGGCTGTCACGTGCGCACTTCACTTGCGCCACGTGGACATGCTTTTGCATAGTCTAGCATCAGTTGCACTCTTTGCATACCCTCTCTTGCACAGTCAGTCAGCATGAGCATTTTCCAGAGCATAGAACCCTTTTTCGCAAAATACACATTTTTCACTTATTTATTAATAAGTGACTTTTGTTGGAAAAGTAGGTAGGGCAAATTGCTAAGGAAGTATAAAAGAAACCCTTTGGGCACTCAGTTAAAGCAGAAGAAGCAGGGACACAAGGAGGCAGGCACCCAACAGAGAGGTAGCACCTCAGCAGGCTTCCTTGCCTTTTCTTAGCAGTTCAATGCCAGTGTTTTTCAGCCATCAACGCCAGCGTTTTCAGCCATCAGCAGAATCAGCCAGCGATTCAGTTTTCAGCCCTTAGCCTCGCGAGAACCCTCTCCCTCACAGTTGCAGATCCTCACCAGATTCCCCATCTAACAGCAGAACAGCCTAGCATTTTCAGATTCCAGCAGATCAGCCTAGCGTTTTCAGTTTGCAGCCAAAACAGCTAGCGTTTTGCATTTTCAGCGATAGCCCAACTTGGCGGTTGCAGATCCAAGCCGCAAGGACCGCCACGGTTGCAAATCCCTAGCAGAGCACCTAGTGTTTTCAGTTTTCAGCCTTGACGCAGTAGTCGTCGACACCATCGTCACCGTCATCGCAGTCTCGGTCTTGGCGATGCCACCATCGTCATCCTCGTCGCAGTACCCCATCGTCGACCTCCCGGTCTTCGACAAAGTAGGACCGTCGTCGACCTCCCAGTCTTCGACACAGAACCGTCGTCGACCTCCCGGTCTTCAACAACAGAATTGTCGTCGACCTCCCGGTCTTCGGCAGCAGAACCGTTGTCGACCTCCCGGTCTTCGAAACAGAACCGTCGTCGACATCTCCGTCTTACCCGTTGTCGACATCCCCGTCTTCGACATAGATCATCAGTACTCGAGTACCCCTTCAGCATCAGGAGCATCAGTACCCATTAGCATCAGCATCATTGTTGTCGCATTTGTGCAAGAATAAAGTACTTGCTCTGGCAAAACAGAGCAAGGGGGCCCTTGAGGGTTGGGACGCGACATCCGTGTGTCGTCTCTTTTCTCTCTCTCGTGTCTCTCTCTTTCTTCCAGTTCAGTTCCTTCAAGTGAAGTAAAGTGTCCCTTGTGTTTGTGCGGAGTACTAGATCCGAGCAAATCCTTATTCTCTTCCGCTGCACCTGACATAAGTTCTTTTGCCTATCTTAGTATTGTCCGAATTGCCACATGCCTTCAAGATGCAAGCATAGGTGATTACATCAGGAGAAATGTCCTCGCTTCACATGTTTGAAATAGCTAGCCTGAGCTTCTTGGCCCTATCCCTATTGGCATATCCCACAAATCACTGCACTTGAAGAGACAACATTCCGACAACCAGCCAAAGCTTCTTGGCCTTGTCCCGATTGGGCAGATCCCGCAATCAATATACTTGAAGAGACGACATTCTACACATCAATGCAGTGCCATATGCCTTGAAGATGAAAGCATAGGTAATTGCATCTGGAGTGATGTCCTCACTTTGCATCTTCTGCAAACAGCCTAGGGCTTTTGGTCCATCTCAGCATCCTCCAAATTGCCACATGCCTTCGAGATGCAAGCATAGGTGATTGCATTTACAGAAATGCACTCTCTTCAGCCCCTCAAGAACTCACCGTGTTTTTTGAAGTGCACCACATCTTCCTAGTCGTGCCCCTGTTCCGTATATCCTGCAATGAGTGTGTTCCAAGAGGCGACATTCCATACAAGAAGCTCCGCAAGCAATTTTTGTCCTTTCTGAAGAACACCATATTTGGCATACATGTTGTTCTAGGCAATGCCTAGCACAACTTCTTTTTTCAGCAGCCCCTAACTAACAATATCATTCGTGAATTTTGTTGCTCATATCAGCATCTTGCGTAGTGCCACATGACTTTAAGAGGTAAGTATAGGTGATAGCATCTGGAGCATTGTTGTCGCTCCCTATCTGTTGCAAACAGCCCATGCCTTCCTGGCTCTGCCACATTTGGCATACATCTCGACCAAGGCAATGCCAAACATAAATATTTTTTCGAAAGTCCCCGACTAACAATATGATGGTAAGTTCTTTTGCCTATCTTAGCATCGTCCGAATTGCCACATGCCTTCAAGATGCAAGCATAGGTAATTGCATCAAGAGAAATGTCCTCACTTCACATGTTGGAAACAGGCAGCCAGAGCTTGTTGGCGCTGTCCCTGTTGGGCATATTCCACAATCAATGAACTTGAAGAAATGACATTCTGACAGCCAGCTCGAGCTTCTTGGCCCTGTCCTTGTTGAGCATATATTGCAATCAATGCATTTGAAGAGACGACATTCCGAACATCAGCACAGTGCTAGATGCCTTCAAGACAAAAGCATAGGTGATTGCATTTGGAGCAATGCCCTTGCTTTGCATCTATTGGAAACAGCCCAGGGCTTTTGCTTAGGCCTTCTTGGCCCTGCCACCTTTGGCATACATGTCGACCAAGGAAATGCCAAGCACAAAGATTTTTTCGATAGTCCCTGACTAACAGTACGATCGTAAGTTGTTTTGCCTATCTTGGCATCGCCCGAATTGCCACATGCCTTCAAGATGCAAGCATAGGTGATTACATCAGGAGAAATGTCCTCACTTCGCATATTTGAAATAGCCAGCCAGAGCTTCTTGGTCCTGTCCCTATTGGGCATATCCCGCAATCAATACATGTGAAGAGACGACATTCCGCACATCAACATAGTGCCACATGCCTTGAAGAAGAGGGATAGGTGATTGCATCTGGAGAGATATCCTCGCTTTGCATCTACTGCAAACAGGCCAAGGGTTTTGCCCATCTCTCCATCTTCCAAATTGTCACATGCCCTCAAGATGCAAGCATAGATGATTGCATCTAGAGAGATGCGCTCACTTCAGACCCTCAAGAACTCACTGTGTTTTTTGAAGTGCACCACATCTTCCTAGCCGTTTCTTAGGTGTTGTTGAAAAAAGGCGTCGTTCTTGGCAATACCTTGGTCGACATGTATGCCAAATGTGTGGGGCCAGGAAGTGCTGTGCTATTTTCAACGGATGCGAAGTGAGGGCATCTCTCCAAATGCAATCATCAATGCTTGCATCTTGAAGGCATGTGGCACTACTCAAGACGCTGATATGGGCAAAAATATTCACGTTGATATTATTAGTCCAAAGGGCTGTTGAAAAACGATGTCGTGCTTGGCAATGCCTTGGTCGACATGTATGCCAAATGTGGCGTACTTCAGAGAACACAGAGAGTGCTTGAGGAGCTTCAACCTTCCTGTCCGGGACATCGTCTCTTGGAATGCACTAATTGCGGGACGGGAGTAGGGCCAGACAACAATGGGTTGTTTTCAGCAGATGCAAGCGAGGGCATATCTCTCTAGATACATTTACCTACACTTGCATCTTGGAGGCATGTGGCACCATGCACAATAGGGGCAGGACTTGGAATTACTATCAAGAATGGGAATATGGGCAGCAGCATGAGAGAGAGAGAGAGAGAGAAGTGTGTGTGTAGTTATGTATTTGTAGCTAGACATCTTTCTTGTGCTTGAATCTTTTTAATATTTAACTCTTTGAAATGCTTTTAAAGATATGCCAAAGCAGAAGTATGAGGGTGATGAAAGACAAAGAAGAAATGAGGCGTCAAGAAATTGGTGTCAAAATAACAATGAAGGTATGTTTAGTAAAAAGCTTTCTTATGTTTATTAATATATATGTTAAATAATTATGACAAGTTTTGTTAATGTTGCTTTGTATATAGCATATCGCAATAAAGAAGCCGAAAGGAATTTTCTTAAGCGGATCGAGGCCCGGAGGGTTGCACAAGCTTGTGCTCCTGCTGAGCCTGCTATTTCTCTTGCTGATGAGCCTGCTTCTCCTCCTCCTCCTCCCTTTGTGGCTCCCCCTTCTCCTCCCCCTCCTCCTGTGGTCATCACTATTGATGACTCACCCATGGTTCCATCATCACATCGTATGAAGATTAATAAGATTTTTTTTGTGAAATTAAGTTTAGTTGAGAGAGAGAGAGAGAGAGAGAGAGAGAGAGAGAGAGAGAGTTTTGTTTGTGCAGGTGAAGCTGAGCAGGACATGATTGTGGAAGGAGAGCATTTAGATGGGATTGGAGATGAGCACGAGGACGACGGTGGACAAGTTCATTGTAAGTATATACAATGTGACACACACACAGAGAGAGAGAGAGAGAGAGAGAGAGAGAGAGAGAGAGAGAGAGAGAGAGAGAGAGAGAGAGAGAGAAGAAGAGTATTTTAATGTCGTAGGAAACTATCCCAAGAGACCTACCCAACTCATGTGTAGGCTGTATCCATGTCCTCTTCGTATCCAACTGAATAAAGTCTGATGAGCCTAGTCTCTATCCTAGTGAGGGAGATGGAGGGTGCATCCAGAGAGTACTGAAATAGGGCCTCTCCATACGTCTCTAACCATCCTGGCCTACAGAAGGTCCCATATTTGCACCCCAAACAACATAGCTGAGCCTACTAAAGTATCAAAGAGCCATAACTTTCTTTGAGGTTCCTGGAACTCCACATCCCTGCCAACTTGGCACCTCTATCACCCTCTAAGTCAATGTAATCAGACACCTTATCAACATACATACTGAATAGAGTAGGAGACAATGGGCAATCCTGTTTTGCCCCAATGGTGGAGTTAACCAAGTTAGAGATATCCCCTCCGGGGTTGGCACCCCCATCTCCTACAGTCTGCACATCAATTGAGCTCTCGGTAGCATGTCAAATGCTCTGCAGAAATACACAACGCTACAATAAATCCGTCTCCCATGTGAGCTGCCCTCCTCAATAATGGCTCTGAGTGTCAGAATATGATCAAGAGTGGAGGAACCCCTCCAGAAACCGGCCTGGCCCTTTGCCCGTACACCCTCACCCTCTGCCTAAGTACTCAACTACTGCTCAAGGATGGATGCATACAACCGTGCCAATGTGTGTCCAACCATAATAGTGCGGTAATTCCGAGGCTCTATAGGATCACTTGCCTTGAAGATAGGCACAATAGTAGACAACCTCCAAGTCTTAGGTTAACCCCTCACATGTGGTATGATTGAACAACACTGCAAGAACCTCTACCAACATATCTCTCGCATGTATAAAGTGCTCTGCTAGGCCATCATGATCATATGCCCTGCTGGTCTTCATCCTGTCAATGGCTCTCTTTACCATCTCAATGGGTAAAGAAGGTGCTAGTAGGTGGGCAAGGCTCTGTAGGATCTGGAAGGGGGTCCTATCCAGGAACCATGTATAACGATGTCGCATACTGACCCCACACATCAAGAGAAGTAATCGTTGGGGGAGGGGACTGCTCATGAAAGAATCACCATGCCTCTCCTGAGTCTCTACTCAAGGACAACTGATACAAGTCTCGCTCCGCTTGGGCCAAGTAAGCTCATCGTTTCTTCCGTCGCACAAGGTGCCGTAAAGCAATCGGAGGTTTTCTGTAAGTGATGACTTCTAAAAGAAGATCCCTCTGAAGCTTGTCTCTCATCTCTTTGCACTCCTCATTGTTCCAGCTATTCTGGGGCATGCTCCGAGAATGTCGCCTCTGGCTTGGCTGAGTGTGTGGGTATGCCTCTGATGCTGCACCATGCAGTGACTTAGTCACAGTAAAGTGGTGCACTCCTCCGCTGGGAGGCTAGGACACCAGCTGTTCATAGACGGCTATAGATCTTCTCTGTATAAACCGAACCAGTGTGTGGTGTAAATGTATTACGGGTATGTGACCTGCCTCCTGATGTCTGGGCTGTACTATACTGAAATGAAACGGAGAATGTCAAAAGAGCATGATGCACTGCTACGCCCACTGGTGTAGCTCCCACTATGAAATCCTCAATACAAGGAATAAAGCTTGGCTATGCCATAACATAGTCCACTATACTGGCTCTGTGTCTGTGTGGAAAGCATGTGAAACCGGCTGCTCCAGGAAATCGCTATTCCTCTTACATTTGAGGAGACACTTTCACAACCAAAGTGGAAATTGGCCATGCAGAAAGAGCTTGATTCCATCAAGAAGAACAACACATGGGTGTTGGTTCCGCGGCCTGCCAAGCGGAAAGTGATCAAAGTCAAGTGAGTCTACAAGACCAAGTACAAATGTAACAAACTTGGACACCCCAAGTCTGTAATCTGTCGCGACACGAGAGAAAGAGACTCACTTCAACACTTTAATACTTCAAATAAAAAGACTCGTGATGACACGGCCCGGCGTAGTTCCGTGCCAAGAGGTATTGGCCCCAAAGATTGGCGCCCCTTTTGGTATTTCTTTTATATTAATCTTGAAGCAAAGTTATAAGCCCGCGGGTGCTCGCTCTCAGACTCTACGTCTAGATGCCTTGAGAAGTGAACCCCTTGGGTCACTTATAAAGGTTTACAAGGGTTGCTAAAAAGCAGAGCCCCAAAAACATGAAATCAAAAGCATTAGGCCCAAAATTCCTACGCAAAAGCAGTTGCGCAAATTCGTACGTTGCCACGTCAGCACTGTCAGCGTGAAACGTGGGATTACGTACGCCTTCCACGTCAGCAGTCCATACACCTACCACGTCATCAGCGTCCGTACAGTCTGTCCGCCACTTGTCTGCCACGTCACTGTCCGGACAGGCATGCCATGTCATCGGTTTGTGACATACCCCTGTTATGTCCTGCTCATAGGAGAGGGATCTAGCCTAGATGCCGTCGGGATGGGCATCTAGTGTCCGAGCGGACGTAGTGTGAACCCGGCTAGTGTGGCCGGCCATTATTACAAAAGGGAGGCCAAGGCCTCATTTACAGTTATCGACCCCCACTGACAGAGTGCCAGTGGTTAGCCCGCGAGGCTAGGAGTGCGCGAGGTCACCTCAAGGAGGTGAGGCCGGGTGGTATGGGACGCCCGGTCTTACAGGTGCACGCCTATGTCCTCGGATGTTGGCCCCAGCACAGGGGAGCTTCCGGATGGTGGCTATGGTCGGGTGGTTCGTCCGACGCGTGTCTGTAGGCAGTCTGTGTAGCCGGGAGATCCTTTCTCCGCGTTCGTTTCATGGTATCAGAGCCGGCTTGGCTGCACGAAGGACTGTGTGCACACCTGTCACGTGACACATCCCAACCCTATGTGTCCGTGGACAAAGCTACACCATAGCAGGGTTCCCGTCAGTCAAGTCAGTTTAGATTAGCAGTGATCTGGCACTTTTGTGAGTCTATTCGTAGACCGTGCATGCCCAATCACTTAGCATAGATGCATATCCTCCGGTTGCACACAGCATGATCATCGGAATTCCCATCAGAATCCATAAGCATCAGCTAGGGGAATTTTTCAGTGCATTTAGCCTATTTTCCTATTTTTGGTTATTTTCACTTATTATTTTTAAGTGACTTTCCAACAAAAGTAGGTAGGGCAATTTTGCTAAGTAATATATAAGCAAACCCAAGTTAGCACTTTCTGGCAGAAGAGGTAGCAGGAGCTTCCCACTCAACATGCCACTTCTCAGCAGTACCCCCTCAGACCATCCCTGGCGTTTTTGCATCTTCTTCCCTTGGCGTTTTTGCATCAACTCAGCAGCCTGGCGTTTTCATCTTCAGTAGCTATCGCCATCATTCCCCAGTGCTTGGCGTTTTCCCCAGTTACCAGCAGCAACAACAAGCTTTTACTAACGCTAGATAACCCTTGCAAAAGCTCAGCGATTTCAGCCCAAGGCCCAACGTTTTTGGTTCTTTGACCCATATCTGCCTGGCGTTTTTGGCAAGAGATAAGATCAGCCAGCGTTTTTGTTTCCAGCCCTAAATTGCATCAGACCATAGCATTTTCAGCCCTATACACAGTAGCAAATCAGCCCCCAAGATGGTTGCAGATGTTCCCCCATTTTCAGCCATAAAAACGCAGCCAAAATAGTCATTTTCAGCCACCGAAACAGTCCCAGAATTCAGCGATTAGAAGATCACGGATTTCAGCCATCAAGTCGTCGTCGTCATCACCGTCGTCGTCATTGGTATAGTCCAACTTGCATCAGTCCATTGCATACGCGTTGTACACCTTTGTGCAATCAAAGAATAGACCACTCTCGCCGACGAGAGTGGGGCCTTCGGAGGAGGGTTTTACAAACCTCTCGGTGTCGTATCTCTTCTCTCTCTTTCTCTCAGTCTCATTCATTTGCACGCACAATATCCACTCACTTTGTTCGTGATCATAGCACTCTCCTTAAGACGGAAAGCTCTCTCTTTCCCTAAGAACTAAAAGGAACCTTGAGCAATAAAGATCACTAATCTTGAGAAAATACAACATTCATTCCGCTGCACCCTACATTGGTATTAGAGCTTTGGAAGTGTTCTGCATTACTGAAGGAAAGAACCACAAGAACTTTTTTTGCTTGTTGCGATCGCACGAACCCAAGTTTACTTGGGCGTGGCGATTCCTAATCGTGTTTTGTTGAAGAGTGACAGGAATCCCAAGAAAGAAGGGCTTGTCCAGCCTCCCCTCGTGTCTCTTTTCACTCATTGAGAGCGGACTGTGTACTTAGCGGCCGGCCAATCAACGTGAGGTGGGAAAAAGCAACCTTGGTGTGAGCGCAAGGCCACCAAGGGGTGCACCCGCAGAAAGGAGTAGAACTCGGGTGAAGAGAAGATCCTTCTCCAACGCGATTTGCAAGCGAAAGAAAACCTCAAGAACCCCAAGAACCCAAGACCATCAAGACTCAAGAACCTCCAGAACCTCAAGAACCCAAGATTCTCACGAATCAAGGACCTCAAGAACCTCAAGATCCTCAAGAACCCAAGTTTCTCGCGAGCTTAAGACCCCAAGATCATAGTGCATGGTCGTCACCCGAAGCGGCATGGATACTTCCCATTCAGATGATGAGCATGAGAGAGGCGACGAAGGATTCTCCCCACCAGGAGATTTTTCCAACCCTCCCCCTTCGCCATCTACGCGAGACCCTATGGAGGCAATGGTCAAGCAAATGATGGCCATGATGGATAGACAAGAAGACAAGCGCCTTGCTCAGGACCGTGAGCGCGACGACAGAATTGCAAGAATGGCCGCGGATCAAGCAGCCAAGGACCGCGAGCGCAACGAAAGAAACGCAAGATTTGCCGCACAACAAGAAGAAAATCGGCTTGCTCTCGAACGAGAGCGCGCTGAACGAAATGAACAAAAAGCAGAAAAGGAGGCCGAGCGTGAAGCTCAAGGGAGCTTCGCAATCAAGAATTTATTGCCCAACTCCTCGCCTTGAAGACCGAACCACCCAAAGATCGTGGGAGCTCGTCAAGTGCATAAGCCACGATGCGGATTCACACAATCCAGTCACAGAGAAGTTAACTTTCAGTAAGTATGACGGTAAGATGGATGCTATTGTTATTCATTCTTGGTTGCATCAATTTAATGCTTTTTTTGCGACAACTAAGAAAACACGCAATAGCAAAGTTTTGACGACAGCTATGTACCTTACCGGTGATGCCATAAATTGGTACCAGGCATGCCAAGAGGCACAGCTAGCCGTGCACCTAGAGGCAGCTGACGATCTCACGCCCCTCTCTTTTAGTTAGGTTGATTTCCAAGACAAGCTCAAGGCGCAGTTTATGCCACCTTAGTACCTTGCATGATTGAAGGACGATTGGCGAGCTCTCAAGCAAAATGGTATGCCGGTTATGTCTTTGTCTAATCGTGTGTTGC
Organism: Adiantum capillus-veneris; assembly: GCF_014529385.1. NCBI lineage: Eukaryota > Viridiplantae > Streptophyta > Polypodiopsida > Polypodiales > Pteridaceae > Adiantum > Adiantum capillus-veneris. The sequence goes on from NC_140952.1 coordinate 1,708,865, forward strand.
AGCTTGGTACTCAATTACACAAATCGGATGCGAAGCGCAAGGAGACATTTCTTTACATCTTGGACGAGTATATCAAGTATGATGTCGAGGTACTCGATTCCATCGATCTCAACAAAGCGGTAGCAATTGCTCTCGCCCACGAGATGAAGCACAACAAAGGAAAGCCTAAGAAAAACAAGACTTCTCAAGGAACCCCGCAGAATTCTCAAAACACATAGAATGGTAAGAACGGAAAGAATGGTAATTCTTCTAGACCTTCTTCCTCTAATTCCTCGGAAAAGAACTCTAACAATGAATCTAAGGGTAAAGCTAAAGCACCTGCAAAACCTAAGCTAACCCCTGATGAAAAAGCTTCACAAGGAATTATAGGAGGATACGTCACGGCTGAAGAACAAGTGATTTATGCTAAAGAAGGTAGATGTTTTCAATGTCACATTAAGAAAAACTATCCTAAGATAGTCCCACCTAAAGAACCAAAGGCACCCGCAACTACCACAAACTCTGTCACAACACAACCTTAATCTTCTCATGACTCTGACACACACATTAATGAATCTCTCATGAAGTGTTATGGTCATGTAAAAGGACAGCGTTTTATCATATTGTTTGATCCAAACAATATGCATGATGTGATTAGTCCCCCTCTTGTTGAGAGAGCCCGCTTAGAGGTTAGTCAGAAATCTCCTATCGAGGTTTCTGGCTTCGCTCCTGGTATGGACTCTCTCATCACGAAGGAGTACCTTGATGTGATGTTTACCGTTCAACAAGCTTCTTTTCCTAGGAAATTTCTTGTGTCTCCTCTCTCAGGATGTGATATGATTTTAGGCATGAAGTAGTTTCGTGAACTAAACCCTCTCGTTGATTGGGAGGCTCTAACTCTCACTTTGCATGCCAAAACAGATTCCCCCCTCATCATTCGTGCTGAAGAGGGCTTGCATTCTTTGCCTCTCATCTCGCATGTGCAGGTAAAGCGTGATTTACAACGAGGAGCACAAGCGGCATTCATATATGCTGTCCCAGTTTCCTAGAGCATTCAGACTCCAGGTAAGTATTTGGAGTTGTTTACGAAATTTAAACATCTCTTTTTGCAGGATGATCTTCCACCTCGTCTCCCACCAGAGCGGCCGGAGGACCACCGCATCGAGTTTATAGAGGGAGCGCAGTCGGTCAGTAAGGCTCCCTACCGTTTGAACAAGTCACAGGAGGAAGAGTTAGAGCGACAACTCACGGAGTTGGTGGCTAGAGGATTCATACGTCCTAGTGTAAGTCATTTTGCTGCCCCTATTTTGTTCGTTCGCAAGAAGGATGATTCGTCTCGTTTGTGTGTGGATTACAAGACATCAAGCAAGATGACCGTCAAGAACACGTTTTCGATGCCTCGCATTGAGTATATCTTGGATAGGCTCAATGGGGCCAAGGTTTTTAGCAAGGTCGATCTCAAGGGTGGATACCATCAGGTACGGTATTCAAAGGCGACATTTTCAAGACTGCCTTTCGCACCAAGCGAGGGCAATGGAGTATATTGTTATGCTTTTTGGATTGACAGGAGCCGTGGGTACGTTCAATCGTCTCATGGTAGGTCGTTTGAGCGACATGGTAGGTGTATGTGTGTTCATCTTTTTAGATGATATTCTCATTTTTTCTGCATCGTGGGAACAACATGAAAGAGATGTTGAAAGGATACTAACTCGTTTGGATGAGTGTCAGTTGTACATTGCAGCTAAGAAATCTGAATTTTTTCTTACTGAAGTCACTTATCTAGATTATATCATTTCTGCAGATGGCGTCAAGCTAGACCCCGCGAAGGTGGAACAGGTTTGTAATTGGGATTTGCCCAAAACTGCATATGATGTGAGTTCTTTTCTTGGGTTATGTCAAGCATATAGTTCACACATAGAGAATTTTGCACGCATTACTGCACCTATGACTGATGTTTTGAAAGGGGTAAAGACTCACTGTCAGCGCGTAGACTTGCCTGAGGCAGCCCATGAGGCTTTCACAGCTCTCAAGGTTGCGGTGACAGAAGCACCGTGTCTTATCCTTGCCTCTTGGGATGACTCCTTTGAGGTATGGACGGATGCAAGCAATGTTGCCATAGGTGCTGTGCTCCAGTAGCACGATCGTCCAGTAGCTTTCCTTAGCCGGAAGCTCAATAGTGCGGAAAAGAATTATTCAGTTTATGATAAAGAACTTTTGTCTGTCAGTCACTCTCTTAAGCATTGGAAGCATTTTTTGTATGGAAGAGAGTTTACAGTGCGCACGGATCATCAAGCACTCAGTGGCTATAGTCTATGCCTAGTGCACATTGGATTGATCGCTAAGCGTGGTGGTCACAATTTTTTGAGCAATTTGGCGGTTTGATTGAGTATGTGCCTAGAAAAGCTAACCCTGTTGTTGCAGATGTGTTGAGTCGCAATGGACAGATTTTGGCTCTTGAGTCAAGAACCACTTTTTCTATACAGGGTGAGTCTTTTGACATCATGAAGAATCAGTATGCAGATTCGGAGTTTGGTAAGTATTGGTTGCAGGCTCTTGCTTCCCAAGGACCTAGCAACTATCTCATTCGTGATGGATTGTTATTTTTTCGTCAGCGTCTATGTGTGTTGCCCTCTCTCAGGCCAGCCATATTGCATGATGCACATGACTCTCTCACGGGTGGGCACAGGGGTATGAACACCACATTGGAAAAGATTGAACGATTTTTCTATTGGCCTAAAATGCGAAATGATGTGTTTAGTTATGTCACACATTGCACTATATGTCAAAAAGTAAAAGCTCCTCGGGGTAAGCAGTAAGGCCTCTTGCTTCCACTGCCTATTCCCGAGGAACCTTTTCAGGATATCTCTATGGATTTTGTGACTAACTTACCACCAAGTCAGCATTCAAGGAACTCTCAATGTTTAACTATTGTTGATCGTTTCAACAAATTCTGCATGTTGATTCCTTGTAAGGCCACAGTTACTGCACAAGATGTTGCACGATTGTTCATAAAGCATTGGTACCCCCTCTGTGGTTTGCCAAAGTCCATTGTTTCAGATAGGGATGTTAAGTTTATGTCCAACTTTTGGCTTGTACTCTTTGAAAATTTTGGCACAAAGTTGAATTTTTCATCCGCTTTTCATCCACATGCACAACGTTTTCCATGTTTCTTGGTTGAAAGTGTTTCAGGGAACACCTCCAAAGGACGTTTTGGAAGAAGAAGAACCGGAGATCATCGATGCATCAGAAATCATGGAGCCGGAGCAAGTCTTGTTGCATCGGTTTCGTCATGGTTCGAAGAAACAAGTATGACAGTATTTTTTGAAGTTCAAAGATCGACGAACCCATGAAGCGGTGTGGGTAGACGAAGAGTTCTTCAAGGATTATCCAGAGTTGTTGGCAGCCTACAAGGAAGCCATGCATCTCGGTACCAGTACCTCACTTTAAAAAAGAGGGGATGTCACATGACACATCCCAACCCTATGTGTCCGTTGGACAAGCTACATCATAATAGGGTTTTCGTCAAGTCCAATAAAGTTAGATTAGGAGTGATCTGGCACTTTTGTGAGTCTATTCGTAGACCGTGCATGCCCAGTCACTCAGTGTAGATGCATATCCTCTGGTTGCACCTTGCATAAGCATAAGCATTTCCATCAGATTCCATCAGAGTCAGTTTGGGGATTTTTCAGATGACTTTATCCCATTTTTTCCTATTTTTGACATTTTTCACTTATTTATTAGGTGACTTTTGTTGGGTACTCAGTAGGGCAAATTGGGTAAATTAATTTATAAGCTAACCCAAGTTAGCACAAATTGGCAGATGAGCCAAGGAGCATGCCAGGATACCAAGCAACAGGTGTTCCCTCCCTCTCTCAGCAAGACCCTCTCCAAGCATCTTGGTGAGGCCCATTTCCCTCGCATCATCCTCAACTTGGGATCGCCCATTCCTCTGGCTGTCCTAGCGTTTTTCCTCCCATGCAAAATCGCCAGCAAGCAGTGAGAGCTAGCGTTTTTCCATTGGTCAGATCATCGTTTTTAGCAACTACTAACGCCAGACAAACCTCAGTCAATTCAACGTTTTCATCAAGCAATTTGCAGTAGATTACCATGGCCGGGTAAGGAGTTATTAAGCACTTGAAAACCTGAAAATTTCAGCAAGAAAACCTCTGCTGTCCCAATGTTTTTCAACACAAGAAACTTCTCCCCAAAAACACAGCCAAAGAACAGATTATAGCAACGTTTTTCATCATCCTCTCGACCAGACAAAAATAGTCATTTTTCAGCAATGAACTCATCAAGAAGCAGTCATTTTCAGCCACCAAGAAGTTCACAGATTTCAGCCTAAGTCACCGTCGCCATCACCGTCGTCGTCATCGGCAGAGTTCCATTGCATCAGTCCATTGCATTCACATTGTACGCTTTTGCGCAACCAAGTAGACCACTCTCGCCGACGAGAGTGGGGCCTTTGGAGGAGGGTTTTACAACCTCTCGGTGTCGTATCTCTTTTCTCCCCTTCTCTTAGTCTCATTCACTTGCACGCACAATATCCACTCACTTTGTTCGTGATCATAGCACTCTCCATAAGACGGAAAGCTCTCTCTTTCCCTAAGAACTAAAAGGTACCTTGAGTAGTAAAGATCACTAATCTTGAGAAAATACAACATTTACTCCGTTGCACCTTACAAAAACGCAGCCAAAACAGTCATTTTCAACCACCGAAACAGTCCCAGAATTCAGCGATTAGAAGATCATAGATTTCAGCCATCAAGTCGTCGTCGTCATCACCGTCGTCATCATCGGCATAGTCCAACTTGCATTAGTCCATTGCATAAGCGTTGTACACCTTTGTGCAATCAAAGAATAGACCACTCTCGCCGACGAGAGTGGGGCCTTCGGAGGAGGGTTTTACAAACCTCTTGGTGTCGTATCTCTTCTCTCTCCTTCTCTTAGTCTCATTCATTTGAACGCACAATATCCACTCACTTTGTTCGTGATCATAGCACTCTCCTTAAGACGGAAAGCTCTCTCTTTCCCTAAGAACTAAAAGGAACCTTGAGCAATAAAGATCACTAATCTTGAGAAAATACAACATTCATTCCGCTGCACCTTACAACACCTACAGACTGATTTAAGTCGGATAATTACCATTTCATGCAATTTTTGATGAATTAACCGTTTACTCGATTGTTTTCTTCTCATTAGCATGTTTGCAGGTGAAATTTGATGTGCTTTTTGCTGATTTTTGATAAAATTCAACAATTTGGCAGGTGAGAATGCTTAAAAATGGAATTTTTCAATGAATTCTATTGATTTTTGACAGAAATTGAAGGATTACTTATTAAATCGCTGGTTTTGGATTAAAAATTAGCATACTGTATCCTTTTAAACTACCTCTCTCTGTAAGTCTCTCTGTGCGAAGCAAAGAGAGAGAGAGAGAGAGAGAGAGAGAGAGAGAGAGAGAGAGAGAACTACCTCTCCCTGTGCGGGCCTTGAGTTTGCAGGGAGGTTGCGTAGTTTTTTTTCTCTAGCTTGGACTTCTTTGTTTCAACGCTGGCTCCTAGCTGGAGGCTTCTTCCCATGTTGCTGGAGGCCTTGTGCGTGCTGGCCACGGGCAACCACGCGCCTCTCTTTCCTTAGCAATCTCCACGCGGCACTGGCAGCGCGTAGGCTTTTTTTTTAACGCTGGGTTTATTTTTTTTAAGAGAGGGGGTGCCCATTAGGGTGCCCATTAGGTAATGTGACCAAGGACATCTGAGTTTTTTTATAGTATAGGCAGAACACTTTAATTTCTTAAAAGATGAATGTGAACTTGCACATTCATTAAAAAACTCACTTACAGAGTTACAAAGTTTACAGAAACCTCCCATTTGCTTCTCCCGCTCCTCTCCAAAGCCTACTCTCTCTCACTTTCTCGCGCTCCTGTGCTTCCGCCATCACCTGCTCGCCTTCAGACGCTCACGCCGACGCGTACAGTTCCTCGTACTTCAACTTTTCGCGATCAAAAAGTGCAAAAAAGGCCCGGTTTTGCGTGAAACTTCCAGTTTTTCATGCACTTCGCCATGGATTCCTCCAGCTCCGATGTGCAGCGTGACGACGCGCCAGATAACATCCAAATTTCATTCACGCATGCTCTCTACACATGGATTATAACTACTTTCCAGAGTTTTGATCAGCGTGTTATTGCTCTGGAAAACGCGAACGTTCAGACGAACATTCGCTTGGCCTCTCTCGAAGGGATCGTACAGTGGCTCAGTTCCAGACTTTCTACTCTCAAACATATGGCTCAGTCAACGACTGCGCGTATTTTCGAGGGTGAAACCCATCTCCAGCATTTGTGGACGCAGATTGTTGCTTTTGGGCGTTCGCGCAGGGTGGTCCGATTGCCAGAATTTCGTACAAAACTACAAATTTCTTAGGTGAAGAGAAGGAGTGTACGGAATTGGCCGTAAATAACTGGCTGCACCAGTGGACCACATACTTTGATCTCCATGGGGAGCATGATGAACGGAAGATTCAGACGATTCCTCTCTATCTATGCAGCAAGGCGCTTACCTGGTGGCGTGACATGACAGAGAAGCCTACGACGCGGGCTGACTTTTGCATGAAATTCAAGAGGGATTTCGCCAAAATGGACCCTTTGAAAGCTTACACCAAACTATAGAGTCTTTCGATGAAAACTCTGTCTTTTGCTAAGTATATGAAAGCTTTCAAACAAAGAGGCGCTCACCTTCTACAAGGTGGATTCCACACACGCCGTGCACATGTACTTGCCACAGTAATGCCCACAGTAGTGTCCACTGTGGTGTCCACAATAATAATGTCCATAGTAGTATCCACAATAGTAATGTCCACAGTGATGTCCACAATAGTAATCTCCACAGTAGTGTCCATAGTAATGTCCACAATAATGTCGATAATGTCCACAGTAATCTCCACAGTGATCCATAGTAATGTCCATAGTGATCCACAGTAGTGTCCATACTGGTGTCCACAGTAGTGTCCATAGTGATCCACAGTAATATCGATAATAGTATCCACAGTGATCCACAATAATATCGATAATAGTATCCACAGTAGTGTCAATAAGTGTCCATACTAGTGTCCACAGTAATGTCCACAATAGTTTTGACAGTAATGTCCACAATAGTAGTGTCCACTGTGGTGTCCACAGTGGTGTCCACAGTGATGTCCACAGTAGTGTCCACAATAGTAATATCCACAGTAATGTCCACAGTGATATCCGCAATAGTGTCCACAGTAGTGTCCACAATATCCACAATAGTGTCCACAATATCCACAGTAGTGTCCACTGTGGTGTCCACAATGATGTCCACGATAATCTCCACATTAGTATCCACAATAGTAATGTCCACAGTAGACACCTCGTGGCTGTCTGGAGTCGACTCTTGTGGGGGAAATTCTCGGCCACTAACCATTTCACATTGGCCATGTAATGCCCGGTCATTTGTGATTTCAAAAGTGGGTCCCAAAAATTAAATAAAAACTCAAAGAAAAGAAATCAATAAATTGATATCTCTTTCTCATTCCATTCCAATCATAGTTATTACTTCTGAAAGAGCTACTTTACCCTCAAAATAGGTATCTGCCTCGAAGTACTATCTCCAACATATTTGATCAAGGATTTCCCAGTGAGAGCTTCTTTGAATCAAAGATTCTCTTGGTGAGTTGTAGATTAGGGCATTTGAACTATGAGTGTCGCTAGGGCATTTGATTGTAGATTACCCTCAGCATCCAAACAAAAAAGGAAAAACGCAAATCAATCTAGTAGACGTTTTACCTTCATTAAGCCAATGCCAACAAAAAGACCGACAACTCCAATTGAGCTGCAAGTCAATAATACTAACTTGGAAAAAAGGGAGGTGAAAATCACTTTGATCTATAAAGTATACGCTATAATTTATACAAAGTCATAGTTAAGAATAGTGGGTGCATTAATGAATGTGTTTGTGTGCTTCCATTGTGCACTCCTTATAGCTACATCCTTTGTCCAGGAATCCTCCTCTATGTATACATGGCAAGGCGCACTCTTGGTGCCTGAAAACAAGTATAGCACAATGTGTCAACAAGCTGTATCAAGAGGCATCACGTTGAAAACAGTCATTTTTTTCAAAATTTGAATTTTTGTCCGGCCGTCCCCGTCCCTGTTCCCGGTCATCCCCCCCTTCGTCATCCCCGGCCGTCCCCAGTTCTCGGCAAACATGCCGCGACCCCGCGGTCCGATGATTTTCCGATCGTTCCCCTTTGTCCCCCCGGGCCGCTGTCCCCGGCTAACTCCACTTCTCAAGCCGGCTTTTCTCGAAGGAGGACTGTCGTGCAAACATGGTCGTGGTGGGATGAAGTCGACTCTAGTACGCGTGGTAAAGGTGACAGTGCAAGACCATAAACGTGCAAGCTATGCCCGTACAAAAGAACGGGTGGTGTAAACAAAGTGCGAGCCCATCTTCTTCATGAACCCGGTCATGAGGTGAAGTTTTGCCCTCGAGTATCTCCCGAGAAGAGGTTGGAGCTTGTTGAGAAGCTCACGGTGTATGAGGTCGCGGAAGCGGCCAAGAGGGGCCGTTTAGTTGCCGTTGATCTCTCCACCACGGCGACCTTGATGACACCTCTCAAGCGTTCAAGACAAATGCATCTACACCGTCCTCTTCCGTTGCGCATAGCCAAAGCACCCTCAACAAAAATTGGAATCCTAAATTGAAAGAAGAGGTGGATAGGTCGGTCACCCCATTCTTCTTCCACGACCACATTGCCTTCCATGCTTCGCGGTGAGTTTCCCTTGGCATATGCACATTGCAATCTCCCATTTTGTGTTCATTATGGGGTCTTGACTCTCGACTCTCCATATTAACACAACATCCTCTATTTTGTGTGGATAGGTATCCATAATTTCGAACCATGGTTACGAAAATAGGGGAATATGGCTCCTCTTATGTGCCACCTTCATCGCAAGGCTTCGCACCACCCTCCTTGACAAAGAGAAGCTTGTCGTGGAGCAAGCGGCCCAAACAACAAAGGATAGACAAATGGTAGTTGGTGCAAGTATACATCAGTGTATAATACCTGACAGCTGGTGTAAGTATGATGTAAAGGTATACTACTTGAGTGTCATGTCAAGGTATCTTAATTGGTGCAAATACAGGGTCATGGTATAGTAGTTGGTGCAAGAGTGATTCTAAAATATTATAGTTAGTACAAGAATGTATACTTTGACCTTGCACCAACTAGCAAGAGTATATCTTGACAATATTCTACTCTTTCCAAGGTTTTGTTAATTTCCTGATGCCAAAGACTTGAGAAGTCATCTCCTTGTAGGCGTTTTTTTGGCTTCCAAGGAGATGTAAGATTTCCGAACTATTAACACTAGTTTGGTACCAAAAAGGACACTTTAGTGTCCTTTTTTCACAAATTTAAATAAAAGGGAATATGAAATTTAGAACACATCTCAAGAAATGCTTTTGCAAACTTATAAAATGTTATTCATAGTACTCATAGAAATTTTAATCCCTCACTTTTGATCATAACCTCAATAGTAAGTACACTCATAAAAAGAACCTACGCAAAACGGCATTTAATGTTTCATTAAAACTCGTACTTTAGCCTAAGAAAAAAAAGAGCAAGGTGCATATAAGGTCCCTCCCTAAACCCTAGAGCTATTTAGAACTTCTTCAGCCTAGAAAATAAATTAGAAGAAGCAAGATCGACAAAGAAGTCATGCGGACGAGACTATACTCTAGAATGAAAAGACAAGGATATTTTGGATAAGAAATTACATCATCCCTATATTTTCCCAAGAAGATTAAGACTATTTTTATACTTCTTCGTCAAAAAGCCGCTTGGAAACTGATCTAGATCGAGAACTAGGAGAAAAAGAGACTAACTTAATTGAAAGGTAAAGTTAAGAGATAAGAACTAAGAAGAAAATTGGGGTCCAATAGCATTTGAGAAGAGAATTTGGGGTCCAATAGCATTTGAAAAGAGAATTTGGTGTCCAATAGGAATTGAGAAGAGAATTGGGGTCCAATAGGAATTGAGAAGAGAATTCCACCCACCATTTCCTATATAAACACCCCCTCTCCTTTGTATTTTTACACACACATATTGCTAAGCTACTTGCATACTTGCCATGCTCAAAGACTATGCTCAAGTAACTCAAGGTTTCCATTAAACCTTGCTCTTGCTGTCTCCCTCTCTTGGAGACCAAACCCTCAATCCTCTCCCTCTCTTGAAGGCCAAACCCTTGAGGGTTTTTGTGAAGAAGATTCTCTCTCCAACCTCTTCACCATAAATCCCTTTTCCTTCTTCCTTGAACCTCACATCTCTTCAAGAAGGACTTCAACCCCACTTCCCTCTTTTTTTAGAGGAGGTAACCTTCATTTCTAGTAGAATTAATTAATCCATGTGTTTTAATACTAGGAAGGTTTATGTGCATAATTTTAGGTTTAAGCTTTAATGGTAACCTTCGGATTAGGGTTAAGTATTAATGGTAGTTAAGCATCATTAAATTACACTTCAAAGCTAGATTTTCACTCGTAAGCTAAGCTTTAATGGTAACTTTGCATTTAGATGTAAGCTTTAGTGGTTACCTTGCATTTTTAGATTTTAATCTTTAATGGAAACCTTGCAATTAGGGTTAAGTGATAAGAGTATCTACGCATCATAGAGTTAAGCTTCAAAGGTAGATTTGCACTCGTAAGTTAAGCTTTAATGGTAACTTTGCACTTAGATGTAAGCTTTAGTGATTATTTTGTATTTTTAGGTTTTAAGCTTTAATGGAAACATTGCAATTAGGGTTAAGTGATAAGAGTATCTACGCATCATAAAGTTAAGCTTCAAAAGTAGATCTGCACTTGTAAGCTAAGTTTTAATGGTAACTTTGCACTTAGATGTAAGATTTAGTTATTATCTTGCATTTTTGGTTTTAAGCTTTAATGGAAACCTTGTAATTAGGGTTAAGTGATAAGAGTATTTAGGCATCATAAGTTAAGCTTCAAAGGTAGATTTGCACTCGGTAAACTAAGCTTTAATGGTAACTTTGCACTTAGATGTAAGCTTTAGTGATTACCTTGCATTTTTAGGTTTTAAGCTTTAATGGAAACCTTGCAATTAGGGTTAAGTGATAAGAGTATCTACGCATCATAAAGTTAAGCTTCAAAGGTAGATTTTCTCTCGTAAACTAAAATTTAATGGTAACTTTGCACTTAGATGTAAGCTTTAGTTATTACCTTGCATTTTTTAGGTTTAAGCTTTAATGGAAACCTTGCAATTAGAGTCAAGTGATAAGAGTATATATGCATCATAAAGTTAAGCTTCAAAGGTAGATTTTCTCTCGTAAGCTAAGTTTTAATGGTAACTTTGCACTTAGGTGTAAGCTTTAGTGACTACCTTGTATTTTAGGTTTAAGCTTTAATGGAAAGCTCGAAAACTCATAAATTATAGGATGACCTTCTAACTTCCTAAAATGGAAAGCTAGGTACCATAAGAAAAGAGTAGTTGTTTAAGTTCGATAGAAGTAGTTCAACTTTTGGTATTGAAGAGTATTTCTAAAGTTTTCAATTTCAAGTTTTTTTGCAAATACGGGGTGGGGGAGATAGGAGATAACTTTCCGGAATTGATCTTCGTGTTGTTTGAACCGAAAACTCTACAAGCTTCCATGGAGATGCCCCATGGATGGCAAAGGATTACAAAAACCTGGGAATCGACAAAAACGGGGATTGAACTTAAAAAGTTGGCCTATGGCAAAAACTCGCTTGTATTTTCTAAATAAACTTGGCTGGTAGATAATTAATGAAAGTAGGAATTAAAGTTGATAAATGAATGAACCTGAAAATTACCCACTGAGAGTTAAAAGGAATCTCGAGAGGTGATAGGGATAGCCCATTGGAAAACATAGATTTAACTAGGAGTTTTAAAGATTGTTTGGAAATGACCGGGAACCAATATAGATCTTCTTGGGATCAATTTTATTGAAAGGTCGGTCCATTGAGAGGATTCTCTTGGGAAACTTGTCAGAGATTGGCCCTTTTTGGCTAGGGTAGTGTAACCGGCAAGTTGTTATACCTAGGTCATTCATGCCCGAGGGATAAGGGATGAATGGGTTTGTTGTATTTTTGCCCGGCTCGGTGAAGTACCCGCGGTATCTTATTGGACACCGGCCATAATCCAGGTATGGCCTGATGCCAATAGTTGGATGAGAAGGTTATACTCAGGGACAATGATGTGAATTTAATTAAGGAAATTTGTTCTACTTGGTTGCTTAAAAAGGAACTGGAAAGGCTAGGAATATAGGGGCTATCCTGTGCATCTGTCACCAGATGGTGCTATACCTCTCGAAATAAAATTCTTAGGAAGGAATGATTAAATTACTTGATGAGATTTTCCCAAACACTTAATTCTGGAGAATATTGTGAAGGTGATGCCATTTTGATGGCTTGTAATAATCGATTATCTTGGCCTGAATGGGGAGGCAAGATGAATTGGTTCAAACTAAATGTGTTGCATGATTAGTTAGGAAACTAGTTACAAGCTAATTATAGCAGATAAAGGAAAGAAAATGAATTAAAAGTTTCTAAATAAAGATCTGGTGTGAAGGGAAGTACCCCCTTGGGTTGGCATTCGAGATAGACCGGAGTCCTGTTTGAGTGTCGGTCCCAAGTGGGAGGGATACTTGCAGAAAGATCTACGTCATTCCCTGGAACGGTGTGGAGGACTGAGGGAGGTGAGTAGGGTCGAGTCCGGGTATGGCCCTCACAGTGCATGCAATAATCCGTGGTAGCTACTTATATATGTGTTTGATATTTTTGCAATTGTCATGTGAGAAAAAAATCCTTTGTGACTAGAATTAAATATAGAAAGTCGTGTGGATCAAATATGCAACGTTCACAAATTCAACTAACGATCACAAAAAACATTTATTTCATATAAATTTACAATTTCTCATGATGCATATATACTAAATCTATGACTCCATTACATAAGGTGATAATTTTTAATGGTTATGCAAGCCTCATTTGGTGATTTATGGCATATCCAAAAAACTGCGCATGTTGTAATTTTGTTTTTTAATTTATCAAATATAAGCCTTAAAAATAAAGTCCACTTTTAGATTTTTTGTTCATCTCACTTATTTGTATACAAATGGCTCGTATGGACACAATTGGAAGATTTATATACACACTTTCATTAGTTTTTCATAGCATTTTTTTTGCAAGAAATTATGCACTACAAAATTTTTAAAATGAGGTTCAATTAAAAAATGCCTATGAGTTTGAACCCTTGAAAAATGCTTAGTTGATGGGTATTGACTTATAGATACATTATACACCTTAGATTTTGTCCCATAACCTCATCATGTTAATGAAAGAGGCCTACAAAGACCAAAATTTTCCTCTTTGTCAGCATTTTCAAGATTTTTGTGTATTGATTGTAACAAAAATCTAGTCACATAACTAGGTTATGAAGCTCAATTTCTTGCTATAATAAGTTTTTTCCTATCCATACACCTTGAAAACTATGCAAAATCTTATTTTGAGTGAGAAGATATATTCAATTTATGAAAATTTTGTGCCCAAGATAAGTGTGCACTCCTTATAGCTACATCCTTTGTACAGGAATCCTCCTGTATGTATACATGGAAAAGCTCACTCTCGGTGCCTGAAAACAAGTATAGCACAATGTGTCAACAAGCTGTATATAGAGGCATCACGTTGAAAACGGTCATTTTTTAATAAATTTGAATTTTTGTCCGGTCGTCCCCGGTTCTCGGCAAGCATGTCCCGACCCCGTGGTCCGATGATTTTTCGATTGTTCCCATCCGTCCCCCCTAGCTTCCGTCCCCGGCTAACTCCACTTTTCAAACCGGCTCTTCTCGAAGGAGGCCTGTCGTGCAAACATGGTCCTGGTGGGATGAAGTCGACTCTAGTACGCGTGGTAAAGGTGGCAGTGCAAGACCATGGACGTGCAAGCTATGCCCATACAAGAGAACGGGTGGTGTAAACAAAGTGCGAGCCCATCTTCTTCATGAACCCGGTCACGAGGTAAAGTTTTGCCCTCGAGTATCTCGCGAGAAGAGGTTGGAGCTTCTTGAGAAGCTCATGGCGCATGAGGTTGCGGAAGCGGCCAAGAGGGGCCGTTTTGTTGCCGTTGATCTCTCCGCCACAGCGACACCGCGAGAGCAAAGAGAAGCCAACCTTGACAACACCTCTCAAGCATTCAAGACAAATGCATCTACACCGTCCTCTTCCGTTGCACATTGCCAAAGCATCCTCAACAAAATTGAAGGAAGAGGTGGATAGGTCGGTTGCCCCATTCCTCTTCCACGACCACATTGCCTTCCATGCTTCGCGGTGATCGAGTTTCCCTTGGCATATGCACATTGCAATCTCCCATTTTGTATTCATTATGGGGTCTCAACTTTCGACTCTCCATGCTCTATTTTGTGTGGATAGGTCTCCATACTTTCGAACCATGGTTACGAAAATAGGGGAATATGGCTCCTCTTATGTGCCACTGTTGAGCCAGCAGAGGATCACACCCACATTTTTGCTCACACCCATCATTTTGTAACCATTGATTGTAATAAATGTCTTTCCGACATTAATTTTGATTTGAGCCATTCATTAAGTAACGGGACTCAATTGAGTTTCCAGCTTGTAATCCCGAAGTAATTTCACCTGTTGATGTAAATAATTAGAGATGTTCTCACCTCCAAGGCTGAGGTATATAAGCCAAGGTTTTGTAACCTAAGAGAGATTCAATTATTAATCAAAGTGAGTTTTTGAGCGCCGTGACTGTGTCTGAGAGAGAGAGAGAGAGAGAGAGAGAGAGAGAGAGAGAGAGAGAGAGAGAGAGAGAGAGAGAGAGAGAGAGAGAGAGAGTCTTATCTTCTTGCTACACGAGCTACGGGGCCGCCATTGGAGAAGCGACACCACCATTGTGTTAGCAACGGTGAGAGCTACGCACAGATACCAAGAGTGCGCGTTATCGGCTTCTATGTGTGGTAAGCTCCTACGAGCTTCTGTGTGAGTTTTCTTCCAACTCGTGTGTCGGAATAGAGCGTGCAACATATCTATAGAACCACAATGAGTAGAGCTACACATTAGTACCATCGGGGTCAAGTTTCGGTCACCTGTATTTTTTGGCCTGTCTTCATACGCGTTTACCGCACGGAGTGGTTATAGGTTGATTTTGCAGTTCAAGGCTTTAGGGTGTTGGTCTTACCTAGTGCATAGACTTTCCCTTGAGTTTGAGATCGATTCGATGATTCTAGATCCTGTTTCGTATAGCATTCGTTCGTAGTACAGATTTCAGTCACTTGCGTATTTTAGAACTTAGATTTGATTTCCTTAGTAGTGATTGTCATTAGAAGGTCGAGTAGGTGATTTGACACCCACCTAGTTGTTTCCATGCGCCTGCGGGTCAAGCTCCGTCCTCGTCTGACAAATTCTCTTGTTGGTTGAGTTCTTGCTATTTAGCTTCCGCTAGCGGCGTAACCGCCTTAACATTTGGCGCCGCTGCCGGGGACGAGAGCCCTAAGTAGGTGACCTTAGACTAATCCTACGAGGTGACTCGTATAAACTACTTTGTATACTTTAGTTAGAAAAGATCTAGGAGTGGTGGACTCCAAAGGTCTCGAGAGATACTAGGAAGTGGGGTATTCCTGGGTCTTCCGTGTTGACAGTATTTTTAGTTTAGCTTAGATTAGATTGTTTTTGATGGTGTTTAAGTGGTTGTTGACATAAAAAGCATTTGCTACTCCTTGTGTGGTAGTAAATCTCTTTATATTTTCAATTGCAAAAAATCCATTTTATGATTAGAAGTAGCTTAGGTAGGGCCTGATTTGATCCTGATCTAGAGCTATCAATTGGTGTTCTATTTGCTTGATGTGTTTGATTGCATGTTAGATCACTGAAAAATTCGCTTTGGTAGTGAAATATGCAATAAACAAAGTTCAGAATTTTTTTTTGTGTAACTGATTGTTGCTGAGCACTTAAAAGAGCTATTGGAAGAGTTTTGTGCTGAAAAACTGGAAATCTGCAACTTTAGACATCATACGCGTATGATGTCTTAGGACCTAAACAGAGATTAAAATTGAAAATTTGACATTGCCAGAGTGTTTAGAAGTGGGGTTTTACCCTAAGATCAACTTGAAACAAGGGCTTTAACACTCTCAGAAACCCAAAAGACCAAGTCAGAGAGCAAAAAAACGCAAAGAACAAGAAATTTTGATTCAGATCTTGTTTTTACATTCAAACCTGACAAAAACACTTGAAACTCAATTATAAACATTGGAGAAGGCTTAAAACCAAAAATAGTCAAAATCTGGGACAAAAGACATCATACGCGTATAATGTCTTTTGGCACTTCCACTGCTTATTTTTGATATCTGACCTGACAAGATTGTTACAGGCACTGTAGGAAGCATAAATATCAAGTTTGGACCCAAATTGATGAAAAAGACATCATACGCGTATGATGTCTTTGACCTAATTTTGGACATATTTTGATACATTGCTAACACAGATCCATTGTAATAGTTGTCTAGAGGTTATATTTCAAGTTTCATCCCATTTGGATAACAATTGACCCAAAAACAAGTCAAAAGCAAAAAATTGCCAAGAAAAGCCTGAACTAGCCATAACTTGCTCAAACAGAGTTCAAACTGAATTTTGTGAGTGAACAGAGCATAAAGGGGCCACTGAGAGTGAGCATAACCAAAATAGTCAAATTCTGTGAAAAAAAGACATCATACGCGTATAATGTCTTTTTCAGCATAACTGCGACAAAATTCTCACTTGATGAAACAGAAGATGTCCAACTGACAAGATTAAACAATTGACCAAGTATCAATCAGCTTGGATCAATTCTGACCACAAAAACTTGGGGAAAACAAATTGCCGAGACGGAAAAGTTACAGTCCTTTAGGGGAATTGATGAATTTGAGATCGGGCAGGAATCTCCGGAATAATCAACCAAAACAAGGGGAACCAGCAAGTGTCATATGAACCGAGGGAAGTGTAAACCAAAGTTGGGTGCAACCATTAGAGCCGATCTTTGAAGGAAGTGTTTCTGATACTTCTTCGGAGAGGTCTTACGAGATTTTCACCGAACACTCGAACAGGAACAACAGAGAAAATATGGCAGCAGGATCATCAAACCCTTCCGCCACAATGAAGCTATTGTTCATAAAATATCAGTACGACAATGAGCAAGGTGCAAAGATCTACAAAGACGGAATGGACCGCTATTGTGTAAAGATAGAAGATAGACCTAGTGAGTTCAAGGACTTAGTGCCTGTGAGCTATAGCGGAGATAGATATCTAGATGACGAGGGTACCATGTACTTGGTAGTCCTAAACCCTAACATTGTGGACAAGTGGGGATTGATGGGCACCAAAGCCAAAATAGATGAAGAACTCGAGGAGAAAGCACCAATAATGAACTTCCCTAATGCGAGGTTAAGAAGAGAGAATGAAACTACAAGGATCAACACTGATAACATCTATGTGGGGCTATACAAATATAATAATGGGGAGCAAGATCTCTATTATAGATGTGAAGAACCCTACACCGAAGAGTTGACAGACAAAAAAAGACTCTATGTCTTTACCTACACAGAGGGATCGGAAGTGAAAATTGCTGCTTACGATAAGTATGGCAGGCAATACTCAACAATGGGCAAGAAAGAATTAGAAGGATATACATACTTTGGGGGACCACTACATCAGTATTATGTTACTTCTAGCTCACATAGACCAGTACCAACAACTGGAGTGCAAAACTCTAGGACAACAGGAGGACAAAGAACTCAGGTTGCTGACTCTTTCAGTCAACCTTGGGACTCGAAGCTCGGACCAATGGGATCATTACATTCGAGAGAGTCAATGGAGACGAATCGAGGTAGTGCAGTTCCAATCCCCACCTATACCACTCCAGGTCCAAGATTTCAAGCGGAACCATCACATTTACCTCCCAGTAGTAGATTCAGGACAGAGGAACCGACAAGGGTAACCCATGAAGTCCACAATGCTAGAGAAAGCTTTAGCCGAGACACAGGAGCAATGAGATTGGTAGCAGATCATAGACGTATGAGACCATCTCAAGTAGCCAAGTGTATGCCAAAGAAGTATGGTGGTTCAGGAGATCCGTATGCACATGTGTCACTCTTTAAGCAAGTCTTAAGAGCTGAGCAGATAACAGATTTCCATACACAATACGAGGGATTTGGTCTTACTCTAGAAGGTACTGCATTGACATGGTTTCAACCAATGAACATAGGGGGATTCCATGACATTGACCATTTGCTAAGAGAGTTTGCTGAGGAATTCTCAAAACGAGGGATTAAGCACAATACGGTCTCACAAATATATGCTTTTAAATAGAGAGAACACGAAAAGGTGAAGGAAGCTTCACTTCGCTTCAAACAATACATTGAGAGATGTCCAGTACGTGAACGACCACAAGATGACAGACTATCTGTTCTCTTTATTGAGGGACTGAGGAACGACACTCTCAAGAAGGACTTGCACTTGAAAGCTTGTACAAGTTTCGAGCAAGTAACGAGAGAGACATTGTACTTAGTGGATAACCGTACGGTTTATGGAGAGGTGTCAGCGGATACAGATTTTGCATCCAGTAGCTCCTCCTCCGTAGCGAGCGAGACTACCACTAAAAAGAATGTTCAAACAACAACCATGCCAAATGTAGAGCAAATGATAGAAGATGCTCTAAAAAGGATGGCACCATACCAAAAACCATTGCCAAAACCACTGAAATGGTGTGCTATTGAAAAAAAATGGACAAATCATCCAACAGAGGAGTGTTATTACAACAAAGGGTATGTAAGGGAGCGCCAGTATGCACCTCCTGCTCAATTAGCACCACCTCAGATACATCCAGTACCTCGATACCCAACGGGAAATGTAACGGGACCTATGGGGATAGAAAGACCGCAACCAGTATTGGGACAACAACCACCTTTACCAGGAGCAAGACCAGTGGGCATTAGATATGCACCAACCTTAGAGAATCAGGAAGAACAAGCCTTAGTGCCTGTTCAAGCCTATTACGAAGAATCGGGTGCACACATGTCTCCGACAGTGTATTACCCACCAGAAGAACCAAAACAACCAGAACCATGGGGCATGATGGGGAATGTTGGAACACCAACAGTTACAAGTGCTTCTGATGAAGAGAGATACAATATGGACGCAAGAACCTTGATGTTCATAGCTCATGGAGGGTTAGCAGGACAGAGACCATCTTATCCACAAAGGACGAATCAAATGGGACCAAGACCAGCACTAGGACCCTGTTACAAGTGTGGAGGTGACCATCTGATGAATGTTTGCCCACATACGGAAATCATTAGAATAAACGCTTATTGCACTGAGTGTGGGGTTACTCACTTCATTGAGGATTGTTCAAAGAATCCAAACAAAGTGCAAAAGACGACATTGAATATGTTAGAAACTATTCCTACCAGCAGTGGGTCTGAAAATGAAACTCTGATACCAACGCAAGTTGTTACTAGAGCTCAAGCTAAGAAAACCACTAGAGAACCTGAGAATGGAAAGTTAGCGACTGAAGTGGTTAGTCAAGGACCGCGGAGTCAGAAAAACACATGGAAAGCTAGAAAATCACGCATGAAGTTGAGAAAAGAACGTGAAGACGCTATTCTAGATGAGGAACTAAAGCAAACTAAAGCTAGATTAGAAAAACTTGAGAGTCAAAACGGGAAACGAGAGATGAGCCCGGAAAGAACGAAACAAAAGAGTATCAAAGAAACAACGAGCTTAAGCTCAGGGGGATCAGTGCTAGTCGACAAAGTACACGAACCATTGGACGCACTGATGAGAGCTTACGAAGCTAGGTTAAAGAACAACCAAACACAAGAACAGAGGTGGATGACATACCCAAACGCGGAATTGGAAAAGCAGAGACTTGAAATGTGCCAGAGAATGATCGAGACTGCACAAGCCTTATTAGAACCACCAAAAGAAACAATGAATTGTGGGAAGGAAAACCCAATCCAGCAAGAGACTATCGTTTCACGGGTAGCTGAAAAGACTCCCAGTGCACAAAAGCCTGAAAATACACAAAAGGATGATTGCATAGTATTGAACACAACCGATCAGGAGATAGAGAGTTTTCATCCAGTCATACAGAGGTCTTACGGAAGAGATGATGATTACAATGAATTTTGGAAACAAGTGAGAGAGGCAAACTTTGCAAACGAGCTAAGTAGCCAAGCTAATCAGACAAATTGGGAAAAGGACATCAGGAATCCTCCCATAGTGGAATTTGAGGCAGGATCTCAAGTGGACTTGGATCTGCAATCTTACTGGGGAGATGGGGGCTCTGTTAGAACAATGGAGAGCAAACCTCATTCACTGAAAACCTTACCTTCATACTTAGGAGAGTATGAAGCAAAATCTGAGATTAGAGCACTTCCCTCACGAAGAATCTCATCAGAAAAAGTCATGGACTCGCAAGGATTGATAGAGATCTTGTCAACACCAGTGACATGCACTATCACTCTAGCTGAGCTTTTGAGGCTAAGACCACATATGTGGACCACTGTAGGAAAATTCATGGAGAAATTCGGGATAAAAGATCCAACATCGAGATTGCAAGAGAGCATAGAGGAGCTGAGCAAACCACAGAAGAACGCTAAGCCTGTACCCTTAAACAAGGTCGGAGAGTATTGCGAAGGTGAAGAGGGGAATACAACCTTACCAGTTGAATTCCAAGGAGTGAAGACGATGGCAATACTAGACAACGGAGCAGGGGTAGCCATTGCTACAAAAGAAATCTGGAAAAAATGGGGGAAACCAGCAATAAGGAAGACTAGGTTGAAACTCCAATTAGCAGATGGACACATGGAAAAACCTATGGGGGTATTAGAGAAAGTTGTAGTGACTTCTTGTGGCATTGAATACGAACATACTTTTGCTATTGTCGATTTTGCCAAGGAGAATAACTATGATATCATATTGGGAAGACCATTCATGAGACATTTGAAAATGGTCCAAGATTGGGGCTACGATCACATATACTTGAGAAATATGGAAACCACTACACGTGTGAACCTGAAAGACCATAGCTACAAAGATGTGAACCGAACACCGGTAGAGGAGTTTGATTCAGCTACTTTGGCGGGATCCGAATTTCCAGCTTGGTTAGGTAAACCCAAGGAGTTATGGATGTGTGGAGCTTCGAAATGTGGAAGTCTGAAACGAGAAGAATGTGTTTTAGAAAGGGCTATCGAAGACGAAACTTATGTAAGAGAACCCTTTCCAGAGGACACGTTTGAACCATTAGAATGGACACACATTTTAGCAACCCTAGATGTTTGTGCAATTCTGGATGGTCCCACAACAAAATTTTGCGACAAGGACGGGTACGACGTGGTTCCGTATTTCATGTTGAGAACTGTACACTGGAAAAAGAAGATGAAGAAGAGGTGTTTCACGACATTCCCAATCATCCAGAGTGGGGAAATGAAGCAGACAACGAGTCAACGGACAATTCAAGCGGAAACGAAGAAACTATAACGGATGTCCGATTTTATGATTTTCCGAACCAAACTAAACAACGCCAGAGACACTATAGAGCAAAGAAAAAAACAAAAGGGGTTAGAACCAATCCGATGCCTAGAATAAGAGGAAAAAATCAATTCCTAATGCTAGTAAAGGCTGAAGATTGTGTTAAGGATAAGATTTCTGGGAGAATGAGAGGCAGTGATCAAAAGAGCTTACGAAAAGACAAAAGAGGCTCAAGAAATCAAGTTCAAAAGAATGGAATGAAAACTGAAACAGAAAAATAAAAAAAGAACAAGCGCAACAGAGAATACACGGAGTCCAAGTTAGAACGTAGAAACAAGTACAGAGAGCTCAAGAAAACTCTGAAGGAAGTTTGGACGACAGAAATTGAGAGTGGAGAGGACGAAAACGTCAAAATCAAGGAAAACATGGATGTTCCCTCTCACTATAGGAAATTCACAATAGAGGATAGGAAGGTGATATTAACCCCACCTATTCGAGAGAGGAAGGAGAACGAATCTTATGACGGACCGGAGGATGCAGAAAGAGTTGATTTAGCAGCTCCAGGTGAGACGCCTAGACCGGTGTACATAGCCACAGATTTGTCTCCAAGCGAGGAAGAGAGACTTTTGAGTCTTCTCAGAGAGTACAGGGATGTGTTTGCATGGTCTTATAAGGACTTAAAGGGAGTTGACCCATCGATATGCCAACACTCAATCCCACTGAAACAAGACGCAAAGCCTAGCAGACAGAGACCATACACATATAATGATACTTTTGCTAAGCGAATCAAGGAGGAGATAGATAAGCTAATGGAAGCTGAATTCATATACGAGATTGAACACACTGATTGGGTATCTCCGATTGTGGTAGTACCTAAGAAGAACGGAAAACTCCGAGTGTGTGTCAACTTAAAGAAAGTGAATGCTGCAACAATCAGGGACAATTATCCCCTGCCGATAACTGATCATGTTCTAGAGCGTGTATCAGGGAAAACAACATACTCCTTTCTTGATGGTTTTTCAGGATATAACCAACTAGCCATAGCACTGGAAGATCAATATAAAACAGCTTTTGCAACGGAGTGGGGAATTTATGCTTATCGGGTTATGCCTTTTGGTCTAACCAATGCTCCCGCAACCTTCCAGAGGCTGATGACGCATGCTTTCAAAGAATACTTAAGGCTGTTTCTCGAAATATACATGGATGACTTATGTGTACATTCTCTACTGAGAGATGAGCATCTAGAACACCTAAGAAAAGTATTTGAGAAATGTAGGACATATCGCATTTGTCTCAATCCTGAGAAATGTGTGTTTATGGTCCGACAGGGCAGAATTCTGGGACATATTGTCTCACAAAACAGAATATCCACGGATTTAGAGAAGATAAAAGTTATAGTGGATATGCCTAGACCAACCAATGCGAAACAAGTCTAGAGCTTTATGGGACATTGTGGATATTATAGACGATTCATTTACATGTACGCTATAATAGGCCAACCACTTTACAGGCTAATAGTGAACTTTGAATGGACAGAGGAGTGTGAGGAATCGTTCAAGAAATTGAAAGAGGCACTCATTACTGCTCCAGTCTTGAAATCACCAGATTGGGAGAAGATATTCCATGTGCACATAGATGCTTCAACATATGCAATAGGATGCATTCTGGCTCAGCCAGAAGAAGGAAACATGGATTTTCCTATCTGTTACGCCAGTCGACAGCTCAACCATGCAGAGAAGAATTACACCACAACAGAGCGAGAAGGATTAGGAATGATCTATGCTGTGAAGAAATTTTGGCATTATCTTCTAGCCAACAAGTTTGTGTTTTTTACGGATCACCAAGCCTTGCTCTACCTAGTGAATAAACCATGCAATACCGGGAGAATAGTGAGATGGTTCATTATCTTACTGGAATTCGACTTCACGGTAGTAGTAAAGAAAGGAAAAACACATCTTAGAGCTGATCATCTTTCGCGATTGACGAATGGAGAAGACCCTATAGGAGTAGATGACGACATGCCAGATGCGTACTGGTTCAACATAGAAATGATACCTAAGTGGTCTCAAAATGTCGTTAACCTATTAACCTATGGAGGAGAGTTCGATAGAAGAGAATGCAACCTGAAACATATTGCTATTCAGCAATCCAAGAATCTTCAATTGATTGCAGGAAGGTTGTATCAATTGGGAAATGATCATGTTTTACGACTATGCATCAATCTTGAGGAATATAATATATATCTGCGCGAAGCACATGTTCAGGAATGTGCATTTCATTGTTCAAGAAGGAACACATATAGGAATTTGTTACAATTGGGAGTCTATTGGCCAGGAATGAAAGAAAGCGTACATGAATATGTCACTGTATGTATTGTATGTTCATCAAAACCGCCAGCCGAGTATTCGACATTATATCAGATAATGATCGCTCCAGAATGGAGTCAGTATATTGTTGAATATCTCACAAATAGAACTTTCCCAGAAGGAACGTCAAAAGCTCGTCAGAAATCTGTAGAGACAGAAGCTAGAGATTACGCTTTAATAGGAGATCAACTCTATAAGAGAGGTAAAGACAACCAGCTTAGGATTTGCGCATCAGAGTCTGAGTATGTGATAATCCTAGAGCAAGCTCATGGAGGAGTAGGTGGAGGCCATTTCTCAAGTGATAAGACAACAAAACTTTCTTAGCCGCAGGAATATGGTGGCCAACATTACATATGGACGCTGAGGAATACGTTAAACGGTGTGATGACTGTCAGCGGACCAAAGTACCACTTAAAAGAGATGATATGCCGCTTAGACCAATGATGGGGGCAAGAGCTTTTGCAAAATGGGGGATTGATTATGTCGGACCCATTTCACCTCCTGCATATAAGACTCATGCACAATACATCATTGTGGCTACAGACTATCTAACAAAGTGGGTCGAAGCAAAGGCAACTCAAAAAGCAGATGCCAGGACCACGGCACAATTTCTATATGAATACGTCTTTGTACGATATGGATTGCCAATAGAAATTGTGAGTGATCGAGGCACACATTTTATAAATGAAGTGATAAAGATCCTTCTAGATGAATTCATGGTAATCCATAGGAAATCAGCCCCGTATCATCCACAAGCAAACGGACAAGCTGAAGCAACAAACAAAACCATATGCACAGTCCTTACGAAGATTGTATCTGAATCGAGAACTGACTGGGACCAGAAGTTGCATTCAACATTATGGGCATATAGGGTAGCATATAAAACATCAATAGGAACGACCCCATATAACATGGTTTTTGGGCTAAATGCTATCTTACCAATAGAATTCTTGATTTCAACCTTAAGGGTGGCTAAGGATCTAGAGTGGACAGGGCATGAGCTCTCTGATAGATTAGATGACCTGGAAAAGCTAGATGACCTTCGCCTAAAAGCAGTAGCTTCCATCTACGCTCAAAAAAGGCGACAAAAGGAATTTTTTGATAAGCATGTGCGGACTAAAGAGTTTAAAGTTAGGGACTATGTCCTAGTTTACACTCTGAAATAGCATGCTAAGAAGCTTAAAAAGCGAGGGATTGGACCTTTGGTGATTAAAGATCTATCACCAAGTGGAGCCATCAAGCTTGCTACATTAGACGGAGAAGAAATGCCCAATTGGATTAGTGGATGCAGAGTGAAAAAGTATCTGTTGCCGCTAACACAAGACATGCTTCTCAAAATACATCAAGAAAAGCTGCGTGTCCAAAAAAAGAAAAAGATTGTAGAGGAAGCGCAAGTTGGCGAAGGAAAGAATGGAGAAAAGAAGACTACGGCGTCAGAAACAGCGCAATGAAGGAGCAGTACGAATAAACGCAGTCAGTATAACAGATATGGATAATGACAAAGAAGAACCCATCGTTGAATGCAAAGTAGGAACCAACCAAATCAAAGCCAGAGCACTATTGGATTCAGGAGCTCAAGCTAACCTACTTTCACTCAGTTTGTATAGACAATTGACAAATGACAAGAAACTACAAACTGCCAAGCAAGAGTTAAAGAGTTACTCTGAGAATTCAATCAAAACTGTCGGATGCATAGTTTTACATATACAGATTAACCAATATGTGTATCCTCATATGTTTTACGTGGTTGAAGACCAAGCTACACAACATCCATTATTGCTAGGACAACCATGGCAGAAGCAATACAATGCAATGATTGACTGGAGTTCTAAATCAGTGCTTATCAAATACGAAGGTGAAAGTCAATCAGTCAAGTTCACCAAAGGAGCAGAGCCAACTCCAAAGGAAGAATCCACGGACAAGGGCAAACAACAAACAGAGAAAAAGACGAAGCAATGGCAACCAAAAGTTTCTACACAACTGGATTGCTCGTCGACGAGGAACTCTCAACAGTGGATAAGGAAGGCAAGCAATAATATAACAGCTCAACCTTGGAAAAAAACGGAGTCAGAGTTGGTATGGAGACCAAAAAAGGCTGTGCCAGAGAACACAAAGGTGGAAAACAGAGTCTTCAATACCAGACAACAGAGTGATCCCCGACAATCAAGGATAGTGAAACAGATCTGGATTCCAAAGAAGTTCATGACGGCACAAAGCTATAGCAAGCAAATTTGGATCCCAAAGATTTGTAAACAGGAACTCCCTTCAATACAATCAACGAAAACTCCTAGGTATTTCAAGGCGAGAAAATCAACACACAGAACAAAGCAGGTTTGGGTCGCAAAGAGTTTGTGGCAAGCACAAGCAAAGAGGAAGCAGATTTGGATTGTGAAAAAAGACAACAAGGTAACGAAGAATCCATCTACTGATTCTACTACCGAAGTGCCAAAACCAATCCAAAACCCGACCACCAATCCTTCAATCAAACAAAGAGCAGCTTTATTGGAAAGACTGTTGTATCATCGCTCTACAATTGCATTGGGAACTTATTACCAAAACAACTACAATGCTTCACTCACAGACACTTCATAGTCGTCCGGGAGGACTCAGACTAGGAGGGGGGGAGGTATACAGGAGCTACAAAGCAGCTACAAGCGGAAAAAACAAAGAAAAACAA
This sequence comes from Adiantum capillus-veneris, assembly GCF_014529385.1. Lineage (NCBI taxonomy): Eukaryota > Viridiplantae > Streptophyta > Polypodiopsida > Polypodiales > Pteridaceae > Adiantum > Adiantum capillus-veneris. The sequence continues at coordinate 1,735,447 of NC_140952.1, forward strand.
AAATTATATTACAAGGGCAGTGTCTTACATGATTTTGCTATTTTTTATGTTTGATTACGGATATTGATAATATTTATGTCCTTATATACCTTGTTTTGCAACAAGAAGAGATCAAATGATGAATTTGGGTCTCTAGATGTGTAAATATCACTAAATAAGAGTGTTTTTGGAGCTAAAAAGTGGAAAAAAGTGGTAATCCAAGTCCAGAAATCACAAAGAAGTGTATATTCATATACACAGGGTTACCAGCTATTTATCGTGTATGTTTGGAATTTTTTGGCTTCAATTTGCTATTTTCCTTTATTTTTTATGATTTTCTTAATAAAAATAAAAGAAAAATAAAAAAGCAGGTGAAATGAGATCGGAAAAAAGAAAAGAATAGACGGTGATGGTCCTAATGACAAGGGCAACCCAGGATAAAAATTGGGTATAATTCTGAAAAAGTTGCAGAAAGCCCGAAATGACAGAATTTTGGCAAAGTGGACAGATTTCTCAGAAACAGGTCAAACGGAGTCCAAATTGAGAAATTTCAAATCCTAAAGTGCATTTCACGACGAGATAGGAGCGCATGTCAAATTTGGTAACAAGTGATCCGAGAAGCCCGAAGTTAAGTATTTTTCACTTCACTATCAAGCTCATTTCCACTATTACCTTCTTGGAGAGAGCAAAGAGCACACAGGAGCATCCGACCTTCTACCGCCTTCTACGACTGCTACGAGAGCTCAGAGAACACCAGACATGAGAGGTAGACTCGTTGCCATAAGCTTTTGATGCTTATCGTTAACTTTTGTCGCGAAAACTCACCAAAACCAAGAAACAAGAGCAGACGGGGAATGGGGAGGAACGCTAGGTAGGGGCACAACCGCCTAACCAAACCTTGCAAGAACTTAGAGGTGGGTTACCTTAGTATAGGAGATGAGTTTCTAGCACTCAAAGCTCGAGAAAGAACGACTGGAAAAACCCTAGGTCAACAGAGCCTGCAAGAGGCAAACAGAAAAAAGTTATCGGAACGACACAAAACTTCTCAGGAAGCTTAACAACATCGAGGTCAATGCAACCATGGAGTATCTCCGGGTTTGGATCACCAAAAGTAGGTCGGAACAACCGATTCGGCTGCGGACACACAAAGCGTCATTTTGGCATAACGGCTAAAATTGATGACCAAATGACATGAAACTTCACAAGCAGCTTCAAATATACATGGATGACTTATGTTTGCAAGCAAAACCCAAAAGAAAGCTGATTCACTTACCGATGGTGAAAAAGACGCTTTCGGGCAACCAAATGGAGAAAGATAGAGAACGGGGAGCCAAAGTCAAGTTCAACCAAATAGGTGGCTTCACAACATATCCAATGAGCTGGAAATGCAACTCTCGAGAAGAAAAGTTGAAGAAATTCAACTCCAAGGTAAATAGACGACTTCGGAGACTGAAATGCCTATAAGGGGGCTTTTTAGCTAAACTGATGACTTTTTAAGTTGAAAACTAGTTAGCAGGGCTTAGGGCACTAGCACAAAGCATTCTTTGCACAAAAAGACCAACATTTCAAGAAAAGACATCATACGCGTATGATGTTTCACAGCATGATTTTCACATCCATTTCAACATTTGAGTGCATAGCCTCATTCCACATGTTAATCACATCCTATGAACCAAGTATCATGAGAATTGGAGTTAGAAAACCCAAGGAAAGCCAAAAAGACGCAAAGTAGGCCAAAAAATTGATTTTTGGTCCTAATTTTGTCAAAATAACTCCAAACTCATTGAAATTTTGTAGGATTGTTGATTAACACATCTACAAGCTATCTGGAACCAAAAAGCACCATTTTGACACAAAAGACATCATACGCGTATAATGTCTATTTGCACTTACAGAGCCAAAAATGCTCATTTGTCATCATACATCCATTATATATATCTAATACATGCTACATATGAAGTTTGGAACCATTTGGTCAAGTGGATCACCCATTTAGCCCAATTAAGAGAAAATCCTTCATACAAAGCCTATTTTTGTCCCAAATCCAACATATTCAAGTCCAAACCAAGATTTGAGTATAAACAGTCCTTCACTAGCACATGGAGAGTCCATAGACCCAATCCCATGAAAAATTGATGAAAAAGACATCATACGCGTATGATGTCTCCAGAGCCAGTTTTAGTCCAAATTCTATCCAAAATTGATAAATCCACTGAATAAGCCTATCTAAAGCCAAAACCAAGCTTATAGAGAAAATTGGTCCAAAAATGCACTAAAAGACATCATACGCGTATGATGTCTCACTATGTGATTTTGGCACCTCAGGGCTTCAACCACCAAACAGAAGTGATCTACATGCCATTTGAAGGTGAACCACCAAGTTTTATCCAATTTGGATAATAAAATCCAATTCCCTTTCAAAATTTTGCCAAGAGACTGAACTGGACTGAACTGGCCAAAACTTGACCAAATGGGATCCAAACTCAAATCCAAGCATATGATACTCATGTATACACTATCAGCTACAAGCACAACCAATATGAAGTCATTCTGACACAAAAGACATCATACGCGTATGATGTCTCAAGCATGTTTTTGAGCCCAGTTTGCATATTTTTTCACCTACATTGCATCCTTAGGCCCTGAATAGCTCATGTTTCAATTTTCAAGTCATTTGAATAGTTAAAAGCTTCATTTCGGCTTTCAGTACTAAAAAGACGCTAACTTCTGTAATTGGAGTTACAGGATCCATGGATTCCGCTAAGTCATCGGCAACTAAGAGAAAAAGACCAACCATCAAGGATGCTCTTGCAGAAGCAGAACCTTTTGACATTCCAACAGAAACCCTCAAGCCAACCAAGACTTGGGTGGAGGAAGCAGTACTAGAAAAAGAGGGAATAAAGATCTACCAGGGGACTTTCAGAGATCCTCAAGGGCAATCGGTCGATGTATCTATGATCCCACGAGAATTAGTGGATTATAGCAGATCAGAGAACATCAGCAGATACCTGGAAAAGGCTGACTTACACAGGTTCTTCACCTCGAGACCATCAGGTGTAGACACAAGAAGAGTGTATGAGTTGGCAACATCCATTCAGAAGGATGGGAAAGCCACGTTGACAGCCATGGATGGAGAAACAGTTGAAGTACAGATCACTCCACAGCTCATTGCAGATGCATTGAAGCTGCACAACAAAGGGAGTTCTGTCAGAGAAAGAAGGGAGGCCATAGAGGTCTACGGATCAAAGAAACAAAATACAACCTACGGAGATATGGCAGATCAACGAGCGGCAACCCTTTGCCGGTTATACAACCAGTTTCTCCATGTGTGCAGTAAAAGACCGCAGAAGTATACTACACCACCCCATGCCATTGCGACAACCATCACATGGGCACTGAAGAGCAACATGCCAAAAGAGGTGAATTATGCTCAATACATCCACGAGCAAGTAATCGCCATGCACAACCAGAAGCCAAAGTACATAGGAGGAGGAGAAATCCTAACAAGAATAGCTTATGAAGCTATTGGAGCTAGGGATCAAGGGCCACGGGTTCCCTCCTAGAATGAGTGGCTTAGAGAAGCCGATGAAGAGAAAGAACAGCAAGAAGTATCCAAGAGGGCGTCCACAAGAGCATGCCGAAAACTAGAAATAGTTTCAGAACCTGAAGAGGCTGTGGACGAGCCGCTCAAGAAGAAAGCGAAGAAGAAGGCTGATCCCAAGCAAACCAAAAGTCAAAAAGCCGCAAGAATGGAAAGGCTGGTGGAGCAGTTTAGAGCGGAAAGAGCTCTAAAGGGGGACTTTGAAGAAATGTGGGTGCCAGACCCCACTAAAGTCGGAACCAGCTCTGCCAGGCCACATGTTGATCAATATGATCAATATATTAGAGCTTATGAGGAGTCGGAGGCCATACTGGAGCAGCAGCCTGTCGAGCCTTATACTGAAGAGGAAGTACAGCTTTTAAAAGCTGAGCTGAAAAAGGACGACAAGGAGAAGAAGGAAGTAGATGAGTCTACTGAACTTCGAGAGAAAGACGGGCAAGCAAACAAAGGAAAATCCAAGATGACTGAGGACAATCAGCCCTCCTTTACTGATGTACCAAGCCCGAAGAAGACGGAAATTATTGTGGAGGAGACCACAATAGAAATAGAAACAGAAGTTATGGAAAAGCCGGAGGCCGGGACCAAAGGAAAGGAGATAGATCCAGTTCAGCAAAAGAAAGATGATTATGAGGATCTGGTAGTGATCGGATACAGTGAAGAAGAGGCCCTGGAGGCAGTTTATGGGATATCCCTACGAAAACAAGATGATCGGAAAGGGGCGAAGGAAAAGACAAAGGGTACAATGGAGAGTGAAGAGAAAATGGACCAAAGGCACGCAAGAGAATAGGTAAAGCCTACATGGTGAAAACCCTAACGGGCACCATCAAACTCTTTACTGGCTCTCCTGACCTTTCGTGTCAGATGCTAAAGAAAATCTGCAGGACTCTCTTAGCATGCATTGAAGTGTTCGCGCCAGATAAAGCCACTACCTCGAGTCTACTATCGACGGCCGACACAGTGACGGATATGATGTATGATCTTTCATTGCAGCCATCACCAAAGGTGTTACATCTCTTATACCAAAGAATTATGTTTTTGCCTAGCTTCCACATGCAAACATTCGAAGAAGCTTTCTACACCGGCTTTTTCACTCACGAAAGCAAAATATTCGGCCCAACCTTGACCATCGGCAACCTACGCTACGAATCACATTTGCAGATGCTCAAGACGACAGGACTCTATTGATCAAGCCTAAAAGTCATGTCAGGGACGACATGAACGCAGAGGGGGGGAGTGTTGAGCCAGCAGAGGATCACACCCACATTTTTGCTCACACCCATCATTTTGTAACCATTGATTGTAATAAATGTCTTTCCGACATTAATTTTGATTTGAGCCATTCATTAAGTAACGGGACTCAATTGAGTTTCCAGCTTGTAATCCCGAAGTAATTTCACCTGTTGATGTAAATAATTAGAGATGTTCTCACCTCCAAGGCTGAGGTATATAAGCCAAAGTTTTGTAACCTAAGAGAGATTCAATTATTAATCAAAGTGAGTTTTTGAGCGCCGTGACTGTGTCTGAGAGAGAGAGAGAGAGAGTCTTATCTTCTTGCTACGCGAGCTACGGGGCCGCCATTGGAGAAGCGACACCACCATTGTGTTAGCAACGGTGAGAGCTACGCACAGATACCAAGAGTGCGCGCTATCGGCTTCTATGTGTGGTAAGCTCCTACGAGCTTCGGTGTGAGTTTTCTTCCAACTCATGTGTCGGAATAGAGCGTGCAGCATATCTATAGAACCACAATGAGTAGAGCTACACATTAGTACCATCGGGGTCAAGTTTCGGTCACATGTATTTTTCGGCCTGTCTTCATACGCGTTTACCGCACGGAGTGGTTATAGGTTGATTTTGCAGTTCAAGGCTTTAGGGTGTCGTTCTTACCTAGTGCATAGACTTCCCCTTGAGTTTGAGATCGATTCGATGATTCTAGATCCTGTTTCGTATAGCATTCGTTCGTAGTACAGATTTCAGTCACTTGCGTATTTTAGAACTTAGATTTGATTTCCTTAGTAGTGATTGTCATTAGAAGGTCGAGTAGGTGATTTGACACCCACCTAGTTGTTTCCATGCGCCTGCGGGTCAAGCTCCGTCCTCGTCTGACAAATTCTCTTGTTGGTTGAGTTCTTGCTATTTAGCTTCCGCTAGCGGCGTAACCGCCTTAACATTTGGCGCCGCTGCCGGGGACGAGAGCCCTAAGTAGGTGACCTTAGACTAATCCTACGAGGTGACTCGTATAAACTACTTTGTATACTTTAGTTAGAAAAGATCTAGGAGTGGTGGACTCCAAAGGTCTCGAGAGATACTAGGAAGTGGGGTATTCCTGGGTCTTCCGTGTTGACAGTATTTTTAGTTTAGCTTAGATTAGATTGTTTTTGATGGTGTTTAAGTGGTTGTTGACATAAAAAGAATTTGCTACTCCTTGTGTGGTAGTAAATCTCTTTATATTTTCAATTGCAAAAAATCCATTTTATGATTAGAAGTAGCTTAGGTAGGGCCTGATTTGATCCTGATCTAGAGCTATCAATTGGTGTTCTATTTGCTTGATGTGTTTGATTGCATGTTAGATCACTGAAAAAGTCGCTTTGGTAGTGAAATATGCAATAAACAAAGTTCAGATTTTTTTTTTGTGTAACTGATTGTTGCTGAGCACTTAAAAGAGCTATTGGAAGAGTTTTGTGCTGAAAAACTGGAAATCTGCAACTTTAGACATCATACGCGTATGATGTCTTAGGACCTAAACAGAGACTAAAATTGAAAATTTGACATTGCCAGAGTGTTTAGAAGGGGGGTTTTACCCTAAGATCAACTTGAAACAAGGGCTTTAACACTCTCAGAAACCCAAAAGACCAAGTCAGAGAGCAAAAAAACGCAAAGAACAAGAAATTTTGATTCAGATCTTGTTTTTACATTCAAACCTGACAAAAACACTTGAAACTCAATTATAAACATTGGAGAAGGCTTAAAACCAAAAATAGTCAAAATCTGGGACAAAAGACATCATACGCGTATAATGTCTTTTGGCACTTCCACTGCTTATTTTTGATATCTGACCTGACAAGATTGTTACAGGCACTGTAGGAAGCATAAATATCAAGTTTGGACCCAAATTGATGAAAAAGACATCATACGCGTATGATGTCTTTGACCTAATTTTGGACATATTTTGATACATTGCTAACACAGATCCATTGTAATAGTTGTCTAGAGGTTATATTTCAAGTTTCATCCCATTTGGATAACAATTGACCCAAAAACAAGTCAAAAGCAAAAAATTGCCAAGAAAAGCCTGAACTAGCCATAACTTGCTCAAACAGAGTTCAAACTGAATTTTGTGAGTGAACAGAGCATAAAGGGGCCACTGAGAGTGAGCATAACCAAAATAGTCAAATTCTGTGAAAAAAAGACATCATACGCGTATAATGTCTTTTTCAGCATAACTGCGACAAAATTCTCACTTGATGAAACAGAAGATGTCCAACTGACAAGATTAAACAATTGACCAAGTATCAATCAGCTTGGATCAATTCTGACCACAAAAACTTGGGGAAAACAAATTGCCGAGACGGAAAAGTTACAGTCCTTTAGGGGAATTGATGAATTTGAGATCGGGCAGGAATCTCCGGAATAATCAACCAAAACAAGGGGAACCAGCAAGTGTCATATGAACCGAGGGAAGTGTAAACCAAAGTTGGGTGCAACCATTAGAGCCGACCTTTGAAGGAAGTGTTTCTGATACTTCTTCGGAGAGGTCTTACGAGATTTTCACCGAACACTCGAACAGGAACAACAGAGAAAATATGGCAGCAGGATCATCAAACCCTTCCGCCACAATGAAGCTATTGTTCATAAAATATTAGTACGACAATGAGCAAGGTGCAAAGATCTACAAAGACGGAATGGACCGCTATTGTGTAAAGATAGAAGATAGACCTAGTGAGTTCAAGGACTTAGTGCCTGTGAGCTATAGCGGAGATAGATATCTAGATGACGAGGGTACCATGTACTTGGTAGTTCTAAACCCCAACATTGTGGACAAGTGGGGATTGATGGACACCAAAGCCAAAATAGATGAAGAACTCGAGGAGAAAGCACCAATAATGAACTTCCCTAATGCGAGGTTAAGAAGAGAGAATGAAACTACAAGGATCAACACTGATAACATCTATGTGGGGCTATACAAATATAATAATGGGGAGCAAGATCTCTATTATAGATGTGAAGAACCCTACACCGGAGAGTTGACAGACAAAAAAAGACTCTATGTCTTTACCTACACAGAGGGATCGGAAGTGAAAATTGCTGCTTACGATAAGTATGGCAGGCAATACTCAACAATGGGCAAGAAAGAATTAGAAGGATATACATACTTTGGGGGACCACTACATCAGTATTATGTTACTTCTAGCTCACATAGACCAACACCAACAACTGGAGTGCAAAACTCTAGGACAACAAGAGGACAAAGAACTCAGGTTGCTGACTCTTTCAGTCAACCTTGGGACTCGAAGCTCGGACCACTGGGATCATTACATTCCAGGGAGTCAATGGAGACGAATCGAGGTAGTGCAGTTCCAATCCCCACCTATACCACTCCAGGTCCAAGATTTTCAAGATTTTTGTGTATTGATTGTAACAAAAATCTAGTCTCATAAGTAGGTTATGAAGCTCAATTTCTTGCTATAATAAGTTTTTTCCTATCCATAAACGTTGAAATCTATGCAAAATATTATTTTGATGAGAAGTTATATTCAATTTATGAAAATTTTGTGCCCAAGATGAGTATGCACTCCTTATAGCTACATCTTTTGTCCAGGAATCCTTCTGTATGTATACATGGCAAGGCGAACTCTCGGTGATTGAAAACAAGTATAGCACAATGTGTCAACAAGCTGTATCAAGAGGCATCACGTTGACAACGGTCCTTTTTTTCAAAATTTGAATTTTTGTCCCATCATCCCCATCCCTGTGCCCGGTCATCTCCTCAGTCGTCGTCCCCGGTTCTCGGCAAGCATGCCGTAACCCCGCGGTCTGATGATTTTCTGATTGTTCCCCTCCGTCCCCCGTGGCCGCCATCCCCGGCTAACTCCACTTCTCAAGCCGACTCTTCCAAAAGGAGGCCTATCGTGCAAACATGGTCATGGAGGGATGAAGTCGACTCTAGTACGCGTGGTAAAGGTGGCAGTGCAAGACCATGGATGAGCAAGATATGCCCGTACAAGAGAACGGGTGGTGTAATCAAAGTACAAGCCAATCTTCTTCATGAACCCGGTGATGAGGTGAAGTTTTGCCCTCGAGTATCTCCTGAGAAGAGGTTGGAGCTTCTTGAGAAGCTCACGGTACATAAGGTCGCGGAAGCGGCCAAAAGGGGCCGTTTTGTTGCTGTTGATCTCTCCGCCACGGCGACACCGCGAGAGCAAAGGGAAGCCAACCTTGACAACACCTCTCAAGCGTTCAAGAAAAATGCATCTACACCGTCCTCTTCCGTTGCGCATTGCCAAAGCACCCTCAACAAAAATTGGAATCCTAAATTGAAGGAAGAGGTTAATAGGTTGGTTGCCCCATTCTTCTTCCACGACCACATTGCCTTCCATGCTTCGCGGTGAGTTTCCCTTGGCATATGCACATTGCAATCTCCCATTTTGTATTCATTATGGGTTCTCGACTCTCGACTCTCCATACTAACACAACATGCTCTATTTTGTGTGGATAGTCTCCATACTTTCGAACCATGGTTACAAAAATAAGGTAATGTGGCTCCTCGTATGTGCCACCTTCATCGGAGAGGCTTTGCACCACCCTCCTTGACAAAGAGAAGCTTGTCGTGGAGCAAGCGACCCAAGCAACAAAGGATTTGTGGGAGACCAATGGTAGTTGGTGCAAGTATACGTCTGTGTATAATACCTGACATCGGGTGTAAGTATGATGTAAAGGTATACTAGTTGAGTTCAAGGTATCTTAATTGGTGCAAATACAGGGTCATGGTATAGTAGTTGGTGTTCTAAAATATTCTAGTTAGTACAAGAATGTATACCCTGATCTTGCACCAACTAGCAAGAGTATATCTTGACAATATTCTACTCTTTCCAAGGTTTTGATAATTTCCTCATGCCAAAGTGAGAAGTCATCTCCTTGGCCAAGAGAGGCCGTTTTGTTGCCGTTGATCTCTCCGCCAAGGCGACACCGCGAGAGAAAAGAGAAGCCAACCTTGACGACACCTCTCAAGCGTTCAAGACAAATGCATCTACACCGTCCTCTTCATTTGCGCATCACCAAAGCACCCTGAACAAAAATTGGAATCCTAAATTGAAGGAAGAGGTGGATAGGTTGGTTGCCCCATTCTTCTTCCAAGACCACATTGCCTTCCATGCTCCGCGGTGAGTTTTCCTTGGCATATGCACATTGCAATCTCCCATTTTGTATTCATTATGGGGTCTCGACTCTCAACTCTTGATACTAACACAACATGCCCTTTTTTGTGTGGATAGGTCTCCATACTTTCGAACCATGGTTACGAAAATAGGGGAACATGGCTCCTCTTATGTGCCACCTTCATCGGAGAGGCTTCGCACCACCCTCCTTGACAAAGAGAATCTTGTCGTGGAGCAAGCGGCCCAAGCAACAAAGGATTTGTGGGAGACCAATGGTAGTTGGTGCAAGTATACGTCAGCGTATAATACCTGACAGCTGGTGTAAGTATGATGTAAAGGCATACTAGTTGAGTGTCATGTCAAGGTATCTTAATTGGTGCAAATACAGGGTCATGCTATAGTAGTTGGTGCAAGAGTGATTCTAAAATATTCTAGTTAGTACATGAATGTGTACCCTGACCTTGCACCAACTAGCAAGAGTATATCTTGACAATATTCTACTCTTTCCAAGGTTTTGTTAATTTCCCGATGCAAAGTGAAAAGTCATCTCCTTGTAGGCGTTTTTTTGGCTTCCAAGGAGATGTAAGATTTGCAAACTATTAACACTAGTTTGGTACCAAAAAGGACACTATAGTGTCCTTTTTTCACGAATTTAAATAAAATGGTACATGAAATCTAGAACATATCTGAAGAAATGCTTTTGCAAACTTATAAAATGTTATTCAAAGTACTCATAGAAATTTTAATCCCTCACTTTTGATCATAACCTCAATAGTAACTACACTCATAAAAAGAACCTACGCAAAACGGCATTCAATGCTTCATTAAAACTCGTACTTTAGCCTAAGAAAAAAATGAGCAGGGTGCATGTCCGTGGTAGCTACTTATGTATGCGTTTTCGCAATTGTTATGTGAGAAAAAAAATCCTTTGTGACTAGAATTAAATATAGAAGTCATGTGGGTCAAATATGCAATGTTCACAAATTCAACTAACGATCACAAAAAAACATTTATTTCATCTAAATTTATAATTTCTCATAATACATATATATTAGATCTATGACTCCATTACATAAGGTAATAATTTTTAATGGTTATGCAAGCCTCATTTGGTGATTTATGGCATATTCAAAAAACTGTGCATGTTGTAATTTTGTTTTTTAATTATCAAATATAAGCCTTAAAATAAAGTCCACTTTTAGATTTTTTTTGTTCATCTCACTTATTTGTATACAAATGCCTCGTATGGACACAATTGGGAGATTTACATACACACTTTCATTAGTTTTTCATAGCATTTTTTTTGTAAGAAATTATGCACTACAAAATTTTTAAAATGAGGTTAAAGTATAAAATGCCTATGAGTTTGAATCCTTGAAAAATTCTTAGTTGATGGGTATTGACCTATAGATACATTATACACCTTAGATTTTGTCCCATAACCTCATCATGTTAATGAAAGAGGCCTTGAAAGACCAAAATTTTTCTCTTTGTCAGCATTTTCAAGATTTTTGTATATTGATTGTAACAAAAATCTAGTCTCATAACTAGGTTATGAAGCTCAATTTCTTGCTATAATAAGTTTTTTCCTATCCATACACCTTGAAATCTATGCAAAATCTTATTTTGATGAGAAGTTATATTTAATTTATGAAAATTTTGTGCCCAAGATGAGTGTGCACTACATCCTTTGTCCAGGAATCCTCCTATATGTATACATGGCAAGGCGCACTCTTGGTGCCTGAAAACAAGTATAGCACAATGTGTCAACAAGCTGTATCAAGAGGCATCACTTTGGGATGGGGGAAATGGGAACACACCTGATACACAAGCTAACTGCCTCTGTATAGCCCAGGGGATACCCACACCCCAAACCACACAGAAACATACACACACGCACACTTTTTGCCAACCTTCACATCATGGACTCGCCTACGAGCAACTTCGGCCACACACAATCACATTTACTGATGCACACACCAATATACCCGTATCTCTAAACACACTCACACCGGGAGACTTCGCAAGCCTCGACCGCATACAAAACCACACTCAATCCGCAACCACAATCAATCTCTCTCCCCCTCTCTCTCTCAACACACACACAAAAGACCCGGAGCCACCGCTACCACGGGCACTATGCACGAGACAAAGAGAACAAGGTGATTATAGCCCAACCATGAAAAAAATAACCATAGATACGTTCTGTATCACCAATAGCTAGACACAATAATGGCGACGGTCATATACACTTTTTTGGAGTGTTTTGGCTTCATCCACACATGGAACACCTTCCCGTAGCTTGTGGCATCCCTCGCATGTTCTGTCGATCTTCCATCCTGTCCTTTCATGGCCACTACCGTAGCAAATGAACTAATGGGCTGCAGCCCTTTCACATGTAAGTCACGGCCTCAGCACCTTGATGGTGACCTCTCGTCGATGGCCCGTGGCCGCTCTCCTTCACCCCTGAAGTCCTTGCCCTAGCGGCCCTTCCTTTGCTCTCGGACCCGGCAACTCTTTTGGCACCCCTCTATTTTCTCTGATCTGACCTGCCCTTCGCGGCTCTTCCAACCGTAGCCTCTCTCTACTGCACCTCGGAGGCAAGCCACCTTGGCCCTAGCCGTATGCAGCCCCTCTAACTTCGGTGGGTCCACTCAAGCAAGGTGGCCAACTGCTTCCAACACCCCTCCGTCTTCCTCTGCGTCGCGAGCTACCCCATAGCAGCCCATGGCGGCTTTCCAGCTTTCCAACCGATGGATCCCCTTCCTGCAGTCCCTTGGTGGCCTCCTGCAACAGCGCACACCTCTCTAACAGGCCATGGCCGCTTCCTGTAACCCTCGGTAGCACCATCACCTCATGCACCACTGCCCCTGGTCCTCCTTGGCACTTCCCCAAGGCTTGGTGGCTTCACCTCATGCAGCTCCCCAAGTGGCCCGCTTTTCCTCCTTCACAGATTTTTAGCCCTTCGTGATCACGGCCTGCCTCCTGCCTCCCCATGCGGGCCATCAGATGGCGCCTCTTCTATTCCTGCAACGTGTTTTTTTTAATTATTAATGGCTTTAAAGAGCTTTTGGGCTTGGCCCCCTTGCACACGCCAGCAACCGTCGTCTTGAGTCGATTATATTAGAAAAAACTTCTGCTCAACCTCTTTTTGCATTGCTCGCTTGCTTACATTCTTCACCATGGGGAAGAAAATTTCTCCTCCTATCACAATGGACGCCCTCGCATCACATGATGCCCGTAAAACAAAGTTCCTCTTGTATTGTCCACGGTCCATGGCCGGCAATCGGTCCCGGTTCTTTGCATAATAGGTCTCGGACCAAAAGCACCACACCGAGAGTGGTATGATGGACACGTCACCCAATTGGAGAGTTACCAAATATCAACCTTCAAGCTTGCAAAAAGCTTTGAAGTCGCCCAGCTTTAGCTCTTGTTTTGCATACACCCTTGCATCACCACTTAGCACTTCAATCGGCTATCTTTGACCTATTATGTGTCACATTTGGCATACACATCCTGGCAACAAAGTGTCGTGCAAACATCCTGCACAAAATCCCATATCACAAACCTAATGGTACCTGCATCGAACACTCCTTGTCCCACTCACAAGCTTGTGATATCAACCTTTGCTTCTGGCGCGTGTGATAGAAGGAAACCCTTGAAGTTTCCCCTAGCAAATGCTCCATCTCGATGTACCTGGCCCCTAGCACCATCTAATACTTGCCCAATGTACGTGCCACTTACCTGTAAACCGCCATGCATGGACTTCTTGCATCTCCATGGGTCGACACAGTTAGGCTGTACCATCATTGCCCAATCCCTCGTTGAGCATTTATGCTCAACCATAGCATTATTTAGATACTAGATGAGTGCTTAAGAAGAAAACTGATAGATACATGTACATGAGCTAGATAAATAGCAGTAGATAGATAGAGAGAGATTCACTGGCTGTAACACCCGCCTGGGTCAAATGGAAAGCCATAGGCTCTCCTAACTGTGATGCAAACTCCGCCCGGATCAAATACATGGCATTGAGCAAAGCCATGCGTCCATAGTACATGCATAATCAACCTTATTTCTGTACCTGTACACCCGAGAACAAGCCTCTCGTGCAGCTTGGCATAGCACCGATCTTCAACTACCAATATCCATACGCTGGCTTCATACAGAAAACAAGCGTGTACACCAACCTGTGAAGAATTTCCACCATACATCATTAGTCTCTCACCTGCTAGAGAGCTCTCAATAGCATACTTCTCATCACGAGAGCTTTGCAAATCATGCAAAACTACCTGTAAAGCAGCTTTCAAAAGCATGTCCATCAATAGCATAACACCCACCTTTGGCAACCTGTCTTCCACTACTGGTGCTTCTTGTATAGCCCAACCTACCTGTGTGCCAAGACTATCCTCTATTGTAGATCCTTCAAACAGTATACATTCCATACCTGACTCTCCTTGCCAAGCTTCGTCCACCATAGCCTTTGACACTTCATCTTTAACCACTTCATGCGAGAGCAACTCGGATCGCTCGATTACCTTTGCCTCTTCTTCAAGGACTCCTCCTACGACCATATCATCTGCTAAGAAAAAGAGAAAGCCATGATCTATTACCTCGTTTTTGGATAGGTCGACATCACCCAACACCTTCTGGAAGGCACTACCACTCTTCAACACGATCAGTAGGGCAAGGTTGCCCAACCCCCTGGCTAGCTTCTTCTTGTACAACTTCGACCATTGATTTGCCAATAGCTTCAAAATTTTCTTGTGAGCTCGGATCCATAGCTTCCTTTGACTCTTCATGCATACACGCTTCGACCAAGACCGCATCCTTGCTAGCCGGGCTAACACTCTTGTACAACATCACACCACATTCGAGGCACAAATTGATATGAAGAACCGAAACGGCTTACAATGGCAAAGCAGCTACCTCTTTGACTCTTGAACTCCCCTTTGGCTTCATGGCATGACGCAACTCCATTGTCAAGCTATATCCGTAGTCTGCTGGCTTCAACAAGCCCATCTCCAGCTTCCTCTTTGCTTTCCTGCTCTTTGCCTTTGCCAAGCAAACCATTTGTGCATAGTCCTCTGCACCACCGCACTCGACCTTCTCTTTGATTTGCGGATGCAAGCAGGCTAGAAACTGTTCTCGCTTGAAATGGTCTCCATTTCGCACACATGTAGCAGTAGCTAGTCTCTCCCAAATAGACTCAAATTTACCCAAAAACAAAGCAAAATCTTCACTTACATCCTTCTTGAGCTTGCTCAACTGCTCACCCAAGTCTGATGGAGAAACCTGCTTCTGAAAAGCTTCAAGAAACTGCTTCCGAATCTTGCTTAGCGATGACTGGCGATCTGCAATCTTTCAGTCCTTCAAACCAGGCTTTGGCTTGTCCTTGTAGAACCAATGGTAGGGTCTTCAATTTGGCTTCATGTCCACAAATTCTCAACTGCAACAACAGGTGTAGCTCCCGATCGGAAAACCAATCCGCAGCCTCTTCTTCTCCAGCAAGCACAAAGTCAATATCATGCATCATCTTCAGGCTTTAACACTTCCCCGAGGAGCAATCAGTAGATCCTCAGTGGGGGCACCACTGATGGGATGAGGGAAATGGGAACACACCCGATACACAAGCTAACTGCCTCTCTATAGCCCAGGGGATACCCACCACCCCAAACCACACAGAAACACACGCACGCACACATTCTGCCAACCTTCACATCATGGACTCGCCTATGAGCAACTTCGGCTACACACAATCACATTTACTGACGCACACACCAATATACCCGTATCTGTAAAGACACTCACACCGGGAGACCTCGCAAGCCGCAACCGCAATCTGCAACCACAATCAATCTCTCTCTCCCTCTCTCTTTGCACACACAACCACACAAAAGACCCGGAGCCACCGCTACCATGGGCACTATGCACGAGACAAAGAGGACAAGGTGATTATAGCCCAACCATGAAAAAAATAACCATAGATACGTTCTGTATCACAAATAGCTAGACACAATAATGGCGACGGTCATATACACTTTTTTGGATTGTTTTGGCTTCATCCACACATGGAGCACCTTCCCCTAGCTTGTGGCATCCCTCGCATGTTCTGTCGATCTTCCATCTTGTCCTTTCACGGCCACTACCGTAGCAAATGAACTAATGGGCTGCAGCCCTTTCACATGTAAGTCACGGCCTCAGCACCTTGATGGCGACCTCTCGTCGATGGCCCCTGGCCGCTCTCCTTCACCCCTGAAGTCCTTGCGCTAGCGGCTCTTCCTTTGCTCTCGACCCCGGCACCTCTTTTGGCGCCCCTCCATTTTCTCTGATCTGACCTGCCCTTGGCGGCTCTTCCAACCGTAGCCTCTCTCTACTGCACCTCGGAGGCGAGCCACCTCGGCCCTTGCCGTATGCAGCCCCTCTAACTTCGGTGGGTCCACTCAAGCAAGGCGGCCAACTGCTTCCAACACCCCTCCTTCTTCCTCTGCGTAGCGAGCTACCCTACAGCAGCCCATGGCGGCTTTCCAGCTTTCCAACCGATGGATCCCCTTCCTGCAGTCCCTTGGTGGCCTCCTGCAACAACGCCCACATCTCTAGCAGCCCATGGCCGCTTCCTGTAACTCTCGGTAGCACCATCACCTCATGCACCACTGCCCCTGGTCCTCCTTGGCGCTTCCCCAAGGCCTGGTGGCTTCACCTCATGCAGCTCCCGAAGTGGCCCGCTTTTCCTCCTTCACAGATGTTCAGCCCTTCGTGATGACGGCCTCCATGCGGGCCAACAGATGCCGCCTCTTTCTATTCCTGCAACATGTTTTTTTTTTTTTTGATTAATGGAGCTTTTGGGCTTGGCCCCCTTGCCAGCAACCGTCATCTTGAGTCGATTATATTAGAAAAAACTTCTGCTCAACCTCTTTTTGCATTGCTCGCTTGCTTACATTCTTCACCATGACGAAGAAAACTTCTCCTCCTACCCCAGTTGACGACCTCGCATCACATGATGCCCGTAAAACAAAGGTCCTCTTGTATTGTCCACGGTCCATGGCCGGCAATTGGTCCCAGTTCTTTGCATAATAGGTCTCGGACCAAAAGCACCACACCAAGAGTGGTATGATGGACACGTCACCCAATTGGAGAGTTGCCAAATATCGACCTTCAAGCTTGCAAAAAGCTTTGAACTCGCCCAGCTTTAGCTCCTGTTCTGCATACACCCTGGCATCACCACTTAGGACTTCGATCGGCTATCTTTGACCTGTTATGTGTCACATTTGACATGCACATCCTGGCAGCAAAGTGTCGTGCAGACATCTCGCACAAAATCCCATATCAGAAACCTGATGGTACCTGCATCCAACAGTCCTTGTCCCGCTTACAAGCTTGTGATATCAACCTTTGCTTCTACCGCCTATGATAGAGGGAAACCTTTGAAGTTTCCCCTAGCAAATGCTCCATCTCGATGTACCTGACCCATAGCACCATCTAATACTTGCCCAATGTACCTGCCACTTACCTATAAACCGCCATGCATGGACTTCTTGCATCTCCATGGGTCGACACAGTCGGGCTGTACCAATGTTGAAAACGGTCATTTTCTTCAAAATTTGAATTTTTGTCCGGTCATCCCCGTCTCTGTTCCCGGCCATCCCCCCAGTCGTCGTCCCCGGTTCTCGGCAAGCATGCCGCGACCCCGCGGTCCGATGATTTTTCGATCGTTCCCCTTCGTCCCCCCTGGCCGCCGTCCCCGGCTAACTCCACTTCTCAAGCCGGCTCTTCTCGAAGGAGGCCTGTCCTGCAAACATGGTCGTGGTGGGATGAAGTCGACTCTAATATGCGTGGTAAAGGTGGCAGTGCAAGACCATGGATGTGCAAGCTATGCCCGTACAAGAGAATGGGTGGTGTAAACAAAGTGTGAGCCCATGTTTTTGCCCTTGAGTATCTCCCGAGAAGAGGTTGGAGCTTCTTGAGAAGCTCACGGTGTATGAGGTCGCGAAAGCGGCCAAGAGGGGCCGTTTTGGTGCCGTTGATCTCTCCGCAACGGTGACACCACGAGAGAAAAGAGAAGCCAACCTTGACGACACCTCTCAAGCATTCAAGACAAATGCATCCTTACCGTCCTCTTCCGTTGCGCATCGCCAAAGCACCCTCAACAAAAATTGGAATCCTAAATTGAAGGAAGAGGTGGATAGGTCGGTTGTCCCATTCTTCTTCCACGACCACATTGCCTTCCATGCTTTGTGGTGAGTTTCCCTTGGCATATGCACATTGAAATCTCCCATTTTGTATTCATTATGGGGTCTCGACTCTCGACTCTCCATACTAACACAACATGCTCTATTTTGTGTGCATAGGTCTCCATAATTTCGAACCATGGTTACGAAAATAGGGGAATATGGCTCCTCTTATGTACCACCTTCATCGGAGAGGCTTCGCACCACCCTCCTTGAGAAAGAGAATCTTGTCGTGGAGCAAGCGGCCTAAGCAACAAAGGATTTGTGGAAGACCAATGGTAGTTGGTGCAAGTATACGTCAGCGTATAATACCTGACAGCTGGTGTAAGTATGATGTAAAGGTATACTAGTTGAGTGTCATGTTAAGGTATCTTAATTGGTGCAAATACAGGGTCATGGTATAGTAGTTGGTGCAAGAGTGATTCTAAAATATTCTAGTTAGTACAAGAATGTATACACTGACCTTGCACCAACTAGCAAGAGTATATCTTGACAATATTCTACTCTTTCCAAGGTTTTTTAATTTCCTCATGCCAAAGTGAGAAGTCATCTCCTTGTAGGCGTTTTTTTGGCTTCCAAGGAGATGTAAGATTTCCAAACTATTAATAAAATTTTCGGTGCTTTGTCCAAGCATGCAATGAAGAAGCATTTCCAAAATAGCTCAATCTCTAAATTAAGGTGAGTGTAGGATTGCTGTTTCCTTTTGAGGGGGACGTGTGATAGACAATATGCTTCAAACAACCACGATGTCTCAAAAAGAAACAAAGTTTGTGGGAGCATCAAGGTCCCATAAGCCGATAGCATGGGGATACCCAACAGCCTGAACGGTTCACCTTTGAAGCAAGAAGCCATTGTGGGAGAGGGACATCTCCTTGTTTGACACTAGTCTTGGAGTGGTTGATCTTAGATCCCGAGGCAGAGCAGAAAACAAGGTGGTGTGAGGATTATCTCAGGGTATACGAGGTGGTAGTTGGTGCAAGTGTAATGTCAGGTTATACTAAGTTGGTGCAAGAATAATGTCAGGGTACTAATTATACTTGCACTATTCGTCAAACATACACTGACATTACTCCTGAACTATTCTTCAGAGCGTAAACTTGCACCAACTAGCAAGAGTACACAGTGGTATTACCCTTGAACTCAAAGCATACACTTCCACTAACAAGGAAGAGTACCATTAGGGCCAAGAATGACTCAAAAAGGGTTGTTTGTTAATCTAAGGATTAAGGAATAGTCCAATAGTTATTTGACACGTATACAAAAGTATGGCACTCTTGTCTCCTCTATTTTGGGTTTTGGTGGTCCTATTTTGACGGAGAACCGCTAAATGTCTTGATCAAAAGGTTGAAACTGCTATATTTGGGTGCTTTCGATGAGAGAGCTCATTAAATTTGTGGTCCAAAGTAATGAAGTCTCATCTTTTATTCTATTTTATATTTCACAAAAGCGTTGTCAAAAGATACAAAATCTATGTCAGAAGGCTCTCTAAACAAGGGCATTAATGACAAGTCACCTAGTTTTTTCAAACGTGTACCTTTTTTGCTCTCTCTCTATTTTGTGAGAGGTTTAAGTCTTTCCGTCTATATTTTCTTTCTTCTTCCTCTAATCTCTGAGTTTCCATGGTGTCTTTTGCACATCGCCCTTCACATAACATAACTTCTTGTGACTTTCATAACGTTAGAGAGGATGGTCTTTGGAAGCTCATATCTTTTCGTGTGAATGACTGGGTAACAATGCTTCCTTCATGCAAAGGTGTACATAGAGTGAAGAGAACTACACGTGATAAAGTAAAAAACCATTGGAAAGGTCATGTTCTTGCTTTCAAAGTGATCGACAATGGCTGGCTAGCTAAGGTTCACATGTGTACATGGCCAAGGATATGGTGTTACACTGGGAAGAACATCCCACATTGCATTCTTACTGTAAGTATAAAAAAAACTTCTATTTGATACAGTGAAATTTTCATTCTCCCATTGTTTTTCTCATTTTTTGATTCCATTCCAGATATATTTCCTTCAACAACTGTGGAATGACAGCATGTGGAGAGTCTAAGTGGGACGTTCAAAGCAATGCATAAAGGGATTGCAGATGCTATGTATGCTGACAAGCTACCTTCCTTTTACAAAACAATGGTTTTTTTTGTCTATTTTGCAGAATAAAAAGTTCCATCACAAGAAGGTGCATATGGAGAACTACATCAGTTACCTATTCCCACCATAAGTTCACTTGACTGGGAAGCTCCTGATGCATGTACTATATCAAGCTTCAAATCCAAGATCAAAGAAGACATCCTTAAAGCTATGTCTCCGGGTAGGATATCAAGAAGGATTAAAGCTCAATGGTTCTTGCCTATACATGTCTTTGTGGCATGTTTCAAAAAAATGGACTTGCAGAGGACAAAGACGATGTGGCTTAATAGAAGACTTTCTATGACTGAACTGGATAATGTACTTGGAGACGTATGGAGCACCAAAGAAACTTTCCATATTGGTGATAATATTAGTTGTAGAGTAAGCCCAAAATCTATGTCTATCTCATATCAACTATGTCGTCAATCATTAGTTCTGGGCTACGACTATAGGAGATGGAGAAGCAAATTAGGTAGCTGGGTTCCTCTCGACTCTGAGGAAAATTTTCCAGAGTTTGAACTAAAGGTCACAGTCCATCCACACACCGAGTATAGAAGCCTGATAGTAACAACAAATTGGAGACTACATGATGTTAGAGAATCTCTTGAGTTTCTTGATGAAACATCTCCCGAGTATAGATTCAAAGTACATGAAATTGTGGTGAGCACAAGGATGGAGAATTCAACCTCTTGTATCACATACCTTCCCCCAAAAAGAGTTGTATTTGAGCCACTTGCAAGGACTTGAAAAAACAAGTTCAATATTGTAATCATTTTGAAAATATATTTATCTTTTCTCTACCTTATTGTGATCATTATTTATGTTGTTTTAAACTTACATGACACCATGATACACGTTTAAGAATCGATAGTTGGTATTAAGTATTTGAAGTACAAAATTATGAATCACTAAAGGGTATATATATGTTCATATGGACAAAATGAACGAAAGTGTACATAGCTCTTGTGGAGTAATCAATCATGAAACTCCACTTTTCTTTTTGCCTGAGAGGATTCTGCATCCTCAAAGACCCTTTTCTTTTGTGTTTAGAAGGGGGTGAAAGTTCAGGAGTGGGTGGTGGTGGTGACTTGGGCTCCTCAGGGCTTGGCACGGGTGACTTGGTAGGGGTTGGTGCTTTGGGTTCCTCAGGGCTTGGCACGGGTGACTTGGCAGGGGTTGGTGCTTTGGGCTCCTGAGGAGTGGCTGGCTTGGGTGACTTGGAAACCTCCTTTGGCAACATGAATGGTAGCTTGAAAGGTGAGCTAGGTGCCTCCCCCTTATTGTTCTTAACTATGCGACGCTTTTGAACCTTGAATTTCAATGGTGAGTGGAATGGATGGCCCTTTGTATCTGCTCTTTTTTTTGCAGGGATCTTCTCTTGGTGGGACTCTTCCCCTTGGCAGTCTTCTTCGTGGGACTCTTCCCCTTGGCAGGGATCTTCTTCTTGGTGTGACTCTTCCCCTTGGCAGGACTCTTCTTGGCATGGCTCTTCTTTGTAGGACTCTTCTTCTTGTGATCCTTTTTCTTTGTATGGATCTTCTTTGCAAGACTTTTCTTCTTCTGGTCCATTTTCTTTGCATCCAAACCCTTGGTGGATCTACCTTTCTTTGGTGGCAAAGGAGATTCTGGATCATTTGGACTTATTGATCTTTCCAAAACCATAGAAACAACCTTCTCTCTCACCGACGTGACCCAAGACTCTGGATAGTCATGCAACTGAAACAAATAGAAAAAGGAATTAAAGGACATGAGTACATACATACATAGTTAAGAAATCAAAATAAATACATGATCCACACACTTACAGTGAGTGTAGTCATCCGGCACCTTGACTCAAAATATCTCCATGCATTGCAAGCACCCTCCATCCACAAGATGTTGCATCTGTTTGTAAAGGCACTTTTTGATTGTAGTACTTGAAACCTTCTATATTGTAATCCTTATTTGTGGTACTCAGGTGACCAACAATAAGTTTGGCAGCACTGCAAGAAGACATTGAATCAAAAATCTACTAATAGAAAACAATGGGCCATCAAGCATAGATCATACTTCATACTTACAGTTTACTTCTCCCATGGATACTTGACAATGAATTCATAAATATAATATCTTTCTCCAAAAGATTGAAGATAATAAGACTCCAATGTCCTCTACAAAAAATAACAATTAGCTAGGAATACCACAAAATGTTAAAAATAACATGTAAGGAGTTAAGATTTACCCTTCAACATAGGGATATATGTATATTATGTAATTGCAGGTCAGTATGTTAAAATCTTCAAAAAAAACTTGAAAGGCTTCCTTGCTTGTTAAAAAGGCACTGTGTCACAAGAGGGTCAAGTATGGAAATTTGCATAGCTAGAGCCTCTAGAAGATCCCTCATAAGACACCTGAAAAAGAAAACACCCCCCCCAATGAGGCCCTTGTGTCTGCCTTGCACATGCACTAATAATTAGCAAAGGAGCAACACATACCTAAGACATATAAAGAGCACAGTGCCACCAAGCTCAATGTTGGGGTTTACAAGAATACTTGTGTCTTGAGGGAATATGTCCAAGTACACCTCATTATCTCCAAACAAGGATACATTCACCACCATTTGGCCTATAACTTTTTCATAAAGAAGAGAGTTGGATGCTCTTAAATTTTCTGCTTGCTCTTTAAGGATAGCATCCTTTGATATCATGTCTTGCTCCCTCTCAGCCTCCTTTGATATCCTGTGCCTTTCTTGTCTCATACTCATGTGTAACATCCTCAATGACAACCCCTGAATCTTTTTGCTACCTGGAAGGAGGGATATTTAAAATTTGGAAGGCTCTAAGATCCTCACTAGGAATAAGCCCAAGAGCCTTATCAAACTTGTACCTCAGCCTTGACACAAGCACAAAATCTTTGCTCATAAGTGTGACCCTGTGAGCAAATGCAGCTGCAATGTAGCTATCATTCATAAAGTCTATGAGAAAATCCTCGGCAGCTTCCTCAAGGCACATCAAAGCTTGAGATTTCCACCTTACTGAGACAAAAGTTTTGATATTCATTATGCTCACAAGTCTATCTGTTATCTCTTTGAAAACTCTCATGAAAGATAGCTTTGGAATCAGTAGAAAAGTAGGCTTTTGTGCTTTTCTTATTTCTCTTAAAGATTTGACTTGATAATTCAACCTTTTTCTAGCAGTGGGCCTCTGAAGAGGTTTTGGAGGTGGTGTTTCTCTGGATCTTCTTTCTCTAAATTATCTTTTTCAGGATCATTTGCGGCTTGGTAGACTTTTCTTGCAGTCTGCTTCGTCCTCGCCATTTGGGTCACAAAACATCGCACGATGCGATAGCTGGGTCACCCACAATCTACAAGCTGTCCGTATCGCGTCGTATGTGAAGCTGTTGACCTTGGCAATGAATCAAAGAAGGACACCTGCACGATGCGATAGCCGGGTCACCCACATCCTAGAACAGGTCCGGATCACGTCGTATGTGAAGCTGTTGAGCCTTGGCAATGAATCAATGGACACTTGCACGACGCGATAGCCGGGTCACCCACATGATAGAACATGTTCGAGTCGCGTCGTATGTGAAGCTGTTGATCTTGGCAATGAATCAAGGAAGGACATCTGCATGACGCGATAACTTAGCCATCCACTGTCTAGCACTTGCTTGTATCGCGTTGTACGGGTTAGGAATAAGAAACAATATGGAAGTGAAAAGAATTGGGCGAGGAGGGGTAGCGGGGATCAATGGAAAAAAGAGATAAGACTTGCAGAAAGGGGATGTGCGGGGGTCGTTTAGGAGGTATGACATGATGCGAATGTTTGGTTTGGGGGAAGGTAAAAAATGAGCACGTGAGAGAGCTTTATATACAGCCGACCGTCTGTACGATGATTGTTGGAAGCATGCCCCATGGCACGTCTACATGGTTGACACGTGTCCATAACGGTAATTTTTTGCACCTTATATAAAGCTTGATCTTGATTTTTATTGGTGTTATACTTTTACTTGTCCCACACGACGCAAGAAATTGTCTTTATTTTACTTCTCTCCACTAGTGCTATGCGTCGCTTTGGTCTCTCAAGGTCCCTTCGTCTCGCAGGACACGATAGTACCCGTTTGCAAACCTCGGGTGGGGCCTCTATCACGTGGTTCGGGCTTCTACTTGGCTCCACTAGACAGCTCCTACACGACGCGATCGGAGCAGGGTGCACATCCTGGAACCCTCCCCTATCGCTTCGTTTGGGCGTGCTTGTCACGACACCTTCCCTGTGCCTAACCAAAGCACTTTGCACATCGTGGAACCCTCCCCCCTTATCACTTTCTATATCACTTTGGCGCGTACTTGTTGACCTTCACCCTTTGCCTAGGTAGCTTCACTGGTTCGATTTTTTCTCTACCATGAATGAAGGTCGGGAGGAGATTTTGGAGGAGAGTCCAAGTGAGAAGCTATTGGTTGCTGTGATGGATGGTGGTGACATGGAAGTATACACCAAAGCATATGAAATATTCAACTCTTGGCATGAGAATTCATCTCCTTGTAGGCGTTTTTTTGGCTTCCAAGGAGATGTAAGATTTCCAAACTATTAATAAAATTTTTGGTGCTTTGTCCAAGCATGTAATGAAGAAGCGTTTCCAAAATAGCTCAATCTTTAAATTAAGGTCATTGTAGGATTGATGTTGCCTTTTGAGGGGGACGTGTGATAGACTATGAATTATGAGTTACAAACTATGCACAATGCATGATGACCTATAGATTATAAACTATGCACTATCATCAATGACCTATGGACTACACAATATGAGAAATGAACTTTGATTTTTGAACTATACACTATCAATACTAAACTGTGAGCTGTCCATATAATTTTGAAGTATGAACTGTCATCAATGAGCTATGGACTGTCATTGATACATGCCTGTTTCACATGTATATGACTAACTATACAATAGCACTAATAAGCAAATGCACTATGCACTATGAATTATGAATTATAAACTATACACTATACATTGATAATAATTTATGAATCATGCATTGTACATTAATAATATGTGTATAATACAAGTACATAGGCACACAACCTTAGTTCCAATAGGCACATAATCTTGCACAGCAGCAAGAAGAACCAAATTTGTGGTGCATAGCACTAGGAACAACCTAGTGGTCCATGTTTATCCTTGTTATCATTTTCAAACCTGATGCATTCTTTTAAAAATAAGCATGTTAACCATTAGCTAATATACAGATAGGTAAATACATAGATAGATGTATATTATATATGTAGATCTTTTTAGTATAGCATCTTTGTGGGCAGGAGATAGTGGGGTTATGTTGCTTCAAGTTACAAATTACAAGTCACACGTTACAAGTTACTGAATGATTTATGAATTATGCATTGTGCACTATAGAGTATGATTTATAAACTATGCATTGTCCTAAATGAGCTATGAACTATGCAATATAAACAATGAACTTTGATTTTTGAATTATACACTATTAGGAATAATCTATAATATACACTATGCCCTCATTGCTAATAGTGCATAGTACAAAAAATTATGAATTAGAAATCATGAAATATCAACTATAGACTATAAACTATAAAGTATACACTACAAACTTTGGATTATGCCTTATGAACTATACAATATAAAGAATCAACTAGGAGCTGCTAGTGCGAGAGGCGCATTTTGGAATCAGCATGTGTAAACATTTTTTGCTTAGTGTATTATACATGATTATGCTCATGTCATGTTTATCCTCTTCCTTGTTTACAAATGTTTATGAAATGCTGGCCATTTATGCTTAGTGTTTTGTACACAATTTTGCTTGTGCATTTTGCATTAACTACAAACTATGGACTATAAATTATGAGTTACAAACTATGCACAATGCATGATGACCTATAAACTATAAACTATGCACTATCATCAATGACCTATGGACTACACAATATGAGAAATGAACTTAGATTTTTGAGCTATACACTATCAATACTAAGTTGTGAGCTGTCCATATAATTTTGAAGTATGAACTATCATCAATGAGCTATGGACTATCATTGATACATGCATGTTTCACATGTATATGATAAACTATACAATAGCAATAATAAGCAATGCAGTATGCACTATGAATTATGAATTATAAACTATACACTATACATTGATCATAATTTATGAATCATGCACTGTACATTAATAATATGTGTATGATACAAGTACATAGGCACACAACCTTAGTTCCAATAGGCACATAATCTTGCATAGCAGCAAGAAGAACTAAATTTGCGGTGCATAGCACTAGGAACAACCAAGAGGTCCACGTTTATCCTTGTTATAATTTTCGGAACTGATGCATGCTTTTAAAAGTAACCATGTTAACCATTAGCTAATAGATAGATAGGTAAATACATAGATAGATGTATATGTAGATCGTTTTAGTATAGCATCTTTGCGGACAGAAGATAGTGGGGTTGTGTTGCTTCAAGTTACAAATTACAAGTTACTAAATGATTTATGAATTATGCACTGTGCACTATAGAGTATGACTTATAAACTATGCATTATCCTGAATGAGCTATGAACTATGCAATATAAACAATGAGCTTTGATTTCTGAATTATACACTATCAGGAATAACCTATAAAATATACACTATGATTTATGAAGTCATCAATATACACTATTCGCTCATTGCTAATAGTGCATAGTACAAAAAATTATGAATTAGAAATCATGAAATATCAACTATAAACTATAAACTCTAAACTATGAACTATGAACTATGAAATATCAACTATAAACTATAAACTCTAAACTATGAAATATCAACTCTAAACTATAAACTATGAACTATGGATTATGCTTTATGAACTATACAATTTAAACAATGAACTAGGAGCTCCTAGTGCGAGAGGCGTATTTTGGAATCAGCTTGTGGATACATTTCCACACATCCCTTCTGCACACCCTTAGTTCATAGTTAACGATTTTAGGGTTTAGGGTTTAAGGTTTAAGGTTTATGGCTTAGGGTTTAGAGTTTATGTATTAGGGTTTAGGGTTTAGGGTTTAGGGCTTAGCTTTTAGGATTTAGGGTTTAGGGTTTATGGCTTAGGGTTTAGGGCTTTAGGATTTAGGGTTTTAGGATTTATGGCTTAGGGTTTAGGTCTTAGTGTCCACTTGATTTCATAGTATGTGATAACCTCTTTGTTAGTACATAGTTCATAGTTGATTTTATAGTACATAGCTTACAAATCATAGTACAGAGCTCATAGATCATAGTTCATATTATACATTTCATAGTTCATAGCTCATAATTCATACTTTGTAGTTTAGTAGAATGCAGATAAGTACTCTCTTCTTGACATTTTTTGCTACTATACTATACATGATTATGCTCATGTCATGTTTATCCTCTTCCTTGTTTACAAATGTTTATGAAATGCTGGACATTTATGCTTAGTGTTTTGTACACAATTTTGCATTCTGCATTTTGCATAAACTACAAACTATGGACTATAAATTATGAGTTATAAACTATGCACAATGCATGATGACCTATAAACTATAAACTATGCACTATCAGCAATGACCTATGGACTACACGATATAAGCAATGAAAGTAGATTTTTGAACTATACACTATCAATACTAAACTGTTAGCTGTCCATATAATTTTGAAGTATGAACTATTAGCAATGAGCTATGGGCTGTCATTGATACATGCCTGTTTCACATGTATATGATAAACTATACAATAGCAATAATAAGTAGTGCACTATGCACTATGAATTATGAATTATAAACTATACACTATACATTGATAATAATTTATGAATCATGCACTGTACATTTATAATATGTTTATAATGCAAGTACATAGGCACGCAACCTTAGTTCCAATAGGCGCATAATCTTGCACAATAGCAAGAAGAACCAAATTTGCGCTGCATAGGACTAGGAACAACCAAGAGGTCCACGTTTATCCTTGTTATGATTTTTAGAATTGATGCATGCTTTTAAAAATAACCATGTGAACCATTAGCTAATAGATAGATAGGTAAATACATAGGTAGATGTATATGTAGATCGTTTTAGTATAGCATCTTTGTGGACAAGAGATAGTGGGGTTGTGTTGCTTGAAGTTACAAATTACAAGTCACACGTTACAAGTTAGTAAATGATTTATGAATTATGCATTATGCACTATAGAGTATGATTTATAAACTATGCATTGTCCTGAATAATCTATGAACTATGCAATATAAACAATGAACTTTGATTTTTGAATTATACACAACATAGAGGCTATTTTCTCAAGACAGATTGTGTATTCGAGTTGAGTAAGAGAGGACAGAAAGTGTAGAGAGAGAGAGAGAGAGAGAGAGAAAGAAATAGTGTCTAAGCTTCCCAAGGAGCGCTCTACTCTGCCTGTGCTGGGTCAATGATCCCCAACCCTCCTTGAGAGCAAGGTAAAGTCAAGACCTTGGCCCGAGCCCACTACGTGTCTCTCTTGACCACAAGAAGTTCCTGATCAACCTCTCTAGCTCAATGATACAAGAGCTCGAGAAAATCCAGCAAGATGTGATGTACCACATAGTAGCCAACAACACCTAGTTGGCCACCACAACCTTATCAGCAAGAGAAAGTTGTGGCGAGCTCCAACGGAGCAGTTTCCTCCTAATAGAGATGAGAATAAGATCAATCTGCTACTTTGGAGACGATCCAAACCAACCTGACAGCCCAAGTATCATACTACTATCCCTGGAGCAATCCACATAAAGCCCTCTTCAGGCGACCAATCGAGCATGGGAGCACTACCAACCCAGAAAGACACTGTCTTCCACTAGTTGACCAGTGCTTCCCATGCCCAACAAAGAACACCTCAAGATCTTGCTCACACCTGTGCAAGTTGGCCTCCCGGCCCTCCAAAAACATGTATGAGTCATCAACAAACTCAACGTCCAAAAGATCCACTACCTGAATAGGCAGCTGTAGACCACTCAAGCCAACCTCCTAGAGCCTACTCATTGCCTCAGCATAGAAGAGAAACAGGAAAGGAACCATGTGAGCATAAGGCGTTCCCGTCTTCCCCCTACCAACAACACTTGACTGTGTACACACTTGTCGAGATCTGAAACTCCCCTACTCCCTGCCTCTGAAAACCCCATTCAGTGCATAGTGCCCTCAAGGAAACCCCGGCCAACTCTATCATACGTCTTCTCAAAATCGAGGAGGGGATAAGATAGATATCGACTCTATTGAGGATGTTGTAGCTTCTAGCAAGTCTGCTGCTACTAGAGTTGTTTTGCCTACAATTGAGAAATCTCATTGGGATGTTAGAGATGTACATGCTCATGCATTGATTGCATCACCAAGCACACCAATGATTGCTAAATTAGGAGATGGGAGGGAAAAACCACCACACTCGTGAACAGAATTGCCACCTAGGTGCTCCATGAACCATGATGAAGCTGGGCCCTGGGTGTCAAAGTCGCAAGAAATCCTTGCAACACTCTCATATGCGGTTGGAGCTACCCTGGAGTCTCTCAAATTGGCCCCTATCCGTGTAGATAAGATCCAACCAAATTTCATGAACAGTCTCCGCTGGTGGACGAGTCGAGCCTCAAAGATGCGAAAGCAGCAAGCTCGCCAGATAAACCATAGTGTCAGGCTGCAGAAGGAGCTCCCAATACCATTATCTATCTCTACTCCACTCCTAAGGAACTAAGTTTGTGGCTGACTGGAGTGTATTACAACCCTTCTATATCACAATCCTCCTGCTAAAATCCATTTGAAAACAAAGTGTTGGGCTCTTACTGGATCCATCTCCTACTACTGGATTGCAAGCTCCAACTCAGTTATCTGTCGTGATCCATTGCTGTTGTTGAATTGTGAGCTCCACCTCGGTCCAAATTCATCTACTACTATTGAATTGTGAGCTCCACCTCTGTCCTGAGTCATCTACGACTACCGAATTGTGAGTTCCACCTCTGTCTTGATCTTGAGTGATCAGTAGGAGATGGTCTTTGTAGAAGGCCATCTTAGACCCAGTTCTGTTGATGGCTCAATCCAAGTCTTTCTAATGTATAACAATAGGAGATCATGTATGACAATCCTATTTATCTTTGAGCCTCGTAGGGTGTTCACATGTAGCGTGTTCTTTTTGTTCTTTTGATCAAACTCACCAAGTTTTTGAACTATATAGTTTTCACATGTAGCATGTTCTTTTGGTCACAAATTACAATTTTCATGTTCATGTTCACGGTTTAATGCAGGTAGTAGCAACATGTCAGGATATGGAATCTCTTTTTGAGCTCAATTTAGAAACTGGATATATTTGAGATCATCCACCCTGCAAACCATTGCTTCAAAGTTATTGATATCTCTTGACATTATTGTTGAGAAAGTGTTGATGTGTAGCACCATGCAGAAAGAGAACGTTGTAAAACCACCATCCTATTTGAGAGAAGCTTCGAATGGAATCTTAAATGCTCAAAATAAACAAGCACTTGGGATCATCATCACGGCACTCCCAAATCGCTTGCTATAGAGGCCAGTGTTTCATTAGCAAACCATAGCCACTCTCTAGGCGTTTATGACTTCAAGGCTAACATATTGCATGGGGTAAGGGAGAATAGCTCTGATGCTAGCTCAATCACTCTATGAAGCCCTAGCTCAATTGCTATGAAGCCCTAGCTCAATCACTCTTTGAGGCCTTAGCTCAATTGCTATGAAGCCCTAGTTCGATTGCTTGTGAAGCCCTAGCTCAATCATTTGTGAAACCCTAGCTCAATCGTTTGTGTGAAACCCTAGCATATTTATGGCATATTTGAATGTATATTTGAGTGTGTATTACATATTTGAATGTGCTCTCGCTCTTCTTGGGTTTGTCTTGCTTGTTTAGCCCATTTTAGCTTTTTGAACTTGTCACACGCATGTGATTAGTGTTTCCTCAAGAATTGGTTTGTTGTGTCACAGAACAAAGACAACCCATTTTTCTCTTTGCAATGCAGAAAAAATGTTGCAATTTTGACCTTCACAGGTTACCACTCCTATGTCCACTCCTCAATCAAAAGGATACTATGAGATTATATGATCTTGAAGGTAAGAGCTATAGAGCAGCTTGAGGAGGCACATTCTTCCCCAAGGAATTCTCCCATGTGCAACTCACCTGTCCAATGTTTACAAGCATCACCAAAAAGCCAACACTATGATAGGTTGTCAAAATTGGGGAGCACTGGGGAAGATCTCACCCACAAGAAGCTAGATTTTACTATAGCAATGATAAATTAAAAGAGAAATCTAGATTATCATGAACAAGAGTGGTATCAAAAACCTACAAATTGCTATGAGAGAATGGTGGCACACACCAACTTAGGACTACCACCATTAGAGATGCTTGAAGCCCTTGGAGAAATTTCTCAAGACGAGACTCTCCTTGTCATATATGTCACTTTGCAAGTAAGTTGGATGTGTTGATGGATGAAAATAACTTCATTGTTGACAAATTGCAACAGATTATGCATGCATTGTGCTCTACGCAAGTGGTTTCTAAACTTCTTGTATTTTCTGAAGATGGATCAAAGACATCATCTTCTGTGATGAGGATTAGAGCGATAAACAACTATACATCTCCCACTTCATCATGATATGATGGGTAGATCAGAGTGATCAGAGTGATCGACACCTATACATCTCCCACTCCATGATGAGTAGATTAGAGTGATTGACACCTATTCATTTTTAGTTAAGCGGACAACTAGCAATCAACCAATCAAAACTAAACTCCAAACATCGACGCTGCATAGCTTCCAATTACGATGACTAGGCTATCCCTCTCTAATTGCTTTGATGAATTGTAACATGTCCACATGATGGTACATTGAGTCCATGTGCATAGCCTCCAAAATGCTTCTCAATGAGATAAACATTGGTTTTGCGCACTTCTAAATTTCAGCATGTGACTCTATCCCGATTGCGACCACTCTATCCCAATTGTGACTCTATCCCAATTGTGACCAAGGGTGTTAGGGTTAGGATTTGTGCATACGGATTCTGGAGTAGGTGTAACCTAGTGAAGGGATAGTGCCTCTAGACTTTCATGCAATTCTGAGATGTTTAAACATTGGATTTGCGCACTTCTAAATTTCAGCCTGTGACTCTATCCCAATTGCGACCAAGGGTGTCAGGGTTAGGATTTGTGCATACGGACTCTGGGGTAGGTGTATCCTTGTGAAGGGATAGTGCCTCTAGAGTTTCATCCAATTTTGAGATGTTTAGCACGTGTTTAGGGTTACGTATGCCTCATGGGTTTTGATGGGTTGAGAGTAGAGATAGAATGATTGAGATACATTGCAAGAGTGCGTATGGGTAGGTCGGTCTCAGCCTGACAAGCTAACGAGATTGCCTCCATACACCTGCGGGTTAGTCGTGTCCTTGGATGACATTATGTGATAAGGGTTATGCTTGTGAGCATGAGCAGGTGTGAGTGACCCCGAGCGATAACCTAGTGAAATTAGGAGTTAGTCTTCTATGTTTTAAGTAAAAGTGTTTTCAAATTATATAGATAGTAGATGCAAATAGATGCATTAGGTGAATGGGATGCTTGTGCCCAAAAAAAAAGAAAAAAATTTCTTAAACATCACCTAGAATTTACCAAAAGAACCAAACACATCAATACTCATGATTGACTTTCAAAAACTCAATTGAAATCACATTTTTTCCTGTTTTCTTAGCATCAAGTGCTTCATAAAAGATGTCCATAAAACTGTCGAAATATTCATCCAAAAAACTATTGCTACCACAAGCCTTTGACACTTTTGCATGAGGATTTTATCTAAATGCCCACCATTCCGATAGCATATTTACTTGTCCATATGAGCAAGCCAATTGTTTGTTGCCTTACATTTTATGAAACTATCATGCAAACATTCTTGATTTAACTTATTAAGGAGACATAAAACAATAGGATTTTTCTTTGAGTAATAGTACCTAGGGTTAAGGAATATATCCATGCACAAGTTAACATGCTAAATTTCAAAATCTTCTGGCTTGGATGGGGAAATCTTGGGCCTTGCTGCCCCTTGGCTTTCCAATGGCACCATCCAAGAAGGACTAGCTTGGAAGTGCATGATAATCTACCAAAAGAGAATATCAAAAGTCACGAGCTTGTGATCTATTGAACTTAAAACGAGAAACAAATATTTACCTGAAGATGTGGATTTTTTTTGGAAAAGATGGAGGTTGCCCGCATTAGCAATCAGATTCATGATCCTGCACAGATGTTACGTCTTCTCCAAATCTGTTTGAAGAGTGATGCATGAGTTTGGTCCAAAGAATTTGAAGATGAGTTTCATGCGACGGATCCACCTGTGGGATTAAGTTGGGACAATCTAAGGCATGGATTGGAAGTGGAGTTTGTGATGACAGAAGATCCTGACAAAGTGTGGCAAGAAGTACAAGGTTTAGTGCAAAGGGAAGGTGAGCCAGTAGATGCATACATACATAATTTTGCACTGGCATGGGAGCGGGTGTGCAAGGCCTTAGCACCACAGGTACCCCCACCTGACATGATGAAGAAGGACAGGTTCTTGGCTGGCCTTTGGGAGAATATATGTTGGAGAGTGGATCTAAAGAAGCCTAGGACATATGAAGATGCACTAGAGGTTGCAAGGAACAAAGAGTGGAAGTTGAAAAAATGAGTCAGCTTCTACGAGTAGAGTCTTTGCCCAGGAGGTCTGAGTTTCAGCCTATGGGCTCTTTGCAAGGTCGCATGCCAAGGGTTCATCATGAACCAATGGTTTTTGTTACTCCTCAGGTTATGCCAGAAGTGGTCACTACAGTAGTGCAAGATGATGGGCTAAGGCAAGACATGAGACAAGTGGTAGATTTAATGAAGAATCTCATCCTAAACATGCTAGGTAATCTGGGAAATAATCGAGGTTGGGGGCGGTTTGCAAATCAGCCAGGAGGTGAAGAAAAACCCAAGAATGGTGTTGAAAAAAGCAATGGTAGGTTTTGGAGGAAGACGCCCACGTGTTATAATTGCGGAGAGTTGGGACACATCAGCTCGCAATGTGATAAGCCACCAAGGATGGAGGGAGACATGTATCCATTCCCAAGACAGGTGCTAACTAGGTCCAATGATTATGGCATTGAAATTAAGGGAGAAGAAGGAACCAGTGGATTAACCCAAGAGGAAAAGGGAAAGACAAAAGTGATAACTGTGGTCACTTTGGAGAAGACAACAAAGCTGGAGGATACATTGGTGATGCCTATTGGGAAGAGTACCACACAGGATAAGGAAGGAAGAAGTACCCCAGGTCCTAGCAAGAAGAAGGGAAAGAGCCATGAAGGCGAAGATGTCAAGGCCAAGAGCAAAAGAAGGGCTTATCGAAAGTTTCATGTTTCGGATTTTCCACTAGGGGATGGGCAATTAAGCTATGACTTGAAGGAGATTTAAAAAGCAAGAAAGCAGATGTTACTTTTGGGCAACTCTCATAGAGATGGTGCCTAAGCTAAAGTGACAGTGTAAGAGGATGGTTAACCCAATGGAAAAAGAACCAGAGAGAGGTTCAGTGAAGGTATTGGCTATGGATGAGCTACCAGACATTTTCCCAATAGTAGAGGTGTGGCACAAAAGAAAAAATCTAGGACAAGGTTATGTTGATGACAAAGCCCAAATATGTGTCATAACACACTCATGCGTTGAGAAGATGGGTCTTACAGTGACTGGGGTGTCAGGCTTTTGGATTAGATTGGCAAACCATCAGAAAGTAAAATGTTTGGGCATTGTAAAGAGCTTAGAAGTGGAGGCGTATGATGCAAAGGTGGTGGTTGATTTTCATGTGATACCAGCGGGGTTGGGAGCATATCCTATTATACTGGGCAGACCATGGTTACGTGCAGTGGGAGCTGTTCAAGATTGGCGACGTGGTACAATTAGCCTCCATGGAAAGAAATGTGCCAAGAAACTATATAATATGGACACAAGGAAAGTATTAAAACAGCTTTATGAATATGAAGATGAGTCTAGTGATGAAGACTATTACATAGTGACTGATGAGGACAATGATAGTACTACCAGCAGTGATGAGGATGTTGATGTTGCATTTCTTTTGATGGACAAAGAAATCCAGGAGTCTGGTTTAGTTGCATTTGCAATGAGATTGAAGATGAAAGTGAAGGGCCTTATGAAGTGATTGAGGCTGATGAAAACCACGGTTGAATTGTCAAAGAAGCAAGAATTGATGACACAAATGATCAGTGGAGACCTCTCAGCTATGGAGAAGAAGATATATTTGCACATGCTGGCTAGTTTTCCTGATTTGTTCATTACTTCATATGAAGAGATTAGAGGGTTCAAAGGAGAAGAGATGCATATAGAACTGAAAGAAGGTGCTGAGCCAGTGTGACAAAGGCTAAGAAGGATGGGTCAAAAGCAAATGGAAGCCTTGCAGGAAGAGGTGGACAAGTTATTGAAGGCAGGGTTCATAGTCCTAGTGGAAACCACAGAATGGGTGAGTCCAGTAGTAGTTAGCCCAAAGAAGGATGGAAATTGGAGGATTTGTGTAGATTTTAAACCCTTAAATGCAGCAACTAAGAAGAACCCATATCCTCTTCCATTCATCGATCAGATCTTGGATTCAGTGGCAGGTTATGAGAGGTACACTGTGTGCGATGATTTTTCAGGCTATCTTCAATTGAAGATTGCTCTTAAAGACCGAATAAAGAAAACTTTCATTATGCCATGGGGCTGTTATTGCTACACGGTATTGCCATTTGGGTTGTCAAATGGACCATCTTTCTATCAAGAGAGAGCAAATTGGGTATTGGAACCATTCATTGCTAGTTGTGTTAAAGCTTTTATGGACGACTTCTGTGTTTACAGCAGTAGGTCTGAACACCATGAGAAGCTGCAGATGGTATTGGCTCAATATGATGAATGTGGAGGACAACTAAATCCAAAGAAATGTCATCTATCACAGCCAAGGGTGAAGTTATTGGGCCATACAGTGTCAGAAAATGGCATTGAGGCTGATCCAGACAAGGTTAAGTCTATTATTCTTCTTCCATCACCTATGAGTACGAAGCAATTGGCAACCTTTATACATAAAGTGAAGTACATGGCGCGGTTTATTCCATTGTCTTCACAGCTCCTTTATCCATTACAACAAGTGGCAAAGCATGATCCATTGCAATGGGATGACAAGTGTGAAGAAGTGTTTCAAGAGGTGAAAGAGGTGTTAGGGGGGCTATTAGCCATGCATGCTCCTGATTGAGAGCAAGTGTTTTATGTAAATCCATCAATAAGGGATGATGCCATTGGAGCCATGCTATTAAAAAAGGGGAAAGGAAGCCAATATATGAGGCCAGTATATTGTGCAAGCCAAGTGCAGAGAGAAATTTTTTGAAAGTAGAGCTAGTGATGGCCATTGTATATTTGCTTGTCAACGATTTCGTCATTACTTGCTACCACGACCTTTTGTTTTCTTGACGAGTTACGCCTTTTTGCCATAGTTAATTAATGGCACTAACATGTCAAATGTGGTCAAGAAATGGGTAATTGAGCTGCAAGAGTTTGAGTTCTCATTTCTAGTGGAAGACAGTACAAGAGCTACCCTAGCTGATTTGTTGACTTACAAGGAGAATCCCCTTCTCGTTAAGGAAGAGGTGGTGAGAAAGGTAGTTGAAGAAGTGCCACAGATCAGCAATGCACATGTGTTCTTCTTTGATGGCTCATACATAAAGAGCCATGATGCGGCTTCAGGGGGTATCGCACTTTATGATCCAGAGGGGAAGCTAGTATGCAAGAGAGGGCTCAAATTGGATGCGCATAATAACAATGAGTCTGAATATGCTACATTGGAAGCCGGATTACACATTTGTTTGAAGCATGGGTTTAGAAGGTTGAGCATAAAAGGTGATTCCTTGTTAGTTGTGAAGCAAGTGTTGGGTGTGTGGAAGAGCAAGAACACCTCATTGAAGGAAATGTGTTTCAGAATAAAAGGCCTGTTAACAAAGTTTGAAGCATGGAGCATCAGACACATTGAACGTGCTCTAAATGGAGAGGCACATGAAGCAGCTCAAAGCTGGATTGGGGAGCTATTTGTGTTGAGGACCAATTTTGGCTCAAGAAGAGGAGTTTTGGCTAATAGGACTCATTCCGAAGGACATTCACAAGTCTAAGAAGTATGGTTTTGTGCGTAGATCATCCAGGTACAAATTGATTGGTGATGTATTGTACATGAAAGCGGCTGATCTCGTGTTGAGACATGTACCTTGGCGGGTGGAGCTTTATAGAGTGTTGGAAGAGAATCATGAAGGCGCATGTTGTGGACAGTTTGCTCTAAAGATCACCTTGCAAAGGATCTTGCAAGAGGGGTATGTATGGCCTAGTTTGCACAAGTATGTTTACCATTGGCGTAGGTCTTGCAATAGGTGTCAAGCATTTGGCAAGAGATTGTTGAAGCCAGAGCTACAAAAAACCATTATGGCATTTGATGTGTTTGAAAGTGGGGGATTGATGCAATAGGCCTGTTACCTATCACAATCAGGGTCAAAATCTATATTTTGACTACAGTGGACTATCTCTCTAGATGGGCAAAGGCTATAGCAATAAAACAAATCACTGCAAAGGATGTGGGAAAATTTGTGTACGATGAAATATGTTGCAAGTTTGGGGTGCCACTAGAGCTACTTTCAGACAAGGGGCCAAGATTTAGAGATAAACTGCTAGACTTTTTATGCTCGAAGATGAAGATTAGGCACCAGCATACCACTCCTTATTACCCACAATGTAATGGCTTAAATGAAATATTCAATGATGAGTTGGTACAAATTCTTTCAAAAGTCACAAAGCACCAAGGAAAGAATTGAGATTTGAAATTGCCTAGTGTATTATGGGCTTACCGTACTTTGATAAAGACAGTGCAGGGTTTACTCCATTTCATTTGGTATATGGAAGGAACCACTATTGCCTGTGGAAGTAGATTTGCCTGTGGTCAAGATGTTAGAAAAGTTTCTTGGGCAGCCTAGTGATGCATTCAAAGAGAGGCTCTTACAATTACAAGAGGTTCAGATGGATAGGATGAGCGCATTGGAACATTATGGGAAGATACAAATAAGGCTTTAGAAAAGATAAATGAAAAGGTAAAAGTAAGGGTACAAGAAACATGACTTGGTTTTGCGCTACAACAGTAAGCTGGATAAGATATTCCAAAAAAAGTTTCAAATTAAGTGGGAAGGCCCTTTCAAGGTGGTGGAGTGTTTTCCGAATGGTACATATCAGCTGGCTAACCTAGATGGGATTCTACATAAGTCAAGGGTAAATGTATTGTGTCTTAAATTGTATCATGCTAGATTGATGATGGTGGAGTAGGATGAGTTGTTTGCAGAACAAGTAATGTATGTGAGGGATGAGGAGACCTGTGACGCGGCGAGTCTGATCTAGTAGGCTAGGGGATGGAAAAATTATGTTAGGAAGAAGTGATTGTGCATATGTACATACACATGCATGGTGCATTGAATAAAGGATTGCCCATTTTCCAAAGCCTGGTGGTTACGTGGGGCCCACATGTGTACAGGTAGGATAATTGTACATAGCCTACATCGATTTTCATTATCACCAGTACCAATGTGTTTTTTCTATAATAATGAGGAGTTGGTAGCACGTAAAACGTCTCAAGGAAACTATCCGCGGGCCAACGACATGAGGTAAGCAGGTGCGTCAGATGACATCTAGTGGCGTCAGGAGGTCGAATGGGGTCAATACTTGCACGTGGGTAAGCGAGGACACAACATGGGTGTTTTCTTGTGATGATTATGCAGAAAGGTCATCATGAGGACTATATTTGGGGGCCACTTCACGTGGTTGTGGGATGAATTATTGAAAAAAGTTGAGTGCCATGTACGCGGATGGATGTAGAAGGGTGAAAAAAATGCACTGCGTGGCCATTTTTTGGCCTGTTCGGGGTCTGTTTGAGGTCAATCAAAAGGCGCCAAAGGTGCCCAAGTAATAAAGTGAAGTGTGGACACTGAAAAACTAGAGAAAAAGACCAGCAAAACGTGAAGAGAGGAGGAGGAACAACCGCAACTGAGTTTTTGCTGTTTTTGGAGCCTGTTTTGGCCATAAACTGCTCATCCGAGGTCTCTTTTGAGCATTTTGATACTGTAAATTGGGGGTTTTGGCCGCTCTGTACGCAATGGTGATGTCCATTTGTCAAATTTCTCACTTTTTTTCCGTTTTGGCTGTGTAATTTTCTCTTGTGAGTGAAGCCTCTTTTCAAATTTGTGTTTGTATCTGGCATATTTCATCCATATTGCGTGAGCTATTTTCCCCATTGGTGTTGGACCAAGCTCAATTGTATCTAATCATAAAACATATTCCTCTTTTCAGCTGAGTTTTGTGTGTGTGTGTGTGTGTGTGTGTGTGTGTGTGTGTGTGTGTGTGTTGAGTGGGAAAATGAATAGTCTTTCTGCTCTCACTCCATCGGTGTGTTCCCTGTCTCGGCCAGGTGGGTTGTGTAAGCTGAGTGGTGCCCCATAGTGTGTGTGTGTGTGTCATCCCAAGAGTGTGTGTCGGGTGATCATAGAGGCGTTGTGTGTGTTTCCATCCCGTTCACAGCGATTGTCCATAAGGACCCACATCCCCTTTACATTCTCTACCTGCACAATATACATATTTCACAAGAATTGGAACATGGGAGAACTTGCTCCTCTGTGTAACGTGCAAAAGAGAAGGAAAATGAATGCCTCTATAGCCTTGCACGAGCCACACTGTCGGCGGAAGAAAGAGCTGTTGCACAACCGAAAACACCTGTGATAAACACCTGTAGAGATTTATGAAAAAAACTTGAAGCATGAAACACACTCAAAATTAGCCTCCTCAACTAGAACATCAGTAGCTGGGTTGAATCCATGATGGCATTGTCAAAAATGAGCTCAAACTACTCGGATGACTAGGGGGCTCATTGCAATGACCTTGGACGCCACCTCGGGGGTCTCAAAATGTATGTGATAGTAGTCACATCCCAGAAGCTAAACGTCAATGATCTTGCCCACCTCTGCTAAAAGGCATTCTTGGAAGTGATCATGCATCTTCCCTCGGCTAGGTCAAGTGCCGATGATCTTGCAAATAACAGAGGTGGGCTGAAGGCATGCCACCTCTGCCTCTAAGCTTGCTTGCTCTGTCAGCAAGAGATCAAGTCGGATGGTGGGTTCCGCGAGGTTGAGCGAGGGTGCTTTTGTCGAGTCCCTCTGTGGTAGAGCAGAATCCTCCATCTATGTCTATTGTTGCTGTGATGGTGTGAAGGTAGATTGAAGGCATAGAAGAGCAAGGTGAAGCAATAGGAAAAATTGATGCCACTTGGAAACACCACCAAGGACAAGCTAAGGTGAGAAACCAAGAGGGCGAGGTGGGGGTGGGGGGTGTGAGGGGAGCGCCAGGAGGGAATGGAGGGTGAGCAGGCTGTTGGCAGCTCAGGGCAGGGGGGGGGGGAGGGAGGGGGAAGAGATGGGTTGGGATGGTAGGCTTAGGGCAGCGCAAGGGGGAGCTTGGATAAGGGCAACGATGGAGAATGCCTATGGGCAACAACAGTGAGCATTATCTCCACCAATCAATATGATTTTCTCGAGGTAAAGGGTTTTTTTTATGTATAAGCTGAAGATCTTTTTTTTTTTGTGAACATCACCAAACTTGGAAAGAGTGAAAGAGAGATCCTTAGCTACACCAATACAAGAAAACACAAAATTTTGTTATTATGTATCTCGCATGAATCAAAAGATTCTCTACATGTTATTGATGTCACTAGCTCCAAGTTTAATTGTTCCTTAATGTTTGTTATGTTTTCTTGTCTTAAGTACCATGCCTTTATTAAGGATGTCTTTACTTTCCTACAAATTTGATGTCAAAAAAAAACTTTAAAACCATTCTCCTTTCTTAAAAGTAACCATATTTCTGTTTTTAATTAACCATATATCCAAATTCTTATAGAGGAAGGAAGTATCAAAATCAATCAAAAATGAAAAGGCACCCGTGTAGAAGATCAAAATTCCAAGAGACCACATATTGAAGCCCATATTCAAACTAGTGTCAACATTAGCGTGCTGCCAGGCTTCGGCCACACAAGAGAGTTTTCTGTCAATAACTCAAGTTAGTCTCCATTGAAACCATCCCAAGGAAACATTAGTTATGAAATTCAAATCAGCATTTAGGTTCTACATCAATAAGTCACGATCAACACTAGCAAGCAGTGGTCCTTTATCAAGGGGCTCGGGGGGTTCACTATGTGTAAAACTACCATATCACTTGCGTTCAAGACATGTTTGTAAAACCCCTTATCTATGAATTTTTTAAGGAATATAATATACGCTTTTCTTTTAAAATCTGTAATCTTTTTTCAAATTTGAGAAAATAATTCCCTTTTGTATATATATTTCTGTAAGTTTCAAGAACTTTAAATACCCTTCTGTTGAACTCACGTGATAGGTTACATTTTTATTAGGTGACCTCCGCGGGTCAAGGGGTCACCAAAAACCTAAAAAATTTCTTGTCAGAGAGGGATTACCCCACCCATAAACAACATGCTAAAGATGGCTTGCCCATCTAGGCCCCACCTTTACAGTACAATACCCCCTTTAAAAAAGAGCGAAGGTATCATAATTGAGACAACTATAGAATGGCATGGTAGCTACCACCCCTCAATCCCATTAATGTTAAAGCATTGATGTCAATAAGGCATTGTATAGTTTACTGATACACATAGGCAAAAGTAGTATATTAATTCAACACTACAAAAGTGAATGATAATCCCAACACAGACGAGCAGGGATGGTATAATCCCTTCATGTCTTCAAGGCGACCACCAAATACAATGCAATGACTTCTACAAAGAGCTATGACTTTGAAAAACCAAGGCAAAACCAAATGTATGATATTGGTTTGCAAAATGCTCATCTACTTGAAATGAGGCACATCCTTTTTTTTTTGCAAAACTCACAATTGTGAGTAGATAGTATTAAAAACATCATAAAAATACACCAAACTCAAGCTGAGTCTGAGCCTTGAGGGTCAAAAGATTACAAGTTTTCTGCTTTTGAAAGAGAGACCACAACTACTCCAAAGTTTTACAAGTTGTCATCATGACATTATACCAATCCTCTGAGGCTTGTTTGCCTCCGATCATGTGGATCGTCACTTCGCTCTCTTGTATGATTTCACAAAAGCTTGCCACAGCCAGATCCCCCTCAAACACACGGTGGTTCCTTGCTTGCCAAATATGGTGAAAGAAGTAGTATCTCATTATTTGAGTGCACACAAGGAGAGCAGGACTACCCATCCTGTTACTACCAAAGAGCAGATCAGTCTTGAAGAACTTAATTTGCCATGTCCTTTGAATCCACTTGCATATTTTCCCAGCCATGCCACTGATAGCCTGGCATCCCATGAAAAGGTGGGCTAGGTCTTCAGTAGCTATTCTGCATCCCGAGCAGCGATCGAACCCAATTCCGCTTTCTTGTATCTTTACACCCGTCGATAGAGCACCCCACATCACTTTCCATAGAAATACCTTCATATATTGTGGCCACCATGGCTTCCAGATGTTCTCCATCAATCCCTCCCACCGTTTTTCCGTCCAGTACCTCTTCCATAATTTGTTGAGGGGGCTACACCAGTTAGC
This sequence comes from Adiantum capillus-veneris, assembly GCF_014529385.1. Classification (NCBI taxonomy): domain Eukaryota; kingdom Viridiplantae; phylum Streptophyta; class Polypodiopsida; order Polypodiales; family Pteridaceae; genus Adiantum; species Adiantum capillus-veneris. Next base: position 1,778,422 of record NC_140952.1, read on the forward strand.
CTTGTACATTAATGCATGGTAAATGCCTTTAGAATGTGGTTTCCAAAAGAGGCTACTTCTGGGCCATCTCTAAGTGCCCCATTCAAAATTGGATTCACAGATTGGCATCACCACCTTATCAATCTCTTTTAACACCATGTATACTAGTAATAACTCAAAGACATTCAATTGAAATTGGATTTCTATAGAGTCATCAGTTTTCCAGCACTTACTTTTACCATCCCAGAATTGCTCTAGTCAAATGAGCCCCTTATTATTCAGATTTCTATCCAATAGGGGCTTTGTGACGGCCCCAATATTTTATAGAGCCAAGGGGACCAATGAAAAATGGAGTTCTTAAAGTATCTGGTTTCTTTCTCCCATTCCAAAAACCTCAGCTGCTCTTTTGCACTTCCTCATAAGTTCCCAAGAGTGTCCACCAGATCTAAGATAAGATCACTTCAGGGCGAGAAGTTTGTCGTGCATCACAAACCCCTTTCACTTTCCCCCTTTCGATCTCAATTTTACTGCATCAAGCATTGCCTTGGTCATGATAGCCCAGGCTTGGTCCTGTTTAGCCAATGAGAACATAAATTTGGCACACATGGCCTCAGCATGGGATACACGATTAAGAATTCCGAGCCCTCCTTGGTCTATCAAGCAAGCAACCACCTCCCATCTAGCCCACTGCCCATGGCCGAGAGGTTTTTGTGTTGTTTTTCCACAGAAATCTTTTAACTGGTTTTAAGAATTCTTTCCAGTGACACTTGGCCATCTTAAGCATGCGGCTGAGGAAATCAATATACAGGATCATAAAAGAGTTAATCACTCTAATCCGGCTTTGAAAGGGGAGGAGAACAAACTCCCATATTCTCATTTTTGAGCTTATTTTTTTCAAGGACCCATTGAAATCTTTGCCTGTGGGTTACTTCCACCCCTACAGGGGCTCCCAGGTGTTTGAAAACACTCCCTTTTGAGATAATCTCTCCTGTCTAGACTGAAGGGTCAAAAGAGTCGTTCTCCGACAGGAGATAAGCCTTGAATTCTCTATATTGCACTTGGATCCCGAGGCCACGGCAAATGTTTGCACAATCTTCAGAGCTCTCCTAACCACTTGAGGGAACGCCTTCAAGAATAGGAGCGAATCATCTGCGAACATTTTGGCTAGTAGTGGTCGTTGCCCAGTAATGCCAGGCCTTGAATCTCTCCCCGTGCAGCACTGGCTTTGAGCATCGTAATGAGAGGATGCGACCCGATGGCGAACAGAAAGGGGGCCAGGGGACATCCTTGCTTAATAGACCTTTTAACCTCAAAAGAGCCTACAATTTTGTCATTGAACAAGAGCTCTGATTGTCTGCCAATGCCTAGTGTGTGTATGAGGCGGCAAAGGCGAGGCCCAAAGCCCAGAGCTCCCATGACTTCTTCTAAATAGGACCATACTATTCTGTCCTAGGCTTTGTCAAGGTCCAATTGCAGCAAGATGCACTCTTGCTTGGAGAAGGATGCATACTCAATTCCTACCACTGCTGCCAAGATATTGTCATATATAGATCTCCCTTTAATGAACCTGTGTTGATGGGGAGAGATTATCCGACTCACGAGGGGGGCAAGTCTGAGAGCTACCACCTTGGAAATAATTTTGTATTCTACTGACATCATCGTAATGGGACGCCAATGTTTAAGTTGAGAGCAACAGATATGTTTGGGCCCTCTCTTCACACTTGCATCCAACAACTCTTCGGACATCACTTGATTGGCCATCCGTGTGACTGGACCCTTGAGATCATCCCAAAATTCCCTGAAGAATTTAGCCGTCAGTCCATCCCAGACGGGGGCCTTTTCATTTCCAAGAGCTTTAAGTGCCGCTGAGCATTCCTCTTTAGGAAAGGCCAATTCCATGCGGTTGGCTTCCTCCCGGGGAACCTTCTTTTCAACACTCCCAAGTAAGGACGCTCGGGCTTCTTCCACTTCTTGAGATTGGGTCTCTGGCTGGCTGAGAGAATTGAGCATAAGTCCAGCCATCTCATCTTGGTTTTGAATTGTATTCGCTTTCTCATCATCGAGCACTTGCACGCGGCCTCGACTCTTCCTCACCTTCAAAGCCCTTAAAAAATGTGCTTGGTTAGTAGGCTCTAGTTGAAGGAACGTTTCCCTAGAGATAAATATTGCCTTCTTGATTTCCTCCAGCTGTTCATTGGCCAGGTGAGATTTAGCTTCAAGCCATCGCTTGTGGTCCTCCTCGATAGCTAGTTCGGCAGCCTTTCTAGAGGCTAAATGCGCTACCTCCTCTGTGAGATGTTTGATATGTGCCTCATTGGATTTTTTAACCCGAGGACCCAAAGTTTTGATTGCTTTTTGTACACTTCGAACAAATAGATTCCAAGAACTAGGTTTATTCATCCCCACATCTTTCTTGATCTTTCCCAGTGCTTTCTTGGTGATGCTTCTGAAGAGAGGGTCTTTGAACAGGTGTGTCCCTATAACAAGGAGATTTTTCTCCCCTCCTAGGAATTCCCCCCCCCGTTATCTTTCTTGAGTTGTAAGTGTAATGGCATGTGATTGGAAAGGCTTTTTGTTGAGGTTACCTTCATCTCTAACGTCGATGAAATCCAGTCAGCTTGATGAGAGTAGTAGCATCTGTCCAGCCGGAGGCAATGCAGGCATACTAAAGGCTCGTGTATGTGAACCCAGGAATGTTGTTCCAAGGACCCACTTCCCACAAGTCAATCATGGCCCACTTCTCACATAAGCTCAGCCATTTAGACTTTTCTGAGCCAGCCAGTATACCGACGGAGCCTGTTCTGTCCTTGTTTTTCTCGACCATATTGAAATCTCCAACCATCATCCACTCCCCTTCGATCGGAGTATCCCTGAGCTACATCCACAATTTAGTTCTATCCTTTGCATTGCAAGGGCCGTATACATTTACAATGGTGATAGGATGATCGTCCCATCTCATTCGAACACCAAGGACTCTTCCGGAGGGGTGGTTTAACACCGTCTTTGGCTCCAAATCTCTGTCCGTAATAAATAAGACACCACTGAAGCCGTCACTTCCTTCCCCATAGAAAATAAGTTTTTTTCCTACAACCTGTTTTCTCTTGCTACGAGCATCCAAATGGTGCTCTTGGATGGCCCAGCAATTGAGTTCCTTCTCTTTCTTCACTTCTTCCCAGAACAGAGTGCCCTTCTTTCGGGTTTTTAATCCCTTCACATTCCAAGATTGAATAGAGAGAGAATCACTCATTGGAAAAGGGGGAAAAATTCTTCTGCCTCCAGGAACTCTTCCACAGAGTTCCCATTCAGGTTGTCCTCTTCCATTGGCGTTCAGTTGAAATGAGGCACATCCTCTTCAACTTTCTTTTTTGATTTTGTCATGGTGAACATAGTAACTCTAGTACATTAGCACTCCAACTAGTAAAGAGAGGAGCTCCGCTTGAAAAAAAGGATTAAGTGAGCACCACAAAGCTTTTATAGATGTTGATGATGTCATCCCTGCATAAATGCTCCAAAATGTGAAGGGGCGGCTACCTATTGAGTGAGATCACAAGTGCATCAAAAGATGATGAAGCAAACTCGTAGCTTGAGAATATTCTTAGAACTTTAATACCCTAAGGCCACTTCCCATGCGACCTTAAGGGTCATGGATTGTCATACCAAGCCCTTAAGGGGGGGGAAATCTCTCTCTAGGTTTGTTCAGAATGTAGGGGATGTATTGTTTTAGCTTTGGTTTTTGTGCTTCCTTGCTTTGTTAGGGGGGATGGAAATACCACACGCACACACACACGCGCGCGTGTGTGTGTGTGTGTGTGTGTGTGTGTGTGTGTGTGTGTGTGTGTGTGTGTGTGTGTGTGTGTGTGTGTGTGTGTGTGTGTGTGTGTGTGTGTGTGTGTGTGTGTGTGTGTGTGTGTGTGTTTGTACTTGCCCTATCCCAAGCACCCAAACTCCATTGAAGTAATAAGCCCCAAGAGCAGGGCCTATTGCCTCATCAAAGAGATGAGAGTGTTCAATATCTAGCCAAAATTTAGGCCAGTTTTTATAAAAAAGTACTCTGATGATCGTCCTTGTAGCATTCAATCTTGCAAACCCATTTGAAAAAAACTTATTTCTTCGATTAGAGATCTCTTCTAAGGTAATGAAGGTTGACGTCAAAGAATACATAATGAGGTGAAGGAGCCCTAAGTACGTTTTATCAAAAAGTGCCAATGAGGGTCCTTGTAACATTCGGTCTTCTGTCTTCTGAACCCATTTGAACAAAACTTATTTCTTAGATTAGAGATCTCTCAAAATCATGAAGGAAGACGACCAAGAATACATAATTAGGTGAAGGAGCCCTAATTATTTTAAAGTGCGTTGGTGAAGGGCGTGTTACTATTACTTTTTACAAACTCAACAGAAACAATTTCCACCAACTTATGTCTTTTCCAATTGAACCTTGCTTCATAATTGCTAGTTACTTTTAATCCAGAGGTCCAAACCCAAAAAAGTTCAATACTATAGCATTTAGTAATCATGCTGATCCTAATGATACCAAGAAAACTCAATTTGGCCTCCAAACATGGACGCGATCCATGTTCCCATGGTGATAGCTTGACCTGAAATTTTCCCAGACAATAGTGTTCATGAAAGGAAACATATCCCCAAGTCCAATTTTGAAAAAAACAATCAACAAATCTGGGTCAAAAGGCATCAAAACAGAAGAGAGACTCAAAGCCACAGAGCAGTCCTAGGATTTGGCATTTGACCTATCAAAACAATTCTTAATTCAAAAAGATTTGAGATATAGATTGTAGAGATAGAGTGTAACAAGATTCCTACAGATCAAGTCCAAATGTGGTGGAACATGGGGTCGCAATCCATGTACCCCAACCTCAGAAATTGGTGAAATTTGGAATAGAGCCTACAGATGACCTTGTCTAGCTACTGTCAAAATTTGAAGCCAAAACTTAACAAGAGGTCATGGATTGCAATCCACGTACCTCTTCAGAGTGGGAGTATCTGACTTGATGAGCATGTAAATATACTTGCATACATATTACATCTCAAGTTTGAGCTGAAAATAGCCTCTAGAGACCAACATACAAGAAAAATTTCTCTTGTCTTGGACTTAGAGATTATTTTGAGTGCTCTTTCAAGTGCAATTCACCAAAATTGCTCTAACTGTTACTACACAACTTCAAATTTGAGTCAGGTCAAGCCTTGATAAGAGTTTTAGAGCCAAATGTTTTTGGGGTTCCTAATTCCAAACTTTTAGGGTAGGGCCAAAACCAATTTTCATAGACCGAATAGGCACAAAGACCTAACTTTTGAGAGACCTGACCAGGGACAAAGAGGGATAAGTTGCACTAATCCAAGGTGGGCTTTTCAAAGACTATCTTGAGAGTATTGTGCTACAAACGGAAGGTGAGGTGGCTGTGAAAATTGTACAGATAGCATATAATCGCCGACAATAAATTCAATAGATCCACATACCAACACAATCATGTAAGCAAGGAATCCATAGAAAGTATGTCACAAGAGCAACAAAGGGCGAGGGAGAGTTAACGAGCACGTGTAGGTGCACCTCCTAGAGCGGAGTGCTACACCGGCACGACGAAGGAGAAGACATGAGAGGAGAGGAGAATATCATGAGCACTGGGTGCAATCTCCCCCCGTGCAAGATTGACCATTTCCCTCTTGCACATATTTATTTATAATTCTTCAATGCTAAAAAATGAATACACATTGGCCGGCCAACATAAATGAACATAGCTCGTAATGAGAACTTGAGAAATAAATGTACATATCCCTTATTCGTAACATACTTCCGGGTTGGAAAAGCAGATGTCCTTAGTTGCGAGGCACATAAGCGGTGGAGTCGAGTGCGAGGTACAAGATGCTGGTACATGTTTACATAACACAATGAGTAACTAAAAACCAAAAGAGTAGCAATGATGAGTAGGAAGCAATTTAAAAGTACAAAAATATGTAACATGTGGATTGTGTGATGGGAGTGCATGAAGTAAATGTGCGTAGGTGTGGAGTGCAACATTAGTAAAAAATGTACGGCTCCAAATAGACCACCATTTGTAACCCTTCCACCTTGCCATACCAATTCATGATATCCGTTCATATCAATCCATACCAAATGTGGGGAGCCAGTTCCACATATAATGTAACCATAGAGAGTCCTGCCTTACCAAATGTAGGCACTCTAGTATACATGTATCGACGTCCATAAATTTCCATAACAATATTGCAAAGCGGAGAGTCCTGCCTCATGAAGTGTAGGCACTCTAATACACATGTCAATATAACCATAAGTTTCCATAACAAGGTGTGGAGCGGAGAGTCTTGCCTTCTTCAGGTGTAGGATCTCTAGCATTTGTAGAAATTTTTCCATTCCCATTCAGTCTAACCGATAAGATCAAGCCAACAAATTTAGCCACATGTGCCACTCAAGAAAGATTTGGACACTTTCAAACACACAAAGCAATTGCAAATGATTTCAACTCCGATGATGAAATGAAATGGAATCTGCAAGACATTGATCAGCAATGTTCGAATGTCAAAGAAATTGATGACATGGTGCCTGTGATTGAGGGGACAGATGAGCTATAAATTCTATACTATATTCACAATTAATTTTGTAATGTGAAAGATGTGTGGAGTTTAGCTTCACAATCTCTCTCTCTCTCTCTCTCTCTCTCTCTCTCTCTCTCTCTCTCTCTCTCTCTCTCTCTCTCTCTCTTTCCTTCCATCTTCTTTCTATCATTGTCAGAGAGAGAGAGAGGGAGAGAGATAAGACTTACACAATTGCAACAACACCCGACATGTTCATTTGTTCCAACAAATAGAGATTTACATATCAAGAAGAGGTTTTAGTTAGAAATCTTGAGATTTAAGTTAAAGAAAGAGCTCCTTACTTTGGGAGATTTAATTTAGATCATGGGCTAGCTCCCCCAGAAGATCAGATACGCAAAATTTGGAATTGTTGAATGAATTTCCTGGACCAACACTACCTATCTCTTCTTTCATTACAGGCCCATATCTTGCCTCGTACCATGCCACCTTCATTTCCAGCCCTGCTAAATGAGCACACAACACGGCTTGGGTCTCTCCTTGACTTTCTAGATCCACACCTTGGGTTGCGAGTTGCTCAATGACAGTTTTTTCCTCGGGAAAACATGTGTAACCCCTTTTTGCGAGGAAGTCTTCTTGATTGGCTCCTCGGGCATGAATCTTCTCGACCGAGCGTCCTTTGTCAACACTTCCTATAGTGGGACGATCATTCCAATCTACTTTGAGCTGGAATACATAATAACAATAGCATTGTCACACAAAGTAAATTTCTACTTATTTGGTGGCAATTTGTATACTTGGATAAATCTTGGAAGCATATTTCTTGCGAATACAATGTGTTTCAAATCTGAAACTTTTAAGGGAGAAGATGCCTTAGCATTTCCACTAACTCAAAACAATGTATTACATACAATATTATTTGGGCACAGTTGCCTGCATTGCCTATAATTCAGTGGCTCCCCTTGAAGTTTTGATTTGTCCTCTTGGGATGCAGCCAAAGCCCTAAGATCCCCTTGAGCCACCCGGATTTCTTACTCTTTGTAAATTTGTTATGCCAATGCGTAATTAAGCAAAGGATCATCAGGATGATGTGCATTCTGGTTGGGAGCAATATCTTCCATATCTGAATTGCAAAACAATAAACTTTATTGAGAGGAGTTTATATGTACTTAAAAAAGAGAGATAGTTCAAAGTATTTTATAGATCCAACTTGAAATACTTTAAAACCCTGACTTGAATAACTTTAAAGACTTAACTAAAAGACAAGTTTAAATATATAGTGTGAAATAACACCACACATTGCACACCATCAACGGCAAAAAATATTGTTACTTGTTTAATCATCAACAGGCCTCAAGCTAGAATCGGTCACAACATGATAGCCAACATTATGGGCCCCATTTAAACAAAGACTTAAATCCCATATTTTAGGCCTATCTAAGGGTTTGGGGAATTTTCCACTAGCAAGATGTTTGTTTACATTTCACAAAAAATTACACTTGGGGACCTCAGGGGCTCTAGAATACACACAACCAAGCACTTAAGAATATATGAAAGACTATATATATCAAATGCTTTGGTGAAAGGAGGAGGAATGGTACTAATATTTTCAGGGCTAGTCCATGGATAATCTTGCTTGAATTGAGCTCTAGTTTGAGGGTTAATATTTGGGAGGTTGGAAAATGTTTCCAAAGTGTTTGATGTTGTACTTTGTGCCAGTCCACGATCCCAGCACACACTCCTCGCTTGCCAAAATGTAGTAGAATATTTCTAGTGTGTAGGTGTTGACGGCTAGGTCAACAGCACGACATAACTCAACAAGCCTTATTTTTTGAAAGTTATAGAATGCTGAGGATTATGTTCATAAACATCATTTGTAATAAGTAGGTAGTCTAGCTGTAGCATCCGGGGTGTAATGGCACTTCTAGATTGTGAATACCAAGCCATTTGACCCCTCAAACTCTATTTTTTATTAACCTAAGGTAGCCTTAGTATATAAGGTACCTAGGTCATGTTGTAAAGAACTTTATCATAATCATAAGTTTTAAGCTACCGTCGGTTGTGTGTGAGAGAGGAAGAGAGAGAGTGTGAGCTTCATCCTGGCGCTACTCCCCACTTGTTCATCACATTGTAGATCCAGCTCCACCTTTGCTAGCCTCGGCAACAGCTACGAAACAATGCCAATCATTCCTTGCGGTACGGGGTGAACGCACTCGCACATCTACGAGCTACTTATGGTTGTAAGTATATCAAATGATGTATGTTTTTTGCGTGCAAGTAGTCATTAGAATCCTAGTGACATAAGATACACATAGGTACTCATAGATTTTAGTTTCGGGCACTTCCAAAATCCGACCCTATCTTTATATGCGTTTTCCGCTTATGGGTTTAAAGCTAGGGGTTTGAGTGTAGAGGCTTTGGGACAAGTATATCCTAGTGAGGGGACATTGTTCCATAAGTTTTGTACGATTCTAGTATGATTTGATGGGTTTCCTTCCGTTATGTGTATGTGGGCTGGGTGGTGTAGTTGAGAGTAGTAAGATTCTAGATTGTGATTAGGTTGGCCTTCTAGAGTGTTGTATGTGTAGGATCGTCTCAGCCTAACAAGCTAAAGAGATTTCCTGTGTGTGCCTATCATGTCATCTATGTCCTCGATTGACATTATGTTGATCTAGGTTGTGTTGCATGCACTTTATGGGTGGTGTTATTTGCTCCCGCAGGAGTAGGTCATCGTGAATGAAATCGTGACTATCATGAATTTTATTGTCTACAAAAGAGCATTGCAAATCGGCAAAATGTTGTCTATGAACTGTTGTATAATTCTAGATGTGTGTTGACACTCTCTTATTGCAGTCTTGCTTCCATCATGATGGCAGACTTGAATCCACTGCTCAAGGTGACCTCCATTCAAAAGCTTGAAGATCAACATGGGCCTTTTGCTATAACAAACAAGAGCACGGGGCAATATCATGCTACGGTGTTTGACAGTAGTAGTTGTTGCTTCCTCTAATACTATTTGTAAAGTTGGCTTGCTTCCTATCTAGTCCTTGAAGATCTTTGCCGCATAGACAGGATCTTTGAAGAGGGAATGGGCCGTTGAAACTTGTTTAACATTTGCAAAACATCCTTCACCTCACTGGGGTGCTTGCAGGTGAATGATAGTGTAATGTACCCAACATTTTTCAATAAAGGTATTTCATTTACTTTGCAAATATTTGAGGTTTGCATTTTATTAAGTCAAAGAGCATGCTAATGGAACGATCGGATCAAAAATCGGACTTTAAACTATGAATTATGAACCCTACTCACTTGAAAACAATAAGGTTGATGGGAAACTTAAGCCTCAAGATGGTATCTAAAGATAAGAGTTGACTCTTTGGAAAGGGAGAGCAATTATAGAAAAGGATGAGTAATTTTAGGGGAGAAGGAGTAGGAGGAGTACTTTTAGGAAAGAAAGAGAGGAGGAGCTTAGTTTAGAGCTCTTTTCTTGGGAGCCAAGTTTCATCCAAGAGGTTCGAAATCGCGCATCACAATCCGTGTCTGCAAAAAAAAATAAAAAATCGTGAACGTGCGCGAACTTATCTCTCCCTCCTCTCTCTATTCTTAGCTGGCCTTGAGAGCCTATATAAAGACCCCTCTCCCTTCACTTTGAGGACACACACTCTTAAAAGCAGAAGCTCTGTTGCCTTGAGGTCGGAGTTACCTTCTCTCCCTCAAGCTCTTACCAACAAGCTCTTACCCTCAAGCCATCTCCATCTCCATCTCCAACTTCTTTCTTTACCATCATCGTGTTACCTCTCAAATACTTGAGTTATCTTTCTTACTCTCTCTCTTCTTTTTCGCGATACGATGGCCCTGAAGCGAGTGACTCGAAGCTCGAAGGATGCTCATGTCACTCCACCTCCAGAAAAGATACAGAGGAAGGCATCAATTGTTGGAATTAGGGTTGCAGAGAAATGCACACAGCTTGGAGAAGACAAAGGAAGCTCAAGGTACACAATAGAGAGTGTGTTACTTAGTGTGCAATGGAAAGATAGATAGCCCTAGAGTGATGGGCGTATATACAATGCTCGGGGGAAAAAACCTCCTAAAGAGGGAAAAATGCCTCGGCGGTCCTAGTGTGTTCACACACATCACTACCACATGTATATGGTAACAAATCCCCCCTGGAGTGATGTGGTGAATGAGAGCTGGCACATGAGTAAAGGGAAGTGCCATGCTCTGAGGACATGATCAGTCCACAAAGGGGAGTAAGCCCAAAGCTTTGCAGAAAGCTTCAATATTCTCATGAGACAATGCCTTTGTGAAAAGATCTACAAGGTTGTCCTGTGTTGGCACATAAGCCAAGCTGATCTCTCCTGCTGAGAGCCTCTCCCTGATATAGTGGTAATGCACCTCAATGTGCTTTGTGCGAGCATGAAAAACTAGGTTTCTCGCAATTGCCAATGCGCTCTGACTGCCAGTGTAGATAGTGTTGGCAGTGTTCTGTCCAACACCCAAAGCTGTGCAGACTTCCCTGTACTCAGCCTCACAACTCGAAGTGGCCACAATAGTTTGCTTCTTGCTCAACCATGATATACATCAACTACCAAGCATGAAACAAAAACCACTTGTGGACACTCGCGTGTCAAAACAACCAGCCCAATCTGAGTCCTAAAAAGCATGTAAGTTTGGCGGCAATGATCCCCCCTTGGGATAAAACAAGCCAAGATGTAAAGTGCCACTAAGGTAGCAGAAAATCCTCTTGACAGCCTGCCAATGCTTAGACCCTGGGCTATGCATAAATCTGCTAAGCTGTGAGACAGCAAACTGAATATCCGGCCTCGTGTTGCATACATAAATGAGGCAACCAATAGCAATTTTATAAAGAGTGACATCAGCAGGATCGCCAGGATCATGTAGACTCAACTTCAAACCTGTTTCCATGGGAGTGGCAATAGGTTTGCAATCCCCAAGTCCAAACTTACATAGCAATGTCTCTATGTAACTTTTTTGACACAAGGCAATACCACCATCACACTGCTTAAACTGTATACCCAAGTAATGATGCAACAGCCCCAAATCTTTCATCTTGAAAGTAGCATTCAAATCAGCCTTAAATTCAACAATTTGTCTCTCATTTGGTCCAGTGATCAGCAAATCATTGACATAAAGAACCACAATGAGAAGTACATCACCCTCACGCTTTACATACAATGTGTTTTCTGTTGAACGTTTACGAAAGCCTCGTTTGACCAAATGAGAGGTACATCACCCTCACGCTTTACATCCAATGTGCTTTCTGTTGGACTTTTACGAAAGCCTCGTTTGACCAAATGAGTGTCAGCTTTCTCATACCAAGCAGGAGGAGATTGCTTCAACCCATACAAATCCTTCTTACATCTACACGCTTTGTCCTCTTGTCCTTTTATTACAAAACTACGAGGCTGCGTTACATAAACTTCCTCAAATATGTCACCATTCAAGAAAGCAGTAACAATGTCTGATTGATGTACATCCCAACCAAAATCAGCTGCCAAATGCACATAGAAAATTCACAATAGTCATACGACAAGTGGGAGCAAAAGTCTCTTCATAATCTATGCCTTTTTGTTGTGCATAACCCTTTGCAACAAGTCGAGCCTTTCTGGCGATCGATCTCCTGGGGAGGTCACCTAATAAAAATGTAACCTATCACGTGAGTTCAACAGAAGGGTATTTAAAGTTCTTGAAACTTACAGAAATATATACAGATGGGAATTATTTTTTCAAATTTGAAAAAACTTACAGATTTTAAAAGAAAAGGGTACATTATATTCCTAACCAAATTCACAGATAAGGGGTTTTACAAACATGTCTTGAACGCACGTGATATGGTAGTTTTACACATAGTGAACCCCTCGAGATCGATCTCACTATCCGGCTTGCATTTTAACTTGTAAACCCACTTCGTACCAATGGCCTTTTTTCCAAGAGGCAAATCACATAAAGTCCATGTGTCAGTTTCTATAAGTGCATCATATTCTGATTGCATGGCGGCCATCCAATTTTCTGGATTCTGTGCTTCATCAAAAGACAGAGGCACCAGCCATTTTGGCATACCTCTAGCCTGCTCATTTTCAGCCCTTTCCTCATCAAGTACATCATGTACATGTGCATCAGTAATAGGCTGATCTGTAACATTTTCAGAAATCCCCATAGGCTGTACATTTGCAACTTACATTCGTATTTCCACCACCGAAAAGAGGCAGCAAAGTGTCATAAATGTCTTGTGAGCTTACATTACTGTCTCTAGTACATGACAGCAAGGGCTGAACAGAATCTTCCACAAACACTACATCCCGTGAAACCAAAATTCATTCGTTTGCGGATGATACAACCTGTAACCTTTGCTTTCAGCACTATAACCAACAAAAATACATTTGATAGCCTTATCATCCAATTTTTTATGTTGTGTTTGTGGCACCAAAGCATATGCCAAACAGCCAAAAACATGCATCTGCTCAATAGAAGGCTTTCTATCATGCCTGAGCCTGCACATCCTTTACATCCCAATGAGCTTGTTATGCCATAGGCAAAACAACTCTAATAGCAGCAATCCTTGCAGCAAGACCTACAACATCCTCAACATCGCCTACATCCTCAGAATCAGGACGTACATCAATACCCTGCACAATATTCTAGACACCCTTTGACACAAGAACATGTTGCATCATGTAAGACCACATAGGGTAATTGTCCCCATCCAACCTGTCCTCAGCAGCAAACATCTTGAACACATCTGTGTTATTGTCAGCCATGGTAAATGCTGCACCTAATGTGAAAACTACCCAAAAAGAGGAGAAACGAAGCGGAAACAACACGTTCTATATAGCACAAACCGTAGAAGACTATAAGGCACCTGTTATGCAGAAAACGGCACTGACAAAAATTTTGCACAAAATGACAAAATAGCCTGTGTAGTACTGCCTGTAGTGGAAACGGAGGCCGAAACGGAGCCCAAATCAAATCTGAGTAGACTAAGCTCTATGAGCTTACCCGAAATCTTTGTTGACCTGCGAACGCTCGCCAAACCTCACTATAATCGGAGAAAGTGAGCAGGTGTGTGCTGGAACAGCTGGCAACTAAGCCCGAGAGGACGTAACCTGCTTTGATACCAATTTTTGAAATTAAGAAACGCACACAGCTTGGAGAAGATGAAGGAAGCTCAAGGCACACAATAGAGAGTGTGTTACTTAGTGTGCAATGGAAAGATAGATAGCCCTAGAGTGATGGACGTATATATAATTCTCAAGGAAAAAAAACCTCCTAAAGAGGAAAAAATTCCCCGACGGTCCTAGTGTGTTCACACACATCACTACCACATGTATATGGTAACATCAACTACTCCAAACGTGGCTCAAGCGGAGGTATTAGTTGCGTAAGAAGTTGAAGTCGTCCAACCTCAACCCCGAGAGGTAGTCGAAAGGGTTGCTCATCCGGTAAGATGAATTTACAATTTTGCATCGTTATACATGATGGCCGGTAAGCAAGCCTAAAAACTCCCTTAAACTGTCCAAAAAACGTGATTATATCACAAGAAACAAGCAACGATTTCGTAGAGTAGAGAAGGAATTTTTTGATTTATGATCATTGTTTGATAAACTATCTCTATTTGATATTAGAAGGTAGTTGATCTTGTTTGAAAAATCACATAAAGAAAACAATTACTAAAAAAATATCTTGTTTCCAAATGGAACTCGCGGTTAGCGAGGTGATTCCGCGGTTAGCGGAGATTAAGCTGAGGTTATCAGCTCTCTTTTTGTCTCTTGCGGTTAGCAGGATGCCTTGTGGTTAGCGAGATGCTCTCATATGGTTAGCGACTGGGAAAGTATGTGCATTTTGCGGTTAGTGAATAAGTAAATCCTTTGCAAAGGCTCTCTTGGTTAGACAAAGAAAGCCCATTGTTACGGCAACTCTTAAGAATAGTTGAAAGATTCATTTTTGTTGAATTATAGGACTGTCTTCATTAGACCATGTTTGAGAAAGAAATGTTCTGGTGATGTTTGAAGGGCTAGAGGAAAGAATTTGTGTCTAGAATTAATTAAAGAACATTGTTTGTATATGTAAAACAGTGTGGTAGTAATTACAAAACAAGCTAAAAAGTGTGAGTGTGGGATGAAAAGTTGAGGCTGGCTCAGGTTGCCGGTCAAGGATGGGTGGTCTCGATTAGTCGAGAAACTCTCCACTCCCTCTTATTAAGAAAAGTGAAATTAGAGACTCATTGTGCCAAGAGTTGAGATGGCACAAATCTATGTGACATAAAGTTACTATTTAGTTTAGACTAAGTCTCATATCATATTTATGGTTTATGAATGGCGGTCGTGCCTCTTAGACGTGTGGAAAAAGGCGTTGTTTATGGATTCTTAATATGTCAATGGGATTTTATCTTTATGTTAGGAAATAGCTTCATTAGAATCCTAGATTTATCGACTTGGCTTGTGGCGTATGACCCTTATAACCACGTAAATGATGGATAGATGACTTTCTCTCTTCTGTTGCTCATATCTCTACTTTGTGGAAACAGAGTAGGGTGTCGTCAACGGAAAAGGAGAATAAAGGAAGGCCATCTATCAAGTCGCCCCAATCTTCTCGAGGTTGGGGATCTCACAATTGGTATCAGAGCCTTAGGTTTAAGGTTTGGTTTTTTAACCGTCTGTACTATTCTTGGTCTTGATTGCATGAATACTTGCTTGACACTGTTACCCTATCTGTTTTGTAGCATGAGTTTATGGACACCGACTGTTAAACTATCTTTAAGGAAATATATCACTCTGCTGGACAATCACCAATATTTGAATAATGTGAGAATGTGTTCCACATCCTTGACAAGGTTTTTGCACCTCACATCAATTTTGATCCACCAAATACATGGTTATATACAAGTCAGTTGCTATCTGAGCACGTCACATTGAACACTTGGAGATCAACTTACATTGAATCAAGTGGGCTGAAGAATTGAATCTGGTTTCATACTTTCAATTTTACAAAGCACCACTAACTGTCATGGCCCTTGATGGAGTCACAAATAAAAATTGATGGGTTTATGACAGAGTGACATCAGTTATCCTTACCAATCGAGTTGTTATTGACAATCACACTCGGCCGACCTTCAAAAAAAAAGATTTCGTTGGCTACCCCGAGCTTCCTCTTGTGTTTTGCTTCTTACATCCACATCACCAACCACCAATCTTTTACGACATGGCAGTTGATGTGTATTACAAATGTGGTTGAAACCTCTATTATATATTCTCATGGAGAGATCTCTTGTAGACCCCTACATGGCTTTTTGATGAATAGTAATGTTTTGCTCCAAAAGATTGTTGATTGGTTCAGTCATTTGGTTGAGTTGTTTTTCTTCAAAGAAATTGTATCACTGGTTAAGTTGTGGGATTGACAAGAGTCATGACTGATTAAGTCATGTGACTAAGTTCTGATGGGTTGGGTAAGTCATGACTGGTTAAGTCATGTGACTAAGTTTTGATGGACTGAATAAGTCAAAAGTGGTTGTCCTATGGTTAAGTTTTAATAGACTGGGTAAGTCAAAATTGGTAAAGCTATGGGGTTGAATCCTTAGTGGACTGGATAAGTCTAAGTCTAGAAAATACCCTAATGCTTTGGGTTGTTAGGAATATTAACGTTATTATATGCGTATACTCAGGAGAATCCGTAAATCACTCCTATAATGGAAAACCCTCAGAATGATGCTATCTATACGGAGATTCAAAAGAAGTTGTTATTGTTGAAACAAATGGAGCCACCTTCTTTTAAAGGAGAGGGTGCTGATATTGAGAAGGATGCAGAAGTATGGATTGAAGCTATGGATGATTACTTCTTGGCTTCAAAGACTGCACCTGCAAATCAAGTGATACTAGGGATGTTTCGCTTCTCTGGTCAAGCGAAATTATTGTGTGAACAACATTGTCGTGACATGGGAGTATTGCAGAACTCCCAGAGTTGGAGGGAAATTAAGTAGGCAGTGAAGGAAAGATACTTACCTCCTGCACATGAAGCATTGAACATGAATTAGTTCTTTAGTTTGAAACGATACAGTTTAACCTTGGAAGAGTACTACTCAAAGTTTGTAAGGCTTAGGCGTTATGCTCCGCCAATGACCATAGAGCAGCAGGTAGCCCGTTTTTGTCAAGGTTTAAGAGAATGCATCAGCTCTCGATGAGAAGCCATCAAACCTACTACTGTGCAAGATGCTTTACTATGAGCTAAGCCCTTAATGAAGGATCAAGGGATTAGAAGGAGAGTTGAACAAAATCAAAGTTTTAACGGAGCGAGATGTCCAATAAGGCTTCACAATAATAATGGACAACCACAAAGATCTTATGCTGCTAATACTCAACATCCTTCACGCTTGGATGTTCGATGCTTCAAATGTGAAGAGTTGGAACGTTATCGGAACAGATGTCTACGTCTGACTAATAGAGCAGCAGCAACAATTGAAGTAGATGAAGGACACCATCCTTTTGGACATAACAGCGGAGGAGGTGGTGGACGAGGAAGAGCAGCGAGAGCCTTTGGAAGAGGTCAAGGTAGGAATGCCCTTATACATGCAGTCTTAGGAGAGCCTACCCTTGGTGAAGAAGAAGAGAGAGCAAGAATCTATGCAGCTATTGACAACCCTGGAGCCCAAAGACAATTTTTTGTTATTCAAACACCAACAACCCATCAAGGTAAACCTTTTAACCTCCTCTTTGATTGTGGTAGTACTCATTAATTTCTATCCCCAAAATGCTTGCAAAAGTTGAACCTGAATAAAAAACAAGCTAAACCCATGACAGTAGAATTGGCTAATGGAAAAACCGTGGTATCACGATATTCCGTGGGAACCCTTGACTTTGAACTAGGAAGACATGATGCTACTTCAGCTTTCTTTAGAACTTTACCAGTTGGAATGTATGATGGAATTCTTGGGATGGATTGGTTATCTAAGAATCACGCTAGCATCCACTGTGGCCTAGGTAGTATGAGCTTTAGAGATAGTCAAGCAAAGCAAGTCGAAGTACAGGGAAAGAATGGGATTCCAAAGATTCAATTAGCTAAAGCCAACCGTCTACTCAAAGGTATGAAGGCCGGTGAACAAATATTTGTGGTCAAGCTGAACAAGAAGGATTCAAAATCAAGCATTGAAAAACCCTCTTGGCTTCATGAATATTCAGATGTCTTCCACGAAGATCTCACCTCTCTTCCTCCAAATCAAGAGATTGATCATGAGATAGAGATTCTTCCAGGAAGTGAGCCAGTGTCAAAGAGACCTTATAAAATGGCGCTACCAGAGGCCATTGAATTGAAAGAACAGCTTCGTCAACTTATAGAACAAGGATTTATTAGACCGAGTAAAATCAAGTTGGGGAGCTCCAGTACTCTTTCAGAAGAAGAAGGATGGGACTTTATGACTCTACATTGATTACAGAGGACTAAACCAGGTAACAGTTAAGAACAACTATCCTATCCCATGAATCAATAAATTGCTGCCCAGACTACATGGTTCCAAGGTCTTCTCAAAGATAGATCTAAGATCTGGTTATTATCAAATCAGAATAAAGGAATCAGATATCCCAAAGACATCTTTCAACACCCGATATGGACATTTTGAGCTTATAATAATGTCATTTAGTCTGACTAATGCTCCAGCTACATTCAATAGATTGATGCAGGATATTTTTAGGCCGTACCTAGATGACTTTGTTCTTGTCTTCTTTGATGATATTCTAATCTACTCAAAGGATGAAGAAGAACATGAAGACCACCTGAGAAATGTGTTGAATATTCTTCGAGAACACAAGCTATATGCAAAGATGAGCAAGTGTTCATTTTTCACTCCAAGGATTGAGTATTTGGGATTCATTGTTTTGTATTAATTAATCTTAGTGGACCCTGCTAAAGTTCAAGACATTGTTGAATGGCCTCAGCCATCAAATGCAAGTGAGCTTAGAGGATTCTTAGGAATCACAAGATGGTATAGAATCTTTATAAAGGATTATGCAGTGATTGATTCACCCTTGACCGATCTTTTGAAGAAAGGAGTGAAGATAAGCTAGGGACCACAACACCAAGAAAGATTTGATCAACTTAATATGTGACTACAGCACCGTGCCTAAAGCTACCAAATTTTAACCAAGCCTTTGAAGTTGTCACTAATGCTAGTGGAATAGCAGCTGGAGGAGTATTAGCTAAAGAAGGTAGACCAATAGCTTTCACCTCACGTAAGCTTAAGGTTCATGAAATGAACTATCCCACCCACGATCTCGAGCTATTGGCAGTCTTTCACGCTCTAAAGCTTTGGAGACACTACTTATTGGGATGAAAGTTTCGACTTATGACCGACCATAAGAGCTTAAAGTGGATTTTTACGCAAGCAACTTTGAATATGCAACAAAGACGATGGGTAGAAATTTTGCAAGAATTTGACTTTGACATTATCTATCGTCCCGAAAAAGAAAACACGACTGTAGATTCACTCAGTCGAAACCCCTGTTTGAGTCTCATATCTATACCCAACAACCCAATTATTGAAAAGATTAAGGAAGTTGCATCATCCAATCTAGAGTATCAAAGGCAGCTTCACCTTGTTCAATCTGGGGATTGAAAGAATATACCCTCAATGTTACACTTCTCACATGATGGACCTTGTCTCTACTATAGAGATAGGTTATGTGTACCGAAGGACCCTAACTTAAAGAAGGCTATCTTATTTGAGGCCCATGATAGCCCTACTTTAGGACACCCAGGATATGAGAAGACTCTCAATGCCCTACAAAAAAGTTTCTATTGGATTGTGAAAAAGGTAGATGTTATATGCTATGTTCGCCAATGCTGACATGCCAAAGGATTAAAACTGAGAGAGTTAATCTTCCCGGTAAACTTCAACCATTAGACATTCCCAAATGAAATGGGAATGCATAAATATGGACTTCGTCATTGGATTACATACGGTACAAGGAGGTTATAATTCACTCATGGTAGTTGTTGAGCTACTCACGAAGTTTGTGCATCTCATACTAGTCTGGACAACCTTTATCGCCTTGCACAACTATTTGTTAAAGAGATTTTCAGATTGCACGGATTTCCCAAACGGATTGTTAACAGTCGAGATGTGAAGTTCACTTCAAACTTTTGCACCTCACTCTTCAAGGAAATTGGAACAGAGTTAAACTTTAGTATCGCATACCATCCTCAATCAGATGGTCAAACAAAACAAGTTAACCAAGTCATCGAAGATGTTCTTAGAGCTTATTGCAGTAGAGAACCTAAGCGATGGATTCAATTTTTACCTCTACTGGAGTATGCTTACAATGCTTCTCATCATCAAAGCATTGGTATGACCCCATTCTGTGCCTTGTGTGGTCAAGAATGTGTCTCTCCACTCAAATTTTTTGACCCTACCATTAGAGTTAAAGCATCTCAAGAAAATGCTGGAAGAAATAGAAAATCAAACAAAAGCCATCCGAAAGGATATTCAGGCAGCTCAGGATCGTCAAAGCAGTATGCGGATAGTAAGAGATCCGAAAGAAGATTTGAATAAGGTGACAAGTTTTTCTTCGAATTCATCCAAAGAGAAGTACCCTATCACTTGGAAAGTACAAGAAGCTTAGTCCATGTTATTGTGACCCTTATGAAGTGACCAAGTGTTTAGGAACCCAAGCTTACACGTTGAAGTTGCCAGCTCATATCAAAGTCCACGATGTATTTCATGTAAGCTTATTAAAACCCTACATTTTTAGTGATCTGATCAACTCCTCAATGATGAACAAATTTGTCATGCCTACTCAAAACATCTTAGAACTCCAACCTTCTAGAATTTTAGAGTCTCGAGAGAATATCCTTTGAAATAGAGTTCTCAGAGAACACCTTGTTCAGTGGCAAGACTATCCTAAAGAAGATGCAACATGGGAAGATGAAGCCACCCTAAGGAAGGACTATCCTCACTTTTTCTTGAAATGAGGACATCTCAAATCCCTAAGTTGGGGAGATTGTAATGTACCCAACATTTTTCAATAAAGGTATTTCATTTACTTTGCAAATATTTGATGTTTACATTTTATTAAGTCAAAGAGCATGCTAATGGAACGATCGGATCAAAAATCAGACTTTAGAACTATGAATTGTGAACCTTACTCACTTGAAAACAATAAGGTTGATGGGAAACTTAAGCTTCAAGATGGTACCTAAAGATAAGATTGACTCTTTTGGAAAGAGAGAGTAATTTTAGGAAAGGGAGAGCAATTTTAAGAAAGGAGGAGTAATTTTAGAGGAGAAGGAGTAGCAGGAGTACTTTTAGGAAACAAAGAGAGGAGGAGCTTAGTTTAGAGCTCTTTTCTTGGGAGCCAAGTTTCATCCAAGAGGTTTGAAATCCCACATCAAAATCCGTGTCCATTAAAAAAAAGCCATAAACGTGCGCGAACTTATCTCTCCTTCCTCCCTCTATTCTTAGCTGGCCTTGAGAGCCTATATAAAGACCTCTCTCCCTTCACTTTGAGGACACACACTCTGATGTCGGAGTTACCTTCTCTCCCTCAACCTCTCTCCCTCAAGCTCTTACCCTCAAGCCATCTCCATCTCCAATTTCTTTCTCTACCATCATCATGTTACCTCTCAAATTCTTGAATTCTCTTTCTCTCTCTCTCTCTCTCTCTCTCTCTCTCTCTCTCTCTCTCTCTCTCTCTCTCTTCTCTTTCGCAATACGATGGCCCCGAAGCGAGTGACTCAAAGCTCGAAGAATGCTCATGTCGCTCCATCTCCAAAAAAGATGCAGAGGAAGGAATCAAGTACTCCAAACGTGGCTCAAACGGAGATATTGGTTGCCGAAGAAGTTGAAGCCGTCCAACCTCAACCACGAGAGGTAGTCGAACGTGTTGCTGATTCGGTAAGATGAATTTATAATTCTGCATCGTTATACATGATGACCAGTAAGTCAAGCCTATGAATTCCCTTAAAATGTCCAAAAAACGTGATTATATCACAAGAAACAAGCATACGATTTCATAGGTAGAGAAGGAGCTGTTTGATTTATGATCACTGTTTTGATAAACTATCTCTGTTTGATATTAGAAGCTCGTTAATCTTTTTGAGAAATCACATAAAGAAAACCTTTGCTGAAACAATATCTTGTTTCTAGATGGAACTCGCGGTTAGCGAGGTGATTCCGCGGTTAGTGGAGATTAAGCTGAGGTTATCATCTCTCTTTTTGTCTCTTGCGGTTAGCAAGATGCCTTGCGGTTAGCGAGATGCTCCCTTGCGGTTAGCGACTGGGAAAGTATGTGCATTTTGTGGTTAGTGAATAAGTAAATCCTTTGCAAAGGCTCTATTGGTTAGACAGATAAAGTCTGCGGTTAGTGGTAACTCTTAAGAATAATTGAAAGATTCATTTTTGTTGAATTATAGGACTGTCTTCATTAGACCATGTTTGAGAAAGAAATGTTTTGGTGATGTTTGAAGGGCTGGAGGAAAGAATCTGTGTCTGGAATTAATTAAAGAACATTGTTTGTATATGTAAAACAGTGTGGTAGTAATTAGAAAACAAGCTAAAAAGTATGAGTGCGGGGTGGAAAGTGGGGGTTGGCT
Organism: Adiantum capillus-veneris; assembly: GCF_014529385.1. NCBI lineage: Eukaryota > Viridiplantae > Streptophyta > Polypodiopsida > Polypodiales > Pteridaceae > Adiantum > Adiantum capillus-veneris. The sequence continues at coordinate 1,800,556 of NC_140952.1, forward strand.
CAGGTTGCTGGTCAAGTATGGGTGATCTCGATTAGTCAAGAAACTCTCCACTCCCTCTTATTAAGAGAAGTGAAATTAGAGACTCATTGTGCCAAGAGTCGAGATGGCCCAAATTTACGTGATATAAAATTACTATTTAGTTTAGACTAAGTCTCATACTATATTTATGATTTATGGATGGCGGTCATGCCTCTTAAACGTGGGAAAAAAGGCGTTGTTTATGGACTCTAAATATGTCGATGGGATTTCATCTTTATGTTAGGAAAAAACTTCATTAGAATCCTAGATTTATCGACCTAGCTTGTGGCATATGACCCTTATAACCACGTAAACGATGGATAGGGGATTTCCTCTCTTCTGTTTCTCGTATCTCTACTTTGTGGAAATGGAGTAGGGTGTCGTCAAGGAAAAAAGGAGAATAAAGGAAGGCCATCTATCAAGCCGCCCCAATCTTCTCGGGGTTGGGGACCTCTCAGATAGAATGGTCCCCAAGTAACTGTAGGATAGGAGGACATATAGTATCATCCAAGTGTACAGATGAGGGCTCGACACCTCAAGGAGGAGGCACATCCTCTTTGGTCCTAGGATGTTAAGAAGAGCATTCGGCCCTATCCTTGCTCTTCAATTCTGAATGTAGTTGTGACACAAGCTGCATTCACTCTCTAATTCTAGGTTTGGCTTTGATTTTTGGTTGAACCATACTTTCAAGCTGCATTCACTCTCTAATTCTAGGTTTGGCTTTGATTTTTGGTTGTGACACAAGCTGCATTCACTCTCTAATTCTAGGTTTGGCTTTGATTTTGATTTTTGGTTGAACCATACTTTCAAAGCTTCTACTGACTTGGCCCAATAATTTATTTACTATGTTGCTCATAACTCCATTAGTGTGCAGAGTTGGGTCAAATGAAACAAGGAATGCACTACACAATTTCAGTCAGCACTGCTCCACAATTTCAATCACAAAATCATCGAACTTTGCCTGAAGTGGATCAAATCCCTGATCGTCTAAAGCTCCATAGAGAGATTAAATAAGAGCATCACAAAATTTGATGTGATAACTTTGTCTCTACCACTAAATTCTAAAAATGCACAAAGCAAATAAAATTAAGGTAGATCTAGAATAGATATAACTTTGACTTATATGATTGTAAATAGAAAAATATAAGAACATTTCATGAATCAGAATGCTTATTTACAATTCTAAAATTACAATAGTCCTCCTTGCAAAGCAGCACAATGACAGGTAACATTTGAAAATGAGCAACTATATGATATGATACCTCTTTCTCGAGTGCGACGCAATGGTCAACAACAACCAGTATAATAACAAAATATCTAAAGATACATAATCCCTCCCTGCAGTGCAATGCGGTGATCAACAATAGCGAGAGACAAAGAATCTATTAAAACTAATCTCACTCTTGCAGCGCGACGTGGTAGTCAGCAGTAGCCATGGATGAAGGACTTAAATACCTAACCCCTCCCTGTAATGTGACGTGATGATCAGCAACAGCCAGATACGGGGAATCTATTAAACCCAATCAACCTGTAGTGAGATGTAGTTGTAAAAAACAACCAAGAATTAATAATTTAAAATACCTAACCCCTCCTTGAAGTGTGACACAGTGGTCGACAACAACCAAAGACGGGGAATTTATTAAATCCAATCAACCTGCAGTGCGATGTGGTGGTCAACAATAGCCAGGAACAAAGGATTAAACAAACTTAACCTCTCCCTTCAGTGCAACACGGTGGTTAACAATAGCCAGAGATGGGGAATCTATTCAATCCAATCTTCCTGCAATGCAATGCGATGGTTAGCAACAACAGCCAAGAATGAAGGATATAAAATGATTAATGTAAGGACATGGGTCCTATGGGCAAGGCCATCAGCACGGTCGGATAGTGTGTACGCTAGGGTGAGGCTATAAGATAGCACGGTTGGGTGGAGACTAGCACACGCATTACCACCACCCTTTCACTGGTATCCAAGCTATTTTTGGAAAAGGGGAAAAGCGGGTTGCATGTGCATGCGATGCGCTACTTCTCTCCCATGTTCCGCAGACAGTGACATCTCTGTTGTGTAGCAAAAAGAAGGCAGGCATAGTTTCCTATGCACAGCAGCACGCGTGGATAGACATCAACAGCCAATTGTGGTCATCCCATCTATGCCCTCCACAGCGCACGACTAAGACGGGTGACCAAGGAAAACTCGACCGGCAACTCGATGGCACTGAGGCTCCGAAGGCTTTCGTTGGCACTGTTTACTGCACGCGTAGGAAGACTCGCTTAACCCTTGCATGAAGGAGGGTTGAACCCACCCCATGAGGGTAAGAGGCCAAGAGTTTACCATAAGCTATTGACCCTTGTTGTGTATAACAAAGAAAGATAGCATACTTGTGTTGAAAGGAAAACTAGAAGGAAAGGGAAAGCTTCAAACTTCAAGGAAGTAGCTTCACCCTTCCTTTTCACTTCTTGGAGGAAGGCAAGTTTTCCTTCAAAAATTCTTTTGTCCTCAAGGAGGTGGCTTCAAAGTGAACAAAAGCCTTCACAAAAACGATGAGTTTTTGTGAAGAATCAACAAAGGTATTCTTACGACGAACGACACGTGAAGCGCTCCATATCTTGCAAGGCGAGGTTCACATGCAGCACATATCGCGGAGCATACAAAACACAAATACTTCAATCTCACAAGGTACAAGTTGACTTTTTTTTTCGCTCTTTGCATTAGTGTGTGTTTACCATTATCCCACAGACACACACATGTGATTTTGAGCACGTAGACCAAAATCAGGGCACCACGGGTTCGGCTGACACTAATATACATGATGACAATGATCTAGGAGATCATGGCCTTGTAGATATGGCTGCTTTCAAGACTTTGGAAAATTGCCAAAGCGTACTTGAATGAAACCTCTCTACACTCAATGAAAATGTTACCTGTGAAATTTATGAATTCACAGACGGCTCAAGGAGCCACAAGTGGCACGTTTCAAGGGAACCAAGCTTGCACAACTCAAGGAGTCCAAGAGATAAGTGCTGCAAAGATACAGAAGGTAGCAATGCATTACTTAAGAATATCACCATTCCTGAGTTTCACGGGGAAGAGTGTGAACGCAACAAGGATGCGGTCAATACGTTCTTACACAAATGGAGTGATATTCATAGATTGAGACACACCCCGGATATAAATACAGCTGTGGAAACAAGTCTATCTCTTAACGGCAAGGCTTATAAGTGGTGAATGAAATTTCCAATAGATGCTCGTCCTCCGTCTTGGGCTACGTTTCAAGCTTCTTTCTCCAAAGAGTTTTTGGACTCTAATGAAGAAGATAAGAATTGGTTAGCATGGGATGCATGCCGCATGTCTGGCCTCTCTCTCACACAGTACCTTTCGAAGTATCGGGAAATCATATTAAAACTAGAAGGTCTAGATGAGTTCCAAAAGATACGGGGTTTTAATAGGGGTCTTGAGAAAGACTGTTGTCTTCATGTCAAGACCCAACATCCAAAAACTTTGGAAGAAGCCATCAGTCATGCCCAAAGATATGATGATGGCCAAGAGAGAAAAGGAAATATTCCCTACTCTAAGAATACTTTTGCTAAGACAATGTGGTTAAGAGCCAATGGCGAGGTAGATCTCCCACACGTTCCAAGAGGAATAAGAGACAATCTACCTCTCCACTCCCACAAGAGGCTAATAAGCCTAAGCACTCACGAGATACTCCACGTGGATCTCTCAGCACGGTTGATTTTGAGTGTGCAAAGAAACACAATTTGTGTTTTAGATATCTTTGGGACCAACATAACAAGAAAGATTGTCCTCTTTTACAAGGCAAAAAAAAGGCCATGCACACGGTGCAACGCCTCACATTAGATTCATCTCCTAAATATTGTGTTGTAAAAGTTCTTCATATGGAAGAAAAACACGTGTTGTGTGCCTACTTCAATGTCGCAACCCACCTTTGGTCCCCATGATTTGATTCGCATGCATGGCACTATTAGCGGGCAACATGTTCGTATGTTAGTGGATGATGGTGTAACTCATAACTTCTTGAACTATAAGCTAGTCAAGAAATTGAAGCTTACACAGACTCCCTGCTCTCACAAGTATGTGGTGGAGCAAATGTCTGGAAATGATAAAGAAGTATGGGACACGGTAGTTCAAGGGGTTGAGCTTATTGTTCAAGATCATATGATGACCCTTGACTTCCAAGTTATGAACATGGTCCGTGCTGATGTAGTTTTAGGACGGGAGTGACTGCATGGTTTACGAAACGCATTGCACACTAGTTATGAACACAACTCCTTATTCTTCATGGCCAATTGTAAACTTCTTCTTTTGCTTGGTGAGAAAAATATACCATCTGCACCTCTTATATGTACAACCGAGCTTTCTATTTTACAGAAAGCAGATTTAATCGATGAAGTCTTTTTGTGTTACTGCTTGTCTCCAAGTCTTGTGAATTCTCAAGAGTAAAGTGCAGTGAATTCTAGTACTGGTATGCAAAGTGCAAAGAATTCTAATGATAAGAAAATTGTTAACAAATCTAACGAGCAAAGTGCTCTCAATTTTAATTCTATAGACCAAAGTGCAAGTATTGTAAAACAAACATTACAGGAATTACAAGATTCTCCATACCAGCATAACTCTAGTTTACTTTCAACTTTTGCACGGCAAAAGTTGACTCACTTACTCACGGAGTATAGTGATGTGTTCTCAAGTGATTTACCATCGGGTTAAACCCCTACATGTGATGTGCAACATGGCATGGATGTCTTGCCAGGCACTAAACCGGTAAGTAAACCATGAGTACTAAAGAAGCCAAGGAGGTTGAGAGTCAGTTGACTGACTACCTTGCTCGTGGTTTCATTAGACCTAACACTTCACCTTGGGCATCACCAATTCTATTGGTAAAAAGAAAGATGGTACTATGCGCATGTATGTAGATTATCGTGGATTAAATGCGATAACCATCAAGAACAAGTATCCTCTGCCTCGAGTGGATGAGTTGTTTGATCAGCTCCCCGAGGCAAGATACTATACATAGATAGATCTTAGTTCAAGATACTAGTTGTGTATCCTACTACAAGATATCTCCAGAAATGCCTTTAAAACACGGTTTGGGCATTTTGAATTTTTGGTTATGCCTTTTGTTCTAACCAATGCTTGTTAACCCTCACGCACATTCCTATCACCTACGACGGACGCTGTATTATTTATTTGGTAGAGTCAAGTACCGGGCTTGTTGGTCCAATAGGAAAAGGATAAGAGTGATCGAGGATGAAAGGCGCACTCTAACTAGAACATTCAAGGGATTAGTTGGCTAAGCATGGGTGCCCAAGTGTGAATGGGGCGAGCTCATATAAAAGTCAACTAAACCTAAAATTCACTCATTCTCTCAGTTGTGAAATTGAAGAGTGCTCTTGCTCCATCTCCATCTTCTTCTTCTTCATCTCCTTGTGTGTGTGTGTGTATGCGTGAGAGAGAGAGAGAGAGAGTGTGAGATCGAGCATTGCATCGGCACGACGACGGCGCGACGGTTGAGCGTGGCTAGCGGCATCTCCCTCTTCTTCGCGGCAAGGAATCCTTCACGACAGCAAGCGTAGAGCGGTGAGTGACACACCATCGTCTTCTTTGAGCTTACTAGTTTAGGCTAGTCGCGTGCTTGGAGCCATTTGTATTGGCAAGTTCCTTGCATTGACACGTGTGACATACGTACACATTTGTGGCACCGTTTCCGGGGAATGCCATACACTAAGCTTGAATGGCACTCCGTGCTCTTTTTGTGGTACAATTTCAATTGTCGGAAAGGTAGAGAAGGAAGGTGTGTGTGTTGAGAACAAGGATTTTGTTTAGCTACTTTGTATTTCTTTGTTAATGAAGTTTTGAAAGGTACTGTGTTTTCTATCTGTGATAAGGTGTTAGTATTAAGGTTGTTAGTTCTCTGTAATATAAATTACAGTAAGTAGGAAGTAGATCTATTTGAGCTAATGAAGTGTGTTAGTGTGTAATAGTAGGTGTATTAGTTGTAAGTAGGTAGGTAGAGTGTGTGTGTGCTCGCGCACAGGCCGCGGCGATCTTATCCCAAAAAAAAATTTTAAAAAAAAAAAAAAAAATTAAAGGTAGGATCGGGATCGGGAATATCTCCCACACCCAAGCCCAAGCTCACGCTCAGGCTTTGGCCTCATTCGCCCTTTAAAATTACGTAGCTAAAAATCGACTTTTTTGTGGACCAACGGAGCTTCAGGTGAGCAAACGTTGTGTTGTAAAGCACACCACGACCCTCTGAGTGATACGATCATTTCGAGCTATCACACACTTTAATAAAAAAAACCAATCATTAAAAAATATTAAAAAAACAAAAAAAACAGTGAAAACGGACGCCTAAAAAAGTAAGCGGTTAACCTTCGAGGTTATTCTCACCGATGCTTGTAGGGTGCCAAAGGCACATGCATATGCGCTCTGGTCGTGTGCTAGAGACAGAGCAACTAGAGAGAATTTCGACTTACACAAGTTCTCAATATCCACCTACCTTAGGTTCCGGGCCCTTGGCGGAGACCCAGGGTATTACAAACCAAGACCCGAACATAGTGGCTAGTGACTCTTCCTCTGACTACGACGTCATGGAGGGTTTCCCAATGCCTAATCCAGATAGATCAAGCCAAGACATGCATGCCATAGGCCCATGGTCCATGCCGAGCTTGCTTAGCCACTTGAAGGAAACCTTTAGTAGAGCTACTCACTCCGAACATGGAGCTAATGATGTAAATGAGGGGTGGGGAAGTAAATTCTCCATTCATGACCAACGTAGACCCTATGCCCTTAAAGAATGTACACGTGAATACTTCATTCATTGCACCTGACTCTTCAGAGCTATTCCCCTCTGTGGTTATATTACCTGATGGTAAAAGCCTTACCGAAGTGCAAGAGGTTGAGCGGTATATCCTTGCAGCGAGGGAAAAGAAAAATGAGAGCTTACGCAAGGTGGAGCAACGAAGAGAGTTAAAATCGTAAGCTCCTATGTCAATATCTTTGCTAGGAGAGCAACCAAGTGCTCCTGACTTAGAAACCGCTAAGGGCCAACCCCTAGAAAGCAACATTGCATCTAGCTCAAAGGACACCCCTAGCACCTCAATTTTCTAGATGGAGCGTTCTTAGATGAGAACTGGGAGTACGAACTACAACTAAAAACTCTGACCAACCTATACACAAGTCACACCTATCACATGGGTTGATTAGATGTCCTACAATCAACAATGGGTGCTACTAGTGTGGAGGATCAACAACAAAGAGTTTGTGAGGTCATCCATAGAGTGATTGAGTTAGAGAGACAGAACAAGGGGATCCACATGCCTTCAACGGGTCTCATGAGATTCTTGGATACAGGGAAGGCTAAACAACCAACCTTATCGCAAATGGAGACTCCCTCGGTAAGTCCGATGGATACTCCATATGTTGTTTCGCCAGGGGTCTCAGTGCAATCCGAGCCCACAAGTGATAGCTTTACCTTTCCAAGTCTAGCTCATCTTTCCCTTGATGACACCATGACTACCATGCCTACCCCAATGATGGGCATGTTAAGTATGGAGCCTGATTTACCCTTGTAATTTTCTGTGGTAAAAGCGCACATTTGTAAGGCCCCCATTATGAGGAGAAGCCATCGTGTGTGAAGAAAAATCACTCACTGGAAACCAAAATTTTCACGGACAAGAATCAGGGGCAACTTTAGAGGCCTCAGGGACGGAGGCCCCCAAGACTTTTTTTTCGCCGGAATATTATGGCCGGACGGCGGCCGGAAAGTGGTCGGAAAACAACCGGTCGGTTGGCCGGTGGTCGGAAGTCAATGGCCCATGGCCGGTGGCCGAATTCAAATGCGGACTTGTCTTCTCAAGGGCGGCCACACATGGGCGGATTGGAGGGTCCGATTTGGACTTATTCGCACAAGGGCGGCTACACATGGCTGTCTCTCATAAGAGAGGGCAGCCCGTTTGGCCTATAAAAGGAGGCCATTTCTACACACATTTCATAGTGTGAAGTTGATGCAACAAGGTGAGTATGAGGTGGTGAGAGTGAAGCAAGGCGGGAGCTCTATCAAGGGTTTAATCCCTTTGTAAACTACTTCTTCTTTTGAAGTGCTAAAGCCATTGAGTGGCTGCTTTCCCGTGGACATAGCCCACATTGGATGAACCACGTATATCGTGTGTACTCTCTCTCTCTCTCTCTCTCTCTCTCTCTCTCTCTCTCTCTCTCTCTCTCTCTCTCTCTCTCTCTCTCTCTCTCTCTACTCTATAATCTCTTGTATGTGAAATATATCTCTCTCCATTAAGTAATCTACTCAAAAATCTATTTAGCTACGTCTTATTTTCTAACAACTGGTATCAGAGCAAGGTTTGCTCGTAGCTAAATTATCTCAAGGAAAGGATTCCTTGAATTGAGTGGGAGTTATGGCGAAGGAAGGGAAGCTCAAGATTGATAAGTTCAACGGCAAAAACTACCAACATTGGAAGATGCAGATTGAAGACTATCTCTACCAGAAGGACCTCTATTTTCCACTGGGCGGTCTTGCGAAGAAGCCCACAACAATGGAAGATGAAGCATGGATTGTCCTTGATCGAAAGGCACTGGGAACAATCCGGTTAAGCTTGGCGTCAACGGTGGCCTTCAATGTTTCGGAGATGAAGACCACGGAAGACTTGATGAAGTCACTTGACAACTTCTACGAGAAACCATCGGCATCCAATAAGGTATTTCTTATGAAGTGCTTGTTCAATCTAAAGATGGCAGAGAATGGTTCAGTTGCAGAACACCTAAATGACTTTAACACAAACATAAGTCAACTTCGATCGGTGAAAATCAATTTCAATGACGAAGTGCGAGCTCTCCTTATACTATCATCTCTACCGGATAGTTGGGACAGCCTTGTGATGGCTGTAAGTAATTCTATTTCTGGCACAAATACTCTTAAGTTTGATGATGTTGTGGAGTCCTCCTAAGCGAGGAAATACGAAGGAGAAGCACAGGATACTCATCAAGTGTTGCACTGTCAGTGGAAACAAGAGGAAGGCTTAAGGAGAGGCTCAAAAACCAAAAGGGTCGTGATCGCTCAAGGCGGAGCAAGTCACGCACAAAGTCAGTTCTTGAATGTTGGAACTGCGGCAAGAAGGGCCACGTCAAGAAGGATTGCTGGTCCAAGAAGAAGAAGGAGACAGAGTCTCAAAACAACAAGCCAACATCGGAGGCCAATGTGGCAGGTAAAGTAGAGCAAGGTGCTCTAATTCTCTCATTAGACAATGTGTCTAATTCCTGGATAGTAGATTTCGGGGCTTCATTCCATGCGACACCACACAAGCAACATTTCCAAGACTACACCAAAGGTAATTTTGGGTATGTATACTTGGGAGATATGAAGCTTGTGAGATTGTCGGCAAAGGTACAGTTTCTGTCAAAACTGCTAACGAAAATGAATGGAAGCTTAAAGATGTTAGGCATGTTCCTTCTCTTCACAAAAATTTGATCTCTACAGGACAATTGGACGATGAAGGTCACAACATTGCATTCGGAAACAAACGGTGGAAGATCTCAAAGGGATCTTTGGTGGTTGCCAAGGGAGAAAAAGTCGGTACACTTTACTTTTGTATTGTTAGCACGCAACCTTCAGCTTGTGTAGCAACTAGAGAAGTTGATAGCTCGGTGTGGCACTACCGACTTGGGCATATGAGTGCGAAAGGAATGCAAATCCTTCAAACAAAGAAGCTTCTACCGGGTTTGAAATAAGTGGACTTAGAGTTCTGTGAAGATTGTGTTTATGGTAAACAAAAGAGGGTAAAATTTCAAAAATCAGAAAATGAAAGAAAAAATAAAAAACTTGAGTTGGTTCATTCTGATGTTTGGGGTCCTGCAAGTACACCATCACTTGGTGGCTCATTGTACTATGTAACATTCATAGACGATGCGACTAGAAAAACATGGGTTTATGTCATGAAGAATAAATCCGATGTATTTTCCATATTTCAAAGGTGGAAAGCCTTTGTGGAGAATGAGACAAGTACCAAGGTTAAATGCCTCAGATCCGCGACAATGGAGGCGAATATTGCTGCCAAGCTTTTGTGCCAGCAATGGCATTCGGAGGCAAAGAACAACCCCAAGGACACCTCAACAAAATGGGATCTCGGAAAGGATGAACAGGACAATCATGGAACGAGCACAAAGCATGCGGCTACGTGCAGGCCTACCGCTTGAGCTTTGGGCGAAAGTTGTAAGTACGTATGTGTACTTAATCAATCGGTCACCCTCAACGGAATTGGATGGGGGAGTTCCAGAAGAGGCATGGACAGGTAAACCGGTGAATTATGCATTTCTCAAAGTGTTTGGGTGTGAGGCTTTCATGCACATAGATAGAAGCCTAAGAGCAAAGCCAGATGCAAAGTCGAAAAAGTGTTTCTTCATTGGCTATGGAGAAGGAGACTTTGGGTATCGCCTATGGAATCCTGAATATGGTAAAATCTTAAGGAGTAGGGATGTAATTTTTAACGAACAAAATATGTACAAAGATTACTTGGAAAGAAAACAAACAAAAGAAACAGGTGATGAGTACATGGAGCTTGAGGACGGTGAAGACTCAAGGACTGCAAACGGTGACAATGTGCAACAACGTCAACCAAATGAGGAGCCTCAACCTATTCCCCGAAGATCTACAAGATCAAGTAGACCTTCAGAAAGGTTTGTTCCTTCCTTCAACCATCTCTTGATCTTAGATTCTGGAGAGCCGCAATCATACAAAGAAGCTATGCAACATGAATCCAAAGAAGAATGGACGAAGAGCATGCAAGTGGAGATGGACTCACTACATCGCAACCAAACATGGGAGTTGGTTGAGTTGCCTAAAGGTAAGCGGGCACTTCAAAACAAATGGGTGTACAAGCTGAAGGAAGAAGAAGGTGGGAAGAAAAGGTACAAGTCTAGGCTTGTGGTAAAAGGTTTTTCTCAAAAGAAAGGTATTGACTTCAATGAAATATTTTCTCCTGTTGTAAACATGAACTCAATTAGGTTTGTCTTAAGCCTTGTGGCTTCTCATGATCTAAATCTCGAGCAAATGGATGTAAATACGGCATTCCCTCACGGTGACTTAGAGGAGGAAATCTACATGCTTCAACCAAAGGGGTATGAAGTAAAAGGTAAGGAGAAAATGGTTTGCAGATTAAAGAAGAGCTTGTATGGTTTAAAGCAAGCATCAAGACAATGGTACTTGAAGTTTGATCGATGGATGTTGGATCATGGATTCACAAGATGCAACTCGGATCACTGCGTCTACACGAAGAATTTGGGAGATGGGAAATTCATCATCCTAATGTTGTATGTTAATGACATGTTGATTGCAAGTGCTAACATGCAGGACATCAAAGACCTAAAAGAGGAGCTGTCCAAATCTTTTTCAATGAAAGATTTAGGTGCTGCAAAGAGGATACTTGGTATGAAAATATCAAGGGACAGGACGAAGAAGACAATAAAGCTATCTCAAGAAGATTACATCAAGAAGGTACTAGAAAGGGTACTGATATTTTGGAGGAACTGATAATTTTCTAGAAGGGTATGCTGATGCAGATATGGCAAGTGACAAAGATACTCGAAGGACAACTACTGGCTATGTGTTCACGGTTGGAGGCACAGCAGTAAGCTGGGCTTCAAAGCTGCAGAAAGTGGTTTCACTTTCTACCACGGAAGCAAAGTATGTAGCAATGACGGAGGCAAGCAAAGAAATTTTGTGGCTTCACAGATTCTTAGAAGAGCTTGGATTCAAACAAGACAATTGTGTCTTGTACAGTGATAGCCAAAGCGCTATCCATCTTGCGAAGAACTCAGCCTTTCATTCAAGGACAAAGCACATTGAGGTGAGATATTACTTCATACGCACTCTTTTGGAAGAGGGACAGCTAAAGCTAGGAAAGGTGAATACAAGTGAAAATCCTGCAGACATGTTTACAAAGGTGGTCAAAAAGGAGAAGTTGAGCTTTTGCTCATCTTCAATCGGCATTCAAGGATAAGAAGCCAGAATGGAAAGCAGTCACAGGTTTGGTTTGGAGATCAATCTCCAAGTGGGAGATTGTTAATTATGGAGCCTGATTTACCCTTATAATTTTCTGTGGTAAAAGCGCACATTTGTAAGGCCCCCATTATGAGGAGAAGCCATCGTGCGTGAAGGAAAATCACTGACTGGAAACCAAAATTTTCACGGACAAGAATCAGGGGCAACTTTAGAGGCCTCGGGGACGGAGGCCCCCGAGACTTCTTTTTTCGCCAGAATATTATGGCCGGACGGCGGTCGGAAAGTGGTCGGAAAACAACCGGTCAATTGGTCGGTGGCCAGTAGTCAATGGCCGATGGCCGGTGGTCTAAAGTCAATGGCCGGTGGCCGGTGGTCGGAAGTCAATGGCCGGTGGTCGGTGGCCAAATTCAAAAGCGGACTTGTCTTCTCAAGGGTGGCCACACATGGGCGGATTGGAGGGTTCGATTTGGACTTATTCGCACAAGGGCGACTACACAAAATGGTTGTCTCTCATAAGAGAGGGCAGCCCTTTTGGCCTATAAAAGGAGGCCATTTCTACACACATTTCATAGTGTGAAGTTGATGCAACAAGGTGAGTGTGAGGTGGTGAGAGTGAAGCAAGGCGGCAGCTCTATCAAGGGTTTAATCCCTTTGTAAACTACTTCTTCTTTTGAAGTGCTAAAGCCATTTAGTGGCTGCTTTCCCGTGGACTTAGCCCACATTGGGTGAACCACATATATCGTGTGTACTCTCTCTCTCTCTCTCTCTCTCTCTCTCTCTCTCTCTCTGTCTCTCTCTCTCTCTCTCTCTCTCTCTCTACTCTATAATCTCTTGTATGTGAAATCTATCTCTCTCCATTAAGTAATCTACTCAAAAATCTATTTAGCTACGTCTTATTTCCTAACAGGGCATGCCAAGAAACATGCCATGGACCTCATTTGTTAGTAAAGCACCGCTACATGGTAGCTCAATTTCTGCAACAGTACCTACAAGTGTGTACCAATCATATACACCCATGGGTCCTCGTACTCATGTAGTCCCTACCCTCCCATTATTTCAACAACCTATGCTCCACAACCACAACACCCAAGTTCTTATTTCCATGGGACTATACCGGCTAGCATTAGCATGTCACATCCGATGTCTACTATGCCTAGGGCCACACATATGAACTTTGGGCCGCCACATGGCACAACACTGTACCAAAGTGGAACCCAAGGGCATCCTATGCGCCAAGCACAATGCCAATACCTACTCCACATGTAGTCTCTGGAGCGCCTTCACCCACGGTGCCTGCTCACTTAGGTGACTTGGCAACATTTTCTCAAGCTATTGGTCGATCTATTGTTGAGAATATGCGTAACACACCTGATAAGATCCTAGAAGTAAGGCAATACAAATAGCCAAGCTCACACAAAAATTTAGTGGAGACGGGGATGTGAGAAATCATATCGAAGTGTTTGAACAAATATGCGATTCTCTAGGATAACACAATGACCTACATAAGAGCAATGCTTTAAGCCTAACATTAAGTGGAAAGGCTGGGGATTGGTATAGAACCCTAAGGGTGGAAGAAAAACGATTTACCCTACTCTTAGGAGACTGTTCTTGAAAGAATACATACAAGAGGGAGTGCTTTGGGGAGTAGCCTCTCAACTCCAGAAAGCCCAATGAGAGGAAGGAGAGTCGGTGAGATACTTTATTAGTCGCTTGAAGCATTTGAATTCTCGTTGTAATCCAAATGAGCGCTTCAATAATAATCAATTGCTTGATAGATTCATTAGGGGATTACGACATGAGGATACCGAGAATGGCCTAGTCATTAGAGGTATCACAAGTTGGGAAGAAGTCACCACCAATGCGATCCAATTGGAGGATGATTTAATGATTCAAGGAGAAAGAGTGTCTGTTGAGCCTAAATCTATTAGCTTGCAAGCATCAGGGCATCAGCCAATGACCCTAAAGCCTATTGCTAAGGAGCCAAAGATATCTGAGATGACTTTAGCAGATCTCACCAAGGCTATTCAAGAGCGTCTTAGAGACAATCGGCTCCACAAAACAATCATATGTATCCAAGAAGGTAGCAACAATGGTGCACAGTATGCTATGGACCACATAGTACCAGTGAATGCCCTACTTTTAGAGTAAAATTCAATGGGAATTGCAATGCTTGTGGAAGGTATGGTCATCAAGCTAAGGATTGCATAGTATTTAAGCGCGTGATGGCCAATAGACCAACCTTAGCATGGAAAGACACACCTCGAGTGCCTGCATTTATGCCGGCCCCATCTCTTGAACAAACAACACAACACATGGTCCCTAGGGCCCAAAATGTTGTTCAAACAACACCCTTACCACCTCCAGTGCTAGGACCGCAACCACCACATCCGAGAATCACTTCTGTGAATCAAGTGGGTTGTGGGTCATCTACTGCTTGTTTGGAAGGCTGTGAGGAAGATATGGACCCTAATATTGCCTATGGGATGGATGTGCTTGAAGAAAGTCCATAATACTACATGGAGGACTATTGGAGACAAGTCAAACCTGTATATCAAGTAGTTGCTCTTGTGGAAAGAGGCCAAAATATCAATTACACTGCTAAGAGACCACCTCTTCAATGCTATGAGTTAGCCGAGTGTCCTATTAGGCTACAAAAGAAGAAGCCAAAATATCAATTACACTGCTAAGAGACCTCCTCTTCAATGCTATGAGTTAGCCGAGTGTCCTATTAGGCTACAAAATAATGCCACACTAATGCAAACCAATCAAGCAAGCATGTCTACAATGCCGATACTCATGTGTAAACGATGTGGCATAGATCATTTGATTGCCCAATGTCCAAATAGTCCAATTGCACCAAAGATCACGCCATTAAACTTGATTGAGGTTACTGAGGAGCCATCACAAAGTACACCTGGTACCAGTAAACGTACTCACATGATCGATGCTCCAAAAACAAAATTATATTCTTGAAGAAAGAGACACGGCATCAATTGCCCAATCTCAGAAAAAGAAGAAAACACGAAGGAAGAGATCACAAAAAGAAGCGAAGTCACAAACCCCATTTCAAAGACCAACATAGGGATTGGTGACAACCCCATACATATGAACGATGTTGAAGAGGATTCTAATTCAGGTGAAACCATGGAGACCAAAACGACCACTAAGATAGAAACCAACAAGGAAGATCTTCATGAGCCACAATGGCCAGGATCCAAGAAGAAGATAAAAACTTATCCAAACCCTACAGAGGAGATAGATCGAGTTAAGCAATTAAGGAGATTGGTAGAAGATACCCAAAGGGATCTAGAACCAGCACCTAGGTAGATCCAAATTACAGACATTATATTCCCTACGCAACAACAACCTCACCAAGTCCATAGACCCTTAGCCATACCTACTGACATCCAAGAAGAAAGTGACTTAAAGTCATGGGAAAGTGGGCGTACTCACTTCTTGATGGAAAGAATGTTTACAGAGAGACTACTTGATCCTATCGAAGAAATGGAGATCCCATCTTCCCCACGTCAAGGGACTGAAGCCCAAAAGGTGCCGTTAAACATTGCCAAATTGATGGATTTCATGTCTTCAGAAGTTAGAACCACCATCATGTCCAAACTATATAAAGAACCTGACTTCGAGCCTTCCTCAATGGAGAACTAAAGTTTGGGCTACCACAATTTGGACAGATGGATGGAGCTAGGGAGATGCCAATAGAGGAGGAACACTTAGATCCACAACCGAACCTAGATGAGAACCTTGTTATAGAAATACCTATTAACAATTTGGGACAATACTTTGATAGAGATGAATCCAATGCAACCATACCAATCACTACCAAGGGATTAATTGTGAAGGGAATCCTTGATGGTGGCGTTGGGGTTAGCATTGTGACAAAAAATTTATGGGAAACTATGGGGAGACCTCACCTTGCTACCACAACCATAGTAGTGAAGATGGCTAATGGGTCTATTGTTAAACTTATTGGGATGCTAGAAAATCTCAAGATCAAGGTCTTTGGACATAAAATAAGGATTACCTTGTTATGGATTTCTCCAAACACACTATGGTATCGGAGATGGTGGCGTTGGGGTTAGCATTGTATATAAAAATTTATGGGAAACTATGGGGAGACCGCACCTTGCGACCGCAACCATAGTAGTGAAGATGGCCAATGGGTCTATTGTTAAACTTATTGGGATGCTAGAAGATCTCAAGATCACGGTCTTTGGACATAAAATAAGGATTACCTTGTTATGGATTTCTCCAAACACACTATGGCATCGGAGATGATCTTAGGACGTCCTTTCATGAGGGAAGAAAAAATGGTGCATGACTGGTCTAAAAACCATGTCTACTTGCAGTTCCAAGATTCTGTCATTCGAGTGGATCTTGTGACTGGTCGAGCACATCCTCTAGGAAACAGGTTTATAAGTGATCATATATCTGACACCACAGTTCACTCGGTCCCATTGCAGTATTGTTACACGTGTAAAGTGGACACTGATGTTGGGGAAGATTCTCCTTATATGGATGTACTACCTGGGATGACTGAGTCGGACAATGTGGATTGGGTCCACCTAGCAGCAACCATAGACACTTGGGGAAATAGGGGGACGACCTAGGTAACACCTGAGGGGGATGAAATTCTGGTACCCTTAAATATGCTACAAGCAATGCATATAGCTTTTGACAAGACTCATCCTAATATAATGAAGAAAAGATACAAGTGGGTCCCTAAAGCTTCTTTAGCAACCATAGCTGGTGCCAAAAGATAGGAGCCTAGTAAGAGAAGTCCCATTTTCCCCAAGAAATGTAAAGAAACATTGTGTTAGATTCCTAAAAAACTATTGGAAGCCCAAGGCTACTATCAAGGAAATGATCAAATATGGGTGCCAAAACATAGATTGTGTTCTTACCTGTCACCTAACCCATGTAAGCCCAATCCCATAGCTCCAAAACAAATCAACGATCGCAGAAAGAAAAAAATCACAGAATGCTACACACCCGCTCCAGAGCTAGTTTGGGTACTGAAGAAAGAACAATTTGTTCCATCTAGCTCAGGAAGGGGGGAGTCCCATGAAGATTCTAGCTCCTCATGTAATGCATCCATAGAGGTCAAAGCTTCTCCACATCCTCCACCTACAATAGTGGACCTCCATAAAGTTACAAAGGAATCCACACCTCCCAGTGTTCAAGAATCACCTGATGAACCACTTCAAGTTCGATCCTAGGAGAGTATCTTACCACCCTTGCAACTCGATGAGGCACCTAAGGTAATAGAAAACTACTGGCAAAAATCCTCACCTATTACCAACTGGAACAATTGGTTTCAAAGGGTGACAAGAAGATTTCAAACAGTATGACCTACCCAAGGAAGGGGGGAAGTCTTCATTCACGTCAGCCTATTGAATTATTTTTCTCTTACCCTTCTTTCCCTGACCTCTCAATCACCAATCTTAGGGAATGTATATATAAAGCCTTATACTCACAAAAAACAAAAATGAGCAAGAGCAATTAGCAAACGATATGCACAATAAAAGTCAAAACATTGACCCAGACCTACACATTCACATCCAATACACTGAAACAGAAACCTATGTCATAAAACACCTTTGATCCTCATCACTCAAGTGATGGAGGGTAGGTAGGATTAGTACGATAGGAGTGTTTCTATTTTAGAGTTTAGTGATTAGCAAAGTTCTTTCTTTCCATTGATGTGCCTCCTAGAGGTATTCTTTGTGTTTTCTCGTGTGGACAGGAACGTGTTGCTGTGGTTAGGATTTGGACCTTCATGGAATCTTTCTCTCGTTCACACTTCAAATCAAGCACGACCAAAAACACAAACATGTGTTTCTTGTCCATTAGCATTGCCCCTTATCTTTTTGCATCCATGTTTGTCTGCTTTAATTGTGATTGGTAGCATAATATTCAACGCATTTGCTTAGTACCAAACATTAAATTCAATGTAAATTTTTTTCATAATCACTTGTCTAGGTTTAAAAATCAAGTAGTCTGACTAAGCTAGTTTGACCAAGCTAGGTGTTAGAGATCTTCTCTTAATACCATGGGGAATGCCTTCCTAATCATGAGTTGTTACTTAGGTTCTTAATCCGATTTAGGCAGCATTGTGTGAAATGTACTAGGGCTTTCTAGTGGGATTAGTCCCTATTGACCTTTAGCTTAAGTATTATAAAGGGAATTTACTAGTGTGATGAGCCTGAGGAGGGTAACAATGTTATCTGACCCCCCAAAGTTACAAAATTAAAATGCTGAAAATGTACAAACAAAAAAAAAAATCAAAGTGCCACAATGTAAAATCTTAAGCTGGAAGAGAAACCTCAGCTTGATTTGGTACTCCACTCACATGTATCGCCTATGGTACTAGAGTCCTAGAGGTTCCCAGTGTGGGCGCTTTTCCTTAAAAAGCAAAAAACCACAAGGCATACAAAATAAGCACGCACAATCACTGTGAAAAGACTTTGGGAGGTCAAAGAAAAGTAAATAAGTAAGGCAATGATTTCATTAGAATTCCTTTATCGTAGCTTAACTACAAGGTCTTCTAGGTATAGCCTCTAGTCAGCCCTCGAACATGAAATACTTGGCTCTCACAATTAAACAACTTAATTGACGAGAGAAAATTGAGAAGCTTGCCCATGGTATTAATAGTCGATCTTTAGTGCCTTTCGATCGTTACAGTAGTGACCCCAAGCTTGTTTAATTGTTTACCTTACAACTGTTTATGTGTTTGATTATATTGCAATTTAATGTTTATTGCTGACAAATGGTTTAAAATTCTGTTAGCAATCAAATTGTTTGCCTACAACTGCATATGCTTTTTAATTGTGTATGAGAATGCAATTACTGTGCCAATGTTGTTTGATTTTGCAGTGACTGAAGAGGGCTAAGGACATTCATCTCAAATGCTCTTCGACCTCGACGAATGAGCTTCAACTCAATAGCTTCCGAGGACGGAATCTACATCAGGAAGGGGGGCATGTTAACCCTCACGCACATTCCTATCACATACGACGGACTCTATATCTACAAGAGGTTATTCATATTAGCGACGCTCACACAGCGACGCTCAAAAAAAAAATTCCCGGCGTCGCTATGAGCGTCGCAAATTTCTTTGTATATTTGCGACACTTATAGCGACGCTCATAGCGACGCCGGCTGGGCTAAAAAAAATAACCGAGCGCGCCCGAAAACTCAGATCTCAGATTTGAGTTTTTCGGCGCCCTCAAGCAAGGAGCAGGTAATGCTCTCCCTCACTCTCTCTCTCTCTCTCTCTCTCTCTCTCTCTCTCTCTCTCTTTCTTCTCCACACACACACACACACACACACGAGGAGAGGAAGGAGAGCCAGGTATGCTCCTTCCCTCTCCTCATTCTCATGTTCCCTTCCCCTCTTTCTCTCTTCCTCTCTCTCTCTCTCTCTCTCTCTCTCTCTTTTTCTTCTCCACACACACACACACACACGAGGAGAGGAAGGAGAGCCAGGTATGCTCCTTCCCTCTCCTCATTCTCATGTTCCCTTCCCCTCTTTCTCTCTCCCTCTCTCTCTCTCTCTCACACACACATACACACACACACATAGTGTTTTTGAGAGAGAGAGAGAGAGAGAGAGAGAGAGAGAGAGAGAGAGTACAAACAAAAACAAAAACGCACACACACATACATAAACAAAGAATGCACACACACATTGAGAGAGAAAAAGAGAGAGAGAGCATGCATAAACAAAAAACGCACGCATTGAGAGAGGAAAAGAGAGAGAGAACATGCATAAACAAAAAACGCACACATTGAGAGAGGAAAAGAGAGAGAAAACATGCATACGATCCAAAAAAACGCACACACATTGAGAGAGAAAGAGAGAGAAACTAATTTAACGTCGTAGGAAACTAATTAAAATTAAAAGAACTAAAGATCTAGCCGACGAGGAGTTGAACTCAAGACCTATTATTCAAGAGGGAAATGGAATAATCAATCTATCATACTTGGCATGGGTGATAGAAAGGTTATGCCATTTATCTCTTTTTATTGGCACACACATCCACACACGCGCACACACACAAGAAGAAGAGAGTTATAACGTCGTAGGAAACTATCTTAAAAGACGTTAAAGATTAGGTTATATGTAGACTTACATTAAATTAGATTTAGGTTTATTTTTAACTAGATTTACGTTTATTTACGCTAGATTTAGATTTACGTTATATTAGATTAGATTTAGGTCTCCATAGACTGCGATGCCTGCATGAAGCGGGTGAAGAAAGCCCTCAATGGAATATAGGGTATTGCTGCCTTCACTCATGGTGGGCTCCATTGATCCAAAAGTACTGGTGAAATGTCTTCAGAAGATAGGGAAGAAGGTGGATCTTCAGGGTGGCAAGAGTCACTACATCCCCGACACAATGACCATCTAGACAACCTCTAGTCATTCAACAGCAACTTCAAAGTTAGTAACAAGAGCAAGAACGGTCTAAAGGTCCAATTGCTGTCGTCAGATGTGGATGGAGATGAGGCAGCTTCACCGCCGGAAGTTAACTCTCACATCTTTAGTGATGAGAATGCCAACTCTTGCCGAGTTATGTGAAAAATTATGTGTTAAATCAGTTTTAAGGTTCTTATAATCCCTGCTAGTTTAGTTCTTTGTTTTTAATATAACATAATTTACGTTAGATTTAGATTTATGTTATATTAGATTAGACTTAGGTTTATTTAGGTTTACACACACACACACACACACACACACACACACACACACAAGAAGAAGAGAGTTTTAACGTCGTAGGAAACTATCCCAAAAGACGTTAAAGAGTAGGTTAGATGTAGACTTACGTTAAATTAGATTTAGGTTTATTTTTAGTTAGATTACGTTTATTTAGATTTACGCTTATTTACGTTAGATCGAGTCCACGCAAGAATTACTTATGGTTTAGGGTTTAGAGTTAGACGAACAGTGAAAAGATCTACTATGAAAAGATGTTAAGATGCTGTGAAGTGCTACAGCTAGAGAAGAGGCAAAGGGGTTTTGTCCACTACATGCAGTATCATGTAGACGTGGGTGTGTAGATTTCTTGTACCCACAAATATAGGTATTGACCAATAAAGACGAGATTATAACCTGGTGGTTCTGATCTCCGTGCACCTCTAGACCGAGGTGTGCGGGGATTGGACATGACTAGAGAATGTGAGGTAAAGAGAGAGAGAGAGAGAGAGAGAGAGAGAGATAAGATGAAGAATGCCAATAGAATATTAAATTTGTTGTCCAGGTTATAAGTTTTTTATCCTCATTATGAGTAGTGACGAGGATGTGGGACCGTCCAACCGAAACACCTATCTCTCAACGAGGGTCTTATGTCCTTGTAATCAATGCAAGCATGCTGTGCGACGGACAAGACGTGTTTCTTTGCAGCACGTTCGCGAATTTGGCGAGTTCGATCCATCTATTATAGATCGAGTTGTTGCCAATTATAACTCGTCGGACTCTGACGCTGGCCAACAAGCAGCAATCTTGCAACCCAATAGACGTGTTCGCAGGCGCTTTGGTCAAGCAGCATATGTGAGGCCACAAGATGTAGCCTCTGACAGCTCGGGGGATGATCATGCAGAGCACATTCCCAACGAGGCAATGTTTGAGCCCGAGATTGATGAAATGATCGAGACGATCATGGATTCAGAAAGGCTTATCTATGATGATATGAAAAGTGAAGCCGATATGCCATTGTATAATGGAGCACGTATGTCTAGATTGAAAGCACTCCTAGTTCTTCTCAACATGCAGGCAAAGTTTGGATGGAGTGATACTAGCGTCACAGCGCTTTTCAGGTGATCTATTACAATTAGTTTACTTTAATAAAACTCTAAATGTATAATGATCTGATAGATTTTTACACGACTGCATCATATTTTTATGTTGTGTAGATTGCTGAAAGAGCACATACTACCAGCTGACAATGTGATGCCAGATTCCCGAGATGAAGCAAGAAAGATTTTGCGAAACTTGGGGATGGATTACAATTCTATCCATGCTTGTCCTAATGACTGCATTCTCTTCAGAGGGGAATACATAGACATGGAGAAGTGTCCGAAATGTGATTCCGAAAGATATCGAGTAGATCTCCACGGGACAAAAATTCCACAAAAGGTTTTGCAACAATTCCCTCTGCTTCCTCGCATCAAGCATTTCTTCGAATGTAAGTCCATGGCCGCCCTAGCATCATGGCATGAGGAGAATAAATCTTCGGATGGTGTGCTACGAATTCCTGCAGATTGCGTAGCCTGGAAACATATAGATGGAACATGGTCGGATTTTGCCAGGGAAGCTCGAAATTTGCGCTTAGGCCTGGCTATGGATGGCGTAAATCCATTTGGTCAAAGATCAACATCTTACAGTGTATGTCCCGTTGTCATCGTCAACTACAACATTCCCCCGTGGTTGACTACGAAGAAGGGGCACCTATGGCTAAGCTTGATTGTGCCAGGGCGATATAAAGTGGGGAATATGGATGTGTATCTTCGTCCACTATTGGAAGAGCTACAACAATTGTGGATTGGCATAGAGGTGGTGGATATGAGCCGACACACAGGACGACGGAATGCTTTGATCAGAGGCATTCTAATGTGGACCATGCATGACTATCCCGGGCTAACAGAATGCTCAGGTGATCTATTGACACTCCTCACTCAGACACTATAAATCTTGTTTTTTCCCATAGTTGATCTATTATCATGTGTATACATGCAGGGCTTCAAACAAGCGGATACAGAGCATGTGTCACATGTGGACCTAGACTGAATGCACGTAGGGCACCCTCACTGAAGAAGCAAATCTACGAAGGTCATCAAGCGTATCTTTCAGAGAATCATGTGTTACGCGATGGCTTTTTGGGAAGAGAGCCACCAAGGATGTCTGCACAAGCATGGTTAGAGCAGAAGGAGATGTGTGATGACGGATTGCCTCCAGGGATGAAGAGACTATCTCTATGGTACGAGTTACCATACTGGCCCCGACTCATGATCAATCACTTGCTCGATCCAATGCACATATTCAAGAATGTGGGTAATCTACTATGGGACCATCTGACCGGCAAGAAAGATACTTTGGGAGCCAGAGTTGACCTTAGAAATGTGGATCGTATGGAGCAATATTGGCCGCAAACAGCGTCTGATGGATCGATAAAACTCCCTAAAGCACCATGGATTTTCACAGGAGCCCAAGAACGCAAAGTAAAAGAGACCATTCGATCTTTGCGGACCCCCACTGGCGTAATGCACTCGCTCCGAACGTGTTTTACTAAAGAAGGAAAGCTTACTGGTTTGAAGTCACACGATTGGCATAAAATGTGTCAGGTACGTTCATAGTGGACTTTAATATCATTGCATAAAATGTGGACTTTAATATCATTGCTGCACATACTTTACAGTTTATTTTACCGGTTGCCATTGAGGGATGTTTGTCTCTCGACATCCGTAACACAATCTACAAACTTGCAAAGCTGGTGCAATGGATCTCACAAAAGGAGATCAACGTAGACTCCATACCATTCGCCAAACTAAATGCTGCGGAGCTTGTGTGCATGTTTGAGAAACATTTTCCTACTACAATGATAACCATTCAGGTGCATCTTCTTGTTCACATAGTTGATGAGGTGGAAATAGCTGGCACAGTTCATTCCAGATGGATGTTCTTCTTAGAGCGTTTCATGAAAATGCTTAAGGGATATGTGCGTCAAAAGGCACGTCCGGAGGGTAGCATGGCAGAAGGTTGGTTGGTATCAGAGTCCCTAGTGTACATTGGAGAGTGGCTAGATGGATTTGATAAATCCCGGGACACGCTATGGCGAACCATAGATGATGAGCGCATATCTGGGATTGTCATGTGCAATCTCGGTGTTGAGAAGAAGATGACGGAAGATCTAGAGGCTAAAATCAACCGATTTTGCATGCTTCACAATCCAGTGATGCAAAAGTGGATTTCACAATATGAGGATGCAAAGCAAGAGCGAAAAAGGACACGAATCGAGTGGAGACGGGGAAGACGACCACCGATGCTCTATCCAGCGGTTCTGGAGAGCCTACCAACCTTCATGAGCTTAAGATGGTTGCACAACCAATTGAAAAGCGCACAACAATGCGGTGACGAAGTGACTGAAGAAGAGTGGGAGTACTCTCGGGGTTGCGCGACCAAGGTAAGTTTGCAATGTACGACTAGCAAGTGACTTTATTTATAAACGTTTGAACGGCCACTCATAATCTTTGTTCGTTGTAGTATTTATATGCGTCATTACGTCATTGTATTTAATGGTCTTTGCGTCATTGTCTACTCTATTCATTCAATATTAAGTTTAAATATTCGTGTGTTTAATGCAGGTATGGATGATGAGGAGTTTCTTTCTTCTTTGTCACCGCAGCCGAGACAGTGGTACGTGCAGCATCATCGCTCTGGCACATCATCGCGCGTTCCTAGTCCATCCGCATCTCCCTCTCTTTCGGAGCATTCGGCGCACTCCGAAGCTTCGGCGTCGACGAGACGAGCTTCACACTCGTCTAGACACCGGCGCTCTAGTGGTGGCGGTGGCGGTTGTTGTGGGGATTCCGCCACCGATGCCTCCACACCGCCTCGTGTTCGACGAGGCTCTTTACCCTCCCCTTCTTTGCCCGCCCCCACACCAGCCACAGCATCGCCATCTACGCCAGGTTTTGCACGGCTGACTGTTCCTAGAAGCTACACACCTCTACCTACTCCGCCAGGAGCCACCCCACTCGACGCTCCTCGCTTCGGGGCCCAGACGCCGGTGGAGACACCTGACGTCCGTACCCCCATCGACACACCGCTAGAGACCCCTGCCGGGACACCCAAGTTCACGCGTCACCGGCCAGAGGGCTTGCCTTACTCCGTCGACATCGGCGGCGGCATCATCATGGATGATGACGGCAAGAAGGTGATCTCGCACATGCGTGGTCTTTGCTCTCAGTTGTTTAGACACTACATACTAAACAAATGGAGTGAAGTACCAAGTGATTTAAAAAACAGAGTCATCAGCATACTTCATGATGAGTTTCCCGTTCCAACACGGGATCAGCGCTTCAATGAAGACCTGATGAAGATTCGAATGCGCAAATACTGCAAACACAAGCGT
Organism: Adiantum capillus-veneris; assembly: GCF_014529385.1. NCBI lineage: Eukaryota > Viridiplantae > Streptophyta > Polypodiopsida > Polypodiales > Pteridaceae > Adiantum > Adiantum capillus-veneris. The sequence continues at coordinate 1,825,750 of NC_140952.1, forward strand.
TCCGCAGTGCAAAAAGCAATCAAGAATGGGTGAACAGGCCAGATTGGCTGGCCAAAGAAGATTGGAAGAATGCGAAGAAAGCAGCGCGCGAGAATCCCGACAAGTGGAAGCAACAAAAGGATGCAGCCAGAGCGCGAGTAGAGGCAGGGAGCTCGCACCACTTGGGGAGCGGTGGATGGGCATCATTTGAGGCCGATTTTGTAAGTGTTTTCACATTGCTCTTTATGTTCGATAGTTTAGGGTTTATGAGTTTTTTAATTCTAACATAATGAAATCTTTGTATGTTTTGACAGTGGTCGATGACAGGACGTGATCCCACACCGTACGAGCGCGAGTACGCAGGCAGGAAGGGCTTAAACGCCCTGATGGACATTCTCAGTTCTCGCGGCGGCATGGTTAGTATTAGGGTTTACTCTTTTTTATTTTTTGTATTGTTTTATAAATGTCGTTATATGTTTATACTTACTGAAAGCTGTCTTATTGTCTTTTTTTGCAGAATCCGACAGATACGCCGCTTGGACGCGATGAGACGTCTAACTAGACGACGTCAATTTAGCCGTAGCTAGATAGCATTAGTTTAGGGTTTCTCATAGCTTATGTATCATGAGACGGATTTTATACGTCTTTTTGAACCATGTATATTATTACATTTGTCACCGCAGTTCCTTTTGCCAATCAATTCTTTCCTTTTGCCAATCAATTCTTTATGCCTATGATGTTGTACAATTGTCATTATTACATTTGCCAATCAATTCATTTTGCCTATGATGTGTACAATTGTCAATTTTGCAAACAATGCGTCTTGTGGGTGACTATTTTGGGTCTATTATCTACCCTTGCACTTTTTTTTAAAAGTGAATCAAGTACAATATGGTTGATGGGTGGCAAGGCATTCAATGCCCTGCCACCAAAAAAAAAAAATCTCGGGCGTCGCTATAAGCGTCGCTATTTATGGCTCTGTAGCGTCGCTATGAGCGTCGCTATAGTCTTCTGTGTAAATGTCGCTATAGGCGTCGCTATAAACGTCGCTATAAGCGACGCTATATAGCGACGCTTATAGCGACGCCTATAGCGACGCATATAGCAACGCTCGTAGCGACGGTTTTAGCGACGTCGGGGGTTATAAAAACCCAGTGTATTTCCGTCGCTAACAGTGTCACAAGAGCACACAACCTCTTGTAGTGTATATAATATATATATTATTTATTTGGTAGAGTCAGATATCGAGCTTGTCGGTCCAATAGGAAAAGGGTAAGAGTGATCGCCGATGAGAGGTGCACTCTAACTAGAACATTCAAGGGATTAGTTGGCTAAGCATGGGTGCCCAAGTGTGAATGGGGCGAGCTCATATAAAAGTCAACTAAACCTAAAATTCACTCATTCTCTCATTTGTGCAATTGAAGAGTGCTCTTGCTCCATCTCCATCTTCTTCTTCTTCATCTCCTTGTGTGTGTATGTGTATGCGTGAGAGAGAGAGAGAGAGAGAGAGAGAGAGAGAGTGTGTGTGTGTGTGTGTGTGTGTGTGCGCGATCGAGTATTGTGGCGGCACGACGGCAGTGAGGCGGTTGAGCACGGCGTAGCGGCGTCTCCCTCTTCTTCACGGCAAGGAATTCTCCACGACAGCAAGCGTAAAGAGGTGAGTGACACACCCTCGTCTTCTTTGAGCTTACTACTTTAGGCTAGTCACGTACTTGGAGTCATCTGTGGCTCGCACACAATGTATTGGCAAGTTCCTTGCATTGACACATGCGACATATGCGCACAATGCTCCAGCTACATTTATGAAACTCATGGATAGTGTCTTACGTCCCTATCTTGGAAAATTTGTTGTGGTTTTCCTTGATGACATTCTCATTTGCAGTAAGATTGAAGATGAACACATAGAACACTTACGATTAGTGTTCGAACAGCTACAAGCTCACGTGTTGTATGCTAAGCAAAGCAAGTGTGATTTCTTTAAAATAGAGATACATTACCTCGGTCATGTGCTCTCTTATTCTAGCATCAAAATGGACACTGACAATGTCGCTGCCATTCTTCAATGGCCACATCCCAACACGGTTGAGGAGCTTCAAATATTTTTAGGCATGGCTGGATTTTATCGACAGTATATCCATGATTATGCCAAAATTTCTCTTCCTATGACGGATCAACTTAAAGAAAAAATTAAGATCTTTTCTTGGGAAGAAGCCCAAAAACGCAATTTCGAACAGCTCAAGGTATCTATAGCCACTGCTCCCATCCTAACAATCATCGACCCACTTCAGCTGTTTGTGGTAGAGACTGATGCTAGTGATAAAGCAATTGGTGTGGTACTTCTCCAGGAGGGAAGACCTATAGCCTTTGAAAGTAAAAAGTTAGATAGAGCTCAACAAAATTATTCAGTCTATGAGAGAGAGCTCTATGCCATAATTCACGCTTTACGAAAGTGGCGACACTATTTATATGGTGCCGAGTTTGAAGTACTTTTTGACCATGAGAGTATCAAGTGGTTTACTACTCAAATGGACTTGAAGGGCCATAAAGCTAGATGGATCGAAATCCTTCAAGATTATGATTGTAAGCTACGATATCACAAGGGGTGATATATGTAGTAGCAGATGTGCTAAGTCGGATGCCTCAGATTATTTCACTTGCTTTCACGAAAATAAAGAGTGGATTTTTAGAGTCATTACGTGGCAAGTGTGCACAAGATCAATCATATGCTTAAAGTGTGGAGTGCAGTTTTAAAAAGGGATCCCTCACACTCACATGTCTCTGTACAGCCAAATCAACATGTCTCTACACGTGCAGATAAAAACTCTAACATAGAGAGCTCCACCCCTACTAAGGAAGAGCTTAAGCAATGGAAGACTTTTTCCATTGATGATGGCTACTTACTCCACAAAGGTAGAGTATGTGTGCCAAAGGACTCAGACACCATGCTCCAAATCTTATTTGAGTGTCACGATAGTCCAAGTGCTGGTCATCCAAGTATTGGTAAGATGTATGCCCTAGTTAGATGGAAATTTTATTGGTCGGGCTTACATCTTGATGTTCAAGAGTACGTACTAAAATGCCAACAGTGCCAAGTTAATAAGGCAGAGCACCTCAAGGTAGGTGGACTTTTACATCCTTTAGAGATTCCACAAAATAAGTGGGAGAGTATCTCTATGGATTTTATAGTAGGACTACCTACTACAAATCGTGGCCATGATGCCATATGGGTAATTGTAGACCGTCTCACCAAGATGGGTCGATTCATTCCCACTAAGACTATGGTTAAGACACCGAAATTAGCACGAGCAAGCTCAAGATCGATATAAGAAGTACGCAAATGAGCATCATCATCTTGCTACTTTCGAAGAAGGAGACAAGGTTTTCCTCAAAGTTTCAGAGCATTTAGAAAGTCTGAAGACGGGAAAAGTTGGTAAACTTTTACCACGCTATTGTGGACCATTTACCATTCTCAAATGTATAGGTCAAGTGGCCTATAAGTTAGCTCTTCCATAGCACTCACGAGTTCATCATGTTTCTCATGTTAGCCATTTACGAAAACAGCTAGGACAAAATGATAAGGTCATTGACACAGGTGTGTTAGTTGACCTTATCAAACTGCCAAGCATCCCTCATGAGCCCGAAAATAATTTGGATTCTTATGAGCTTCACACCAGACATCATGTCAGACGACAGGTGTTGGTAAAGTGGCTAGATAGACCTAAAGAAGGTTCTACATGCGAGAATGTCTCCGCACTTAAGAAACATTTTCCTACCTTCATTTTCAAGGATGAAAATGATTCTCCAAGGGGGGGGGGGGGGGAGGGGTAATATAAGGACATGGGTCCTACGGGCAAGGCCACCGGCACAGCCCTAGGGGGAGGCTATAAGATAGCACGGTTGGGTGGAGACTAGCACACGCATTACCACCGCCCTTTCAATTAACCCCTCCTTGCAATGCGACACGATGTTTAGCAATCAGAGACGAGGAATCTATTAAACCCAATCTTCTTGCAGTGCAATGCGGTGGTCAATAAAAACAAGAAACAAAGGATGCAAGATAGAGAAACCCTCCCTGTAGTGCGGCGTGGTGGTCAACAACAACCAAAGATGGGGAATCTAATTGTACATCCTAAGATAATCCCTACAGTGTGACACAGAGGTCAACAACAGTCAAGGACAAAGTTTCTAAAGTCTAAACCCCCCATGTAGGGTGTCACAAGGATCAACAAAGCCAACGACGGGTGTCTAAACTCTCTCTCTCTCCCTCTTTGTAGTGTGACATGTGGGTCAATAGAGCCAAAGAGAGGGCCATAATTTGCAAATTAACACTGAGGTGTGAGCAATGCTCCACAAAAATAGTGCTAACAAAGACAAAGTTAGAGAAAAAAAAAAAGAAGTAGCATAAATGATTACATGTGGCTACTTGCTCTATCTCTATCTCTATTGCAAGCGTCGTATTTGCGACAGTTTGAATGAACTATCGCGACGCTTTTTTTATAGAGAAAAACATATTTTGATCGAAATATATTTCGATTGAAATATTATTTTTTTGGATATGCACGTACAATATAGATATACAGTATATAATACCAAATTATACGTACAATTTTTGTTATGCAGGCATATAAATGCAACTTAGACACCAATTATGATAGTTAACATGCCTAGTATGCTCACCAACATGCTGCATATGCTGCTTAGCACAATGTTTATGCTAGTTAGCATTCCTAGTATGCAAAGTAGCATGCTGAGTATGTTGTTTAACATAATGATTATGCTAGCTACCTTTCCTAATATGATAACTAGCATAAATGTGTATGCTTGTTAGCACATTCTATGCTTTTTAGAATACCTAGTATGCTAATGACAATGCTATGTATGATTTGCATAACTGGTATGCTAATCAGCACACCTATTATTCTTGTTAGCATTCAAGCTATGCTAGTCAAAACCTAGTCCATGCTAGTTATCATACTTTTTATTCTACTTAGCACAATTCTATGTAGTTTAGTATACCTCATATGCTAAATAGCAAATTGATTATGCTTCTTAGAATAGCTTGTATGCTAGTTAGCATCTTGGGTATTCTAATCAAAACATTTCCATGCTAGTTAGCATATATGCTATGCTTTTTAGAATTCCTAATGAGCATGTTAGCATAACTTGTATGCTAGTTAGCACACCATGTATACTAGTTAGCCCACATGCTACGTTATTTACATGTTCTTGTTGGCACACTGAGTATGCTAGCTATCATACTTATTATGCTAATGAAAACACTATAAATGGTATTCAATACACCCCATTACATGCATGTTAGGATGTTGAATGTGCTATTTAACACTTTGATTTGTTTTCATGAACATTCCGAATGTACTAGGTAGCAATCTGTATATTCTTATTTGGGTCCTAGTAAACATCCTAACCAAGTCTAGATATTGTAGGTTTAGCTATTTCACAAATTCAACAAAAAACATCCAAATTGCAAGATTGGCATGAGAACGTTGAGATATTGAAGCCATTCTTTTGCAGGTGGCTGAAGTATAAATACACATGTTATTGCAAATACCATATGTAGATGTCCTTTTTAAAAGACTCAATGAACCACATGCGCTCTCGTGCCTTTGGGCTGCATGATTGGGGATGTGATTGTCCATGCAATATATGTGCCACAGGCGAGAACATTAGCAAGGGTTGTATAGCTTCACATCACACGTTCAAAGGTGTCACACAAATATGAGAGTTGGTTTTCTCTCTCGAGCCAGCAGATGCAGTTTTCCATAGAAGAGAATGCATGGTTGGAAATTGTAAGATATGTGGAGTCAAGAGGTTAAAATTATGTTTCTTGGAGATAGCAAAGCTAGGTAAGACTATTACTATGAAAATATTTTCATATGTAGAAGCAAAAGACAAGCATGGAAACATTTTTTTAAAAAAGATCTTTTGCATATAGAAATGCAATGTTGGGAGTTTTTGCAACTCTTGAAGACCAAGTTGAAGCTCTTCGTCGCTCATACTATGTAGCTTGATGGCAAGGACAACAATTCAAGGATTGTCTACTTTGGTTTTCGGGTGATGTTGTTGTCTCAATTGTTGATTTTGTCAATAATTATGCATTCAAAGAGCAAAATGAGATTCAGTCAATGCATTGATACTTTAGTCAAGTAACCATTTTTGTACACATAACGTACTACCACAAGGAAGGGGAGGTAGTCAAAACAATCCACTTCTTCATATCAGATGACAAGGTGCATGACACATTGTTTGTGCAACATTGGTTTATGCTACACCGTGACTGGTTACAACAAGAGTGTGTCACTCCTATGCAACATTGGGTGTGGGACGATGGTGTGGCCTTGCAGTTCAAGGGAGCCATGCCTTTCTATTTTGTTGCAAGATATGGTGGACTCACAGGTATTAGGATGAGCTGGTTCTTCTTTGGATCAGGGTATGGCAAGGATGAGCATGATGGTGTAGGATCATTTGTGAAAATAACCTTGACCCACGAGTAACTAAAACCGCATGGAGCTATTTTACAATGTGCAGTAGATGTGGTTGCTTATTGCCAAGCCAGCTTGTCACAAGGAGCCCCTGCATCATATCCTTCAAAAGAAAGGGAACATGTCCATGTGTTCTGGGAGGTTAAAGAGGGGGATGTGAACAGGGAAGTCAAGTAGAATTGTGCCACTGTGGCAAAATCTTGCTCTCTGCATGCTTTCCATGGTCACAACCCTCATGATCCAACTACCCTTCCAACAAGAAACTTGGCATGCTTCTATGATGCATGCATGCACAGAAGGTGGAATTGTTGCATCAGTAAATCTCATGTACAGGTTTGGGATTATCATATTTTGTTGTCATTACCGGATGAGATTTTGGTGGATTCCGAGACAATAGATGAAGTTCTTACATATGAAGTTTTGACAAAGGAAGTTGTTGTCTATGATGGCTTCACATATGAGGGACATCATGATGTGCTAAGTAGAGCTCTATGTCTTGGCAACACTTTTACAATAAATCCAGATGTTTCAACCAATGCCGAGGATGTGGATTTCTACCTCGTCAAGTGTGTTGCAGCAAAGGAGTAAAAATGAATGACTAAGTGAAAAGTATTTTTGTGGATTTTTCTTGGAGTGCATTCATACAATCTTTAGGAGGCTTGCATGAATAGGTCTATATAAAAAATAGGGGATATGCATAATGGTAAGGAAAATTATGGTAACAGCGAGTCAATGTACATAGCATACTTAGGCAAATAATGTACAACTGAGTATAGATATTGAAATAAATACCAAAACATAAAACACCAATTGTTAGGCCCTTTATACAATGAGATACTTGCACACAAATGGATCACAATATATTTTTATTTTTATTTTATTTATTTTTATCTTTTTGTCCAACTAGCCCAATGACTGTTAGGGTAAGCCCACGCTTGTGGCACCACAAGGGAAAAGCCCCTAGCGCTTGGATGGCTATTAAGCTGCCACACCTCTTCACAAAGAGCATTCCACATAGCAGGCTATGTGGCACACTCCCATGGCTTATTCTACTTCTATATCTATAGCCCTTCTTGTACACAATTTCCAACCACATTTGAATTAATGCTAGTCTAGCACTTTTGTACAAACTCTTGTCGATTGTCTATATCCTAATTAAGTGATTATTAGCAGAATCATGTAATTATGAATGCTACTAACGTACATCCTCCATAGCTATTAATCAAATTATCTTCGGCCCATTGGTGACACACCTTGCTCGCCATCCCTTTTTTCTTTGCAAGTGCCTCAGTTAGTTCCGCGCTATGCACCTACCCAAGCTGTGGTCATTCACTACTGCTCGTTGCCCGGTGACGGTCCACCAACCTCATCTAGTAGCTTCAATCCCTGAGCATGAGGCCCTTGTAGCCCGCTGTTTTCTACTGGCTGTGCTACTCAATCTACTGTCGTCTTCACCTACAGGCGACATCAATCAAGGGCTCTGAAGTCTTGCAGGTAACGCTGCCTAATTAGCTCTACATCATCAACGCTATCATCTGCTACCTTTTCCACTTACTACATCGTTAAATTCAGCTGCCGATTCTTGTCATCATCAGCGAATTCCCTCTGGTTCATGTGCCCAGTGCTAATTGTCCATACATACACATATGCTTGCGGCCCTGCTCAACCCGCTACTCCACTTTTTTGTGTGTGCTTGATTGCCTTGCAGACTCTACCACCATGCAGGTTCGCAACAGCTTTTGGCCTCCTTTGCCTCGCTTGATTGCCTTGCAGACTATACCACCATGCAGGTTCGCAACAGCTTTTGGCCACCACTACCGGCCTCATTGATAACTGCGGCTTTTACAGCTCGGTCCTTGCTACTCATCAATTTCTTACATTGTCACCTCCCTTCCCACGCTCTTAGCTTTACAGCTCCAAGGGGAGCATAACTCGGTGCTCCATTTCTGAATTGATGCTCAGTTAACAAACTTGGTTCACACACAACACCCAAGTAATTTCATACCAAAAGCTTTACAAAGCCCCTATTCTCGCAACAAAAATAAAGGAAAATTGCAACCATCAAGCAATCCTTCAAAGAATTTTTCTTTGAGCTCCAAAGCTTTAACGGTTGTGAAGAGGTACTTCTTGAGAGAGAGGAGTGACTTCACACTCGGTCCATTTTTTAGAATCCCATTATGCATGCAATAAATGAATGCATTTGTATATACTTCCAAAGGGTTCTAGACATTGCCCGTACAAACTCGAATGCGGTAAGACCACCCTTGCATTTAATCTTTCACATGAGCACACTACACAACATGTATGAGTACTTTCACCTAAGCACAAGCACACACATAAGCATATTCCTTGGAATGTATGCTTACTTCATGATGTTAGCCATAAAGGCCACACCCTCGACAAACTGGACCAATGAAGATCAAGATCTATATTAACATGAAGATCGTGAAGAAGACGTTGACACATGACGAAGCTCTCGACATGAAGATGAAGACGGTGAAGGGGGCGATATCGACAATCCTTCAAACTAAAACCCATGAATGAATTTTGTATCATCCTAGGTCATTAGAGAACCTATCTTAAGTCTCTTTTGTGAACCATAGTGATGAATCCAGTAGAGAACCGCTATGATGTGTCATGAGGCATTGAACCATGGTTGTTGAATCCGCTGAGAATCGCCACGATGTATCCATTTGGGAAAAGTGTTAAATCCAGTGAGAACCAACGTGTTGAATCAGGGTAGCTGAATCCTATAAACCTATGAGTGTTTTATGACAAAAACAAAACGACTTGTATTTTGTCCCAAGCTTTGGCTTAAGGGGGCAATCGTTAGGGTAAAAGCCCATGCTTGTGGCACCACACGGGAAAATCCCCTAGCACTTGCATGGCTATTAGCTGCCACACCTCTTCACAAAGAGCATTCCACATAGCAGGCTATGTGGCACACTCCCATGGCTTATTCTACTTCTATATCTATAGCCCTTCTTGTACACAATTTCCAACCACTTTTGAATTAATGCTAGTCTAGCACTTTTGTACAAACTCTTGTCTATTGTCTATATCCTAATTAAGTGATTATTAGCAGAATCATGTACTTATTGAATGCTACTAGCGTACATCCTCCATAGCTATTAACCTTACAATGAATAGCTAGCTAAGGATTTCAAGAAGATATGGGAAAAGTCCCATAACTCACACACCCCTATGTACAATAAAAAAGTAAGGATAAACATAGTGTTTATGTTATTTTTCTTGGGTGATGTAGCTCACTATGGCAAATATGGATAGCCAAAAAAGGGATATCATATAGCACCCCCCCCCCCCCCCTCAAGATAATGGTACATTCATGTACCATTTATCTGAATGATTTATTCACACATCTATAGCATGTAGATCTTGTAACGGAAGTCTTTGTCTACTTTCATATGTCTTGTAGGACCTATGCTTTATGATTATAAAACCTTGTGCATCATTGCTTTTTCCACTATGAATATGATGTAAACGATCGATTGCTCTTTCTCTTGTGCCAAGTTGATGCATCTTCTACGATGTTCAAGAGCTAATCTTTGAATTCTAGATCATAAAACTCATTGAACCTGGGTAAGCTCATCAAGTCAAAAATTACATCACTTTCATTATTTAGGAAACCTTGGTCCATGCCTCTAACTGCTATCAAACGTTGTTGCAAAAACTTTACCACATAAGTGGACAACAGACCAAAGTTTCTATTGCTTCCAGCACATTAGAAGAGAATGAATTTTGGTAAGGACTACCACAAGATCCACATGTATCAATCTCCAAGTTTTACATCCATGAAGGATCCAAAAGAATCACAATGTAAGACCTCCAAATACCAAAGAACCAAATATAGAAAATTTGGAAACATCCAAAACTTAAGAGAGTATAGTGCCCAAGGTGAAAGGTATATGTGAAGAGAGGAGAGGTTGACTTTGGAGAGGTGGAACCCAATGTTAAGTTGATTGGTGTAGCAGGCTACAATGTCACTTTCTCAGGACACAGTTACAGTTAGTACAGTTGGTCTGGTCTGTTCACACTGGACGGACACGTGGCAGGGATACGGATGGTGGCCTAGTGGACATGTGGCCAGGTCACACTTAGCTGGCTGACATTTATGGGCCGTTGGTGGCTCTTTATGATTGTATCTATGAGTAGTAGCCGTTGGGTCATTATCATTATCTTATCTTTACGTAGTCGTCTACATAGAGTCCTAGACGGAGCACATTAGCACCATCCCTGCACATCTGAGCCTCGACAATCCCATTGTACCTGTGAGTCCTGGGCTGGAGCTGAGAGTGCTGCCATGCCAGAGTCTGTACACGGTTCTTTGAGCTAGTCGAGTCCACATGTTCTAGTCCACTATTGTGTCTCTGTTGTTATCCATTGTTTCTGTGTTTCATTCTGTTTGAGAGAGTTCCATTTGTTGGAGTGAGATTGTCTCGTACATTGCACTGAGGGGCACCCACACTGTAGAGAGCACGACATATTATCCGCGCTACAGGTGCTCTCATTTTGGCGATCACGGTGGGACCTCAACTGAAATCTCACTCTGTGAGGTGCAAATCTTGAAGCTGGTTAGGTTGATCTAGCTTCGCCTGCCTTCTTCGCCGACCTTGCCTTGCAATGTTCCCCTCTCACCTGGTCCATTAGTCCTTGGTCTAGTCCTTTCTCGCCCTGATCCAACTTATCCTCGTCCCTGGTCTAGACCTCCTCGACCCTGGTCTAGTCCTCCTCGTCCTGGTCTAGACCTCCTCGACCCTGGTCTAGTCCTCCTCATCCCTGGTCTAAACCTCCTCGACCCTGGTCTAGCCTTCCTCGTCCCTGGTCTCGTCCTTGGTCCAGCCGAGTCTAGTCATTTACCTGGTTGGTTTGGTGGAGTCTAGACCTGTCACAAGTTTCTTGGCCAAACTTGGTTGGACTGGTGGTCACTGCATGACACATACAAGGAGGTCAGTTGAGCGTCAAAGCCCACTACTGAGCCCTCTGAAGTACTACCACAGAAGACGACCTTTGACACCTTGTAGAAATCCTTCAACCTCATCACCTATACCTCCACATATCACATCACCCATTCCTTCATCAGGTTCCCCATCTTCTCGATCACCTTCTCCAGAAAAGCTCTCACCCATTCCTTCATCATCAGGTTCCCCATCTTCGCGATCACCTTCTCCAGAAAAGATCTCTCCTATTCTGCTACAGCAAGCTATTGTGCAACAGACTCAGCAAGGAATCATGGAGCCACTAGCTAGTGTTTTGGCCAAGGTGAACATCAAGTTCCCTACCTTCAAAGGGCTTTCTTCAGAAGATGCTGACGACCATGCAAGAAGATTTGTATCTCTCTGTAGGGGACGTGGGCTGAACAAAGAAGATGCTTACTTGGCACTATTTCCATCCACCGTGGATGGCCTAGCAGATAAATGGTACAGCCAATTTGCAGAGAACCATTTTGCAACTTGGGCAGCCTTAAAACAGCAGTTCTGTGCAGCTTTCAGGCCGGGTGACTACCAAGAGAAGGTGTTGGATGAGTTGGCCAACATGGTGCTCAAGCCTGAGGAGACTTTTGTGGAGCTTATGACTAAAACTAAGTCACTGGTGGCCAAGCTTCCCCAACAACCCGGTGAATTCGTGGTTAAAAAGTGGGTGGAGAAGGCGCTTCCCAAAACTTCTCAGCAAAAACTCCGAGAGAGTCTCCGACCCGACGCCACTCTCAACGAGTTCATCGCAGCTGCTACTAGAATAGAGGGGGCTAGGAAGCTCTTCAACAACTCTCCTCAAATAGATACTCCCTCTGTGTTCTCGGAAGGTAGTCCTACTGATCCTTTAACTTCTTTACGCAGGGAACTGGAATCCCTAAAGCTACAACGAGCTCTTCAAGAGGAGAGGTCCTTCTCTCTTAGACAAGAGAAGCCTACACATAATGAGGCATTGGAACAGATTAAGCGCGAGTTAGAAGAGCTCAAGTGTCAGCAAGAGACTAAGGCTATGGTTTGGTGTAGCTCATGCCGCTCTCCAGGGCACCCCCTACAGGAATGCCCCCTTCGGGTTTACTCCCACTTCTGTGAAAACTCTGGACATGAGGATAAGGATTGTTACTACCTCAAGGGATTGCGACAAATACAGCAAAATATTGGTCCTTCTCTCCAACAAGGGCTAGCACCTGCATCCAACATGGTCTCACCCTATGGCCATCAAAACGAGTTTCCTCCTCTGCTGACAACACCCCCTATGCAGCAAGGTATGCACAACAACTTTGCACCCTACAGCTTTTATCATGCCAGTACTCCCTCAGTTCCCCAAAGTTTCTACACCTCAGCCTCCAACTCCATGCAGCAACCACCTCGTCCCACGTTTTGTCCTTTCAATCGGCCCATACTGTGCTACAGATGCGGAGAATATGGGCATTATCAGAGCAAGTGTCCTTTACCCGAGGGGTCCCCTCCTTGTCGTCATTGCCCTTATTCGAAGGATCACTACAGTAAGGATTGTCCCAAGCAAAGGGCATCCACGTCTTCAGGCTCACTCAGAACCAGCCCGAATTCACCTTTCCGAAGATAAATTTGATTACTGTGAACACCGTGCCTCAACCTTCACCTGCTACTCATGTGGTTAAGCCTCTGCAAGTGGAGGAGCCTGCTGGTGTCCTTACTCGGGCACAAAGAGCTGCTCTTGGTCTCAGTCTACCCACAGGTCCACCTCGCCAGTCTCCACTTCCTCAATCTAGTCTACCTGACCCAAAGGACAAGTCCTTCCCAATTGCTCAGAGCAAACCAACTTCCTTGTTATCTGACATTGATGGAGCCTTCTTAGAAGCAGTGGCTGAATTGGAACAGATTAAGTTCCCAAAAGGAGCCCAGTTCGAAGGCGCCAAGCCCACAGCAGAAGCCATCTTGAAAAATACTTTTCAGCAGGTGTCACTATACGACATGCTAAAGCTTGACGCAACACTTAGAAGTGACACCCTGTCAGTCATTCAGTCTCTGTACCCAAGGGCTGGGCCTAGTGGCGGGCACCTCCCTGTACAGCCCTCAGAGTCTTACTTGATTTCCTATCCAACTGCTCCTCTCACCGATTATAAAAGTCCTCGTCTCACTGTATCTATTCTTGGACAGCAGCTATCCGGCGTCATCGTTGATGGTGGATCTAGAATCAATTTGATGCCCGAATTCACTATGAGGGCCTTAGGTCTACAGCCTACCCGACCTGCTCCTTTCACTGTTACATTGGCTGATCAAAGAACAGTCTACCCAGTGGGCATAGTCGACATGGTGCCTCTGAAGGTACAAGATTTCACTTTTGATTTGGATTTTGTGGTAGTTCATCTTCCCCAGGTAGAGGGAGGTTATCCCTTGCTGATTGGTAGGCCATGGTTGCGACATACGAAAGCACTTCATGACTGGGGAAACGACGCCATGTGGATACATACCCCTGGCTCTCCAATGCAACAAATTCGTCTCGAAGGTGGCATGGATGCAGTCGTTCAGCATAGCTCTTTGTCAGTAGAGTCCAACCCTGACTTGGAACAGTCGGTCCCTCCTGATGGGTCCGATGAAGACTTACTGCAGTGGTTAGAAGCTACATCTTCGATGCCATGCTATGTAGTATCTCTTCAACCCTTGACAACAGATTCACCCTCTTCCCCTGATCCTACACTTGAAGCCAGTAATCCCAGTCAGCCAAGTGCGCCAGAACCATGTGGGCCAGTCTCTAATGACCATCCTTCAAAGGGTCCATTGATTGAAACCATCGGCCTGGGTGAGCCTATAACCCACCATAGAAGGGGGAAAAAGTCTCCCTTGCAAGAGTTGGCCAACATCCCACTTCCCTCCTTAATCTCTATTCCATCTGAATCTCCACCCATGCCGGAGCACTTTGAGGTATCTGAGGATTTACCATTCGCAAAGCTTCCATCAGGTGGGTTGCAGGAAGAGTATGCTGATTTCAACATTGATCAAACGCCAGCTCATAATGTCCAGAAGCTCACAGAGGCGCCATGGTCTTCTATCCCTGACGCAGCCCTGCCCACTGTACTGCCTGACCCAGTCAGAGAGGTCAACCTAGGCGGCCCTAACAACCATCAGCCCATCTTGTTAGCCGCTTGGTTATGGGATCATCCCGCTATACTCAACCAAGTAATCTCTTTCATGCACTCTTTCAAGGATGTGTTTGCCTGGTCTTACCACGATTTGGAGGGAATTCGAGCACAGCTAGGAGTCCACACAATTCCTCTGGTTGAGGGGGCTAAGCCAATCAGAGGAAGGGCTTACAAACTGAATCCCAAATATGCAGAAGCAGTCAAAATCGAGTTGGAGAAAATGCAAGAAGCAAGTATTATTGTACCAGTAGAGCACTCAGAATGGTTGTCCCCTATGGTTATTGCCCCAAAGAAGCAATCCAACAAAATTCGAGTTTGCATCGACTACCGAGCTCTGAATAAGGTCACAATACCGGATGGATTTCCAACCGCTTTCACGGAGAGAGTCCTTGAAGATGTCGCTAGCCATGTACTGTATAGTTTTATGGATGGGTTCAGTGGCTACAATTAGTTAGGAATACATCCTGACGACCAAGTCAAAATAGCTTTTGTAACTCCCAGGGGTATTTTCATCTATACTAGAATGTATTTTGGGCTTAAAAATGCACCGCCTTCTTTCAATTGCATAGTATATCTCATCTTTTGTCCTCTGCTTACTGATCACCTTCGCATATTCATGGACGACTTTTCCACCTTCGCGGGTGCTCAATGTTCAACCCTAGTAGAAAATCTAAAGGAGCATCTTGCTCAGCTCTCTACAGTCTTCCTCAGGTGCAGAGAGGCACGTTTGAAGCTCAATCCGAACAAGTGTCATTTTTTGGTCACAGAGGGCACACTGTTGGGCCATGTGGTGTCTGCTCAAGGTTTAGCACCTGACCCAGAGAAGATAGTGGCCATCTTGAAGTTACCTCCTCCCATAAATCCCAAAGGTGTTCAGAGCTTTGTGGATCACACCGGCTATACGTATGTATGCACAGGTGGCTCAACCATTGACCCGGCTCACTAGTGTTGTTGTTCCCTTCCAGTGGTCTACACCAGAGGATGAAGCATTTTCATACCTCAAAAAACACCTCACTGAAGCGCCCATTCTAGTTGCCCCGGATTGGGCCCTACCTTTTCATGTGCATACTGATGTGAGTCTGCTGGCTGTGGGTGCTGTGCTGACTCAGCCTAGCAAAGAATTCAACTTGGATCGCCCTGTACATTATGCAAGTTGCCTACTCACCAAAGCAGAGCGCAACTATAGCACCACAGAGAGGGAAGGTTTGGCTATAGTATATGCTCTACACAAATTTCGGCACTATTTGCTAGGGGTCCACTTCACAATTATTACTGATCACCATGCCTTGCGCTATCTGCTTAATAAACCACAGGTCGCAGTTCGAGTATGGCGATGGCTCCTGCTATTCCAAGAGTTTGATTTTGAAGTGGTACTCCATCCTGGTAAGCAACATGTAATGGTTGACCACCTCTCTCGCATTCACACAGGTGAAGAAGCTACCGGAATTGCGGACGAGTTTCCCGATAGCAGTCTTTTTAAGATAGATACAACACCGGAATGGTACGGCGAGGTCTTACATTTTCTATCTACTGGGCTGTACCCAGAGAATGCATCTCCACTGCAGAAGAGGAGATTGCTGTTGAAGTCCAGGCCTTTCACTTTGATTGGGGGCCAGCTCTATAAATCGGGACCAGATGGTGTGCTGAAGCGTTGTGTCTCGCCTCATGAGGTGAAGCATATTTTGGAGTATGCCCACACTGGTCCCACTGGTGGCCATTACCCTGGTCACATCACTGCCCAGAAGATTCTACAGAGTGGTCTGTGGTGGCCCTACATTTTTAAGGATGCAATAGAATATTCTAAGGTTTGTGATGTGTCCCAGCAATGTGGGCCGAAGCCGAGTAAGCAATCCAACCGTCCTCTGCAGGTCTCGATGGCGTGGCTGCCTTTTGAGAGATGGGGTTTGGACTTTGTGGGACCAATATATCCCTCGGCTCAACCAGGTAATCGCAAATATCTGCTAGTGGCTATAGACTATGCAACAAAGTGGGCAGAGGTACTAGCGACAGTAGATTGCACTGGCAATACAGTGGCCAAATTTTTATATGAAAATATTTTATGCCGATTTGGCTGTCCCTTGGAGATCACCAGTGATAGGGGCAGTCATTTTGTCAATGACATGATCTCAACTTTGCTGGAAAATTACAAGATTTTTCACCGCAAGTCGTGCTCTTATTACCCTAGAGCCAATGGGCAAGCCGAGAGCACCAACAAGGTTCTAATCGCTCTCTTACGAAAAGCATGTCATCTCCATCCAGCATTGTGGGCTCAGACTATGCACGGCACTCTTTGGGCATACCGCACATCTTTTAAAGCAACAACGAATCACACTCCTTTTCAACTCGATTTTGGTTTGGAAGCCATAGCTCCATTTGAGTTCAACTCCGGATCCCCAAGGGTGGTCAGTCTGCGTGCAAGTTGGGGAATGGAAGCTGCTTCTATGTCCCGTCTTACCTTATTGGATGAAAGCCGCCTTTTAGCTTCCCATGCTCTGCAAGCGGAGCAACTTCGTTGCACAGCGTGGCATGATCGCCACCTCAGAAAGGCGAAAATAACGCAAGGCACATTGGTGCTACTCTATCAGGAAAAATATTTGAAGAAAGCAAAGAAGTTGGTTCCAGCTTGGCAAGGGCCCTTCGTGGTGGAAGAGATTCTGCCACATGGGGCTGTCCAGTTAGTCACCCTGACAGGAGTTCCTTTTGCCACTGGTAAACGGATCCAGGATTAAATGCTATCACTAGCCCTAATCATATACAAAGCTAATGATGATAGCCGTCTCACCACCACATGATTATCAACTCCCAGCTCGGTATTTCTCTAGGGCTTCCATCTTCATCTCTTCTCCAAACTTCATCATGGCAATTCTGATCTTGGAAAACTCCCCTCGTTTCGCTGATGCATTATTTATTGTTCTGACTCTGTCTCTGCTACATCTTGTTCTTGTGATTTTCAAATTCAAGTATCATTTAATAGCCATTTTGATTATGGGATAGTGTTCGAAGATTAAAGCAGCTCAACTGCATCTCCCTTTTTCGTCTCTAACTTAATTTTAATCTCTATCTCTCACAGCATTTATATCTAGATCTTTCTCTCCTCCGTGTTCCTTCCTTATCTACCGTAGTGTTCCCTCGCTCAATCAATATCTAGCATCTTTTAACTTCCCCATGTTCTCTCCTCAGCTATGTTCCTTGGCTTAAATGAGTACCACGTAACCCTGCGATAAGAATCGGCCCAGATTCTTAAATTCCCTCACTTTTTCCCTTATCTACACCTCATCCTAGCCAGTAATTTCCCCCGCCCTTTTTCCACCTATTGCACCCCTAGACCACCCCTCTTGACCACCCCTCTTCAGCCCTCAACCTCGCCCCACACCCTGTCGACACCTCGCCTCAGCCCTTCAAAATTCGCCCCAGCAGAGTTCACCACTTCCTTGCTCAGCAAAATTTTCCCTGCTTAATTTGTATGGACTCGTCCTTGCCCTATTTTTTGGATTCGGCCCTACCCTCTACCCTCTCTCCCCTAACCTATACCTCTCGCCCCTACCCTCCCACTCTCGCCCCTACCCTCTCCCAGCACCCTACCCTCTACCCTCTCGCCCCTAACCTATACCTCTCGCCCCTACCCTCCCACTCTCCCCCTCTCACCCCTACCCTCTATCTCTTGCCCCTATCCTCTCCCAGTACCCCTCTCGCCCCTAACCTTCTATCTCTCGCCCCTACCCTCCCACTCTACCCCTCTCGCCCCTACCCTCTATCTCTCGCCCCTACCCTGCCCAGCAACCCCTCTGGCCCCTACCCTACCACTCTCGCCCCTATCCTCTCCCAGCACCCCCCTCGCCAATATCTCTCAGAACCCCTCGCCCCTACCCCTCCACTCTCGCCCTACCCTCTAACAGCACCCCTCTCGCCCCTACCCTCTACCCACCCAATTGCGCCCCTGCCTGCCTGTCTTTTTTGGTTTGAAGTAGACCCTACCTAAATTACTCACCCCAGCCTAACAAAATTGCCCTTCTTTCTAGCCTCTGCCTAGTCCAATCCCAAACGTTTTGCAGACCAAGACACCACCATGGCAGGGGGTAGCAAGCAGGAGAAACAGCAAGAAGGAAGTAGCAAGAAAAAGGTAGAGCTGAAGAGGAGGAAAGCTCTGGTTGAAGAATCAGAGAGCGAAGCAGATGAAGTATCTGCAAGCAGCAGTAGCCATGACATAGATGACTTTACCTCCAGTGACCCAAGTGATGAGAGCTACAAAGCAGACTCAGCAGCATCTGATGATTCAGATGTAAATTCCGAGTCAGGTGCTTCCAGTGATTAGGAGGAACATTCAAAAGTGGCGCAGAAAAAAGAAAAGCAGCAAATCATCACTCATGAAATCAAGAGGCCTGCTTCTTCAAAAAATCGCACAGCATTCTCATTACATTTTCATATGCAGCAACCTCGACCATCTCTCAGTGAGGTGCTTTCGACTGCTCAGCTACACACTCTGGGCCTCACAGCATTGGCTGATGCAAATTTACCTGATATTGTTCCAGCAGAACTAATACATCAACTGTTGAAAAACTTTCCAAAGGTCCGGGGCCACAAGCTAACAGCTACAAGGCTTGGCCATGCCATGGGTATGACCAACTTTCCAGCTGTGAAGTCTACTACTCGCACTTTCTCTTTGTTGACCAAGGATGCGACAATTCAAGCATGTCAAGAGCTATTGAGCTCGGATTACCCAAATTATGAGCGAAACAGACGGCTTCTCGCAATCTTCAGGTATTACTTTCTGGCTCGGGATGCCAAAGAAGACAAGGTAAAAACAGATATTCTCACTACATTCTCCCACTGCACCGGGCTATACTGTTTAATCCACACTATCCCATGTGGATTCCACCAAATTCTCTTCAGCTCTTTGCAGTCTAGGGCTAAAAGATTTCGAGCCCAAGTGCAGTCTGTGCAGTTAAGTTTTAGATGTTTTGCGGCACCTCTCTTGGCATGGATCATAAACATACCTATTAACATAAATGAAGTGGATGAGGAACAGGGAACCTCGAAAGGGAAAAGGAAAACCATGAGCATGCAGGTTGACCCCACAGTCACCAAGAAAAAGAAGGTCAAGGCGAAAGTGGTGAAGGATACAGTGAAGTCTCTACTCTCCTTGCCAGTTTCTGAGAGCCAGCAGACTAGGGTACATCTTCAGCATCATACGTCTACTTCTACACCTGGTTCTGCTATGCCGGCACCAGTGTCTACTGCCGCTCCTCAGGGCAGGATGGCCACTTCACCCATACAGGATCCTCTTCCTTCTTCTCCCATCGTCACTCATACACCGGTCAACATATCACTCGCTCCAACTACAACAACAACCTCCAAGGCACCTACTACACCAAGTGTCCCTACTTCTAGCTCGCCGGCTGTGCCACCAACTGTACCTACTTCTAGCTCGCCGGTTGTGCCACCAACTGTACCTACTTCTAGCTCGCCGGCAGTGCCACATGTGCGCCCTCCATCTGAGGGATCTTCAGGTGGGACCGACTCCACTTCTCTGTTTCAGCTTTCAGAGAAGTTGCTTCAGGACTCCAGAGCTGCTATTGCCAGCATCGAGTTAGGCGCGAAGCAGCTAGCTGCAACCCACCAGCATCACTCCGCCACATACGCAGCTATGGAGGGATCTCTACGAGTTGCCGAGAGTGCCATCGCAGATCGAGATGCAACGATTTTTGCACTACAGTAGGCATTGAAGATAAAGTCGAGGATTATTAATGACCTAAAAGCACAAGTGCAGGGATTTCAAGAAATGCTTATGTATGATAATAGGCCTACCCAGGCTCCTGTGGGATATGGATGGACTGGGCCAAGGATACAGGTCTAGAATCTAGCAGGCTTTGTAGCGCCAACAAGTCCCTCTCAGCAGTTCATGGGACACTACCCACAGCCCCAGTTCCAGTACTTCACTCAGCAGGGGTCTCAGGTCCAGATGCCACACATGCAGAGCCAGAGTGTTCCTTGCTGTGACGGTGTTGCTGGTGCACACCGCCATGGTTGCGTTACTAGGCGTCCGGAGTTCACTTCAGGGCAGGTGCTCCCATCCGTTGTGCAGCAGATGGCTGCTACATCCATAGGAAAATAGATTATGCAAAGCACAGTACAGCAACCGCATAGTTACACTATCGATCTGATGGCTCCTCCTGATCCGGATACTTCTGAAGCAACAGTGGCGACGACACTTTCCCTTGGGTGACAGGATTGTGCTCTTACCCTACCTTTCATTGTACATATAGTTAACTTTTGCAGTTTCATTCAGTTTTGGCTCACCGAGACGGTGACCAGTCTTGTGGCGGGCAACCTGTAGCAGGCTACAGTGTCACTTTCTCAGGACACAGTTACAGTTAGTACAGTTGGTCTGGTCTGTTCACACTGGACGGACACGTGGCAGGGATACGGATGGTGGCCTAGTGGATATGTGGCCAGGTCACACTTAGCTGGCTAACATTTATGGGCCGTTGGTGGCTCTTTATGATTGTATCTATGAGTAGTAGCCATTGGGTCATTATCATTATCTTATCTTTACGTAGTCGTCTACAAAGAGTCCTAGACGGAGCACATTAGCACCATCCCTGCACATCTGAGCCTCGACAACCCCATTGTACCTGTGAGTCCTAGGCTGGAGCTGAGAGTGCTGCCACGCCAGAGTCTGTACACGGTTCTTTGAGCTAGTCGAGTCCACATGTTCTGGTCCACTGTTGTGTCTCTATTGTTATCCATTGTTTCTGTGTTTCATTCTGTTTGAGAGAGTTCCATTTGTTGGAGTGAGATTGTCTCGCACATTGCACTGAGGGGCACCCACACTGTAGAGAGCACGACATATTATCCGCGCTACAATTGGAGCTTCAAAATCTTGGATTTTCTTGGTAGGAAACTGTTCCATGAATGAAAAGCCACCCACTAATACACCATTGTAGAGAATGATACCTTTCTGATAGTGTTCTTTTATGATCCTATTTTTTGATACTCTCCCATGTTCTCCATCCATTTCTAAGCCTAGCCTCCCCCCCCCCCCCTTTCTTGGCAAAGTTAAAACTCCTCACATTGTACGAGCTCAAAGGTTGATAAATTACTTTCTAGTTTAGTGAAATCCTTGGCTTCTTTTGTGGTAGATTCGTTCATGCTTAGCACACATGGGTCATACCAAATCTTTTAATGCCCTGGCACTTGATGAAGATCATCCTCACATGAATCCACTTTACACTCTTCTAATTTGTTTTAGAGTTGGCATTCCATATATCCAACAATACAATCATCTCTCTATGATCAATGTAGTCAATGATCTCCACACCTATGATTTTCTCTTCTTCTTCCCTCTCTTCTTTTAAACAAGAAGCACTCTCAGAAATTTCCATAGGACCAAATTTACCTTTGAGGTTTTCATTCTCCATAGAGTCACATTGCACAAAAGCTTCCTTTGCTTTGACTAGAAACTAGGCCTCCAAAAGACTTGATGTATCCATTATTGAATCATCCTCAATGCCTTTTGAGATATATTGTGTTGATTGTTGCAAGTTCATGATGAATGTAGAAGAAAGAGATGCAACATTTGAATCTCTATCACAAACTTTAGCACTTGGATCATCAGTTGGCATATAAACACTATCTTCAATATTTGTCAAGGTAGACGGAAAAAAACATGGCAAAGAAGATGGCTCCTTGATTGAAACACTTTTTTGATGGTAGGTTATTGTAACATCATGATGGAATCCCTTTTCAATATAGAAGTACTTGTGAAACTTTCTTCGGGACATAGAAATTGCTTCTTCAAAGGTAGAGGGTTCACTAAGTAACCTTTGTCTTTAGAAAAGAATACAATCTTGAAATAAATTGATCCATCTTTACATATTGGAAAAGTAGAATTAAATCCATAGCTTGCCATTGACGAAAAAAATCTTCCTGTCATATGCAGAGTACTTTTCACCATTTTGTTGAAGCCTCTTCAATGAAGCCCATGCGTAGGCACTTTGGAGAATTTGATCCTCAAATATTTCAAAATTTGGATATATCCTCCTTCAATTTGAGAAGGCATACTCCAGAACCATTGCTTGCCTATAAGACATAGCAAAAGAAGTTCCCCTTTCTCAATGTCATCCCTCTTGGCAAGGAGATGACAAATCATTCTGAAATCGGTAAGAAAATCATCAATGTCTTCTTTAAATTTCCCAAAAGAGATTGGAATTTCATTAAAGATATAGTGTGTCATAGACTC
The DNA here is from genome assembly GCF_014529385.1 of Adiantum capillus-veneris. Classification (NCBI taxonomy): domain Eukaryota; kingdom Viridiplantae; phylum Streptophyta; class Polypodiopsida; order Polypodiales; family Pteridaceae; genus Adiantum; species Adiantum capillus-veneris. Next base: position 1,848,578 of record NC_140952.1, read on the forward strand.
TCATTCCTAGAACCACAAAAAAGTTAGTTCCAAACAATCTTTTTTTCTCATGACATGCAGCTAACCACACAAAGCCTTGAAAGGACTTCCAACATAAATTATTTAGATAAAAGAGATTTTTCTTATTAAACACAAGGCAATATTTGTCTATTGAGAGATTCTTTGTGTGAATTTTTATTTATTTTTTGTTATGCTAATGAGACCGAATCCTAGATAAATTTTGGTTTCCTTGGAACAAAACTATACACACGCACTATTTTGCTAAATTGCAATTTTTTCTAGAAAAAAGAAATGTACATCAAATGATCCGCGATAGTCAATAAGAGGTAGGATGACAAGGTTTGGTGACGCAGGAATTTCTCTTACTCTTTAAGCACCAAACATGAACACCGTATGTTGTTGAAAATGGATCTTTCTATTAATTGCAACGGTTATTCTAATGTGTGGTGCAAAATGGAAGGGAAAAATTTCTATTCTCGGACCATTATCCATGGTATATGCATGACCTAATTGTTAAAATAAAACAAAAATATATACATCCAAACTTAGGTTGTATTTAATGATAGGCAAGATAAAAGGATTCACTCATGCATTTATTTTGGCTAACCTACGAGGATCTAAAATTCTACGAATCACACGTTGAAATTGTAGCTTAGTACTAACAATGATGTGTACCTTTTTCCTTGAAATAAGAATGAAAGGGTCATACAATTTTTTGTGATTTATGCAACCTACTTGATTATACTAGAGACTAAGCATTCACGCAATATGAAACAACAACATACACAAAGCCCTCCTCAATTGGAGCACAAAAATTGAGGCGGTCCAGGATGGTCAACAAGAAAAGTGTCCTATAAACACTCCTTCAGTCTCTCATGCTACTCAATTGGGCTTGGGGCAGACACAAGCACCAAACAAAACAGCAAATCCACATCCAAGAGAAGAGGCACCACCTAGTTATGGGATGCAAACTAGGACACAAAAGAGATTTTTCCATGACCAAGAAGAGTTGCAACAAAACACACACAAATAAACTTATGCAACCCCACACATCAAGTGGAGCAATAAAGATATAGAGCAAAGGGAAGAGAGAGAAATGGAACATTGTGCAATACCTGTTTTGCAACTTGCAAAGTGATGTTGTTTGTTAGCTATCACGGAGCTTTCATAAACTAAACCAACGCTTAGTGAAAACATTACAATCACACACACTACCTTAGGGTTGTGGAAAACCTCTCACCACAATATCTTCTTACAATGAGAAAGAATTAGGCAATGAAAACACACTAAAACTCTCACACAACAAGCTTAATTGACACAACTATAAGAGACAAATCACCTTGAACTCACCAAGCATGTTGCACAAGTGGAAGGACAAAGATTTTAAAGACAAAACATGCCTTTGAATCACCAAAACCTCAACTTGTTGATAATGAAAGAAAATGTATAATAGTGTTTTGAGATATGACCTTCACACTCTCTCACTTGCAATGTGTAGCATCATGCTTCCCTTACACCAAGTGTGAAGCTCACAAAGTGGTCTCTACACCTAAGTCTCTCCTCGCGCATATAGTGTTGGGGTGCTATATAAGAGATTAGAGATGCTTTAAAACAAGGAGAGGGGCCTATGTATAGGTTGGAGACCCCTCATTAAAGTTATTAGTAATCCTATTTTACAAGCTAATGAATCGAGATTATGCTTTTTTTTGTATCAAAATAGGACAGGCCTTCTTTTTCTACTTGAGTCATGGATGTGGGCTCAAGAGAAATCATTATTGATGGTCGACAAGGTGAAATTAGAGAGTTTTTTTTTTTTTTTTTTTTTGGGGGGGGGGGGGGGGGGGGGGGGGGGGGGGAGAGAGAGAGAGAGAGAGAGTTTACTATGTACATGTCTTGAGGTAAGTGCATTTGAAGGTTATGTCAATGGATATTTGTGTTAATAGGTTAGTAGTTAATGTGACATTCTTATTGTATGGGTGAGTAACGCATAGTCTATTGCCGTTTGGAAGATAACCATCCTCCAAGGGGAATGGTTTTTTTCTTCCCTAATGCAAAGGTTGTAGTTACGTACTTAAAGTCTTAGTCAGTAGCATACTCATCTATCATAAAAGATAAATCATTGTGAGTTTCTATAGACACCACATTTACCCTTGGCCGTTGTGAAAGTTCATCGACCACTTGATTATGCTTGCCACCAACATGAGCAATATGAAATTTAAATTGCAAAAGAAAATTTATCCACCTCATTTGTTTGTTGGAGAGCTTGGTTTGCGTCATAAATTTCTTGAGGTTTTGTGATCCATTCATAGGATGAATAAAGCCCCCAAGAGATAGTGCTTCCATGTATCTAGGTCATGTAGAACATCTAAAAGATCTTTTTTGTATATGCCCAAGACGCGTTCATCGGCATTGAGCCTTCGGCTCTCATATGCTATGGCATGCCCTTCTTGAAGTAAAGCTGCTCCAAGGCAATGACCACAAGCATCACATTGGACCTCAAATGGCTTTGAGAGATCCGGAAGCATAAGGACTGGTTGGGAGGTAAGCTTCTCTTTGAGCTTGTCAAAAGCATTTTTTTCTTTATGAGTACTTAACATTCTTCTTTGTTAAGTCATGCAATGGTCCTGCTATTTCAGATAATTTTTCTATGAAGCATCTATGGTATGCACACATACTAATAAAGTTTCTTAGCTCATGTAGATTCCTTGGATTAGGCCATGCTTTTATTACCTCCAACTTTGATGGATCCATACATATACCATCTTGAGAGATAATGTGACCTAAATATTGAATCTCTTGTAGGAAAAATTCATTTTTCTTTTGATTAATCAAAAGCTTGTTCTCTCTCACAACTTGAAAGATTACCTGTAGGCGTCACTTGTACTCCTAAAGAGAATTTGAGCGGCTTGAATATTTTTTTCCATCGTGAGTTTGAATGCGGCTAGAGTATTTCTCAGGCCAAAACTTGTAGCTTATCAAATAGATCTTCTAGCCGCGACACGGGAAATCTTTTTTTATAGTGATCATATTTAGTTCTCTATAGTCGACACACATGTGATATGTGCCATCTTTCTTTTGCACTAAAAAATACCGATAAACAGAATGGAGAGGAGCTAGGCCTCACCATCCCTTTTTCCACCAATTTATGCACTTGCCTTAGGATCTCCTCTTGTTGAGCTTGTGAAACTCAATAAGGAGGTTTATTAGGCGGTGATCTTCCTAGTAGAAGCTCTACTACATGGTCATCATCCCCTTGCTTGGAGGTAGCTCACTAGGGATGTCATCAATGAGAACATCTTGGAAACCATTTAGGAAATTAGACAACTCTAATTCCTCTTGATTCCCTTTATTACTACTTGTAAAAACATTAGAATCATTTACAGATTCTCTAATAAAAATCATATACGCAAAAATAGGGCTTTTCATTGACTTATCAAAAGCAAGCATATTTACTAGGGACATGGTGTTCCCCAAATCATTAGCATCTATGTACATGATATGTTCCCTGTAGGTGAAGTAGATTCTCCTTTTAGGGAGCTTCATGTTGACAGCCATGCGGTTGAACCATGGTGCCCCTAGGATAACATCCTCATGTTGGAGAGGAGAGATGAAAAAGTCTTCATTGTCGACGTAGCTTTGGACATGAAGACATGGAAAACTCTACGAGTTTCCATCATGAAGTAATTCCTTAGAAGCGATGCAAAGGACAAAGTGCTTACCGAATGGCGAATCTTGAAGCTGCTCTTCAACAAGTCTATCCACAAATATGTAGAAAAGTTTTGGGATTTATATCTCAAAGCTATAGTCTTTCAAAGGATAGACTTCACCAAACAAAAGCAATAATTTTGTGTGGTATTACCTGAAGAAATGATCGAGGATGTCAACTCACAACAGCCTAGCACTATCACCAAAGTAATCCACCACTATGGTTGCTTCAAAGATCAATTTCCAACAAGGGGTGAGAAGAAATTTCAAGCCCATGGAAAACAAGGATCAAAATGAAGCTAAAGGGAAGAGCAATGCTCAAAACTCTTCCCAAGGTAGCACCAACAACAAGGCCAAGAAGAAAGGAGCTTACAAAGGTAAAAATAAGCTCTCTCCCAAATAATTAGAGGCCTTTCATAAAGACCATAAATGCTTTAAGTGTGGGGAGCAAGGACATGGCTATCGTTCTTACCCCAAAAGAAATGTACACAATGACACTCCTAGAGCTTCCATGGTTGAAGCTCCAAAAGAGGATAATCATTGCAAAGGCTCATCACTCTCCTATGATTTAAGTGTGGGGAGCTCTCTCCCAAAGAATTAGAGGCCTTTCATAAAGACCATAAATGCTTTAAGTGTGGGGAGCAAGGACATGGCTATCGTTCTTACCCCAAAAGAAATGTACACAATGACACTCCTAGAGCTTCCATGGTTGAAGCTCCAAAAGAGGATAATCATTGCAAAGGCTCATCACTCTCCTATGCTTTGGGAAAAGTAAGGGAGCGTGGTGCCCTTATTCTCTTTGACCCTAGCTCTACTCACAACTTCATATCAATGAAGTTGGCCACTAAGTTGGACATTCAAGCTTTTGAGGTGGGAGACATGGTAATGTCCGATGCAGCTTTCAAGGTACATCAAGCCTCCATTACTCCCTTCATTGGGCACCATTGAGGAGTAGATTTTTGGAAGTGCATAGGTACATGGTGTAGCTTGGAGAACTCCGTGAAGCCCTCTCTCCAAAGGCCGCATCAAACTATTGGATGAAGGCCAATACTTTGTCGGTGGCACCAAAGGTTCCATCATAGGTGAGAAAAGAGATACTCTTTCCTCCCTCTTTGAACTTCTTGAGCTTTGGTGCTCTTCGCCATGCAGGGTATGAATTGCGATGTCCTCTCCTCATGTATTCTCTAGGAGAATAATTGTTGCTTTTGTCGGAAGAGGACAAAGGTGAAGAAGAAGAAGAAGAGGGTGATCTCTTTCTTGCCTTTTTCTTCCTTTGTTTTCTCTCTTCCCATTTGGAATGACGAGGAGAAGGACTATGGGTTGACCGTTTCCTTTTGGGAGGAGTTGGCGACAGTCTAGACCACCGTCTTCGTGGATCCACATCTTCAAAGGAACTTAGGGATTCACTTCTTTCTCGTTCTTTGGATTCCTCCTCTCTTATGGGAGAGAGTCTTCTTTTGGGAGTCTCGTCAAGAGGCCTCCTAAACTCTCTCTCCTCTTGGACAGGAAGGGAAATCCCTTAAGCACGAAGTTATTGGGTAACTTCGGCTTGCAAAGTAGGGTTGTCCATAGCTTGATGCAACCTAGTATAAGATAATTGATAAACATGGGGACATCATCATTAGCACCTTCATGTGCTAAATCAAAGTTATCAATGTTCATTCTACTCTCTTGGTTATTGCAACCATGCTAATTATACTTATGTGTTTAGTTAGTGTATCCTTTGGCAATTCAAAACCTTAGTTGTTGCTCCTCTTAGCCTTTGAAAATAAGCACTTAAGTATCTACACCCATGGCTCGAATTGGTTAATTATAAAGAGTAGTGGGGTGGGTCTAACATAGCAAAATTTTTGAGGGATGGCTCCTTTTGAACTTCTTATGACTCAATAATGGTAAATCCGTAGGCAAGTCTAAAAAGACCCCATTATTAATACCAAAGCTCCCGAGGTATGCACCATATTCCACATAGTGGGCTCAACTAAACTGATAATAGATCTAAGTCCCTCTTACCCTAATATAATTTACAAAATCAAACATTAATAGGCTACTTAAGGACCTCTCTTCTTAAGTAAGAAAAGAGAAACCAAATGCTCTGATACTAAAATAATAGAAATGGCCTATGAACTTTGAGAATAGCAGATTAAGAGAATTAAAGTGAGCATTTTTGTGAGATCACTTTGAGAACATAGAGGGTGAACCTAATTGATGGTAGCATCATAAACATACTACTTAATTAACTTGGCATGAACAATACTTTTGCAAGAGAGGAAGTATTAGAGAACATGACAATAGTTGAGGACCGGATTTACTTGGATCCAGTCCCCCCTCCAAAAGGCATTTGTATTATAGATTCTCCATCGAGAGAGACTTGGAAAAATACAGTCTTTGTGTTCCTTGTGACCTTGGTGATGCTATGAAGATGGAAAGCTTCATATATCACGAGCATAACATAAACTTTGCAAAAAGCATTAACTATCCCAAGCCTCAGTTCCAAGGCCTCAAACACCTTTGAAGGTGGAGAGAGCTAGCGGGGAATGAGGGTAGGGAAGAGGAAGAAGAATCATTCATAGAAGAAAGAAATAGTTCCTAACTTATCATCATTCTTATTGCTTAGCATAGCATAATAGCATAGTAACGAAGATGAAGAAGATGGCAAGCTTAATCATTGAAGCATGGCTCTTGGTTGGATTTGCATTCCATAGTCAAAGGTGTTGGTGTAGGCTCTCCACTTCTCAACAAGCTTGGAGAAGGAGATGGAGCTCTTGCACTTTGCACTTCACACAATGAGAGAGAGAGAGAGAGAGAGAGAGAGAGAGAGAGAGAGAGTGTTTGTGTGTGTGGGAGAGTATAACCCCTCTCATGCTTGGTCCACCTCTCTCTCTCTCTCTCTCTCTCTCTCTCTCTCTCTCATGATTTAATTATATCATTTGGACATGTGTCCTCTTTTTCCTCTTTGAGAGAATGAACTTAATTATTTATTTTTATGCATCTAAATTCTCATTGGACCCCTTTAAAGCCTATCCAATAAGATTCAAGCACATCATGAGGGTCACATGTGGAGGATATCTTAACATGTATCTTCTATGCTTCTTAAGTCATTTTGTTTGATTTGAACACTTTAAGCACCTAATTTTTTAAGCATGGAAACTATTCATGCCTCTAGAGAGTTTATATTTGAACTAAACACTTCAATAACCTTAGTCATTTAAGCATAAAAATCACCTCAATCTTTGGGCAAGGTTCCCACAAACACTTTAAACACTTTAGTTAGCAAGCCGACAAGCACCTCATACTTGGGTAGGATTCCCACCTCAAGGTCAGTCCTAGCTTGCCTAAGGTCAGCCTAAGGTCAAAGGACTTTTTAACACTAATTTTTGGAGTTTTTTAATGAAGCTAGCCCTAAGGTCTTTTAAGCTCCATTAGATGCACGTTTCTCTTTGATAGACTATCTCCTTTTGGACCCCTATTGAGATGTAACCATCTCTCCTCTTGGTCCCTTGTTGAGGTAGATCTAGAAGCACTTATTGCACATTACTCTTTGGTAGACCATCTCCTTTTGGACCCATATTGAGATGCAACCATTTCTCATTTTGGTCCCCTATTGAGATAGGTCTAGAAGCACATATCTATATCCTAACTCTTGTTCCCTTTTATCTTCCCATATTAAATGATCAATTTAATATGAGAAAGTCATTTGGTAAAGTTAGATATTATATTTTATGACACATTTATCTGTCGACCTCATTTATCGCTATACACGTGAGTAATATCGTCACATAGCAGAGACATATTTCTAGATTGTGAGCGAAGATGTCACATTGCATGCTCCAATATTTATACAATGCAGTGATTTCAAACCATGACCTAGCATATGGAGGTAAGCTAGTTTCAAGTTGGCTGCAGTTTGCTCTTTAGCTTATTGACGCTTGGACTATAATCTTCTAGGTCTTGAGAACTTCATACTGACACCTAGTACGGGAGAAAGGAGGACATACATAGTATGGCATCAATTATTTAAACACCTAGTATGGTATAAATTATTTAGAGCTAAAGTAAAGATGGACAAGATGCATTCACTACTATGATACACCACATACATTCACTACTTGTGTATTTACTACTGTAATACATCACATACATTTGGCAAGCAACCGTATGCACAAAGTTGTGTGTGTAACTATAGTTCTAAAAACGAGATCCAAATAAACCAAAGCAAAGGAAGTAATGCAAAAAATTCTAAACAAGTAGATAAAGCATGAATAAACTGCAACAATAAATGAGGTGTTTTACTAATCGACAATGTTGTACTCTTGCTTTTTTATTGTCCAATCTACAAGCTTATATGTGAATCAAGCTACAAAAAAGCAATGTGAATAGTTAAACGTATTGTCTTGCAATGAAACATCACACTGAAAGTGCAAAGTATATTGTGCACGTCAATACACAATTTATGGAAAATTAGATGCAAATAGCGGACCTTGCCATGTTGTCGAGTTAGAGTCGCGCTTGTGCGATTGGAATGTGCAATGTTGTGAATATATGTCCTCCCTACCATACACAAAACATGCAGATGTAACTTTATACTCTGTCCTATGATCAACATCACCTCTCTCTCTCTCTCTCTCTCTCTCTCTCTCTCTCTCTCTCTCTCTCTCTCTCTCTCTCTCTCTCTCTCTCTCTCTCTCTCTCTCTCTCTCTCTCTCTCTCTCAAAGTTGTAAGCTGCTTCGATCAGCAATTATGTCTTCTTGCCTCCTTGTTGACTAACCTGCGTTATGTATCGATACCAAATTGATGTCTGCATTTTCAACCATCTGAACTTGATCCGATGGTTGCTGCGTACATAGACCTTTGCTCGTAGGATCCGCCACCAAATCATGGTTATTGGCAAGAAGGGAGCTCCGAACCAGTAACTTCTATGCGTTCAAATCCACACCACTAGCAGAGTCCCTGTTTCGTATGCATCTGTTGAAGAGCAACGCTGCAGTATATTGTTGTTGCTAATCTCAACTACGACCACATTGGATGCCATGCATGTGGTTTAGAAAGAGAATCTCTTTGCATGCCACAATATTGGCCATATTGTCTGTAAAAGTTTTGCTATCCCACCCAGATGTTGAATGGCCAGCAGTGAACTACTGTTGGATGCTAATAGGTGATGACATATTGGTATGCTTATCTCCAGAAATTCCATTACTCTGTAGTCCTTGTTGTTCAGCTTCTCCAGCATCAAAGCTCTTTCACTATAAGAGGAGTTGTCTATAACCGCTAACATTGCCGCGGAAAAACAAAGGAAAAAGGAGAGAGAAATATTTGTGGGGGCGGCAATAACCACGGCTATGCACGCGATAGTGGTTTCTTAGCAATAAGCTCGGTAATAGTCGCGTCAATATACCCGCTGCTATTATCGTGACCTTTGCCGCTGTCATTACCGCGCTTATTGCCACTACATGCCAATTCAAAAATAAAGGTGCTCATTTGGGCCACCCAAATTTGGGTGGCCCAAATGAGCACCTTTATTTTTGACCTGCATAAAACAATGAAACATCAATTGTTTTCTGGAAGAGTATAAAAAATACCAAAGAGCTGAAATTGAATTTACTTTACCTTGACAATTAAAAATGTAGAAGATCAACTATTTAAAGAGGTTACAATAAAATGTAAATAGTTGTATATACATTGTGCCACATTGTGACTTTATGAAAGTTTTGACAAAACATTTTTCAATTTAATCCTCCTCTATCTCGTCATCATCCAGAGGCACGTATGTTGGATCACTTTGACTCTACATAAACCCAAACCAAATTAAACAATTATCAATAGCTCAAAACAATTGATACAAAATTACTTGTTTAAACTTACTGCTTGTAGTGGTCCAACCGCCGCGTCGAATTGCTCATGAGAGATGTGGTTGTTTTCGAACAACCATCACCAAGTATCAAATTCTATATGTCTCTCCCGATACTTGACCATCTCTCTGGTTAGTCGAGAGAGAGTGACATTTTCCTAAGCTAGCAACAATAACAATACCAAATCATCAACTACAATCTTTATAATCACCAAGATCGACGTTATAATTGAATTAATCTTACATATTTATCCTTCCAAGCTCCCTTGCCTCCTGAGCCATAGTGCGTGGGAGTTTGTTTTGCGCGAGCTTCGCGTTGTTATCTGTATGATGAGCCTGTCCGCAACTTTGTCCGCAGCTTGATCGCTCTTCTCTTGAATTGCCTACTCCCACTCCGCGTCTGCAATGTTGCCACCGTGATAACTCTTGTCTGGATCTCTGACCTGGTTGGCTATTGCGTGCCGCACACTGGACTGCTTTTTTTTTAGAAATGTCTTTATGTAGCCCTCCAACTATTGTTGTGAAAAACGTTGATCGGGGGCGTTTGGAAATCTAGCTAGCAGAGCATTGGTCTCTAAAGTTTATAAAACAGCTCTTATATGTTGAATGTATAAGAATTTGTAGATGGCGTCAAAATGCCCTGTCCTGTGCTGTGCCGGAATCCTCCTCCCCGCCATATTTAACCCTGTAGTAGCTTCCATGCGTGTCTGGCACGGGTGCGTCAGTATCCTCGTCCTCTGCATCAAGGGCAGCACACTCTGAAAGTGGGGACTCCGTTCCCCTGCCACTACCAAAACATGCAAAACCACAAGATCCACCATCGCTTCGTCTCTCACGACGCTCGTTGCCCTGAGACGAGCGTCCACGCGTGCTGCAAAAGGAAGTCCGTCGACGATGTTCTGGCAAAGTAGGAGTCGAATGGAGTGGCGTAGAACCCTGTGATGCCATGGGAGTAGGACTCTGCGATGGAATAGGAGTAGGACGATAGGAAGGGAGAGTAGAGGGAGGTGCCATCGGTGCGAGGCTCTGTAGGTAAGGAGTCCCTCCCTGACTCCCCCATGGTGTAGTCTGCGGAGAAATGTTGTAGGTTGCAAGCTGCTACTGCGGAGTGTAGCGGCCAAACAAATCCTCCGCCGAACGGAGGTACTGCTCTCGTAAAGAGATAGCCCACTGTAAGTCGGGATCTACGACTGGTGGAGGAACCTGAGAGGGGTAGGTGTAGGATGGCCATGCCTCCAAATAACAAAAAAAGACCTATGACACTCATGGTTTAGGGTTAACTACGTAGAAATATTTTTTATTTCTTTGCTTGTTCTCACCGACTCAAAACTCGGGTCCACTGGAGGCGATGTCCACCCCGGGTGGGAGCCCACCTCAGATGTGAACCAACCAAAAGAAGAGCCAATTGGCTGCTCCTCACCAGTTGGTCTCTCGTCTGACATCTACATTGCAAAGAGCAATATAAGATTAAGCTTTCCACCCTACTCACTCATCTATAAATTCGTACACAAGTTAATTAGCACACAAACACGTAGATACATATACATACTAGTAGACCTAAGTAAAGGCTAGTAGTGCCAAAGGTCAACTGCACTTCTTTAGATATCATCGCAGTCTCAACCATGGTAAAACCAAACACGCAGATACATATACATACTAGTAGATCTAAGTAGAGGCTAGTAGTGCCAAAGGTCAACTGCACTTCTTTAGATATCATCGCAGTCTCAACCATGGTAAAACCAAAGGTACATTGCGGTAATCCTTGCATGAGTGGATCAATGACCGCAACGCCACGATTAAAAAAGGACTATACCCAAGAGAAAGCGTCTAACCTTCGGGTGCTATGATCCCGTACTTAGTGCCTACATACATACATAAACAAATATATATGTACACACATATATATGTTAAGGTTGTAAATGTAGCCATTGTTTTGTGTTGGCTGCACCTAAATTCAACGTCTAAGTAATCAATTGATCGTAACATTACAATTCTAATGTAATGCAATAAGTAATTCTATTTCTCTCATTGAGTCTCTCTCTCTCTCTCTCTCTCTCTATCCCCTCGCTCTCCCCTTCTTGGTCGTGCAGTTGAATTACTAATCGGAAGCTCCATCACAGAGTCATGTTTGTGCCTCCATGTAAAGCAAGCACTTCGTTCAACAAAGCGTCCTCGCCTTGAAGGTAATCTTGGTGTTGTTTGCTCAGGTATCCCTTTGGAGCCCAATTTTTGTCTCTTTCTATCTCTCTCCCTCTTTCCCTCTCTCCCTATCTCTCTCTATTCTTCTCTTTCTCTCTCTCTATTTACTCTCTCTCTATCTCTTTCTCTCCCTCTTTCTCTCTCTCTCTCTTTCTCTCCCTCTATCTCTCTGTCTCTTCCTCTTTCCCTCTCTCTCTCTTTCTCTCCCTCGTTTCCTCTCTCTCTCTCTCTCTCTCTCTCTCTCTCTCTCTCTCTTTCCCTCTTTTCCTCTTTCCCTCTCTCTCTCTTTCTCTCCCTCTTTTCCTCTCTCTCTCTCTCTCTCTCTCTCTCTCTCTCTCTCTCTCTCTCTCTCTCTCTCTCTCTGTAAAGCAAGCACTTCGTTCAACAAAGTTTCCTCGCCTTGAAGGTAATCTTGGTGTTGTTTGCTCATGTATCCCTTTGGAGCCCAATTTTTGTCTCTTCCTATCTCTCTCCCTCTTTCCCTCTCTCCCTATCTCTCTCTATTTCTCTCTCTTCCTCTCTCTATTTACTCTCTCTCTCTCTCTATCTCTTTCTCTCCCTCTTTCCCTCTTTTCCTCTCTTCCTCAGTTCCCTCTCTCCCTCTATCTCTCCTTCTCTCTGTCTCTCCCTCTTTTCCTCTCTCTCTCTCTCTCTTTCTCTCCCTCTTTTCCTCTCTCTCTCTCTCCCTCTCTCTCTCTCTCTTTTCCTATATATCTATCTCTATTTCTATCTGTCCCTATCTACTCTCTCTATCTCTTTCTCTCCCTCTTTCCCTCTCTCCCTCTATCTCTCTCTCTTTCCCTCTCTATATTCACTCTCTCTCTCTATATCTACTCTCTCTCTTTCCCTATATATATATATATATATATCTATTTCTATCTATCCCTATCTCTCTATTCATGTCTTTCCCTCTCTCTATTTAGTCTCTCTCTCTCTATCTATCTCTTTCTCTCCCTCTTTTCCTCTCTCTCTCTCTCTCTCTAGATATATATATATATATATATATATATATATATCCCTTTTACTCTCTCTCTATCTCTTTCTCTCCCTCTATCTCTCGCTCTTTCAAACAAGCCGTGCAAAGCAACCGTTTCCTAATGAACGAGGTATGTTATGGATTCTCTATTTTCTTTATTTTTTTGGATTTATGTGTGTGTGTGTGTGTGTGTGTGTGTGTGTGTGTGTGTGTGTGTGTAGTAGAAAACAAAAGGGAAAGAGGGGGGATGTGCTTTTGTGTTTAGATCTTTCTTTGTAGCCCAGTTGAGCTTCGACTATGTTGAGCTTCTAAAGACGATGGCGAAATACCCCCTTTGCCGAAACCTGGACGAAACCCTCTTCAACGAAATTTAGGAATCTTGGAGAAGGAGAGAGGAGGAAAGGAGAGGTGGGGGACGGGAGGGGGGGGGAGGAGGGGGAGGCTTGTTGAAGGAGAGAGAGGGAAGGGAGAGGGGGGGTGGGGGAGGGGGGGTGGAGGAAGATTGGGAGCGATGGCGGAGAGCAAGAACGCAGGGTATGCTGCAAAAACGTGGCATACTTTGCTTTCTTGATTTTCTTAGGCGCCAGTTATTACCGCGTGTATTACCGCGGCCGGTCATTTCAAACAGATCCATGCAAATCCGAGGGGGGGTTACAAACCACCCCCTCTACCCTTAGCTATACATTATTTCATTTTTTAGCCTTTTGAGTTTTTTGATGAAGATTTTTAATTTTTTAAGGATACTTTATTTTTTAGTACTTTTAAATGTTTATTAATTGTATTTTTTGAATTCTCTTTTAGTTAAAAAATAATTTTAACACTCATTGTCATTTATTCCCTTTGACTTTTAACTATATGTAGTTTTCATAATGGAATTAAGTGCTTTTTTAATTATTTATTTTTTAGGACACATGACTAAATAAACAATATTTCGCGTGTGCAGGACATCGACTGGGATGATCATGGTCCTCCTGGAGGCCCAGAGCGAGATCGTTGTCTCAAGGAAAAACTACCTTGTCCTTGCGCCAAGTGCAAAAAGGAAATCCCTCGCTTGAGGCACATTGCTTTGGAGGACGTGGAGAACAAAGGGCTTTGGCATCCTCAAAAAAGCGCTCGGAGAGATGATAGCGCGACTCACCCATCGCTTGAGTAGGTGCCCCATTGGTCTGTGTTCGGTCGTGGTACACCGACGCGCAAGGCCGAATGGCAAAGGCAAGAGCAACTGGGCGATTTGGGTGCATCGCATGGTGATCCTCCCGTTGGCTCTACGTCGGCAGCTCCTATGGCGTCTTCGTCGCACTTTGAGGCAGAGGATGAGCACATGTTCGACATGTGTGATGAGTTACTAGCTCATGAGCGCGACGTGTGCGAGGAGGATTGTCAACCCTGCACTAAACGGGCTGCCAAAACGGAGGATAGATTGATGACAAGTGCCCAAACACCTCTTTACGATGGTGCACGGTACTTGGTGCTTCGAGCATCATTTAAAGTAGTCAACTTGCAAGCAAAGTTTGGTTGGAGTAATGCAAGTGTCGATGCAGTACTTCTGTAAGTATGGAATGTGGCTTTTATATACTCTCTCCCTCTCTCTTTATGGTGTCGTCTTCTAGGAATTATACTAATACGTATATTTGTTGTAGTTTGATGGGTAAAATGTTGCTAGAAGATCACCACATGCCTTCAGATTGTCGACGAGCTAGATCGTATGTCATTGCACTTGGAATGGAGTATGAACGCATTCATGCGTGTGTCAATGATTGCATGCTATACCGTAATGAGCGTGCACATGCTACCTCATGTCCCGTGTACTGGGAGGCACGATACAAGACAGAAGTGAGCGGGGCACACCTACCCCGCAAGGTATTGAGACATTTTCCATTAATTCCTCGCATCTAACACATGTTTAAAAGAAGGTCTATCGTGGAGCTTCTCATGTGGCACGCAAACCATCGCTCAAATGATGGAATGATGCGTGTCCCTGCCAATTCACTTGCATGGAGGCACATCGAAACTCAATGGCCAGAGTTTGGGTTGGAGCTTTGACACTTGAGGCTTGGGTTAGCAAGTGATGGTGTCAACCCCTTCGGCACTAAGTCTACTTCATGGAGCACTTGGCCTGTGGTGATCGTCAACTACAATATTCCACCATGGGAGACAACCAAAAAGGGCAATATACTTCTTTCCTTGCTTGTGCTAGGGAAGTACAAAGTGTCAAATATTGACATTTACCTCGAGCTCCTCATCGAGAAGTTGGAGGAGTTATGGAGAGGCATTCCTGTTGTCGATGTCTCACTTGCAAAGGGGGGGAGAGAGGCCCAAGTGAGGGGAATCCTTATGTGGACTATGCACGACTATCCTGGACTTGGAGATATCTCTAGTAACCCCCTTTCCTCTATCTCTCTTTCCCTCTTTCCCTCTCTCCCTTTAGCTCACTTTGGTTCACTCATCTCTCTAACCATATGATATGTGTGTAGGGTTGTCCACATCGGGGCACAATGCATGTCCTACTTGCGGGCCATCGTTGGTGACAGAGAGTCCCAATTCCTTGCACAAGGTAATCAATCCAAACAACCATCATTTTTTACCCCAAGGGCATAACAAGCACAAGGCTCCAAAAAATGGGAAGACTCCTCTAAAGCTCACAATGGCAGATTGGGAAACCTTTTGGGAGAAACACGACAACAACAATCCGGCTATGTGTCGTCCACCAAAAGGTATGTCAAGGTATTCCATATTTTTAAGGCTTCCATATTGGAAGGACTTAAAAATACAACACCTCTTGGATCCCATTCACATATTCAAGAATGTAGCCCAAACACTATGGGACCGCATTATTGGCAAGAAGGACACCTTGGGTGCGAAGGAGGATTTGAGGCTTTAAAACGTCTCCCCGCCTCTACTACTCCACGGCGTGCCCCAAATGGAAATATTGTGCTTCCTAAAGCACCATGGATGCTAGGCAAAGAAGAATTAGACAAGGTGAAGGGTACCATTGCCTCTATTCACACACCAACAGGATACATAAGATCGCTAAAGGGAGCTTTCACAAAAGCGAAGAAGGGTGGAAGCGTTCAATTGTATGGGTTGAAGTCCCATGATTGGCACAAGATGCTTCAGGTAATCTTCATACTCCCTATTCTATCTATAGTTTGTGTGTATGACTATCACTCACTTTCTCTTTCCTTGATTTACGTTGTAGTTCATTCTGCCGGTGAGTATGTGTATATGTCGGGACAAAAAAGTCAGGGACGCTATTTTCAAACTAGGAGGGCTAGTAAGGTACACCACAAGAATCCACTCAACTACACCTTTTTTATGTATACAATAATTTCAACTAGCACTTAGTGTATCCTTGTGTGTTTTTTGCAGATTTGTGAGCTCCAAGGAAATCCAAATAGCTGCTATCCCTGCTGCTCAAATACTTGCAACAGAAACTGTGTGTGCCATCGAAGATGCATTTCTTCGATCGGACCTTCTTAGTCAAATTCACCTCTTGGTTCACGTGGTGGAGGAGATAGCTATATGTGGAGTAGTGCACGCACGATGGATGTTCTTCTTAGAGAGTTTTTTAAAGAATCTCAAAGATTTTGTGTGGCTACGGTCTCAACCAAAGGCATGTATGGCCGAAGGGTGGATCATTCAAGAGGCATTTGTTTACATATCAGAGTATTTGGCACAAGTTGATCCTTCAATGCCTCACATGTGGTTAGACGAGGAAGATGCAAGGATGACTTCACACTTGCCAAGTGGAAAGGGGAAACTACTTAACATGGATATGAATCTATTTCGAGTGGTCGATAACTTTTGCATTCTCAATGCAAAGATTATGACCAAGTGGGTGGACTTGTGGACAGTGGCAAAGGCAAGGCGTTTGCAAGAGAGGGAAGCATGGAAGCAAGCACATGGAGGAAGGAGGGCACCCCCAGTGCCTAGACACCTTGCATGTTTCCCAGATCTCATTAGTGCAGAGTGTGTTCATGAGAGAATGACCGAGGTAAAAGCGCGCGGAGAAGACATCACCAACAAAGAATGGGAGTATGCACGAGGCTGCATACCAAAGGTAGAGTACTCATATACCTAAACCATATTGTCTTGCTATTTCTTGAAATTATCTTTAATATGTATTTGATAAATTAATATATTTTTCTATTTTGTAGTGCCTTTCCTTTAACTCTATGTGGTCAAAGGGTCGTCACTTCCGTATGCGCCACATTGACGAGCATAGAACCACCATGGATTGTGCCATCATGGGCAACTTTGACACAGACGGTGATGAAGCCAGGTACTGCGGAACTATTGAAAGGATACTAAAGGTTAATTTTAGAACCTTTCATACCTTCATCTTTGAGTGCAAGTGGTTTGCAAATCTGTCTAAACGACATGAGAATGGCCTCTACATGGTGGACTCTAGTGTGCATCACACAAGGAGGTATGACAATTTACTTTTACCGCACAATTGTGAGCAGGTGAGTGACATGTACCTTTTTTATTCTTATTTGCTTGTAGCGTTACTCACTTTGAGCTTCTATTTTATAGGTCATCTATATCCCAGCAATCCACCAACCAAAACTTTGGTTCGTAATTCCCGTAACACTTTGGGGGACAAACATTTTTTTCCACTAATGAAGTGGAGACTATCTTCGACCCTCTTCCACCTACGACTTTGGATGAGGTGGAAACAGAGGAGAGGGAGGTCAATGAATCAAGTCCGGCAGCAGCAAGTCTTAACAAGGATGATTGTCATGATGATGAAGATGATGAGATGGAGGATGACGAACTCCAAGATGATGAAGCTGGCAATGCATCCACAAACGACAATTCCGTTTCTCTCTTTATTGATTTAGGAGCCATGGGCTTAGAATTGGATGATGCTTCATGTAGAGATCTTTTGGAAGATAATTCATATACATTTTTCAGTTCTGAAGTTTTTTGTTCGTGTAATCCATTCACCTCTCTCTCCCTCCTCTTCCTCTCTTTAGATTTGAGAATATGCTCAATTATGTTAATCAATTGACAATGATTATTTTAGTTGTAACCAAGTGTAATCGTATATCCCCCGCCTCCTTCTCCTCTCTCTCTCTCTCTCTCTCTCTCTCTCTCTCTCTCTCTCTCTCTCTCTCTCTTTCTTTCTCTTCTTTTTTGTATTTGAAAATTATATACAATATTCGTTAATTTTTATTGAGAGGAGGGAAACACCAAAATTTGAATATGGGGGGGGGTAAGCCAGAATTTGAAAGTTTAGGCGCTAAATTTGGCAGTCGGATATAACAACGGTAATAAGCGCGGTAATAAAAACGGTAATAATAGCAAAGAAAGGTGCGGTAATACTTTAAACACACACAAAAAAACCCCACCCTCCTCTCTCTTGTTTATCTAAATGAATTTGCACCTTCTCTCTACAAAACGCGGTAAAACAGCGCAATAAACACTTGGAGATTTTCATAGTGTTTGTGTGGAAAAAAGAATTAGCTTTCGCTTCTGCTCTTTGACCATTCTTTTGATCCTGGACGGCAGCATAGGCACCTGCATGATTGACTACTTGACTTCCGTTGTAATGTTGTTGCATCTCCTTGGAGCTACACATTAACCAACTCTGACGGACACCATATTCTGCGTTGAATTGGTCATGAGAGATGTTTTTGTTTGTCTGCAGATCATTCTGAAATGCTTTCCTCATCAATTTTCAGTTAGGCTATCAACAGAGTTGGACGAGGAGTGCGACTGAAGTCCACAACTCATCAGACCATGACTTGCACTAGTGGAAATATTCCCCGATGCCTTTTCCTCAACATTGAGTTGTCTGACACTAATCCCCTCACACTCTCTACTAAAAGTGCAAACAGCTAGCACTGAAGCCGCTAGTTTAATTACTTGAGGATAACCATCATAAGCTTCGGTGTGATCGATCCTCCTAATCATTTCTGCCCTCATGTCCACTTCGACGTTTATTCTTTCCATTTCTTCGGCCTCTTCCGTCTGCATCGCCAACACCCTGATAGCATCAGCAGAAAAATATGTTGAACGGGCCTGTAAAGGCAATGAGTTTTATTGGTTCCACTCCAGATTAGGCCAACTGATCATCGATTGAAATTTGATTATCTTCTGTTTCAGTAGCACTAGAACAGACCTCTACCATTGGTTGATTGCACGAAATATCTGATCTTTGAGAATTCTCATCACGTCGGCAAGCATCCGAAGTACCCTCCAACTTTATGATCTAGGAAATATAACCAAGGTTTGAAAGGTCTCTGGTATTCCTTTCCGGTTCTGCTCGGCTTACTGCTGCACAGGCAAACTGCACAAAAAAGAATTGGTGTGAATCTTGAGGATTAGGCATGGGGACCTGCTGCGTATCATTTCCATGAACATTGAAGGATAGCTGAGGGCACAGGGTTGTTGAATCTGCATCTAAATATATACTTGGAGCGGCAGAATATTATCCATAACTAGTTGCGCTTGCAGAAACGAGCTGAGTAAGGTACTTGAAGTTGGACATACTGTTCAAAGCTGCTGTGATCATTAAGGCTTATAACTAGGTATTGAGGCTAATTCATTGCAAAAAAAGGCCAATTCAAATATGCCGATGGGGACAAACCTGCAGACAAAGCTCCGAGCTGATTCTGGGGAACCTGCGAACTACTTCTGTGCGAGAGCAATTGAGCAACGCAAAGTGGTTTTTTATTTTTATTCAATTGGTAGCTTTTCGCGCGGAGTTTTTTTTTAGATCTTTTCATGGCAGTGATGTTTTGTTTTTAATTCAAATTTAATGCCACATGGTGGCTACTACGTTTCGATACTGCAAAAAGAGCCTTGGGCTCACCAAGTAAAATGGTGAGGATAGTCATAGTGTTTAGGTGATTTTACTTGGATGAGGTAGCTCACTATGGAAAATACGAATAGTTGAAAAACGGCTATCAATACCTATAATCTTTTTTATTTTTGGAGGAGGACCCACTATTTCCTAAGTTTTTTTGGGAACTTGAAGGTCTTTCTTATAGTGTTGATATGCACATATTTACCTTCATTTAGGGTTTCATGAAGAAGGGCAAGGACTATGATGGCTTCAACATGTTGATGACCTAGTGTTGTGCACGATAGAAGAGTTCTACCTAGCTTGTTGTCCCAAAAAGTGATTACATTCTTGATGTATCCTTTGGTGCTCCTTTAGTCAATTTCTTGTTTGAGCAACCCCTCTGTATGAATGATGAAGATCCTAGGAAATGGTATGTTGTCTAGTTTCTGACTATTTGTGTTGTCATAAGAGGAAAAGCATCTTTATCAAAGAAAATAGAGAGTTCAAGGATATAAGGGGTTTTGGCTCCGTACTATTGTACAACAAGATTTCCAGTGGTATGGGGAAAAAAAGATTTTCACCTAGTCCAAAAAGACAAGACGCTATTTCTACATATTTTCTAGGGTTAAAAGAGCATCAATTAGTATGATTCATGGAAGTTAAGAACATGAAAATAAATAATTAGCATAATGTACAAAAGGATTGAGACAAAATGGTTTCTTAGAGGAAATAGAATGCATTAGGTCTCTTTGAGCAAATTCCATTTGTAGAAACCATGGTTGAGCTTAGGACTAAAATAGGTTCCATTGTGCAAGATGGATGCCATATTGTGGGAGTGTATTCTATAAAGATGATTGAAGTGATGGAGGCTTTTGCAGCCTCACCTACGTTCTCTACCTTTTTCATGTCAATGAAGGATAAAAAATGTGGGTAGAAACCAAGTACAAGTCCCAAGCAAAAAAGGTAAACTTGTTAGCATTTCATTTACATTTAAATTGCAGGAGGGAGAACTTTGCAACCATAGCCCTAAGAGTATCTATCTTTGCCGATTTTTTGCTATCTAGCTCTCTGCTATTCTTCCTTGATGATAATTGCTCCCAAGATTGTAAGAACTTGGGATGTTTGAGCTTTCTTGACTTCTCATCAAACATGTTTCTTGATCTAGATCTTCATTTTGTCATGTTGAACCATGTGTTGTATCAAAGAGCTTCTATTCTAAATTGTTTCTCGTTGTCATTCATCCACATTGTGTGGGATGCTTGAAGTGATAATAGTATTAACATTGAGGAGTGTTGGAAGAGGGTTTATCAAACCCAACCCAAAGATAAAAAGGAGTTATTTTCCTCCAAAAATATCCGCTCAACCAAATAATGAAGCAATTCATCTCCAAAGCCTACATATCCAGCTCACATTCTAGTTTTAGAATCTTGTATTGATAGACAATCAGTCTTCTTATGAAAAGCTACAAATTTTTTTATCTTTGGATAAATTTACTCTCACAACCAGGGGTATTTTGGGAATTTTGGAAAATTTGAAGGGAACCTCTCCCATGAGAAAGGACCCTTACAAACTTGATTGTTTAATAGACTATAATTGATTCCCAATTTTGCATCCACCCTGGTTGGGCCCCAAGGAGTCACAACCCTCGTTATGGGTTGTTGGGTTTTGAGCTTTGCATCAGACATACAAATTTAAACTAGATGCTTATGCCAAATGATCCTTGTGGCCCTTTGAAGGGGGTCCTCAGCAGAGAGACTCTCTCTCTCTCTCTCTCTCTCTCTCTCTCTCTCTCTCTCTCAAGGAGGCACTAACACACAATAGAGATGATGGATCATGAACCCTGACAACTACCCAAGGAAATGGTATATAGGTTTTATTGGCTCTCGTACAAGCTCATGAGGAGACCTCACACAAAAATGGCTAATGCAAAGATGGTGAAATTGCATCAAAACAAAGCTAGCAATTGACCCAAGAAAGACGATAAGCACCAATTTTCTCTCATATTCTCGACAAATGGGAGTTGTGGATCATTAGAGCACCAAATTGATCACTCAAAGAAGTGTGTAGGTTTGGGGCTTTATTGAAAGACCTAATGGAGGCAGACTATGAACATCCATTGTGCTCATGCAAAAATGAATATTCACTAATCATTAACAAGCGTATCAATGAGGGTGATGGCTCATTGGATGTCCGAGAACATGCCCACACTTGATCTATCAAGCAATGATTAAACTAATGATGCTCCTTATCAAGAATCAAGATTGAACAATTCTAAGCCAGCTGTAACTGATACCAATTGCTGGGAAAAGGGATAACAACAATGAACCATTCATTATGAAATGACAATGAAAGAAACACAGTTTGAATTACTCATTGAGTGATTAGAAGAGGCTTCTTATATAAGAATCTAGAAAGCATTTAGGACTGGCAACATAAGTGGCATCGCTTGTCCACTTGCAAAATTGGCCCCATCTATGTAGAGGAGCATAATTGACTCTTACATAAGCTAGAATACAAATACAAATTATACCTTAGATAGCTCATGCCAGATACTCATAGAACTCATGGTGGAGACATCATACTTATGATCATATCATGTCACACACCGTGGAGGCTCACACGAAAGGTTAAGAGTCATAAAACCAAACCCATCCTCCACACTCACTAGAAAAGAGTAAACAAAGAAATTTCCATGGAAAAATTCGGTGTCCTCAATGACAAGGTGGTTTGTTAACTTTCCACTTCCCAAAGCTACTATGCTAAACCAAATGGAAAGGTGTATTCTTACCTCCCCACTTCTGCAAGCCACAAGGCTAACTAGCTGCACACGAGAACTCAAACCTCAACAACCACACATACCGATGACGAACATAAGCAAATAGGATATCACGTGCAACAGAATTAGGGAGTCTGTCTGAATGTCGTGCACCCCCAAGTTTACAACATTTACTACCCTGCCTTTTTTGTGCTTCGCAACAAGGCTCTTCTTCATCACCATGTAAGTGTGTTCAAGATTTGGAGTAGTGATAATGATAAAAAAGTCTCTTTAAGATTCTGAAAACATCATTGTTCACAAACACTTGCACTGAGTTCCTAAACATTAACTAGTGTCATCAAATTGATTGTTGGCGATCAAGAAGCAACCAGAATCTGCTAAAGCTAAGCTTTTTTAGATGGTATTGAACATGCCCAATGCTGGCAATAAAGAGTGCAAATGAAAGACGTGAATTTGAATATCTGTACACTAGTG
Source organism: Adiantum capillus-veneris (assembly GCF_014529385.1). NCBI lineage: Eukaryota > Viridiplantae > Streptophyta > Polypodiopsida > Polypodiales > Pteridaceae > Adiantum > Adiantum capillus-veneris. The sequence goes on from NC_140952.1 coordinate 1,871,347, forward strand.
CGGTTTTCACAAATGCCAGAAGACTTGAAAGCAAAGAGACAACAACTTGGTCACTTATAATAACTGTTTCATCAAAGGAGAGGAATAGCACCAAATACTAGCACATGATGAGTGATGACACATGCATTAACCACTGGTCATCTAAGAAGTAGATACTAAAACAACTATCTAGCAAAGAGCTGCATAGTCTCTTAAGCTCCAGGAATGGTACACGTGAGAATCCAACATACTACTGTAACATCTTCATAACAAGCAGCCAAAGGTTAATGAGCAACATGGCACTTCGACACAGCCCCAACCTCTAAGCCGCCTTCTCTTTGGGACGGCCCCTTGGAAACACTAGCTGAAAAGTCCAGGCTGCCAAAAAGGATCCAGCTAGAGGTGCAAGCCAATAGACAAGTAAATGCTCAAGATTGGAGTGCCTGTTATTAACATAAGCCCAAGCGAACGCCTGTCGCATAACCAAACAAAGTCAGCCAAAACCTCCCCCAAAACACACATTTGTTCAAGTACGCTAACAATTTGAACCAAATCTTATAAAAAGAAAAGGAGCACACAGCTTACATGTGCAGGATTCAATGAGGGTCCCGTGTATCCTGCGCCAAGAATAACCACGACAACTGTAGAAGAAATAATTATCCAGTTTTTCCAGAACTTATTCTTGGGCCCCTTGAAAATGGCCACTAGAACAGAGAAAGTAATTAAGAAAGTAAGAATCAGTTCAGAAAGAATTCCTTTATTCAGATCCACCAATAAGCGCGGCCCACTAATTTTCTCTCTATGGGAGGGTGGTACCAATTCTCTAGCGGCTAACACACCTCCAACAGCCCCAGCAGCCTACAACAATCAACCAATAACTCAGAAATCGGAAAAAGGCCATGCAAATCCAAAAACACATTATCGCAAACGTGTGCCAAACAGAAAAACGGGCCTCTCGTCAAGAAATAAGAGTGCCTTAGAAATTGGGCTCTTTACTCTGCAGGCCAACCATCTAGCTCATGTTCACATATGGCATACTCAGGGAACATATATGCACCCAGTTTTCCTTACTGCTGCATTTCTTATCAAAATATTATTTGATCTCATAGTCATTGCCCCAACCTTTGTACCTGCAGACGTGATCGAAGCCCTAGTCCAGACCACCCAATGTCACGTGCACATTGCAATTGAACAACGTGGACAAGCTACTGCTACAGGTTAGCGTAAGTCTTAGTTAGGGATCTATCTGTCACCTTTGTGAGCCTCTCAGAGGGCCTGCATGCCTAGACAGGTCATTAGGTTGCATACCCTCGCTTGCACAGTAGTGTCATAAAGTCATTTCAGCATGTGAGCAATCTCTAAGTCACTTAGGTTAATTTATTACATCGAAAGCCCCTTATTAATGGAGTCATGGGTTTTAACTTTTTCCCTCCTGCTCGACCTACTCCCTACTGGCCCCTCTGGCAGGTCTTTATGTTTATTCATGTCCCATGGAGATTCCTCTTCGCACATACCAGCTTGAGGCAAAAGAGAAACCAGTTTTGAACTCCATTTTCTTTTTCGAAATTTGTAGGACCTACTCCCTTTTCATATATAAGTAAGCGTAGGGGCTATCCTTTGGGCATCAGAAGATGAGATCAGTACCCAGCACTTCAGTACCCTCATCGCCAGCACTTCAGGAGTGTTTCCATTTTACAACCATCAGCATTCAGCCTTGCAGATCAGCATTTTCAGTATCCAGCCAATATCCTCAGCATCAGCCCCAATCCTAGCGTTTTCATAGTTCATCAGCATGAAGCACTCAGTATTCAGCATTTAGCCATTGTATCAACATTGATCTAAAGTAAGTACTTGCTCTCGCAACAAAGCAAGAGGGCCCTTGAGGGTGGTTGGGACCTGAGATGCTGTCACCTCTCTCTCTCTCTCTCTCTCTCTCTCTCTCTCTCTCTAGAGTGATGAGCTATCACGACCAGAGATGCCTTGGACTGTATCTACTTGAGTTACACAGACACAGACACTTTACTGAGGAGATCTGAAGAGAGAGAATCCCAGAGACAGATTACCGATTTCTTCACACCAGACACTGGACAGATAGAGGAGCAGCCACCACTGCAAAGCTCAGCTCATACTCACGCCCACGGTACTCTCATTGACCGAGCATTGGAGCTAGGGAGATCGAGACGCCCGCGCCCAAGGAGAGGAGCTTCATAGCATCGGCAGAGACTACAGCAAAGGATTCGAGCCATACTATCTCGGCATCCAGAGTACAGATGAGGATAGACTCATGACCCATTATATCACCCTTTTGTATTGGGCACCCATTGTATCAGTGACCACACATAACCGGTTGATGTCAACTTGACCAGAATGACCAAATCCAATACTCTGCTGCGTAGTTTCCTGCTAGTGTAGACATGAGAGATGAGAGGATTAGATGGGATGCCTAGATCCATTCTGATCATAATGGGCTGGGAAACATTCTCCGAGATGTGAAGAGAGGAGGTATCCCAATCAATGCAACTTAATGCCCAAAATAACATCACATCACTAAATTTAGCAACAACAAATTGACGAGTAAATCGAACATGTTGAATGTCAAGATCTACATGGTGACATGCGAGAGAGAGAGAGAGAGAGAGAGAGAGAGAGAGAGAGAGAGAGAGAGAGAAGAATTCATGCCCTCTTAAGAATCCCATCACTGGGTAGGTGGGAATAGGAGTAGACAAAAGATGTCTTGTGTGCTACCAAACTCAAATAACACAACCACTTTTTTACCTTTAATTTGTCCATAGCATTTTATGAGTTTATCCTCTTCGAAAGTCCCCTCTTGATTAGCTTCTTACTCTACCACACTCACAACATTCACTTGAAAAGTAGAGTCAGAAGTTGATGCAGTAGCAAATTCATTTTTAGATTCTTTCTTTAGGAAAATCCTTTTTCATGTGATCTATTATGTGCCAACAAAAACACCTACATTCTTTGCATACAATGCCTATTTTTCTTTACTTGATTGACCACCTACGATTCCTTGAGCAAGTTTCTCAGATTCTCCTTTCTCCTTATCTTTGCCACTCTCAGATTGAGATGTAGATGGAGAATTAGATTGAGCATTTCGAGAGTTCTTTTTGTTACTATCCCCATTAGAATTTTTGTTCGTGCCTTGAGAGGAGTCATAAGAGGAAGAATCACCATTACCGTAGGCCGTCTTGAGCTTACCTTGTTGTGCTTCATCTCTTGGAGTTGAGCCAAGCATACAACCTCATGTCTTTGGATCACCAGCTTCCACATCAAACTTTATCAAGTGGTTCAATCCAAAGAGAAAATTCTTTACATCCACTCCTTTATGCAAAGGTTTGACCCAATTAGTACTCCAATAATAAAGATATCATGTTGAATTGCAAGGTTGAACATATCACATATCCACTCATGTGTAAAATCTCCCGGATCTCCCGCTTTGCGAATGGCAAAATTTTCGAGCCCACCAGATACATCTTCAATAGTAAAAAAAGAGAGCATACGTGGGAGTGAACCATAAAATGGCATTTTTCCAGCATTTGGTTGCTCATATAGTTGCATACAATGTGTGTACATATCCATAAGACTCAACTTACCAAAACTCTCAACCCGCTTGCCCCTCACGTTTCTCCAAAATCTTCCACATGCATGTGCCTTTTCTTGGACTTGAAACAATTGTTGCTTTACTTCCCATCTTCTTCTCTTTTTTTGAATCAATGCCTTGTATGTATGCAAATGACTTTGATAGTTTTCTTTGTCCATAGTTGCATCAAGCTTTATCAAAGTCTTTCAAGCATCTTGGCATTCTTTATCAAACCACCTTTTGTGTGATCTATCTTTGTTGATACTATGGACATGCTTTATAGCAAAGCATTCTTCGACACAAGAACAATAACTTTCTTAAAAGCTTCCCATTTAGTTTCCAAAGGTGCGTCATATTGAAGCTTTGTTATCCATAACCTTTACTAAACCATTTCAATATACATAAGTGCCCGTTTGAAATCCATGCATAGTGATAACTTCTCTTCTCTTTGGCTGAGATTATTATGCTTAATTGCTTCTCCACATGCAAGGTCAATACATAAGGTCCAATGGTCTGATTCTCGGGTCCATTGGCCAAGCGTAAAGCTCTTTATGCAATACATGATGGCTTCGGAGATTAGCATATAGCCAATCACACTATTCCCATTATGTTTTCTACATGTAAATCCATTGGTTCCAATTCACAAAGATACACCATTGGCAATAAGCATACCTGTGCTATTACACGTGTAAAAGTAACTTTCCATAGTGATCCGACTCTTTCTCATCCATTGAAGTACGATCATACAAGTGAACTTCCTCCAACTCCCTTGAAATGTATGACATATCAAATTGTTGAGTATCATGTTGCAATATTTTTGTGCGAGCTTCATAACCCCAAAAACAATAACATCACCTTCGTCTTTAAAATAAGCAATATCCTCTTCTAAATCAAAAAATGATTGATTTCTATCCATACAAGCATAAAAGGGGGAATCATGATGAGGGTGCTTTTTTTTTGTGTCATAATTTTCAGCCATACATAACGTCTGTGCTCGTCATCTTTCACAATTGATAAAAAATCTTCTAATCCTTTCTTAACCATACATTCTACCCAAGGTGAAAAGGTATGGAGTGTACGGTACGTAATCAATATGTAAGGTACGTACTTCTGTACGGATCGGCCTTTAAGGTACGTGCAGTACGTAACATTTGTAACAACAAAAATAATAGTGACTTTAGTCCTTTCAGCCTATACATACTAGGAACTACATAGTCTAGACATAGATACTACTTCAAATATCCATTAGATACTGCTTCAATGTCCATTAGATACTGCTTCAAATGTTATCCGTACTTAACTCTTAGAATACATCACTTAGTCAAATTTCAATAGCACTAAACATGAGTCACGATTGCGAAAAGTTAAAACTTAAAACTTCAACATACCATGATACCGGAATCAAAATACATAAATCATCAAGAGTCAAGATTGAGGACTGATTATCAATCCTCATACAAAGATGGATACATCATACTATAGTGACCAGTCTAGACTCTACCATCAAAAACACAGAAAAATGGGAATACACTATATAATACAATAAACTTTAGTCCATTGTCCAATGGCAAGATACCCCCAAAAAAACAAAAAAAAACAAAAAAAAAAAGTGAAAGAGAGAAATTTGCCCAACGGATCCGTACGTACGTACGGATGCAGCCTTAATGCTACCCCTCCTTGCTCATCTGGCATATGCATACAATTGTCCATTCTCCCGAGCAAGGAGCTCCTTGCTTACCCACTGTATGTGCTCCATAAACGATAACTCCTTGTAAGGATTCTAGTTACTAATCCTTGATTAAGTACTTAAACTCGTGATTAAGACTTAAGAAACTTGAACTTGACTTAGAGATAAGACTCAGAAGACTCTGTGTTTGATTGCTTCATCCATTCCTTGAAATGTGTTACAAGGACACTCTTATATAGAAATTGAAGAGACACGATGAAAAGAGGTCAAGAGACATGACTCTAGGCCAATAGTCGTCTCCTTCTGCTGTAGAGTCGTGACCCTTCGACGTAAAGGTACAGCCATTCGCTGAAGAGGCATGGCTATTCGCCGAACAGGTGCGACTCTTGGACGAAGGGACGCATCCTTTGGAGAATCGGAGGTCTCGGATCTTATCTGCAAAAGAATCAAGCAAGAAGGTAATACCAAGACAGAATACGTCACAATCATGACATTCCCACGCATTTAAAATAAAACCCAAGGTAGTTGTAGAAACTCCAAGAGAGGAAAAGATATCGTTGTAGTGCTTCTGTATCCCAAGCTCTTTCTGTTAAGTCCCACGTCATGGCATTGTTATTGACCATAACTATTTTGCCAAACTAAAAATTGATCATATCTGCAACTTAATTAGTATCTTTGTCAAAGTCAATTGTAACTTCGAGCTTTGTCCAAGAAAAGATTGAATCTTTATCTTCTTCAAGTAAAAATATTGACATGCCTCAAAAAAAGATTCACAACTCAAGGTTAAAGGATCGCGCGCTCGCTACTGCTATCTCCCCCCCTGCACCATCCCTGCCCCCCCCCCCCCCCCGTCCTGACTCCTCGCACACGCCAGCCCATCCCGCCCCCCTCCCTGCTGCGCGATGCATCCCCCGCCCACTACCCTCTCGCGCCGCCACCCCCCTACCCGGCCTTATCCGCTTTCCTCCCCACCCCCCCCCCCCCCCCCCCCCCCCCCCACCTTCCTCTTTCCCGAAATTTCCCTGCAAATTGGCTCCGACAGCATTGTTCTTTGGACAGTGCTCAACGCGCTCGGTTGCAGAGTTTTTTCTCCGTCTGCTTCTTCGCCACAGCAGTAGACACAAATGGAGGCTCCAGCTCTGCCACAAAGGGACTCGTCCGAAGCCCCCTCGCACGACCCCGCTGAGCCCACCATTCGACTTTCTCTTTCACCGACAAAGCAAGCGAGCCTAGCCGCAGAGGTAGAGCGCTTGCAAGCAACTTCTGTCATCTGCAAGATTATCGGCACCCCACCTAGCAGAGGAGAGCTACGTGACCTTCTCCAGGCCCGCCTTCTCGCAGAGGTGGGCAAGATCTTGGACGTACAGATACTCGAACGAGGTTACTATCAGGTCGAGTTTGAGACCTCCAAGATGGCGTCCAAGGCATAGTTACAGGGGACGGGGGGGACAGGCCCTAGGGCCGGGGGACGGTCGTAACCGGGCCGGGAACGGCTGGGAACGTCGAGGGACGGACGGAAAACGGGTCGGACGGGCGGGTCGCAGGGGGGACGACCGGGGTTGGACGGACCGGACGGGGACGGCAGGGGTCGACCGGGGTCGAACCGGAACAGATTCAAAAAATTGACCGTTTTTGACTGTTTGCAACGGCTCTGTGCAGCCCCAACTGCCATATTTTTTAAGCCTTGGCCCTTGGGAGGCTATAAAAGGCTCCCTTGGGCCTCTTAATACTCATAGTCTCAATGCTCAATGCTCATTTCATTTCCCTCAAGCTCAAGGCTCAAGATCATTTCATTTCCCTCAAGCTCAAGGCTCAAGTTTGAACTTTGAAGCTCTCCTCTCCCTCTTCTACCCACTTTGAAGTTCTCCTTTACTCTCTCTCCACACAAGCTCTCCTCTAACCCTTCTAACTTCTAAGCTCTACTCTCTCGAGTCTCTCCACCATCATGTCATCTCAAGCCAACTCCACTTCTCAAGCCGCTTCTTCTCGAAGGAGGCCCGCAGTGCAAACGTGGTCGTGGTGGGATGAATTAGACGTTAGCTCACGTGGCAAAGGTGGCGGTGCAAGACCATGGACGTGCAAGCTATGTCCATACAAGAGATCAGGTGGTTCAAACAAAGTGCGAGCCCATCTTCTTCATGAACCCGGTCACGAGGTGAAGTTTTGCCCTCATGTAGCTCCCGAGAAGAGGTTGGATCTTCTTGAGAAGCTCACGGTGTATGAGGTTGCGGAAGCGGCCAAGAGGGGCCGTTTTGTTGCCGTTGATCCCTCCGCCACGGCGACACCGCGAGAGCAAAGGGAAGCCAACCTTGACGACATCTCTCGAACCTTCAAGAGCCATGGATCTACACCGTCCTCTTCCCTTCCGCATCGCCAAACCACTCTCAACGAAAATTGGAATCCTAAATTGAAAGAAGAGGTGGATAGGTCGGTTGCCCGATTCTTCTTCCACGACCACATTGCCTTCCATGCTTCGCGGTGAGTTTCCCTTGGCATATGCACATTGCAATCTTCCATTTTGTATTCATAATGGGTTATAATTTCTCGACTCTCCATACTAACGCAACATGCTCTATTTTGGGTGGATAGGTCTCCATACTTTCGAACCATGGTTACGAAAATAGGGGAATATGGCTCCTCTTATGTGCCACCTTCATCGGAGAGGCTTCGCACCACCCTCCTTGACAAAGAGAAGCTTGCCGTGGAGCAAGCGGCCCAAGCAACAAAGGATTTGTGGGAGACCAATGGCGTCTCTCTTCTTGTAGATGGATGGAGCGACACCCGCAAGCGGTCCATCCACGGGGTGGTGGCCTACTCTCGGGGGGAGATGTACTTTGTGGAGTCACATGATGCATCCGATAGTGGCAAGGCCGCCGAGATGCTTGCTGCGGAGTGGACAAGCACCATAGAGATCACCGGCCCGGAGAATGTCCTTTGTATGGTTGCAGATGGAGAGGCGTCAAATAGGGCAGCCGGAGCTATCATTGAGGCCATGTATCCCAGCATCCATGTCACATTTTGCATGGCGCATTGCCTCAATAACCTCCTCAAGGACATAGGGAACTTGTCATGGATTTCACCCACCATTGGTGACGCCTCTCGAATTGTCTCCTTTGTGCTCAACCATCAAAAAGTGCGCCATGAATTCTCAAAGAGGAGCCACTTGTCTTTGCTCAAATATTCAGAGACAAGATTTGTATTCAATTGGCTTATGCTAGGCCGCTTGTCTACATGTGGCGGAGCCTTAAGGGGCCTCTTTCTCAGTGATGAGTTCTAGGCCATGCCGGAGTCTACATCAGCAGTAGGATTGAAATGCCGAGAATGGGCCGACGACGCCGCTTGGTGGGAGGAGGTGAAGACTCTTGACGCCATGGTCAAGCCTATTCTACACCTACTTCGAGTGGTGGATGGCTTGCAGCCATGCATTGGCAAAGTCTACGAAGCCATGGATCGGATGATAGAGGCACTTGAGAAGCTTGTGTCTGACCCTGTTCAGTATGCGGAGATTCATGGCTTGTGTGAGTCGAGGTGGAATGGATACTACTCTCCACTTCATGCGGCAGCTTATGTGCTTGACCCTGAGTTTCAAGGAAGGCGTCAAGAGACCGACAAGGAGGTGAGCAAAGGATGGCGGCTTGCATTGGAGCGCCTTGAGCCTAGCAGTGACATTAGGCGCAAGATTAGAGACGAGCTACTCAACTACAAGCAAAAGAAGGGCTCCTATGGATGTGTAGATGCAGAGCTTGATCGCAACAAGATTGGCTCGGTTTTGTGGTGGGAGGACTATGGAGGAGATGGCCCACATTTGCAGCGCTTGGCTGTTCGTGTCCATAGCCAAGCATGTACCACTAGTTGCTTGGAGCAACTATGGAGTGTGTACAGCCACATTGCCTCTAAGAAGAGGAATCGCCTTGGGGTTCAGAGGGCCAATGATTTGGTGTTTGTGAGCGCTAACTTGCGCATGCTTGCCAAGAGCGTCACACACAAGGCAGATCCTTTCACTGAGTGGGAGATGGCACAAGAGAATCCATCTATGGCCGATACTCTTTTGGAGGAGCTAGAGGAGGATTTCGAGCCTCAATGCGAGCCTCCCGAGCCGGAGCCCTCATACGTCGCTGACGACCTCGACTACGACGACGATGTGGAGATTCAGCAGGCGAGCACTTCTTGAGTTTGATGATCATTGATCACTCGACTCTCGAGTCTAGACTCTTGAGTCTACGACTCTACCTACTACATAGCCCTTTGTACGTTTTGTTATCCTTGAGGCCTCAAGCTTGTCCTAAGTCCTTTAGGCTTTTTGACTCTTGAGCCCTTGTGGCATGCACTTCTCATTTTGTATCCATCGATCATCGATGTTTTATTAGCACATTTCAGCCTATATGACTCGTGTTCTTTGGTCTATTTAGTGTAAATTTATGGTCAAAGTGATGCTCTATGTGTGTGGTATGTGTGTAGGTCAAAAAATGCCAAAAAAACTCTCTTTTTTTTTTTGCCGTTCCGACCTTCGTCCCCGTTTCCTGACTTTTGCCGTCCCGACCCCGTTCCCGACCCCGACCCGCCGTCCCATGTAACTATGGTCCAAGGTCATCGCCATGAGTCCATTGACCATCCGAGCAGCACGAGCCCACTTTCGACAGTGGAGACATGGTTTCGACCCTACCTCGGATGTTCTGGTAGAGGAGGCAGACATCCCCATCTCCATCTGCTTTCCGGGTTTGCACAGGGAATACTTACCTCTTTTGTCCAGGATAGGCTCAGCCATTGGGACCGTCGTGGAGATACCTCGCACGGCAGCCTCAGTAGCTGCCAAGGCGGCCGGCATTCCCTCAGTTCGCGTTTTGGTTAGAACTTAGGGACACTCACACGCTCCTGAAGGTCATTCTTCTGCCTCGGGTGAGTGGGGGTTGGTTTAGATAGAGTGTGGAGTATTCGGGCCTCTCGAACCAGTGCTTCATTTGTCGACAGATGGGCCATCTTACGAAGGCCTGTCCACGGAGGCGGCCTCGACCTACACCACAAACTCATCCCTAGCCTGCAAGGGCTGGCCAGCAGCCACAGACAGAGACACAGCGCACACATGCAAAGCCACCCTCTGAGCCTGGGGCTCCAGCAGAGGAGGGATGGCAACAGGTCCATGGTCGCCAAAGGCAGGGGCCACAGCGACAAGCCTGGCACTCAGAGTGGTTCTCAGGCACCTACCCAGCAGCAATGGGTTCCCATGAGGAACCAATTCAGTCCTCTTGAGCGGGATGAGGTCCCTGCTCCAGGCCCCACCCCAGCTTCACCCTCGACAGCCCCTCCCCCCCCCCCAAGAGTTCCCCCCCTCCTCATCATCCTCCCCCCCGCCTCCTGCTCTCGCTGCCTCTTCCCCCCGCCCCTCTACCTCTGCCGCTCCCCCCCGCCCCTCTTCTCCACCTCTCCCCCCTGCTCCTACTCCCCCTCCTCCCACTTCAGTTCCACAGTCGACCTAGGGGGCAAGGCCTTCTCCGGCTGCTAGGAGATCTCTTGGCAGCGCCTTTGCCATGAGTTGCTTGGCAAGAGAGGGACAGCCTTTCTTGCGACCCCCTCTACAGGCACAGACGTCTCCCCTTGCAGCTATCCCTCGTGGTCTGACGAGCATCGACATCCGGCACCGATGGGACTTCTTCGACTACGACTTTACTCGTTTTCTCGGCGACCCCTCAACAGACCATGAGGCAGCCTGCTTCAGGGTCCATGTTCTGTTCCTTGCATCTAGGGGGACAGAGGCCTTGATGCTTGGACTTAGCAGTTGGCTTCTCCTTTCCCCTTTGCGGCAGGGACCAGACTGAGTGGACTCTCGACTCAGTGTTGGGATGGTTGCACACACAGGTCCTAGAGTTCTCTCATCACATGGGAGAACTAGGAGTTACAGACGTGCTTCAGACTTTGTGGCCATTGGCCAAGTTTGCGGTGACACCTCCAGATACAACAGGATATAGAGTGGTTTACTTCTTTGCTGATACACAGTGCTTGCCATGCTATGTACACATTCATGAGGACTCCTGGACAGAGGAGGTTGCTTTACATACGGCTCGCTCTACTTGGGCGTGGGCCAGGCACTCGTTGTAGTCACGCCTATCTAGAGAACGCTCGGATGCGGATTACTCCCCATCCAAGCCAGCCTCGAAGATAGCCCGTTTAGTTGCTGCGGCAGCATCTGTTCTCTCTCGCTCCCCATGAGGATCGTCTCATGGAACGTGTAGAGACTCAGTGGGCCCCAGTTTCAACATCAGTGGGGCCAACTGCGTCAGGAGCTTCAGCGCTGCCTTGTGGGAGGAGAGATTGATCTCCTTATGCTTCAAGAGCATCATCTGAGTGAGAGCCGCATTAGACGTTGTGGTCAGCTCTTGCGTGGACGATATGATACTTTTTGGTCAGCTGCTTTTGGACCTGGAGGCATCCAAGGTGGGGTATGTATGACTATTGCGGACTCTTTGCAGCAGGCCATTGTGGACAGAGGGATTATTGTGTCAGGCAGGGCTCAGTGGATTACTATGCAGGTTCAGGGTTGCCTTGTGGGCTTCCTGAACATCTATGCGCCCAATGTGGCGAGTGCTCGAGCAGAGTTTTGGTCACAGATAGTTGAGTCTCTGCCGTAGGCAGAACACTGGTGCATAGGGGGGGACTTCAACATGTTGGAGGACCCTTCTGACAGGATTGGTGGTAGCAATGCTACTATGCATGGAGTTGAGCTGGCAGCTTGGGAGAGGTTTTGTATAACTCTGAGGGTTTCGTATGTTTGGCAGCGCTAAAGTTTTGTGAGGCCCCCAAACAGCCTTGCCTTCTCTCGTTCGGACCACAGAGTGGGAGGAGTGAATCTATCGCGGATAGATCGCTTCTACACTAGTGACCACTTCAGTGACTTAGGAGGGACAGTTGGCATTCTGGCAGGGACTTCCTTCTCGGACCATGCACCAGTGATCCTCACAGTGGCAGACAGGCAGAGGAGAGGGAGCACGATGCTTCGCATCCCAGAGAGGGTCTTGCTAGACTCTGCACTCAGAGAGCGAGTAGAGGCTCTCTGGACAGAGAGCTTGGACAGGCAGGATGCTCCTGCTGACAGAGTGGCCTCAGGACTAGCTCAGATTAGTCGTTTCTTTCTCCAGGAGTCTTTGGCTCGTCGGGCTGCAACGAGAGAGGAGGAGCAGTGTCTCAGACGGGGCATTGCTTCATTACAGAGGATGCAGGAGGAGCAACCAGACAGTCCTGGGGTGAAGGAGCAGCTACAGCAGGCTCGCCAGGAGCTTGTTAGCACAGAGGAGAGGCGACATGAGTTTGCTTTCCACCGACAGGCATCTCAGTGGACACATGTGGGCGACAGAGTGACTGGTGCTTTCTTTGAGGCAGTGGGACCTCGGCATTTGCATGCCAAGGTCAGTCAGTTGCGGAGGCCCGACGGGTCAGTTGCTTCTGAGCCCGAGCATATGCGTGCAGTTGCTACTAACTTTTACCATGAGTTACTGTCTGCAGAGTCTCAGTCAGAGCGTCAGGATGTATGCAGGGAGCAGGTTTGGACACAGCTGCCTTGTCTTGTGACTGAGGAGATGCGTCAGAGGCTTGAGCTGCCACTTCAGCTTGAGGAGCTGCACACGGCTTTTAGGGCCCTCCCCCGTGGTAGCTATCCAGGTGAGGATGGGTTGACTCCCAGTTTTTTCTTGGGAGTACTGGGACCTGCTTGGCCCAGATCTTTGTAGTGCTTTTCAGTACATTTTGCACACAGGAGTGATGCCTGACAACATGAGTGAGGGCTTGATCTACCTCACTCCCAAGGAGGGTGGCTCCTTGGATGAGATTCGACAGTGGCGCCCCATGAATATCCTCAACTCAGCCTACAAAATTCTTGCCAAGGCTCTGAGTTTGAGGATTCAACCACTTCTAGAGAGCCTTATACATGGGACTCAGACAAGTTTTGTCAAAGAACGCAGTATCCTTGACAACATCTTTACTTTTTGGGAGGCTTCTGCCCTAGCACGGCTCCGTGGTGAGGACCTAGTGATTCTTCTTCTCGATTTTGAGAAGGCATACGACAGAGTTGACTGGGACTTTCTAGAGGGCACTCTACGCAGGATGGGCTTCTCAGATGCTTGGATCAAAGGGGTGTCAGCTTTGTATAGACAGGCTCACAGTCAGGTACTTTTGGCAGGAGGTAGAGGTGATCACGTCATGCTCATACGTTTGGTCAGACAGGACTGTTCTCTTGCCCCCTTCCTCTTTCTGTTCTATGCGGAGGCGATGAGCAGGTTTTTGGTGTCGCAGCAGGTTGGTCTACGGGGCTTAGCACTTCTATATTCGGGGAGATGAGCTACTGGACGCTGAGTTTGCCGACGACTCAGCCTTGTACTTAGATGGCCAGGAGGCCAACCTTCAAAAGGTGTGAGCAGGCTCTGGAGACCTTCTGTTGTGCATCGGGCGCACTCATCAACTGGAGAAAGACAATGGCTTTCTCGGTTGGTAGTGCTCCTGTGCCCGATTGGATGCCAAGAAAGGGTTTTAGGTGGATTCCCTCAGGGACTGCAGTTCGGTACTTGGGCTGTCAGGTTGGTTTGGACTTGTCTCCCGAGCAGCAGATTGCTCCCCTCCTCCTGTCTATCAGGAGGAAGTTGTTGCATTGGAGCTCAGCACGACTTTCTTTGGCTGGCAGAGTAGTAGTGGCCAACCAGGTGTTGTTGGCGACTATGTGGTACATCACTTCTTGCTGGATCTTCTCGAGTTCTTGTATTAGCCAGGTAGAGAAGCTGATCAGGAACTTCCTTTGGTCAGGACGTGACACTCGGATAGCCCGAGCCAAAGTGGCTTGGCAGGTCATCACTCTTCCTTGTTCACAGGGAGGGCTTGGGATCATTGACCCAGCATAGCAGAGCAAAGCCCTTCTTGGGAAGTTCATAGTCAAAGGACTTCTTCCAGGTGAGGAGTCCTGGAAGGATTTCTTGCTACAGTGGCTTCGTGCTAGGGTGCCTTAGGCTGGAGGCCTCTGGCGACCTTCGACCAGATGAATCTTCACAGAGATGCGCAGAGTTGGTTTGAGCAGAGACTGGAGGACCGCTTCGCTGTGAGTTTGCTTCGATCTTGGGAGCTCTTGCGGCAAGGCCCGGAGCAGAGACAGCCTACTTGCACGGAGGAGCACCTACGACAGCCCCTTGTCTGAAACCCCATGGTTAGCACTCAGAGAGGCCACTTGGTTGGTAGTCGGCCTCATGTTTCCTGGGGTCCCATGGCAGCGGGTCCAACGCGCTCTTTAGGTGACTGGTTAGAGTTCTCAGGCTTGTTAGAGGAGGTGCAGGGTCTCCAGCTACAGGGCATGAGAGGGATGCAGAGCATGTGCCAGGATATCTCAAAGGCAGTTCCAGCTGAGTGACTCACGCCTCTCGAGCTAGTAGCACCCAGGTGGATGGGGGCCTTCACAACGACTGGAGGTTCTCATCTCAGTCAGGGCCTGCTCAGAAACTGTTCCATCCCTTTTCTTCAAGCTTCAAGGGGGGGAATGCTTACAGCCAGTTGCAGTAGAGGCCCCGCAGGTGGCAGAGTGCTGTTTTCAAAGGATCCGAGTAGTGGGCATCTGTGGGAGGACTTGTGTCATCGATCATGACCCAGCATCTCTTGAGACTGGACACTGCAGGCTGTGGGCTTGGGAGTGTTGTCCACTGGCACGAGTATAGTGGGATCCTGGTGAGTGGCTCTGGAGGGACCCTTTCTCTTCTGTAGACCACCTAGGTGTCCCGTTCTTTCAGTACACTGTTCGGCTGGGACATCATATACTAGCAGCACAGAGAGAGGCCCGTCCCGCTGCAGCACCTCACTGGTAGGAGGAGGGTCTCACAGCTGATTTCTTGGCAGCCTTCTGGGAGATGTTGTGGGACTCCAGACAGCCGAGGCGAGTCACCCTGTTTCAATGGCTGGTCGCACACAGAGCTACAGCAATTGGGAGCTGGGAGCCGGCTAGTGCATACTGGTCTCTCGGCCGCATGTGCACCTTCTGACCATCATGTGGAGAGTCAGCGTCACTGTCTTTGGGACTGTCCTTCGACACAGCAGGTGTGGCTTCGAGTTCTTCGGCTGATGCCTGCTCTCTCCACGGCTCAACAGTACACTTGGGGAGCAGCGGCTTGGTCCACCCTCAAGGGCCCGGAACTTCAGTTTGAGCTATCTTCCACCAGCAAGACGATAGTGATGCAGGAGGGGCGACCTACACTCCAGCCAGCCACCACAGAGCTTACTCCACAGGAGTGGTGCAGTGAGAGAGAGGAGTGTTGGGAGCTCATCAGTGGCCTGACACTCTGGTTCATCTGGCGGGCCCGTTGCTTCTGCATCTTTGAGGCTCGTCCTGTGCCACCAGCAAAGACTGTTCGCGATTTTTGGCTAGAGTTGATCCACACTCTCGGAGGTCAGCTCGAGAGAATACAGGGCAACTTCGACCGCATGCGGGAGCACAGAGAGGCTTTCCTTGGACTCTGACGTCCTGGGCCTTTCTACACCATGGTCCAGGGTGTACTCCGATGGCACTACCGACCACTTGTGTGGCTTTTCTCTCCCCCAATTTCTTGATTTAGCCCCATTGTACATATGCTCGTTTTTTCATTGGGAGAGTCTCCCCACCATGGTTGTTGTAGCCCTCTCTTAAAGAGGTGGTTGTAGCCCTATGGGCAGTTTCAGTAACTAATAGAAGGATCTTTTTCTCGGAAAAAAAAAGTTAAACTATTGGTAAACTCACTTGAGTTTTCTATTGAATAACGACCACTGGTTGAAAATCTGTAAGGTATTCCAATGGTTTGTCTGGAACAGTAAAATCCTCTTGAAGGGATGTCGTAGACTGAGACAGAGTAGTGTTTGGAGGCATATCCATCTGTAAAGGTTTACTTGTGGAACAAGTTGTGTCCAAAGATTCAGTTGCAACCACTAAAGTCGTGCTGCAAGAGTCTGTATCTGTTTTATCCTTTGCACTGCTGAAGGTGAGGACTGGTGTCTTTAAGTTTGAAAAATTATCATTCACCACTATATTTGGTATTTGTTCAGAGACAAAGACTTTATTCTACAAGGGCGGTGATGAGGCGACTTTTTCTGCCTGGATCACGGCCATAAAAGGGGTTATGTGTTTGTCCGTTGTCACGCAAGAACTGGAATCTTCTGAATCTTCAGCTTTCTCAACGGGTATTAAGGCTTTCAATTGAGAAGGGGGAGGTCGAGGGAGCTGTTGCCTCTTAGACCTCTGAAGGATCCTCTTCCACAAGGAAAGGATCAATAAATCTTCAACTTTGCCACCATTAGTCAAGAAAGACTTAAATGTAGGGAATGGCTCGCGAGGGGGAACTTGTCCAGCGTCGCGGCATTCACGACCGTGAACTCGACTAGGGTCGGATATATGTGCCACTAAGTAAGCCCATCTTGATATCGTTGATGATCCTTTGGAAGCTTCATGTTGCTGCTTTTATTGCTGATGATTCCAATAAGAAGTTAGTTGCTTAGAACTATAACATTTCCAAGAATATTCATGCTAAGACTTTTGTTGCTCGCACGAAGGTACTTTGTGTCTAGTTGTCTCTGACAAACCATGCTTTGGGTGAGAATTTGAGTTCCGAGGCCTTTGGTTTGAGTGGTTTTTCTTGGTCAACCACTGAAGCCTCGGAAGAAGGTGACAAAGAAGCAGCATTAGTCATCCGAGAGGTTGTAGGACGACTCTGAGAAGTGTTTTGCATCTACATCTACTCCAAGCGAATGTGAATTGATGCGAGACTTGTCGAAATTGCTGCCATCTTCTTTTTGAGAAATGCTATCGGGTCCTCAAGTGGAATAGAGTCGTTCCATCTTGTGATTCGGCCATGCCGACTGCTTAAGAGGGAGTAATTGATAACTTGAAATAAGCTCACGCCGAGGCTCGAGAACTGAAACCTGTGCGGGAGTAGATGTTGCTGCAAGAACAGGTTCCGGAACGAGTACTCCGGGAACAAGAACGGTATCTAGAACGGGTTCCGGCTCCAGGATATCGGGTACGAGAGAGGATACGCCGGCAATTCTGTGTCAAGAACCTCGTCTATGTACGGGAGATATGGGACGGGTACATTGAATTCTCCGTCAGCCATGATGGCGAAGGGTCCCGCACGCAAAAAGTGCACACAGAGCTAGCGCTGTTGAGGGTGCAAATCTAAACGCTGCTTGCTGAGTGTCATTAGGCCTCACGTAAGTGAATTGGGGAAATTTAACATATCAAGTGAGTTCACATGAGGGTTTTAAACAAAAATAAGGGGTTGGCCGATCACTTGAAGGTATCAAAAGTGAGTTCAATATTTAACTCAATTCTTTACCGCTGCTGACTGTTTACGTAAACAAAAAGACCAGCGAACAGCAATTCAGCCAAAAAATGTTTTCACAAAGGGGTAGCAGCCAGCACAAGGAGGCAAATTCAGCCAGCGATTCAGCAAATTAGTGTGACGGGTTTTTTTTGCCGTGTGGAGGCAGCCTGCTGGAAACTCCATCGCTTTGTCAATAACACCTCTTGGGGAGAAGGGGTGTGGCGTGAGCGAAGGATGCCCTTCCATGGTGCCCTTTCACGAAGAGGCGTGCCCGTTGATGTGCAATAACCAGGGAAGGTATTCAACTGCTAGCAGAGAGAGTGCCACACCTGCGGTACTCCTATATGCGGAAGGGTGTCAACGCTTGGTGAGGAGGCATGATGCTTCGCAAAGGGGTGCATCTACGTTTGTTGAAGGGGCACGGCAAAGAGACACCTCGAGGAGGCAAGGGCGGCTATAAAGAGGCACAGCCCGTTGATAAGGTGCCGATGAAGAGGTGCATTGCTTCACGCACATCGGGTACGCCATCCCTCCGTATCGCTGAATTATGTGTATTACACGTAGTCTAGAGTAAGGGTTACCTCATGTTGTCGGAAGAAAAATTGCATTCCATCTTTCTTCTACTTCCATATAACTCCAAGAAGGGGGGGGAGAGGGTGGCGGCGAGGGTGAGAGGCTCCCAACCTTTGGGTCTTGGAAAAAATTTTATCTAATACCACTATAAGGATTCTAGTTACTAATCCTTAATTAAGTACTTAAACTCATGATAAAGACTTACGAAACTTGAACTTGACTTAGAGATAAGACTCAGAAGACTCTGTGTTTGATTGCTTCATTCATTCCTTGAAATGTGTTACAAGGGCGTTCTTATATAGAAACTGAAGAGACACGATGAAAAGAGGTCAAGAGACGTGACTCTAGGCCAATAGTCGTGTCCTCCTCCTGTAGAGTCGTGACCCTTCGGCGTAAAGGTGCAGCCATTCGCTGAAGAGGCATGGAGAACAAGTGCGACTCTTGGGCAAAGGGACGCATCCTTTGGAGAATCGAAGGTCTCGGATCTGCTGCGTCTTCGTATCTGCAAAAGAATCAAGCAAGAAGGTAATACCAAGACAAAGAATATGTCACAATCGTGACACTCCTGACATGCCAAAGTGGGTTTTGAAGAAATCTTCAATAACAATGGCAAGAGAAGGAGGTGTCTCTAACTTCTCTTCGGGAATTCTACGAATAACAATGTTCTTGGAACGTCGCTACCGTTCCTTTTACTCCTCTACTGTCACATGCACATCTAACCCTATGTGTACGTGGACAAGCTACTTCATGACAAGGGTTCAGTTCAGTTCAGTCAGCCTAGATTCGGAAGTGATCTGGCACTTTTCTGAGTCTGTTCGCAGACCGTGCATGTCCAGATACTTAGATTAGATGCACATCCTCTGGTTGCACACAGCATGATCATCAGATTTCCATCAGAACCCATCAGGAGCATTTTTACAGTGCATAGACCTATTTTCCCTATTTTTGACATTTTTCACTTATTATTTTTAAGTGACTTTTGTTGGCAACTAGGTAGGCAATTTTAGCAAGCAAGTATATAAGCAAACCTAGCGCTAGCACTTTCTGACAGAAGAGGCAGTAGGAACTTCGCGTTCCACAGGCACCTTCTCAACAAGACCCCCCATCGGCGGTAAACCTAGCGTTTTCAGCCGAGACCAAGCCTAGCGTTTTCAGCATTGCAGAGTCTCCAGCGTTTTGCATTGCAGATCAGTCCGGCAACAGCAGAACAGCAAATCAGCCCTAGCGTTAGCAGATTTTCCACAGCAAGACCAGATCAGCCCTAGCGTTTTTGGAGCTGCAGGCACCCTAGCGTTTTGCAGTTTCTCCGCGACGAAATCAGCAATAGCACCAGCGTTTTTTATTTTCAGCAGTCAAATACCGCAGCAGACCCCCGAACCTCGCAAATCGTACCTTCCCGCAGCAGATCCTTGTCGCACGGTCAGATCCGCAAAGTTTGCAGTTTCAGCCCGGAAAACGCAGATTTCAGCATCTGCGTTTTCAGCGCGGCGTCGTCGTATCGTCATCATCGACATCGTCACCAACATAGAGTCAGAATTCAGCAGATAAAGACTTGCAAATTTCAGCCCGTCTCGTCGTCATCGACATTGTCGGCAAGTCCAAGCATTGTAGAGATTTGTGCAATCATAAGTAGACCGCTCTCGCCATAGAGAGTGGGGCCTTCGGAGGAGGGTTTGACAACATTCTGGTGTCGTATTCTTCTCTCTCTATCTCTCAGTCTCAACACCTTCATTCACAGTGTTCACCACTTTGTTTATGTCCATTGCACTCTCTCACTAAAGGAACGGAAGGCTCTCCCTTCCGTAAGTAAAAGGAACCCTTGAGCACAGTTCGGAGCACTCATCTTGAGCAAAGTTCAACATTCACTTCCATTGCACCTTACATTGGTATCAGAGCTTTGGCAATGTTCTGTATCACTCAAGGAAAGAACCACGAGAATTTTTTTTGCTTGTTGCGGTCGCATGTAACCCAAGTCTACTTGGGCATGTCGATTCCTAATCGTGTTTTGAAGAGTGACACGAAACCCAAGAAAGAAGAGCTTGTCCAGCCTCCCCTTGCTCTCTTCTCACTCATTGCGAGCGGACCGTGCACTTTAGCGGCCGGCCAATCAGCGTGAGGTAGGAAAAAGCAACCTTGGTGTGAGCGCAAAACCGCCAAGGGGTGCGCCCGCAAGGAAGAGTATCGCTCGGGTGAAGAGAAGATCCTTCTCTAACACAGATTGCAAGCGAAAGAAGAACCGCAAGAACCTCAAGAACCCCAAGAACCTCAAGACCCTCAAGAACTCACGAACCTCAAGAGCCCAAGAACTCAAGACCCACAAGAACCCAAGTTCCTCATGAACTTAAGAACCCACGATCTCAAAGTATGGTCATCACCCGAAGCGGAATGGATACTTTGCTTGGAGGTGGTGAGCATGAAAGTAGCGAAGAAGAATTTTCCCCACTGGGGAGGTTTTTTTGACCCCCTCCCTTTCCCATCTACGTCAAGGATTGCACTAACTCCTATCGAGGCTTTGGACCACATGTTTATGGAAAGGAAGTTAGAACGGGAAGCAAGGAAGTTAAAACTTGAAGAAAGAAAGGCAGCTCTTGCGCGTGAGCATAAGCAAGCACGCGCTTGGCGGCCAAAGAAAGAAAGACAGCAATTGATCGTAAGTTCCATGAAGGAATGGAAGCCATAGCACGAGAAAAAAGGGCAGCCATAGAGCGTACGCACAAGCAAGCACGCTTGGAAGCCAAAGAACGACAAGCCAAATTGGATCGTGAGCACGAAGAAAGACAACCAGAGAACAAAGAAAGAGAAGGAGAATTTGATCGCGAGAACAAAGTAAGAAAAGCAATGAGCGACCGACACATAAAAGAGATGTTGCAACTCTTTTCTCAAGTGCAGGCACAGATGCAAGAGATTCGGGAAAAGGAGACTCTCTCTGTCTCTTCTTCTCCCAAGCATGACACACATGATTTGCATGATTATGATAAGCATGATGAGTTGAATGATAATGACAAGCATGATGATTTGCATGATCAAGATGTGATTACTCACAAGCATGATGACTTGCCAGAAAAAGATGCGATTGTTCACTAGGATGATGGATTGGTTGATACTTTTTCTAGTGAAGCTAACCTCATTGCAGATTCAATCAATCACGAAGAACCGATCTTGGCTCTCGAGCTTAGGTCCAAAGAACCCTCACAAGAAGTATTATGTGTTCGCATGATTAGTCAGCACACATTGTTCGAGTGTTTCATTTGTGATCGTTTCCTATATTTTAGTCAGCGTCTTTATGTGATCCCTTTTCATAGGTATGCCATATTGTACGTTGAGCACGATTATCTCATGAATGAGCACGAACGTATGCGGATTACTCATGAAAAGATGAAATGTTTGCATTCAAGGAATTCACATTCCATCTCTCTTCCTTGGCATGACACAGTATCCGAGAGAGCACAAGAAGGATTGATCATCAAGCATCGGCATTTCCATTGTGATTTGCCACAGTTGATTGATTTAGATCAGAAAGACAAGTTTCGATTCCATTGTTTGCGTGTGTTTGATGAACGGTTTGGCACTCCATCTATATGTTCATCACATTGCATGCACAATCTTTAAAAAAGACTAGAATTTTTCCAGTCACTTTACATGGAATGGGTATGTTCATGTTTTTGTGTTGGAAGTGGTTTCAGGAATTTTCAGCCTCGGAGATTCTTGAAGAAGGTAGACGCATGACTCTAGACGAAGTAGAAGCATTGAAGGAGCCTCAGATGACTTTGTGTCGCTTTCGGCGCGGCCCAAAGAAGAAGGCATTGCAGACCTTTATGAAGTTCAAGTATCGCATGACCCACGTATCAGAGTGGGCCGGCAAGGAGTCCTTTCCACGATTCCGGCAGTTGTTGACGATCTTCCTCGACACCATACAGTTCGGTACTGGTACCTCACTTTGAAACACGTGCACATCTAACCCTATGTGTACATGGACAAGCTACTTCACGACAAGGGTTCAGTTCAGTTCAGTCAGCCTAGATTAGGAAGTGATCTGGCACTTTTGTGAGTCTGTTCGCAGACTGTGCATGTCCAGATACTTGATTAGATGCACATCCTCTGGTTGTACACAGCATGATCATCAGATTTCCATTAGAACTCATCAGGAGCATTTTTACAATGCATAGACCTATTTTTCCTATTTTTGACATTTTTCACTTATTATTTTTAAGTGACTTTTGTTGACAACTAGGTAGGGTAATTTTAGCAAGCAAGTATATAAGCAAACCTAGTGCTAGCACTTTCTAGCAGAAGAGGCAGTAGGAACTTCGCGTTCAACAAGCACCTTCTCAACAAGACCCCCCACCGGTGATAAACCTAGCGTTTTCAACCGAGACCACGCCTAGCGTTTTCAGCATTGCAGAGCCTCCAGCGTTTTGCATTGCAGATCTGCCCGGCAACAGTAGAATAGCAGATCAGCCCTAGCATTAGCAGATTTTCCACAACAAGACCAGATCAGCCCTAGCGTTTTTGGAGTTGCAGGCACCCTAGCATTTTGCAGTTTCTCCGCGACGGAATCAGCAGTAGCACAAGTGTTTTTATTTTCAGCAGTCAAATACCGCAGTAGACCCCCGAACCAAGCATATCTTACCTTCCCGCAGCAGATCCTCGCCACACGGCCAGATCCACGAAGTTTGCAGTTTCAGCCCAGAAAACACAGATTTCAGCATCTGCATTTTCAGCGCGTCGTCGTCGTATCGTCGTCATCGACATCGTCACCGACATAGAGTCAGAATTCAGCAGATAAAGATTTGCAGATTTCAGCCCGTCTCGACGTCGTCCTCATCATCGTCGACATCGTCGGCAAGTCCAAGCATTGTAGAGATTTGTGCAATCATAAGTAGACCGCTCTCGCCATAGAGAGTGGGGCCTTCGGAGGAGGGTTTGACAACATTCTGGTGTCGTATTCTTCTCTCTCTATCTCTCAGTCTCAGCACCTTCATTCACAGTGTTCACCACTTTGTTTATGTCCATTGCACTCTCTCACTAAAGGAACGGAAGGCTCTCCCTTCTCTAAGTTAAAAAAACCCTTGAGCCCAGTTCGGAGCACTCATCTTGAGCAAAGTTCAACATTCACTTCCGTTGCACCTTACATCTACATCCACATTCTCAATATTATTTGTTTCCTTGCATGAGGGAGGAATTTAGAACCACATTGCTACCACATACAAAAGCCCAAGACTTGCTTGTGCATAGATTTTTTATGTCGCATACATCCCGACTCATGGTGTCAAATTTCTTCTCTTTCAATACATGGTCATGCTCTACTTTGCTCATGCGCTCCTTCAAAGCATTCAAGCCCACAAGAGAGCGTTTACATTCCTTGACTTCCTCTTCAAGTTGCATCAAACTTGTTGTTTGCATCTCAAGCATCCTCTTGAGATTCTCATTCTCAACCAAAAGAACCCTTAGGGTGTCATTCTCCATTGCAAGTACCCGTAAGTCTTCACCTTGCTTGTTTACGGTCTCTTGCAACGATACCAAGTATGCCATGATCATGGTTTCTGATTCTCCACACTTCGGAGATTTTGGATCATTTCCTACAATGGTTGTGGACCTTGTTAAAGAAGAACCCTTGCAAGTGCCGGAAGACATTGTATGTAAAATAAGAGATGAGAGTCGACTTCTCACTTTAGAAATGTTGCGGCAGAAACGTCTTCCATAACTCTGATAATTTATGTGTTTACATCAATGCGTAGAGGGCGTCCTACTCTTCAATTGAGGCTATAGATCACCCAAATCGGAGTTCAGATGAAGAAGTTATGACCAAAAGAGTGAACTGATGTCTACTAGGTCAAAAACGGCTGCGAGAGAGAGAGAGAGAGAGAGAGAGAGAGAGAGAGAGAGAGAGAGAGAGAGGAGCATGACACCCGATTGGGGTCCCAACCAACCCTCTCAAGGGCCCCCACACCGTTGCCGATGTGGTATTTGCTTTTGATTGCGTAAATGAAATGTATACATGCAATATCTCAAGTGCAGACTCTGCTGACTCGAATGGAAAATGTCGCCACAGTAACTCTTCAATACGAAGCACCTCCGCGGCTGATTTTGAAAGTGCACGAATGCGTGTGTGTGCAGTGCGAGTGAGAGAAGAGACAAGAGAGAGTGCGGGTGGAGCTTCCCTCAAGCAGGAGAGGAGGGGCTCCTTATTCTTTTGGTATATGAAGAATAAGGAAAGGATGTACGGTCCTACTAGCTAAACTACTAGTATGTACAAGAAAATAGATGAGAGACTCTCATCCTATGCCCACTGGCTCGCTCACTTGATCTACATACAGCCGTATCGGCTCTAGTGATAGGCGAGCGCAAGTATCCACGATAGAGCTTGCATCCAAATCCCGCAGACAACTTTGTATCGTCTGCATAGCTCCACAGTGCATCATGCTAGTGTCAGTCATCGTACGACTGAGCTCGCGTCGAGTCTCTCTCTCTCTCTCTCTCTCTCTCTCTCTCTCTCTCTCTCTCTCTCTCTCTCTCTCTCTCTCTCTCTCTCTCTCTCTCTCTCTCTCTCTCAAGCCGGGACTGTGCAACAGAAGATGAAGACACATCCTTTGATGACCTTGAAGTTCCAGACTCTGAAGCTATAGCTTGTAAAGATAATTCTTTGGAATTTGGGATGCACTATCGCATCACAACTAGTGTCCTTCCATTGGACCTCCTATTCAATTGATTCCAACCACATTGCAACATCACGATTTTGAGGTTGAAGTCTCAAACCCCATGGTTCCTTAGCATAACAGTCTTCTACCATGATAAACTCTTGAAGCCAAATGTAGCAAAGAAGTTCTTGAATTATGAAATAACATGGGATATAGTACTCACAGCTAAGTGATTTTATCATAAGGAGAAGTTTAAGATGAAAAAGCTAAGAATCGTGGCGTTCACTTAGCTCGAGGATTGAAGACTTTTGGAGATTCAAATCTTCTCCAAAATACTATCAACATCAAAAGTCATTTCTCATTTTGAATGGGAGGGAATGCCACAATCTGTAACTATTATCACATCAACTTCTTAGTTCATAGTCATCATAGATGAAGATTCAAAGAATGATTAGCCAAACGCAGCTATTTCCCATCGGTGATCAATTGTGCCTCTCCATCGATTGGTTGCAGCTCTTAACCAAAAAAATGTGTCTAGGAGACTAAAAACATGTCTAATCATGGTTGGACATGTCTTTTCATTTCCTATATAAGGAGCCTATTGTAGCACACTTTCCAATCAATCAAATTTTTAGTCCATCTGAGTTCTCAGTGTCTGAGTCCCTTGGTCTCAAGATTTGTCCTTCAAGTTCATAAATTTTCAAGTCATGAAGTATTGATAAATGCTCAATCCTACAACCTCATAAGTCGTTTATGTCTCACTCTCGTTTATGATCGTCGAGCAATGAGAAAGAACACTAACTACTCTTGGACTGCACTCATTTGTAAAATTCCGGAGCATCAAAAAATTTAAGAAATGAAAGCCACCATGGAAATTCAAACAAGTAAATAGCTCACCAATTAAGAAAGTAATTGTAAGAACAAAAAAAACCACAAATTACCTGATAAGGTTCTAAGTTATCCCCTCCATAGTGTGGACCACCTCATGAACCGAAATCATATTATAAATTTCATAAAATTCTGACCAAAGAATCATACCAAATCACAAAAGCTCGTCGCGTGTAAAGAAAGAAGGATCTATGGGCAGAAACATTAGTGTTCTCGGGGGAAAATTTGCTACTTTTGTTTGGAGTTGAACGTGGGCTCACGGTAGAACAAGGGAGTGAGCTAAGGTATGGTAAGCAACGCCTAAAGCTCCAAGGTAGGAGCTAAGGTTTGAAGGGAAAGGTACGTTGTGCTGATTTATTATAAGATGTAGGGTTGGTTGCTCCTATTTCTTCTGTACCAAAACATTAAAGTGCCACAAGATGGAAAGTGAATCGGCTCCACAAACCTGATGATTCATCTAATCTATTGAAGCAATGAAAGAGCCCCCAAAGTTGTTCCAGTTTAAAGCTAGACAAACATTTGGGATAAGCCATCCAAAACCCTGAAAAACTTTAAGAGGGAGGATACTGCTGGCAATTAAACAAAAGATTGCAGAAGTACCTGAGCTGGATAACGGACTGCTAGGGAGAAAAGAGAGTCACCACTCACTCCCATGGAGTAGAGTGCCAGGATGGCAGTGGGATTCCATAAAGCACCGCCAAGAGCACCTCCCAGCCAGCTAAAGAAAAAGATGTTGAGCGCCAGCAGACCCATGGATACGTGAAATTCGAATCCCTGAAGGTTGAATGTGCTAACAATGAGCTCTGTCGTAGGTCTCATGAATGCAATATATACAACCCACAAGAATGTTATGGCAGCATCAGCCACAGCGAGCCTGATTAAACCCATCTTGGGTGTCTCCACCTACAAAAGAACCGCAGAAAAAGCCATGGATCACAATAGAATTGAAAGCTCTATTCTTGGTTGGAGAAGGCGCTTACAGTAGACTCGGTTGCATGGAAGTATACCTGCGCTCAGAAGAGCGTATGGCAGGAGATAAGAAGCCCACTTCTGTATACGGAATGGGGCGGGGCTCTTTGTTGGTCTCAACTCCGAATCCCGACTCTCTGTTCGGCCCAACTCCACTATATTTCTTTACCTGCAAGTTGACGTTGATGTCTTAACTTTGACCCGCTTATAATAGTTTTCTTTTCACTTAAAATAGTTTTAAAGAGATTCTCTTCTTTGTCCTAATGGGCACCCAACTTCCGAACTCCTGATTTCACAAGCATTCACAATTCCTTTCATGGGTTTTTCAAGAGGAAATTTTGGAAATTTGAACTTTTTTTTAATATCTAGGCGGGACTTTCCTTTTTCCTCTTCCCGCCATTGGTATTTTTGCATTTCACAGCAGCATGATTGTAAGTTGAGACATATTTTCCCACAACAATGGAGAGAACTCTTTAAAAACACATTTGAACGGGGTCAAGAACTTGTGAGACAAAAAATTAATTTATTGAGCCAGTTTCAAATCCTAAGGTAATCTAACCTAACATAATATGGAGGAAGGGGGAGCCCTTTACAAGTGTCAAAATCTGTGACATGAAGGCTAAACTCCAAAACTTAGAGAAGTCTCCGTGCACACGATAAAAAGGGAGAGAGAGAGAGAGAGAGAGATCGCTGAAGGCGGCCGGCCGTACTAGTCTACATAATTTTCAAATTTATAACTTTATTTTGAAATTTTGAAATAGACGTTCCTTTGCATCCTTTGTTCTTATGCTTGCATCTCTCTCTCTCTCTCTCTCTCTCTCTCTCTCTCTCTCTCTCTCTTCCTTCGTGCACAAATGTTAATATTGCATTATTAAAAACAATTGGAAATAAACAAGTAGAAATGGCGAAAACATTGCCTAAAGCATTGGAACAACAGTTATGAAGCAAAGCAAACTACAAGGGAAAGGAATAATGGCTTAAAACTACATAAATCCTCTATGAAACAAGTTCCCTTGATAGTCAATGAATTCTCCATCCTAAGGAGCAAGCCAGGAGCTCAATGCACAAATATTGAGGATGCCATGTTTGCTTTTAAGTGCAGAGGAAAGGTGGCTCATGTGGGTGTTGAACCTTCCAACCCTCTCTTATGAGGCAAAGGGTCTAACCAAGTCCCCACCCACATACCCTCCCTTCTCCCCCTCTCATAGTGTTAGGATCACGTTTTCTCTTGTGCGCATCTAACCTTTGATGGCATCGCCAATCGTGGTTCTATGGTTATGGGGAAATTTAGTGTATTTTTTGAAGAGTAATTGTTATGTTTGCCATAAAAAATGGGAAATTACTAAAAAGCGAATAAAATGCTATCCAAAAGCAAGCCCTTCTTAGTTTTGTTATTAGAGGAGACAAAATTTAGGATGGTGGTGTCTACCTAAAACACCACATAGATAATAGAAAATGGAACGCCCTTAGATAACACTACACTCTCCTAATAAAATACCAAACTTCTTCCGAGGGACTTTTTACATGACTGTTCACTCCTCTTGATAAAATTCACTTAGGACATTTTTACATGATCATTGAATTCTCTTCACATGCTAGAGAAATGACAAAAGTCAACTAGTTCTAAATTGCAAGCATTTCTTGTGTTTATTCACGTTGTGGCAATCACACCTTTTTTCCTGCATGGAGTCCCAACATCAATAGGTCTATAAAGTATTTAAGCACAACAACTATAACTATCCTCTAGTATAGTACGTAGCTATGATATTGAAATTGACTCATGGGAATCTTCATGGATGCCTTGAGAATTAAAAAGGAGAAGGCAAGGGGAGGTGGTAGGTTGCACATAAGGAGACGACCAGCAGGCATATGAGTTGGGTGAAGTAAATAGTTGATAGGTTACTTGTAACATTCTTTCTCTCTCTCTCTCTCTCTCTCTCTCTCTCTCTCTCTCTCTCTCTCTCT
Organism: Adiantum capillus-veneris; assembly: GCF_014529385.1. Taxonomy (NCBI): domain Eukaryota; kingdom Viridiplantae; phylum Streptophyta; class Polypodiopsida; order Polypodiales; family Pteridaceae; genus Adiantum; species Adiantum capillus-veneris. The sequence continues at coordinate 1,899,952 of NC_140952.1, forward strand.
CTCTCTAATTGTCTCTCTTTCTTTCTCTCTCTCCCCCCCCCAAAACCCCGACAAAGACCATGAAACCTTTATGTACTTCAAATGAATATAATCACAACTCTCTCTCTCTCTCTCTCTCTCTCTCTCTCTCTCTCTCTCACACACACACACACACACACACACACACAATTCTCTCTCTCTCTCTCTCTCTCTCTCTCTCTCACACACACACACACACACACACATATTGTGGGTTTTTCCTATTGTGGGGAGAGGGAGAGAGTAGACTACATATATAGAGAATGAATAGCAATAATAGACATTAGCCCCTTTTGAATACAGAGACCTTTGTCCCCAATCATAGGGTCTCCAAATTATAGTAGATTGGTGAGTGCCTTAGAGTGACTACTAGAGAGGGCCACATAGATTCTCATATGCATGCAAGTTGATAAATTTCACTCGTAATAGTTGAGATCAAGAGAATAAGGAGAGAGATAATGTTGAGTTAAGTCAATGTAACTCGAGCCCATATGTTTCTCATTAACACTCCCTTGCATCAAAAGAATAAAAGAAATCTCTCTCTCTCTCTCTCTCTCTCTCTCTCTCTCTCTCTCTCACTCATACACACACACACACACATAAAACTTAGATTTATGGACAATAAGGGGTGTGGAGTGTTTAGTAGATAGACCAACACATTTTCTCATTATCTCATATGCCCTAAAGTTGGTAAACTTCAAGTGTAATAGTTGAGATGGGGAGAATATTTTGAGATAAGTTGACATAAACTCCAGTCACTATCCTTACCACCCTTATGAGAGCCCTTTGTTGCAAAAATGTCCCTTTAAAATATTTTTTGCATGCCACATGCATCATGCATTGTTCCTATTTTTTGATAGCACATTTAAGGTGAGTACTTCAAATGAAAATAATCACCTCTCTCTCTCTCTCTCTCTCTCTCTCTCTCTCTCACACACACACACACACATTGTGAGTTTTTCCTATAATGGGGAGAGGGAGAGAGTAGACTCCATATATAGAGAGTGAATAGCAATAATAAACATGAGTCCCCTTTTGAATAGAGAGACCTTTGTTGCCAATCATAGGGTCTCCCAATTATACTAGATTGGCGAGTGCCTTAGAGTGATTACTAGAGAGGACCACATAGATTCTCATTGTCTCCTATGCATGCAAGTTGATACAATTTAGTCGTAATAGTAGTTGAGACCATGAAAATAAGGAGAGAATAATGTTGGAGCTAAGTCAATGTAACTCGAGCCGATATGTTTCCCACTAACACTCCCTTGCATCAAAAGAATAAAATCTCTCTCTCTCTCTCTCTCTCTCTCTCTCTCTCTCTCTCTCTCTCTCTCTCTCTCTAATAAGCCTCAGATTTATGGATAATAAGGGATGTGGAGTGTTTAGTAAATAAACCAACACTATGCCTGCAATGTTGGGGTAAAGGCATCGTGTCTTTTTTCGTGACTGGGGAGGCCCGATGTCCGACTGCCCACTGACCACACTAACCTTATTCTTCACATACCAAAGAATAAGGAGCTCCTCACATCTTGGAGGCTTGCTCCAACCATACAGCACGGTCTCTCCTCTTCCCTCTCCCACACCACACCATGCACGCATGCATTGGTATCATAGCTGAGGCTAAGCTTGTGTGCACATTACAGGTTTGCGAGTGGTTTTACTTGTGTATATGGAAGTTTTTATGTCAGCATTGTGTGCACGTAGATTGTAGTGCAAGAGAAGCCCAGATTTTAGATCTGAGCTTAGGCATGTGGATTCAGCTTGTATAGAGCTTGTGCAGTAATCCGTTGCTGATTTTTACAAAGAAGAAGTAGGAGCAAGAAGTGTTGCATCTCGTTATTGTCGAGCTGATCATTTCAAAATTCTGAAATAAGATTTGATTTTTTTGCAGCAACCTGCAACAATCTCAAACGTATAGAAACTTGGCAGTGTGGATTCCTACATTGGAGAGCATTATGCGGTTTGCGTCTCTAGCTATGTACATTGCATTGTGGTGCGATTTGAGAGAGAATTTACCTTGCATTTGTGTGTGCAAGTGATGCTTTGGGATGTGATTTTTGGATTATTACACGCATTATGAATGTGTGAATTTTTCTTCAAAGAGATATATACACATGATTTTGTGCGGATTTTCTACGTATGCATATGCAGATATGGATTGAGCTTATTACAACTCACAAGTGACAAGTTCATAGGTATACAGGTGTTTCAGATAGGTGGAGTTGTCCAAAGAGCCACTCGTGTGGGAGTGAGCTTGGTTGGCATAGTTTGGTGTTTATGTATGCCCATTGTGGATCTCAGATCGAGACGGATTCGTCTCGAGTAGATTTATGCATTTTTTATTACAACCCATAGGTTTTGTCTTATTTCTCTCCTTGAGGTTGAGAGAGTTTAGTCACTTTTGGCTTGGTGTATGACATCTGTGGATGGAAAGCGTTTAGTCTCTTTTACTTGGTATATGACATTTGTGGATGAGAGGCTGGGTCTCTATTTTTGTGCATTGTCAAAATGGCTTCATTGATTCATTTTACACATTGTTTGTGTTGCTGATTGTTTATGGCTAAGATTATTTGAGATTATACTTTGTTTTCAAGGGAACCCCAGATTCTTGCCATGTTTTGTGTGTATTTGCAGTTTACTCTCTGATGTTTTAGTGGTCAAGTCTGACTCCCACTTTGACAGGTTTTGTTAGTAGCAGATGCTTATGTGACTTCAGCTCCTAGGCCTTATAGGTTTTTATAGGTATTTGGAATGTGGGATGCATTTTAAGCGTGTTTTCTCACTACTTGCGTATATGGTTCTACGCTTTCCGCTCAGTTGATCTCTTTGTCCTATATTTTATGCCTATCAATTGCAGATTGTGGAATTGTTTTACGCATATGCAAGCATTGGTTTTGGTGCGATTGATCATGGTTTTCATGATTGTGTAGTGGTCAAGTGATCTCCCACTTTGTTGCCAGTTTGGCATGGTTTATGGTTGAGGTTGTGCTTGAGTTTTTGAGAGAGAGAGAGAGAGAGAGAGAGAGAGAGAGAGAGAGAGAGAGAGAGAGAGAGAGAGAGAGAGAGAGATGTGTATGTGTGTGGGTGTGGGTGTGTGGGTGAGAGACACACACACAGATGGGGAGGAAAGGGGGGCAGGGGAAAATTTGGGATGAAGAAGAGTAGCAATAAGGCACTAGGTACAAAAAGAGAAATGAAAAGAGTAGATCTACTCAACACCTATTTTTTGGCAAGATGTTGGTATTTCCATTGGTATTTTGCCAATATCAGCACCCATACTAGCACCAAAAAGTCCTATTATCCCCCAAAAAATCCTTCTCTCTTTAGCTCAATTTTTGTTGCTAGATTATTGATGCCACGGCTCAACCATGTGTAATCAAAGTGTCAATCTCTGGGGGATCTCTCTTATTAATGGTAAGATGGATGTGATTTTGGGTCACATCAATTCAACTCATATTTGTTGTTGTGATTAAGTCCTAAACTAACCAGGTTCTCCTAGCCTTGACTCATCCAATAGGTGATTATATCACTTGGAAGGATGAGTGGATGGAAAAGAAGTTGGGCACTCACAAAGCAGGATTTGAAGTGTTTTTCTTGAATGTGCCTCTCAAGCTTAGCTAAGAAGAGTTCCAAGAGGAGCTTCATGTGCATTTCTTGTATCCACAATACCTAAAGAGGTTGAAAGAGGAGTTTTGAGCTTTATCTCAACAAAATAACATGCCGTGTCTAAAACTCACCTTTGGATACATCATAGGTTTATTACGACCGATTAACACTTTTTCATATCAAAAAAATACCAAATTTTGGCTAGTGATTGAGAGAGAGATATGTGTGTGTATAGTTGGCCGATGGTTTGGCGTTTGACATTGCAGGTGCAAGAGATGTTTGCTTATCATAACCATTGGTGCATCATATACTTTGCGAGATGTGCGCTATGTTCCTCGGCTCATACAGAGCTTGATATCAATGAGACAGTTAGTAGATTGTGGGTGTCAAACACTGCTTAGATTTTAGTCTTTCTAGATGCATTACGGATTGTTAATGATTGCTAGGGGATCCCATAGTGGCTTGGTATATCCTATGCGTATATATGAGGTATGAGACGACATGGTCTCTGTTTTTTTGCCGACATGCATTGAGTGAGAGATGAGATGTGTCTTCTTTGCGAGTGAGCTCTAGTATGCTCAAGAGATAGAGCATTGATCTATGCAGGACATGCCAGTAGACTCTGTAGAGATAGAGGTAGAGCGGCGATGCTCTAGTGAGACATAGATGGTATTGTCAGAGTCTATACAGACAGGCGTAGAGCAGGTATACTCCCTAGAGACAAAGGTCAAGATGACGGACATGGAGTTCTTTGATATGCTCATGCTAAAGCCTAATGAGTTGATGACATGATAGACAGTTCTGCCTATGGGTGAGAGGGACGTAGCCATCCTAGTGTCGGCAATGACACATCCATACGCAATGAGTAGTCTTGATGATGCACTACATGTAGATAGCGCAATGGAGGCTAATACATCCAAGTTTGCACATATTTCTTTAGCATTCACACAGCTCATGTATGACCTACTAGTGTAGAGACCCGACCTAGCAGCTGTATTGGGAGAATTTGCAGCAAGGATCGCACGGTTGTTGAGCCTAGCATGATGCATCTGGAGCTTTGCAAACCATACAGAGTTGTCTGCGGGATTTTCATGTAGGCTCTAGCATGGATATGCACGCTTGCCTATCACTAGAGCCAATACGATTGCATCTAGATTGACTAAGCGAGCTAGGGGGTCTAGATTGAGAGAATCTCTTACCTATTCTCTTGTACATACTACTAGGTCATATAGTAGTACCACTTATCGACACATTTGTCTTTAAGTGTGAGTTTGTTGGGGTAAAGGCGTTGTGCCTTTGCCCATGGTCAGATGTCCGATGTTTGGTTGCCCACTGACCACAGTAACCTTATTCTTCATACACCAAAGAATAAGGAGCTCCTCACATCTTGGAGACTTGCTCCATCCACATAACACAATCTCTCCTCTTCCCTCTTCCGCACACACACGTATTTTGTGAACCACAAACTCTTTCATGCAAGTCGATAAACTTCAAGTATCATAGTTGAGATGGGGAGAGTATGTTGAGATAAGTTGACATAAACTTCAGTCACTATTTCTACCACCTTGTGAGATCCCTTCGTTGCAAAAATGTACTTTAAAATAGTTTGTGGCACATGCATCATGCATCGTTTCTACTTTTCGATAGCATGCTTGAGATGATGAGTCGATGATCTCTTGGAGTTAGATATAGAGGTGATGATGTCTCCTAGAGGGTACTTGAAATACCCTTAAAATTCGAGTTCTTAAGAATGCCTTTTCAACATCCCCTATTCCTACAAGTTGGTAAAGTCCAAGCGTAATAGTTGAGATGAGGAGAATATGTTGAGATAAGTTGACAAAGTGGCGAGATTATTGATGCCACGGCTCAACCATGTGTAATCAAAGTGTCAATCTCTGGGGGATCTCTCTTATTAATGGTAAGATGGATGTGATTTTGGGTCACATCAATTCAACTCATATTTGTTGTTGTGATTAAGTCCTAAACTAACCAGGTTCTCCTAGCCTTGACTCATCCAATAGGTGATTATATCACTTGGAAGGATGAGTGGATGGAAAAGAAGTTGGGCACTCACAAAGCAGGATTTGAAGTGTTTTTCTTGAATGTGCCTCTCAAGCTTAGCTAAGAAGAGTTCCAAGAGGAGCTTCATGTGCATTTCTTGTATCCACAATACCTAAAGAGGTTGAAAGAGGAGTTTTGAGCTTTATCTCAACAAAATAACATGCCGTGTCTAAAACTCACCTTTGGATACATCATAGGTTTATTACGACCGATTAACACTTTTTCATATCAAAAAAATACCAAATTTTGGCTAGTGATTGAGAGAGAGATATGTGTGTGTATAGTTGGCCGATGGTTTGGCGTTTGACATTGCAGGTGCAAGAGATGTTTGCTTATCATAACCATTGGTGCATCATATACTTTGCGAGATGTGCGCTATGTTCCTCGGCTCATACAGAGCTTGATATCAATGAGACAGTTAGTAGATTGTGGGTGTCAAACACTGCTTAGATTTTAGTCTTTCTAGATGCATTACGGATTGTTAATGATTGCTAGGGGATCCCATAGTGGCTTGGTATATCCTATGCGTATATATGAGGTATGAGACGACATGGTCTCTGTTTTTTTGCCGACATGCATGGAGTGAGAGATGAGACGTGTCTTCTTTGCGAGTGAGCTCTAGTATGCTCAAGAGATAGAGCATTGATCTATGCAGGACATGCCAGTAGACTCTGTAGAGATAGAGGTAGAGCGGCGATGCTCTAGTGAGACATAGATGGTATTGTCAGAGTCTATACAGACAGGCATAGAGCAGGTATACTCCCTAGAGACAAAGGTCAAGATGACGGACATGGAGTTCTTTGATATGCTCATGCTAAAGCCTAATGAGTTGATGACATGATAGACAGTTCTGCCTATGGGTGAGAGGGACGTAGCCATCCTAGTGTCGGCAATGACACATCCATACGCAATGAGTAGTCTTGATGATGCACTACATGTAGATAGCGCAATGGAGGCTAATACATCCAAGTTTGCACATATTTCTTTAGCATTCACACAGCTCATTTATGACCTACTAGTGTAGAGACCCGACCTAGCAGCTGTATTGGGAGAATTTGCAGCAAGGATCGCACGGTTGTTGAGCCTAGCATGATGCATCTGGAGCTTTGCAAACCATACAGAGTTGTCTGCGGGATTTTCATGTAGGCTCTAGCATGGATATGCACGCTTGCCTATCACTAAAGCCAATACGATTGCATCTAGATTGACTAAGCGAGCTAGGGGGTTTAGATTGAGAGAATCTCTTACCTATTCTCTTGTACATACTACTAGGTCATATAGTAGTACCACTTATCGACACATTTGTCTTTAAGTGTGAGTTTGTTGGGGTAAAGGCGTTGTGCCTTTGCCCATGGTCAGATGTCCGATGTTTGGTTGCCCACTGACCACAGTAACCTTATTCTTCATACACCAAAGAATAAGGAGCTCCTCACATCTTGGAGACTTGCTCCATCCACATAACACAATCTCTCCTCTTCCCTCTTCCGCACACACACGTATTTTGTGAACCACAAACTCTTTCATGCAAGTCGATAAACTTCAAGTATCATAGTTGAGATGGGGAGAGTATGTTGAGATAAGTTGACATAAACTTCAGTCACTATTTCTACCACCTTGTGAGATCCCTTCGTTGCAAAAATGTACTTTAAAATAGTTTGTGGCACATGCATCTTGCATCGTTTCTACTTTTCGATAGCATGCTTGAGATGATGAGTCGATGATCTCTTGGAGTTAGATATAGAGGTGATGATGTCTCCTAGAGGGTACTTGAAATACCCTTAAAATTCGAGTTCTTAAGAATGCCTTTTCAACATCCCCTATTCCTACAAGTTGGTAAAGTCCAAGCGTAATAGTTGAGATGAGGAGAATATGTTGAGATAAGTTGACAAAGTGGCGAGATTATTGATGCCACGGCTCAACCATGTGTAATCAAAGTGTCAATCTCTGGGGGATCTCTCTTATTAATGGTAAGATGGATGTGATTTTGGGTCACATCAATTCAACTCATATTTGTTGTTGTGATTAAGTCCTAAACTAACCAGGTTCTCCTAGCCTTGACTCATCCAATAGGTGATTATATCACTTGGAAGGATGAGTGGATGGAAAAGAAGTTGGGCACTCACAAAGCAGGATTTGAAGTGTTTTTCTTGAATGTGCCTCTCAAGCTTAGCTAAGAAGAGTTCCAAGAGGAGCTTCATGTGCATTTCTTGTATCCACAATACCTAAAGAGGTTGAAAGAGGAGTTTTGAGCTTTATCTCAACAAAATAACATGCCGTGTCTAAAACTCACCTTTGGATACATCATAGGTTTATTACGACCGATTAACACTTTTTCATATCAAAAAAATACCAAATTTTGGCTAGTGATTGAGAGAGAGATATGTGTGTGTATAGTTGGCCGATGGTTTGGCGTTTGACATTGCAGGTGCAAGAGATGTTTGCTTATCATAACCATTGGTGCATCATATACTTTGCGAGATGTGCGCTATGTTCCTCGGCTCATACAAAGCTTGATATCAATGAGACAGTTAGTAGATTGTGGGTGTCAAACACTGCTTAGATTTTAGTCTTTCTAGATGCATTACGGATTGTTAATGATTGCTAGGGGATCCCATAGTGGCTTGGTATATCCTATACGTATATATGAGGTATGAGACGACATGGTCTCTGTTTTTTTGCCGACATGCATGGAGTGAGAGATGAGACGTGTCTTCTTTGCGAGTGAGCTCTAGTATGCTCAAGAGATAGAGCATTGATCAATGCAGGACATGCCAGTAGACTCTGTAGAGATAGAGGTAGAGCGGCGATGCTCTAGTGAGACATAGATGGTATTGTCAGAGTCTATACAGACAGGCGTAGAGCAGGTATACTCCCTAGAGACAAAGGTCAAGATGACGGACATGGAGTTCTTTGATATGCTCATGCTAAAGCCTAATGAGTTGATGACATGATAGACAGTTCTGCCTATGGGTGAGAGGGACGTAGCCATCCTAGTGTCGGCAATGACACATCCATATGCAATGAGTAGTCTTGATGATGCACTACATGTAGATAGCGCAATGGAGGCTAATACATCCAAGTTTGCACATATTTCTTTAGCATTCACACATCTCATGTATGACCTACTAGTGTAGAGACCCGACCTAGCAGCTGTATTGGGAGAATTTGCAGCAAGGATCGCACGGTTGTTGAGCCTAGCATGATGCATCTGGAGCTTTGCAAACCATACAGAGTTGTCTGCGGGATTTTCATGTAGGCTCTAGCATGGATATGCACGCTTGCCTATCACTAGAGCCAATACGATTGCATCTAGATTGACTAAGCGAGCTAGGGGGTCTAGATTGAGAGAATCTCTTACCTATTCTCTTGTACATACTACTAGGTCATATAGTAGTACCACTTATCGACACATTTGTCTTTAAGTGTGAGATTGTTGGGGTAAAGGCGTTGTGCCTTTGCGCATGGTCGGATGTCCGATGTTTGGTTGCCCACTGACCACAGTAACCTTATTCTTCATATACCAAAGAATAAGGAGCTCCTCACATCTTGGAGACTTGCTCCATCCACATAACACAATCTCTCCTCTTCCCTCTTCCGCACACACACGTATTTTGTGAACCACAAACTCTTTCATGCAAGTCGATAAACTTCAAGTATCATAGTTGAGATGGGGAGAGTATGTTGAGATAAGTTGACATAAACTTCAGTCACTATTTCTACCACCTTGTGAGAGCCCTTCGTTGCAAAAATGTACTTTAAAATAGTTTGTGGCACATGCATCATGCATCGTTTCTACTTTTCGATAGCATGCTTGAGATGATGAGCCCATGATCTCTTGGAGTTAGATATAGAGGTGATGATGTCTCCTAGAGGGTACTTGAAATACCCTTAAAATTCGAGTTCTTAAGAATGCCTTTTCAACATCCCCTATTCCTAAAAGTCCAAGTGTAATATTTGAGATGAGGAGAATATGTTGAGATAAGTTGACAAAGTGGCGAGATTATTGATGCCACGGCTCAACCATGTGTAATCAAAGTGTCAATCTCTGGGGGATCTCTCTTATTAATGGTAAGATGGATGTGATTTTGGGTCACATCAATTCAACTCATATTTGTTGTTGTGATTAAGTCCTAAACTAACCAGGTTCTCCTAGCCTTGACTCATCCAATAGGTGATTATATCACTTGGAAGGATGAGTGGATGGAAAAGAAGTTGGGCACTCACAAAGCAGGATTTGAAGTGTTTTTCTTGAATGTGCCTCTCAAGCTTAGCTAAGAAGAGTTCCAAGAGGAGCTTCATGTGCATTTCTTGTATCCACAATACCTAAAGAGGTTGAAAGAGGAGTTTTGAGCTTTATCTCAACAAAATAACATGCCGTGTCTAAAACTCACCTTTGGATACATCATAGGTTTATTACGACCGATTAACACTTTTTCATATCAAAAAAATACCAAATTTTGGCTAGTGATTGAGAGAGAGATATGTGTGTGTATAGTTGGCCGATGGTTTGGCGTTTGACATTGCAGGTGCAAGAGATGTTTGCTTATCATAACCATTGGTGCATCATATACTTTGCGAGATGTGCGCTATGTTCCTCGGCTCATACAGAGCTTGATATCAATGAGACAGTTAGTAGATTGTGGGTGTCAAACACTGCTTAGATTTTAGTCTTTCTAGATGCATTACGGATTGTTAATGATTGCTAGGGGATCCCATAGTGGCTTGGTATATCCTATGCGTATATATGAGGTATGAGACGACATGGTCTCTGTTTTTTTGCCGACATGCATGGAGTGAGAGATGAGACGTGTCTTCCTTGCGAGTGAGCTCTAGTATGCTCAAGAGATAGAGCATTGATCTATGTAGGACATGCCAGTAGACTCTGTAGAGATAGAGGTAGAGCGGCGATGCTCTAGTGAGACATAGATGGTATTGTCAGAGTCTATACAGACAGGCGTAGAGCAGGTATACTCCCTAGAGACAAAGGTCAAGATGACGGACATGGAGTTCTTTGATATGCTCATGCTAAAGCCTAATGAGTTGATGACATGATAGACGGTTCTGCCTATGGGTGAGAGGGACGTAGCCATCCTAGTGTCGGCAATGACACATCCATATGCAATGAGTAGTCTTGATGATGCACTACATGTAGATAGCGCAATGGAGGCTAATACATCCAAGTTTGCACATATTTCTTTAGCATTCACACATCTCATGTATGACCTACTAGTGTAGAGACCCGACCTAGCAGCTGTATTGGGAGAATTTGCAGCAAGGATCGCACGGTTGTTGAGCCTAGCATGATGCATCTGGAGCTTTGCAAACCATACAGAGTTGTCTGCGGAATTTTCATGTGGGCTCTAGCATGGATATGCACGCTTGCCTATCACTAGAGCCAATACGATTGCATCTAGATTGACTAAGCGAGCTAGGGGGTCTAGATTGAGAGAATCTCTTACCTATTCTCTTGTACATACTACTAGGTCATATAGTAGTACCACTTATCGACACATTTGTCTTTAAGTGTGAGATTGTTGGGGTAAAGGCGTTGTGCCTTTGCGCATGGTCGGATGTCCGATGTTTGGTTGCCCACTGACCACAGTAACCTTATTCTTCATATACCAAAGAATAAGGAGCTCCTCACATCTTGGAGACTTGCTCCATCCACATAACACAATCTCTCCTCTTCCCTCTTCCGCACACACACGTATTTTGTGAACCACAAACTCTTTCATGCAAGTCGATAAACTTCAAGTATCATAGTTGAGATGGGGAGAGTATGTTGAGATAAGTTGACATAAACTTCAGTCACTATTTCTACCACCTTGTGAGAGCCCTTCGTTGCAAAAATGTACTTTAAAATAGTTTGTGGCACATGCATCATGCATCGTTTCTACTTTTCGATAACATGCTTGAGATGATGAGTCGATGATCTCTTGGAGTTAGATATAGAGGTGATGATGTCTCCTAGAGGGTACTTGAAATACCCTTAAAATTCGAGTTCTTAAGAATGCCTTTTCAACATCCCCTATTCCTACAAGTTGGTAAAGTCCAAGCGTAATAGTTGAGATGAGGAGAATATGTTGAGATAAGTTGACAAAACTCAAATCCCAATTAAATAGTTGTGACACATACATCATACATTGTACCTACTTTTTGATAACATGTTTGAGATAATGAGTTGATGACCTCTTGGTGTTAGATATAGAGATGATGGTACATAGGAAGCACTTGAAATGACTTTTGTTCCAAAATTGTCTCTTTAAAATAGTTTGTGACACATGCATCATGCGTTGTACCTACTTTATGATAACATGTTTGAGATGATGAGTCGATGTCCTCTTGGTGTCAGATAGAGAGGTGATGTACCTAAAAAGTACTTGAAATGCCCTTAAAATTTGAGGTCTTCTCTTTGTGTTGAGAAGGAGTGAATAGTAATTATAAACATGAGCATGAACCAAGAAGTGGTTCAACAGGGAATATTTTTTGGCAAATATTTTTGGGCGAGCGCTTTTCAAAATTCAATGAGCAGATTCCAAAAAGATTCTTTCTCTCTTCTCTCTCTCTCTCTCTCTCTCATAGATTTTTTCCCTTGGCAAACACACTTCGATCAAACATCGTCGCCACCATCCTCTCTCTCTCTCTCTCTCTCTCTCTCTCTCTCTCTCTCTCTCTCTCTCTCTCTCTCTCTCTCTCTCTCTCTCTCTCTCTCTCAATCTCTCAGATTTTTCCCTTGGCAAACACACCTTGATCAAACATCATCGTCACCATCGCTAGATCTCTCTCTCTCTCTCTCTCTCTCTCTCTCTCTCTCTCTCTCTCTCTCTCTCTCTCTCTCTCGCTCTCATTATCCTTCTAGAGATAATCGGACTCTCTATCCTATTTACCATAATGTAACCCTCGGGTATAGTTTAACCCTTGGCAATTATTGACTTCAAAATCTACCAACTGTATGTAGTATACCTTGCTCTCCTAATAAAAATTGCTATCTACTGTATGCCCCACCACTTGGGTTACATCCATGAACTGCTACTTGGATAAAACAGCCTTGTGGTTACTTTTTTCATAATTGGTTTGTACAAAAGGATTTAACCAATATTATGTGACCTTGGTCAACATGAGTGCCTTGATTATTCAAACGATCTGGATGTGGGAGGATGCATTTTCTTTCCCCCCCTTTCTGACGCGCTTTATTTTGGGATGGTGGAAGCATGGACGCCACTCTGTACTTAGGGGAATCGGTGGTGATTAAAGACACTATTGCTATCGTGTGATCCTTTCCCGGATATAGGCCTAGCTAAGCAGGATTCGAGGAGATTGCGGTGCTATATAAGGTGAGCTACAAGCTCACTTGGTTTTCATTATGCAAGTGTGTGTGTGTTCTCTCATTGTGTGTATACTTTATATTGGTATGTTCATCATACAAAGCTACACTTGAGGGTCTACAAAGAATGGCCCCTAGCAAGAAAAACGTGGTGGATACTACTGTGGTAAGGAGGACATATTTTTTTTGCTTCAAACATTTTTGATATTGTTTAGGGTAAGGCATGATATGTTCTCCCAAGGGGAGGGAATTTGGACTTATTCCTACAGCAAGCGCTGGTGGTATTGAAAATGAATTTAATGAATCTTGTAAGTTTAGGAATTGAGGGGGTTATTCATGTACTATTGCTCTTTGGGCTCTTTTCTGATAAAAGTGTTGCATGGATTCGTATGGTTGGGGTTTTGGCTTGCCTGTTAAGTATGGAGCCTGATTTACCCTTGTAATTTTCTGTGGTAAAAGCGCACATTTGTAAGGCCCCCATTATGAGGAGAAGCCATCGTGCGTGAAGGAAAATCACTCACCGGAAACCAAAATTTTCACGGACAAGAATCAGGGGCAACTTTAAAGGCCTCGGGGGCGGAGGTCCCCAAGACTTTTTTTTCGCCGGAATATTATGGCCGGACGGCGGCCGAAAAGTGGTCGGAAAACAACCGATCGGTTGGCCGGTGGCCGGTAGTCAATGGCCGATGGCCGGTGGTCGGAAGTCAATGGCCGGTGGCCGGTGGTCGGAAGTCAATGGCCGGTGGCCGGTGGCCGAATTCAAAAGCGGACTTGTCTTCTCAAGGGCGGCCACACATGGGCGGATTGGAGGGTCCGATTTGGACTTATTCGCACAAGGGCGGCTACACATGGCTGTCTCTCATAAGAGAGGGTAGCCCTTTTGGCCTATAAAAGGAGGCCATTTTTACACACATTTCATAGTGTGAAGTTGATGCAACAAGGTGAGTGTGAGGTGGTGAGAGTGAAGCAAGGCGAGAGCTCCATTAAGGGTATAATCCCTTTGTAAACTACTTCTTGTTTTGAAGTACTAAAGCCATTGAGTGGCTGCTTTCCCGTGGACGTAGCCCACATTGGGTGAACCACGTATATCGTGTGTACTCTCTCTCTCTCTCTACTCTATAATCTCGTGTATATAAATCTGTCTCTCTCCATTAAGTAATCTACTCAATTATCTATTTAGCTACGTCTTATTTCCTAACATTGCCAACCGATCTAGTACCAACTACTGTTTGCATAGCTAACTGGCTACTGCTTTATGCGGACCTATATAGGGAAGTTTTTGCTGGTCTCGAGTGATACTAAGAGTTAGTATCCGCTAGCTTGCATACTATATATACGGGTGTTATGATTGCCTTTAGTATCCGCTAGCTTGTATACTATATATACAGGTGGTATGTATACAGGTGTTATGTTTGTTATGCATACAGGTGTTATGATTGCATACTATGTATACAAGTAGTTTTGGATGTACTAAGACAGCCGAAGCCGTTGGTATTGATGACAAAATGGTAGTAATGATCGGCAATAGCTTCTCTTACTACTGGTGTTTTTGAGGTTTTAGTTAAGGATTGACTTGCTGATCAAGGCATTGACAAATGACGATTAAAACTCTTAATAATTCTCTTCAGGTACTGGTCTTCTCAGACATCTGAAGGTAAGTATACTAGCTGGTCTCTGGTGGCAGCTAGCTTGCACAATATAATTATTATTTTCGAACCATTTGGCTTGCTTGCATCTTAATGGGGTAGTCTCCCCCACCTTCTTTGCTAGGAAGATGAAAACATAATACTATACCTGCTCTGGAGGAGATTTTATGAACTGGAGTATTGAGGTAAGGCCTTTTCTGCGTGGCTATGGATATATAGGATAGATGTTACATATGTGAACAAGTACTGGTTCTCGTCTTTTTCAGCCATTGGAAGGTCAGTGTATTTGCTGGTCTCAGGTGGCAGCTAGCTTTCAGAATTGGAGTTTTTTTCGAATCGGATTCCTTGCATATCTCTTGATATGGTGGTGTTGTTCCCCCACCTTCTTTGCTGGGATGAGTAAACATGATACTATACCTGGTCATAAGTGCATTCTACAAGCGAGAATATTGGGGGTAGATTTTCTTGTCCTAGCTATAGATAGATTAGCTAGATGTCTCATATAAACACAGGTTTGCATTTCAAAACATTGGTTCCAATTGGTGGCGCCAATTATTGACCCGGATCAAGGTGGATTTTCGGTATGAATATAGGGCAATGAAATATGGGAAACTATTTGTACGTGATGGTTTCTTACAGTTGTTGCTCTTTTTACCAGACTCAAACATTTTTAGTTGTAGCTTCATTTGAAAATAATGCTGTATCTAGGACTGTGATATAGTATTCGGCCTAAATTTTGGTCGGGTTCGACCATATAACCAGTCATTTTGGGAGGCTATTAATCGCCTATGTGCAGTCTCTTCTCCTCTTTATGGTATATAGCAACTGTTGTTACTGATTCTACTTCACACTTACTTCTCCTTTATATGGTATATATAATGTAATTGTTCGAGTGGGAGTTATTTATTGCAGTTACTCTTATCTACTGCTTGGTTTACCAGCAACTAAACTATCCAGCTGGTGCTTCATATGCGGATGATGCTATAGCTGGGACTATTGTATTATATTCATCTCGGTCTTAGGTATGGTTATTGGAGATAGAATTTCTTTTACTACTTTTTTGTTCAGAAAAATAGTTATGTTGCATGTATACATTTGGTCGAGGCTTGCCTTGTCGTTGCTAGATACCGGCGGGAATCTCTTACGGATGCTCCTCTAGTTCTGGCTTTTTCGGCCATGCAAAGTTTGACTACAAACTAGAGTATTTGGGAAAATGCTTCTGGCTTGGATTACAGTTTTCTCTTACATGTTACTCGGTTTACCAGCAGCAATTATGTAGAGCTGGGATTTATTTTGTCAATGATGTTGTATTTGGGACTGATATACAGTTTTCAAGCCCCGAATTTGTTTGGGTTGACCATATATCCGGTCATTATGTGTTGGTATAAACCACCTATGGGCTTTCTCTTATCCTCTGTATGGTATATAGGACTATTGTAAAGTATTCAACCCAGGATATAGTGTGGGTTGACCTTATATCTGGTCTTTTTTGCTGGTATTAATTGGCTTTCCAATTCTCCTCTGTATAGTTTGTATAAACCTTTTATCTACTTGGATATGGTTGGGAAGCTAATAGGTTTCCACTGGTTTATCTGGTATGGAATAATGAGTGAATGGTTCTAATGGTGTTTGCAGAACAGGTGGGTAATGGGCTCACACTATTGATTGGAAAAGTATCTCTTCTAGTGCTTGTCCTTGAAATATTCTCTAAATTCCGTTTGCTTTTATGTTCGCTCTTCATCTGCGTTGTATGGGCTCCTTTATCGGCCTAGACTTGGATCTCACATAAATTTAACCCAATTGGCTGGTGGTAATTACCTGGAGAAAGATATACTAATTTTTTTTTATTTTGCAGAATAAAGAAAGGTTTACATAGAACTTTGACTTCAATAAATACATTGATTTAATTTTCTAAAGAAAGTCTTCTAGAAACTGATGAGGTTAAGGAAGTATGAGCTTCTTTTAGTTAACTATGTATGTCAATTAAGGAAATTTCTAGGCTCTATTTCATATTTGAATTTTGGTATTAAACTTTGGATTGGAAGGAATACTGTACATTTCGAGAAATTTAACGTAACACATTGATGATTCGTTTCTAGAAATCACGGCCTTTAAGAAGGATATTACACATCATTTTCATTTAAACAGCATAGTTTTCTTCTTAAGTTAGTACCAAGGTGACATGGATGACAACTAGGTCACCCTAGTTACCTGTTATGCGGTTTGAAAACTAACGAATAGTTTGTTTTCTTATTGTGGATGCAGGTAAGGGTGTCCTTTCCTTGGCTGCTGTTTGAAAAGTTGGAATGTTGTTCACTTATACTGTCACACTAATCAGGACCCTCTTACCCTATAATGGCCTGATACTGAAATGTCTTTGTTTGGAATTTTAGTCGAAAGGAATACATGATTTGATACTTTGAACTGTAGACCTTGGTCTTTGTAGTTTTTCTCATGTGTTATGTATATTGATAATAGTTTAAACTCTCTCTCCTTAAGAACATGGGTGCCTTTGGGTTTTACCTATGGCACCAGGACCTAGTCTGCAGGATTTATTTCTAAACAGAGCAGTGAATTCTATTCGGAATCTGGAACATCTACCGCCCCTACTTAAAATGTGCTTGCAAAGCTTTAGATGCGAAAGCTGATTGTGAAAGAAACATCCTTTGGTTCGATCATGCAATTTGGTTCCTCCTCAACCATATGGAGGACCTCTTCCCATCTCACACAGAGGAGCATTTTCTATCTATTATTTGCTCTTGGCTTAGTGACCAAGCTAAGGAAGCTGCGCGAGCCCAAATCACTTACCTTCACTTTAGGAATTTCATGTACGAGGCTTTGAAAGAACTAAAATTAGATGCACCAAGTCATCTGCTTTCTAATTTAAGTGCTTCTAAAGACATCAAACATATCCTATTCCTTCTCAAACCTTCACTTGACGCAGAGGAGTCCCCTAACCTCAAAAGGCCTTTGTTAACTAGTTCTGCTTCACACTCGATCACATCTTTTTTATCCCCTTCTTCTACACCAGGGTCCTCTGAAGGACATAATAAAGCTAGAAGCTATGTCAAAGGCAGTGAAAGAATCTCCCTATCAAGAAAATGTTTAACACTTGATTGTATTGCTCTTTCAGATTAATCGGACTACTTCTGGAAATCTGTTTTTATGCAAGGAAGAGAAACTAAAGAAGCGTATTGTTCATTGCCACTTTTCGAATTGAATTTTTGATTTGTTTACTCCAAAAGTATAATACAATATGCTTTTCTACATGTGTTTAACTGTACTTACAAGGTGGATGAACTGACTTTTGGTTGGACCTTTGATCCTCACTTGAAAAACTTTATGTATTCTATAGAATTTCTTACTTCAGACAAACAACCATTAGTATGTGCTCTCTCTTTGGAAATTACTATTCTGACTTCCAGGATTTTGGACAACACATGTGCACTACGGATCTGTCTCTTATTAGTTCAAGAGAAATCAAGGACCTATTGAGTAAGGGTCTGAATCATATCCCACTCCAACCATTAAATCCACACTTGGCTTTTGCCGCAATACTTACTTGCTTGACTGACATAGTCAAATTATTGAATTTAGACAGTCTACAACATGCTAGACTTGCTGATTCTTTATCCTCTTACTTTCAAACTTGTATTGAATCAATCCCACCTACATGGATTACTCAGGAAGCAACATGGCTTTCCCCCTCACTATCCTCTATGATACATAAACTAAAAAAGGATTGGTTTGTGGTAGGATTTGACAAAGCCCCTCATATACCTACTATTATCTGCAAACACTTAGCCAAGATAATGGCTCGGTCGAGGCTTAAAGGACAGGAATTTTTGCTATTTGAAATGTGTCTAGAAGAAGCCATCCGATACCTGGATTCTTCCCTGAGTTACTTTAAATTAGACATTAAGAGTTTGAAACTACCTATACTTTTTCCCACTTATAAAAGTCACATGCATAAGTTCAGATGGATTTCGGATGCCTCCAATTGTATCATGTGACATGCCACAAATGTGATCACTGCTTGCCTCAATCTTATTCTCACTAACTTTCATAACATCTGTGACGAAAGGTTTTTAATGGTGAAGACCTTCACTGGACTTCTGATTAATAACTTATGGCTTGTGAAGAACTCAACTGAGGTATTCATTAATCTCCCACAATACATTGTTTCTATGTTTTTCGCTGATATCATGCAATGCTATGAAAACATATCACTTTTTGGGCCTTTTGGGCTTTCTTTGTTCTACAACAGATTTGTAAAATGGTTTTTGAGAGGAGGAATAGGATGGGACACCATACTATTTCACTAGCTCGAAGCCCCAGATGGGTAAAAAACACAAAAAAAGGACCACCCACACATTATAATCCACATAATCTAATGGAGATTATTGAATGGCTCTTTTGGAATTGCTTTGTCATGCTAGGGGAACAATGCTTTCAACAAATCCATGGTATCCATATGGGCTTCTCATGTTCACCAGTCATGTGCAATCTTTATCTGGTTTTCTTTGAGTATAAAGGGATACTTAAATAGCTGGAGACAACTGACACTACTATTGATCTTACACTGTTTCAACACACTTACAGATATATGGATGATTTATTAAGTTTAAATAATCCCAATTTTGTGCAATGCATACCACTAATCTATCCTGATACTCTTAAGGTTGAACCGACCTTCATGGCATACTTGAATATTGACAACAAATTTGTTGTTACTAAAACATTTTTTCTCAATCTGGAGCTGTCACTTTTTTCTCCCTTAACCAAAAGTTATAGCACTGAATTCTCTTGGAAAAGAGACAAGTTGCACCTGGGCCTGATTGAATTCCTCAGGAGGAAGAGTAATTGTCCACGTAAGGTAGCAATAAAAACTTGTCTGGGCATGGTATATCTGATTGTGTACATGGTATATCTGATTGTGTACTCATCCTCAGACTCCTTAATTGTGTTTCAGGCAATATGTCATCTAATGAAGAAATATGTAGCGAATGGGTTTGCTACGAATGAGCTGCTGGGCACTATTAGGAATTTTGTTAATAAAATCTCTTGGCCATTAAGCTTGGCTAAAAAAGAGAAAGTTATTGAACTTCTGGAACTCTTTCACTGATACACTGGTTGTAGGGGATGGTCTCCCCAATTGGTGAGGACCCCCCCTCACCTAGTGGTAGGCCCGGCCTCTCCCTGGGTAAGGGTGGGTCTCTCTCTCTCTCTCTCTCTCTCTCTCTCTCTCTCTCTCTCTCTCTCTCTCTCTCTCTCTCTCTCTCTCTCTCTCTCTCTCTCTCTCTCTCTCTCTCGTTATCCTTCTAGAGATAATTGGACTCTCTATCCTATTTACCATAATGTAACCCTTGGGTATACTTTAACCCTTGGCAATTATTGACTTTCAAAATCTACCAACTGTACGTAGTATAGCTTGCTCTCCTAATAAAAATTGCTATCTATTGTATGCCCCACCACATGGGTTACATGCATGAACTACGAATTAGATATAAGAGCCTTGTGGTTACTTTTTTCATAATTACTTTGTACAAAAGGATTTAACCAATATTATGTGACTTTGGTCGACATGAGTGCCTTGATTATTCTGACGATCTGGACGTGGGGGGATGCATTTTCTTTTCCCCCCTTTCTAACACGCTCTATTTTGGGATGGTGGAAGCATGGACGCCACTCTGTACTTGGGGGAATCGGTGGTGATTAAAGACACTCCTGTTGTCGTGTGATCCTTTCTCGGATATAGGGCTGGCTAAGCAGGATTCAAGGAGATTGCAGTGCTATATAAGGTGAGCTACAAGCTCACTTGGTTTTCATTCTGCAAGTGTGTGTGTGTTCTCTCATTGTGTGTATACTCTATATTGGTCTTTTCATCGTACAAAGCTACACTTGAGGGTCTACAAAGCATGGCCCCTAGCAAGAAAAACGTGGTGAGGTAAGGAGGAATTTTTTTTTTTTGCTTCAAAATTTTTTGATACTGTTTCGGGTAAGGCATGATATGTTCTCCCAAGGGGAGGGAATTTGGACATATTGCTACAACAAGTGCTAGTGGTATTGAAAATGAATTTAACGAAGCTTGTAAGTTTAGGAATTGAGGGGGTTATCCTCGTACTACTGCTCTTTGGGTTCTTTTCTTATAAAAATTGTTGCATGGATTTGTTTGGTTGGGGTTTTGGCTTGCCAACCAATCTGGTACCAACTACTGTTTACATAGCTAACTGGCTACTGCTTTATGTGGCCCTATGTAGGGAAGTTTTTGCTGGTCTCGAGTGATACTAAGAGTTAGTATCCGCTAGCTTGCATACTATGTATACGGGTGTTATGATTGCCTTTCGTATCCGTTAGCTTGTATACTATATATATAGGTGGTATGTATACAAGTGTTATGGTTGCATACTATGTATACAGGTAGTTCTAGATGTATTAAGACAGCCGGAGGCGTTGGTATTGATGACAAAATGGTAGTAATGATCGGCAATAGCTTCTCTTACTGCTGGTGTTTTTGAGGTTTTAGTTAAGGCTTGACTTGCTGATCAAGGCATTGACAAAAGATGATTAAAACTCTTAATAATGCTCTTCTGATACAGGTCTTCTCAGACATCTGAAGGTAAGTATACTAGCTGGTCTCTGGCGGGTAGCTAGCTTGCATAATATAATTATTATTTTTGAACCATTTTGCTTGCTTGTATCTTAATGGGGTAGTCTCCCCCACCTTCTTTGCTGGGAAGATGGAAACATAATACTATACCTGCTCTGGAGGAGATTTTATGAACTGGAGTATTGAGGTAAGGACTTTTTTGCCTGGCTATGGATATATAGGATAGATGTTACATATGTGAACAAGTACTGGTTCTGGTCTTTTTTGGCCATTGGAAGGTCAGTGTATTTGCTGGTCTCAGGTGGCAGCTAGCTTTCAAAATTAGAGTATTTTGTTTGAATCGGATTGCTTGCATATCTCTTGATATGGTGGTGTTGTTCCCCCACCTTCTTTGCTGGGATGAGTAAACATGATACTATAGCTGCTCATAAGTGCATTCTACAAGCGAGAATATTGGAGTTAGATTTTCTTGGCCTAGCTATATATAGATTAGCTAGATGTTTCATATAAACACAGGTTTGCATTTCAAAACATTGGTTCCAATTGGTGGCACCAATTATTGACCTTGATCAAGGTGGATTTTCGATATGAATATAGGGCAATGAAATACGGGAAAATGTTTGTACGTGATGGTTTCTTACAATTGCTACTCTTTTTACTAGAATGAAACATTTTTAGCTGTAGCTTCATTTGAAAATAATGCTGCATCTGGGACTTTGATAAAGTATTCTGCCTAAATTTTGGTCCGGTTTGACCATATAACTAGTCATTTTGGGAGGCTATTAATCGCCTATGTGCAGTCTCTTCTCCTCTTTATGGTATATAGGAGCTGTTGTTACTGATTCTGCTTCACACTTACTTCTCCTTTATATTGTATATATAATGTAATTGTTCAAGTGGGAGTTATTTATTGCAGTTACTCTCACCTACTGCTTGGTCTTCCAGCAACTAAACTATCCAGCTGGTGCTTCATATGCTGATGATGCTACAACTGGGACTATTGTATTATATTCATCTCGGTCTTAGGTATGGTTATTGAAGATAGAATTTCTTTTACTACTTTTTTGTTGAGAAAAATAGTTATGTTGCCTGTATACATTTGGTCGAGGCTTGCCTTGCC
Source organism: Adiantum capillus-veneris (assembly GCF_014529385.1). Classification (NCBI taxonomy): domain Eukaryota; kingdom Viridiplantae; phylum Streptophyta; class Polypodiopsida; order Polypodiales; family Pteridaceae; genus Adiantum; species Adiantum capillus-veneris. The sequence continues at coordinate 1,922,337 of NC_140952.1, forward strand.
GTTGCTAGATGCCGGTGGGAATCTCTTACTGATGCTCCTCTAGTTCTGGCTTTTTCGGCCATGCGAAGTTTGACTACAAACTAGAGTATTTGGGAAAATACTTCTGCTTGGAGGTGAGTATTACAGTTTCTCTTACATGTTACTCGGTTTACCAGTAGCAATTATGTAGAACTGGGATTTATTTTGTCAATGATGCTGTATCTGGGATTGATATATAGTTTTTAGGCCCTGAATTTGTTTGGGTGTGACCATATATCCGGCCATTATGTGTTGATATAAACCACCTATGCTCTTTCTCTTATCCTGTGTATGGTATATAGGACTATCGTAAAGTATTCGGCCCAGGATATAGTGTGGGTTGACCTTATATTTGGTCTTTTTTTTTGGTATTATTTGGCTTTTCACTTCTCCTCTGTATAGTTTGTATAAACCTTTTATCTACTTGGATATGGTTGGGAAGCTGATGGGATTTCCACTGGTTTATCTGGTATGGAATAATGAGTGATTGGTTCTAATGGTGTTTGCAGAATAGGTGGGTAATGGCCTGTATACATTTGGTCGAGGCTTGCCTTGCCGTTGCTAGATGCCGGTGGGAATCTCTTACTGATGCTCCTCTAGTTCTGGCTTTTTCGGCCATGCGAAGTTTGACTACAAACTAGAGTATTTGGGAAAATACTTCTGCTTGGAGGTGAGTATTACAGTTTCTCTTACATGTTACTCGGTTTACCAGTAGCAATTATGTAGAACTGGGATTTATTTTGTCAATGATGCTGTATCTGGGATTGATATATAGTTTTTAGGCCCTGAATTTGTTTGGGTGTGACCATATATCCGGCCATTATGTGTTGATATAAACCACCTATGCTCTTTCTCTTATCCTGTGTATGGTATATAGGACTATCGTAAAGTATTCGGCCCAGGATATAGTGTGGGTTGACCTTATATTTGGTCTTTTTTGTTGGTATTATTTGGCTTTTCACTTCTCCTCTGTATAGTTTGTATAAACCTTTTATCTACTTGGATATGGTTGGGAAGCTGATGGGATTTCCACTGGTTTATCTGGTATGGAATAATGAGTGATTGGTTCTAATGGTGTTTGCAGAATAGGTGGGTAATGGGCTCACGCTATTGATTGGAAAAGTATCTCTTCTAGTGCTTGTCCTTGAAATATTCTCTAAATTCCATTTGTTTTTATGTTCGCTCTTCATTTGGGTTGTATGGGCTCCTTTATCGGCCTACTTGGATCTCACATAAATTTAACCCAATTGGCTATTCGGTGGTAATTACTTGGAGGAAGATATAACTAAACAACTCTTTTATTTTGCAGAACAAAGAAATGTTTGACTTCAATAAATACATTGAATTAATTTTCTAAAGAAAGTCGTCTGGAAATTGATGGGGTTAAGGAAGTATAAGCTTCTTTTAGCTGATTATGTATGCCAATTAAGGAAGTTTTTAGGCTCTATTTCACATTTGAATTTTGATATTAAACTTTGAATTGGAAGGAATACTGTACATTTTGAAAAATTTAACCTAAAACTTTGATTATTTGTTTCTAGAAATCACGGCCTTTAAGAAGGATATTACACATCATTTTCATTTAAACATCATAGTAGTCTTCTTAAGTTAGTACCAAGGTGACATGGATGACAACTAGGTCACCCTAGTTACCTGTTATGCGGTTTGAAAACTAACGAATAGTTTGTTTTCTTACTGTGGATGCAGGTAAGGGTATCCTTTCCTTGGCTTCTGTTTGAGAAGTTGGAATGCTGTTCACTTATACTGTCACACTAATCAGGACCTTCTTATCCTATTATGGCCTGATATTGAGATGTATTTGGTTGGATTTTCAATCGAAAGGAATACATGATTTGATATTTTGAATTGTAGACCTTGGCCTTCGTAGTTTTTCTCATGTGTTATGTATATTGATAATAGATTAAACTCTCTCTAGTGCATTCGTTTTTTATCTAGTAGATAACAATTCACTCTGTCGATAATAACTTCTTCACCTGAACCCCGATTTGGGTGATCTATAGCCTCAATCGAAGAACACGACGCCCTCTATGCATTATATTGATGTAAAACAAAAAGAAAATTAGGGTTATGGAAGGCTTTTCTCTAGCAAAATTTTCAAAGTGAAAAGGTTCGGGAAAGTTGACTCTCACCTCTTATTTTACATTCAATGTCATCTTGCACTAACAAGGGTTCTTCTTCTTCAACAAGGTCCACAACCATTGTAGAAAATGATCCAGAATCTCCTAAGTATGAAATAGGAACACAACCACTCAACCAACAACATGGAAAGCCATGATCATGACATACTTGGTATCATTGTAAGAGACTGTAAATAAACAAGGTAAAGACTTACAGACACTTGCAATGGAGACTGGCATGTTAAGAGTTCTTGTAGTTGAGAATGAGAATCTCAAGAGGACACTTGAGATGCAAACAATACGTTTGATGCAACTTGAAGAGGAAGTCAAGGAATGCAAAAGCTCTCTTGTGGACTTAAATGCTTTGAAGGGGCACATGAGTAAAATAGAGCATGACTAGGTATTGAAAGAGGAGAATTTTGACACCATGATCCGGGATGTATGTGACATGAAAAATGTATGTACAAACAAGTCTTGCACTGATGTATGTGGAGGTGACAATGTGGTTTCTAATTCCTCCCTCATGCAAGCTATGGCTCAAGTTAAAAATGTTGAGGATGTGGATGTAGAGGAGTTGAAGGAACGGGAGCGACACTCTAAGAACATTATTATTCATGGAGTTCTTGAAAAGAAGTTAGAGGCACCTTCTTCTCTTGACATTGTTATCAAAGATTTCTTCAAAACCCACTTTGGCATGTCAACAGTTATGGTTTATGGAGCACATAGAGTGGGTAAGCAAGGAGCTCCTTGCTCTAGAGAATGGCCAGTTGTATGCACCATGCCGGATGAGACCAAATAAAAGATTATTCTTGATTATAGATGGATCTGTTTGAAGGATAAAAAATGTTTTATATGTGAAGATCTCACTATTACGCAACAAAATATGCGTCGCATGGCATCTGTGGAGAGAAATAAGAAAAACAATAAGATCTCTCGATCATGAAGAAAATGTGCCCAAGGAGGAGGCAAGTCCATCGAGAAAATAGGAATGTGCAACCTATGAGGCCGAGTTACATTTGAAAGTATGTTTTTTGAACTGCAATGGATACCCATGGAATATGGGAGTTGGCATAGACAAACTATTAAGCAAAGCCGACATTGTACTTCTTGTTGAGACTTGGGAGCATGATACACAAAGGATTAATGGAGTGGAGGATTTCAATGTATATTCATTGATGTAGTCAAAAAATTTCAAGCAATGAAGAGGACAAGGAGGGGTAGCATGTATGGTTTTTAGAAAGAATTGGAAGATTTTGTGTCAATTGTGAAAGATGACACGCACAAACTTACGGTTGAAAATTATGACACCAAAAAGAGTATCCATTTTTGTAGCCGGTTGCTACATTCCTCATCATGATTCCGCATTTTATTCTTGCATGGATAGAGATAAGCCATGTTTTAATATAGAGGAGGACATTGCTTATTTTTTTTAAGGCAAAAGTGATGGTATTGTCTTTGGAGATATGAATGCTCGCACAAAACATTGCAAAATGATACTCAACAATTTGGCATGCCATACATCTCAAGGGAGTTGGAGGAAGTTCACTTGTGTGATCGTACTTCAATGGATGAGAAAGAGCCAGATCACTATGGAAAGCACCGGGCATACTCATTGCCAATGGTGTATCTTTGTGGAGTGGAACAATTGGATTTACATGTAGAAAACATAACGGGGATAGTGTGATTGAATATATGCTACTCTCTGAAGCTATCATGCATTACATAAAGAGTTGTAAGCTTGGCCAATGGACCCCAGAATTAGAGCATCAGACTTATGTATTGAAGTTGCATGTGGAGAAGAAACTAAGCATGATGATCTCAGCCAAAGGGAAGAGAAGTTATTACTATGTATGGATTTCAAAACAGACACCAATGTACATTGAAATGGTTGAGCAAAAGTTATGGATGACAAAGCTTCAACATGATGCACCATTGGAAACTAAATGGGAAGCTTTCAAAAAAGTTATTTGTTCTTGTGTCGAAGAATGCTTTGCCATAAATCATGTCCATGGTTTCAACAAAGATTGATCATGCAAAAGGTGGTTTGATAAAGAATGCAAAGATGCTTGAAAGTCCTTGATAAAGCTTGATGCAACTATGGACAAACAAAACTATTAATGTCATTTGCATACATACAAGGCATTGATTCAAACAAAGAGAAGAAGATGGAAAGTAAAGCAACAATTATTTCAAGTTTAAGAAAAGGCACATGTATGTGGAAGATTTTGGAGAAACTTGAGGGGCAAGCGGTTTGAGAGTTTAAGTAACTTGAGTCTTATGGATATGTACACACATTGTAGGTATGAAGAGACATTCAGCCCCATAGCCAAGATGTCTACCATTTGTGTGTTTATTGCAGCGAGACTGCTGCGTTAAAATGGTTGTTGAAGCACATGGATGTAAAGAATACGTTTCTAAATTGAGACTTGGAGGAAAATGTGTATATGGAGTAACCACAAGGTTATGAAAATATGAGGCTATGTGACCTTGTATGCAGGTTAAAGAAAGTATTGTATGGGCTAAAGCAAGCACCTAAGAGGATTGTGGGCTAAAGCAAGCACCTAAGAGGATTGTGGCATTCCTCATTTCATTGTGCTTTGAAATGTTTGATGGAGATCATTCATTGTATGTGTGGAAGAATGATGCAGGAATTGTGGTGATTTGAATTTATGTGGATGATTTGATTGTTGAAGGCGAGAATGTGGCTGAAGTTTGGGGAATGGTGTAGGTCAAGTGCTTGAGAATGCTACCATGTACATGAAATTTGTGGGCAGATTGATCTTCTTGATGGTCTCATATCTAGAAATGAGCTACAGAGTTGGATTGGTGAGTCAATTTATGCATCTCCTAGGAAACCACACTTGGATGCGGTGAGGCACATTTTGCACTATGTGAGTGCTACTTTGGATTATGCACTCTTTTATAGGGTTGATGTGGACTTGTCACTCTATGGCTACACAAATGTGGATTGGGCTGGTAGTACATACGATCGTAAGTCTACCAATAGGTTAATGTTTTCACTTGGGAGTTCTGCTATCACATGGAGTGTTGTAATTAGGATGCAGGAAAACACACACATTTTGGAGAAGACAAAGGAAGCTCAAGGAACACAACTGAGAGTGTTTTTCTTAGTGTGCAATGGAAATATTGATAGCCCTAGAATGAAGGGCATATATACAACGTACGGGGGAAAACCTCCTAAAGAAGAAAAAAAAAGCCTCGACGGTCCTAAGTGTGTTTACACACATCACTACCACATGTATATGGTAACAAATCCCACTCTCCTTTCATAGAATACTCCACAATAGATGCATTTGTAATGGAACCAGCATTTGCAGTGGAAGGGCAGCGGAACCACCCTCTTTCTTCTTAGCCTCTTTGGCCTTCAACTTAGGACACTGCTTGATCAAGTGATCATTAGCTTTACAATAATGGCAAGACATCTTCTTTTTTCCCTTATCACTAGAATTTCTAGAAAAATTGCAACCAGCAAAGCATTAGGAACAGGTGCTTTTCACTCACAGAAGAACCATAAGGAGTGGTTGCATTACTATTACCACCTTTTCTTTGAGTATCAACTGCACGCCGTCTAGTCCTATTTTTTTTGGAAAGCGACCCTTGCAATAGCAATGTGCATAATGCATCAAACTTGACAACTTCAGGATTTCCTTGGGTCGTAAGTCTCCAAGTACTAGCAAAATTCTGGTAAGAATCTGGCAAGCCATCAAGAACAGCCTAGCATTGGTATCAGAGCATGTATGCATTGCTGGGACCACCTCTTAAGAATTGTGGGGAGGGGCATCGACACAGGCGGCAGTTGTTCTTAGGCAGCGGCCACAGGCCAGACGTAGGCAAACAAGGCCACAAGTGGCTAGCATCTCAAAACGTTGTCGTTTAAGTCTCTGTTGAGCTTGGTGCTCTTGGTGCTGGCAAGGCAAGCATAGATGTGGCATCTCAAGACGCCTAGGTGGATAGTGAGCTCTGTAGGGCTCTTCTCAAACGCCATGCTATTTGGTAGGCGGTGCAACACACCAAGGTGGTGTAGAATCCTCTCAAAACGTTGTCCGTAGGCAGGAAAAACCCGCAACATATCAAAACACTCATAGTGGTGCAACAGGGCGTGCTCACTGTGGTGAAGCAGACATCATTCAAAATGCCCTATTTGTGGCAGTTTTGTATTAGGCAAACTAGATAGTTTTTTGAGCATCTCAAAAAGCTGCCAACACTAGCTTCATCCACTAAAGGCATTGAAGGTTGGGCCATTTTTTAGCATATCACAAGGGTACTCTATGCAGATAATTGGTGTTTTTTGAGCATTTCAAAACGCTCAAAAGTCAAGCCAAATGGGCCTGTCAATAGAGGTATTTCAAAACCTCCTTTGGCAAAGGTTGATAGTGTTTCAAAAGCCATCTCATGGGGGTTTGTCTTATGCTTTATGGATTCAAAGGGGTTCACCAAGAGCTGATATAACAAGAGAGGCTAATCTGATGAGACAAGTTGTTCTCACAAAAGGTGATTTGATCAATGAAAAGCACTCGATATATCAACAAATGCTACATATGAAAATCTGCTTCGAGATTGCAGTACAAGTTTTCAAAACTTTTTTTGTCACTTTTAGTGTCGTAGATTTGTCCTTTTTTATCTATTGTCAAAATAATCACACACTTTTTTAGTCAAAGACTCTTTTATCTGTTGTCAGTCATGCCATTATCAAAACTTGTACGGGTTAGACACTGCCACACATGCAAAGTGGTAAGACCTCCCAAAATATCAATTTTTTGTTCAAGTCCTATTTTGTTCTGCTTCTCATGAGGTTATTGGGTACACCTTAAACCCAAGGTTTGATAGTGAACCAAAAACTCCATTTATTGGTAGCTAATTTTTTGACATACACCCTATCTATTCAATGGGGGGCACTAGGTTATGGATACACTAGAAATCCTTGGTTGTGAGAGAACCTAAAACTCACAGTTGGTGAGTACACCAAAAACTTGAGGTATCATGAGAGGGTATGTCTAGTTCGGGCTTGAGGGGGGGATTGTTGAGTTCAAGCCCTTTTTCGGTACCCGTAGGAAACGCCTCTTAAAGGCATGCAGATCACTTGTAGTTTACATGGCAACTTTTGCTATATATATTGTAAGGTTTTACAAAGGAAAATATCAACGAAGTGTAGCATTTTTATTTTGCAGTGTCGAATTTCTCTCTCTCTCTCTCTCTCTCTCTCTCTTGTTCAATCTCTTCTGCATCTCTTCTCTCTCGCCATGACCGGTTGTCGATGGCACCCACCATAGCTCCGCAGCCTAGCACCTCAGAACCAGGATATACATCAATGTCTTGCACAATATTCCACACTCCCTTCAACACAAGAACATGTTGCACCATATAAGCCCACATAGGGTAATTGTCCCCATCCCATTTGTCCTGAGTAGCAAACATCTTGAACACATCTATGTTGGTGTCAGCCATGGTAAATGCTACACTTGATGTGAAAACTGCTCAAAAAGAGGAGATACAAAGTGAAAACAACACGTGCTATATATCACAAACTGTAGGAGACTGTAAGGGACATGTTCTGCAGAAAATGACATTGAATTTTTGCACAAAATGACAAAATACCCTGTACAATACTGCCTATAGTGGAAATGGTGTCCGATATCTATCAACCTGCAAACGCTCGCGAAAGCTCACAAAAATCGAAGAAAGTGAGTAGGCGTGTGCTGGAGCTGCTGGCGACTAAGCTCTGGAGGACGCAACCTGCTCTAATTCCAATTGTTGGAATTAGGGTTGCAAGAAAACACACACAGCTTGGAGAAGACGAAGGAAGCTCAAGGCACAATTGAGAGAGTTTTTCTTAGTCTGCAATGGAAAGATCGATAGCCTGAGAGAATGAAGGGCGTATATACAATGCACAGGGGAAAAAACCTCTTAAAGAGGGAAAAATGCCTCGTGCGGTCCTCAGTGTGTTCACACACATAACATGGAGTATTAAGAAGCAACCTACAGTTTCTCTTTCAAGTACAGAGGAGGGAGAGTACATAGGTGTTGTAGTGATGGCATGTGAGGTAGCATGGTTGGGATTGCTACTTCAGGAATTTGGAGTACACGTACAAAGGTCGGTTGTCATCTATTGTGAAAAGCTCATCAACATCCAAGTGGCAAACAATTTAGTGTTTCATGCCAGGACAAAGCACATTGAAGTGCACTACCACTTCATCAGAGAGAGGGTCTTAGCAGGTGACATAGACCTTCAGTATGTGGTGACGGATGAGCAAGTTGCAAATATCTTCACGAAGGCCCTTGGAGTGGAGAAGCTATGACGATTTCAAGTGATGCTTGGCATACAAGAGATATCATTGAGCTTAAGGGGGAGTGTTGAGATTCAAGGTCAACATATATGACTCCTCAATGACTACCATCAATAGTCATCTCATCACTTGCATGCCTTGGTTGGATATGCATATCTTTGCCAGTGATACAACAGATGTACTGCTGATAGCCTCCGATTTTTTCATAAAAAAGGCTAAGAAGATGCAGATTTTCTCAAGATTGATTAATTTTTACCCATGTTTTTATGGCATCTAGGCCTATGCGTATCCTTGTTGCTTTATATTTTGCATGGAATATTTATTGAGCTCTTGGCTATTGAGCAGGTCGGCAATTGTGAAAGCCAAACTCTTATTTGTGTGTACATAAGCTATGGCTTGACTTTTCAATGGATAGAGAGAATATTACTTTACTGAGAGCAAGCTATAAAGCCTCCAACTTACCTAAGCTAAATATAATCTAAGGCCGCTTTGCCTGCCTTCATGAACCTAATCTCTAAAAAAACATTCAAATACCAGTAAATGATAGGAAGTCAACATCAACCATACGAGTTTAGGCACCAAGCCTCTTTGGTGCCACATTGCGTATTTAGGCTAGGCCAAGGCAAGATTCCTGATACAATGTAGGTCATTCAACCCCCGACACACTCACCATGTAGGTAAGCATAACATAAAAGAAGAAGATCCAGGCTCCACACTTTCAATCCAGCAAAGCCCCAAGTCGTTGATCCTTTTGTCTAAGGCTAAGAGATATAGGCGGCCCAATATTATATTGACATTTTCATGAGAAACATAATATATGAGTCCAACCATATTATTTCATCTTAGATATGCACAAACAATCCTTTCCAAAGCAATTAGTAGCCTCTACCCTTACACCATCCTTATTTATCCTTTCCAAGAAATTAGTCTGTACATAGTTTCTACCCTTACACCTCTAACATAGACCATCAAAATCACTTAATAACCCAATAAGCATCCAATTTTCCTAAGCAATGACCATTGGACTTAACCTTTGAATTTTGGAACCTTACTTAGCATTTTGGAAGTCTTAATGGGCCGAACCTTAGGTCTTTGAAGCCCATGCTTGCACATTTCTCTTCTGCAGATGGTCCCCCTTTGGATCCCTATTTTCCCTCCTTTGGATCCCTACTGTGACCAGTTTGCTAGCCTTACCAATAATCTAGCTTTTTCTCCCCTGGTACTTCCCCATATTAATTGATCAGGTTAACATGAGAAATCATTTAGGAGAATTAGATATTAGTTATTATGACATTTCCTTACCAATAATCTAGCCTTTTCTCCCCTGGTACTTCCCCATATTAAAATGATCAATTTAACATGAGAAAATAATTTAGGAGAATTAGACATTAGTTATTATGACAGGAAATTATTTATCCAACCTTAGAAATGCAAGGCTACATTGTGTTGGGTTCCTAAACAAACATTAGAAGCCCATAGCTACTATAATGGAAATGTTCAAATCTGGGTACCTAAACATAACTTGTGTTCTTCCTTGCTACCTATAAAACTTGTTGGGATGATAAAGTCCAATGTGTTGTGCCTAAGTGTTGGGCGGCCAAACACTAACCAAGAAGTAACATTGACCATTCATTCTACATAAAACAATAAGGATTCATAACCTTAATCATCATTGTGATAGGATTCCAAAATCCGTGTCTCCTCTTCTTCTCTCTTCTCCGTCATTGCACACACACGTACATGCTCTCACTTGTGCACTTCAACTAGTATCAGAGCTTGAGGAGTATAGAGTATCATTGGAGCTTTTTAGTAGGGAAGTAGACAAAAACACAGCAAAACCTTGTAAAGTGGGGTATTTTCAATTGAGTCAATGTGTTACAAACACTAGAAAAAAGACTCGATTGCACTTCCAAACTCCTCAACTTGAAAAATGGATGATGATGCATGAGATGCTCTAGAATTTCATGTTGTTCTACTATTCTTAGTCCTTGGGTCTGTCAACACCAACATCTAGCCATGCCTTTGCATATATTGTTCCTTGACTTGGTCTTGAAAGTTCAGCTGTCTTAGCAAGTTTGCGCTCTTTGCATCATTTCTCATTCTTCTTTTGCACAAAATAGCCCTACAAAAATTATTGGTCGCTAATGACAGGTTTGTGAATGCTCATGGTTCCATGATAGTGCCCTCTATAAATATAGGTTTCCCTAATTCAAGATTGGTGAAGCGATCACACTCAACCTCCATCATAATATATGTAGATATGGTATTGTCTTGAGCTACCATGGATGTAGAGAGAGAGAGAGAGAGAGAGAGAGAGAGAGAGAGAGAGAGAGAGAGAGAGAGAGAGAGAGAGAGAATCTACTTCCTTGCACGTTGAAAATCCCACCTGCATCTGCACCAACATCAATTTGTTATGGGATATTTAAGTAAAATATAAAGTATAAGACCTCAAAGCATTTTCACTTCAAATTTTCTCCTTTATTTCCCTTTTTCCCTCTTTTATTTTAGTCTTGTTCTACTTGGGAAACCCATCAAGTCTATGTAGTGTTAAGGAAAACCAATTGTGTACCACCATCTCTTGCTTTCGGCATACAATGTTTGTCGGCTATACAAGCTTGAGCTAGAGCTTTATGCTTACATCATGTATGAGATATGAGAGAGTTCAATGATTAGGCCAAAAGGAAAAATTCAAGCGGGGAACCCATATGCTTCCTTTTAGAGGCTTCTTTGACTCATCTCTTGTTTTCATATGCAATTGGAACATGTGTAGAAGCATCCATGGCCATATATCAATGTGTGGGTATTATTTGGAAAGGCTAGGCATGCATAAGTGACTGGGGAGAGGTTCCATAGGAGGTGCAAAGTATGTCATTCACTCCAACAAAAGGATTGTTTACAAGAATGATGTATACTTTACTAAAAAGAAGATGCATAAGAATCCTATGCCTACAATAGACTTATCTTCCAAGAAGGATGCATTAGAAGCCAGTGCATATACTAGAGATATATTCCACAAAGATGGGGTTGTTTATAATAGGGATGAACTGCCTAATTCTAGAGAACAAGTCCAGAAGCCTTCTGTAATACAAGATGTTGCCAAGGGACAAGAAGCTCAACCATTTATTAGAAGGCATGTAAGAGTTTCAAGGCCTCCTGATAGATATATTCTCTCATTGGACTAAATTATGTTGACAGAATGTGGAGATCCCTCCTCCTATAAGGAAGCCATGAAGGTGATGTGGAAGAAAGCTATGCAATAAAAAATGGACTCGTTGCATAAGAATCAAACTTGAATGTTGGTTTGATTGCTTAAAGGTAAACAGACATTATCATGCAAATGGGTGTACAAACTAAAGATCACAACTCATGATAATAAACCAAAGTAAAGGCATGGCTTATGGCTACATTAGGAAGAGAATGGGGTTTAGGAGGGCCTATTTACTTGGCAATTTAAGGAAGTCAAACCTCTAAGACAATTTTTGAATTTAAACACGCAAAATGGCTAGTTTATTTGAACTCAAATTTCCCCCCCAAAATAAAATCTAAAATCAAATGAGAAAAACCATATCATGTAACACATCTACAAAAAGATCTCGGTGTGTAGATTATAGATCTATAATCTCCGCTCAAATTGGAGATCATATCTAGGAGTTTTGGAAAGCCAAAAGAATAGATAAAGTTGTCAGTCCTCCTTTTTTTTTGGGGGGGGGGAGTGCATCTTTTGACCACTCTTGCACCTATGTTACACACCCACCATTCTTGTGCACCTGGTATTGGTGCAACTAAAGTTGGTCAACACTATGAAGAGGGAAAAGTAGAGCTATTTGTGTCTATAGGTTGCCAAGGTGGTTATATGTGTAAGTTTTATGGGGTTATACAGACCAAGGTGTTGGCTTTTGAACCAGACCGGCATCCTCCTAGTTGATGTCCATTATTTTTCCAAAAAAAAAGTATTGTAATTATTGAGAGTCTTTGAATTTAATCAGATAATTTTTGAGTCTATTTATGCCAAATATGAGTTGTAAAGTTTGTAAATGAGTCCAAGCCTTAAAGTGAGCCTTTGGCCAAGAAAGCCCTACGTATAAAGCTCATTTTTTTAAAGTGGAAAAGGAAACTTATCATTATCACAAGGTCTATGAGTTTTGGAGCGTACGACTGAGAGCAGCTACTGTCTCCTGCCTTGTACAACTGAGAGCGTACGACTGAGAGTAGCTACTGTCTCCTGCCTTGTACAAGTTTGAAAATGAACATTGTGCCAAAATCTATAAGGATGGTATGGATCATTATTGCATTAAATAGAAGAGAAACCTAGTGAGCTTAAGCTCATAGTGCCTGTAGACTACATTGGTGATTGATACCTTGATGAGGAAGGAAACATGTATTTATTTGTGCATGATCCCCTCATTGTGGACAAGTGGGGATTATTAGGCACAAAGGAAAAGGTCGATGTCGAGCCTAAGGAAAAGCCACCAAAGCTGGACATTCCTAATTCCAAGCTCAGGCGAGTGAGCATGGCTACTCGCATCAACATGGACAGTACTCATATCAGTTTATACAAATACAATAACCATGAGAAAATGCTCTACTACAGGTGTGATGAATCCAATGTGATGGAGTTAACGGAGCAAAAATGCTTGTATGTGTTCACTTATGAAGTAGAAGGAGATACGTAGATAATCATGCTAAACAAGTATGGTAAGAGATATTCAATAGTTAGCCGCAAAGAGCTTGAGGATATACATAATTTGGGGGATCACTCCATGAATACTATGTCACCCCTAGCGTGTTACACCTACTGTCTCTAAAGCAACAAGGCCAAAAACTGCGAGAGTGAGTTCTCTGAGAACTTGTGTGGAAGATTCTTTCAGTCAACCACATCTCTCTGAGCCAAGACTAATGGGATCTTTGAATTCAATTCAACATAAGGTTGCCTGATACTAAAACCAAGGGTAGAGACACAAGACTGGAGGAGAGATTAACTGATCGAATCCCCTCAAGGGAACCTATCAATGGGTATGAGACAAGAGATATAGTGGTAGGAGAGCCTAGAATGATGAGAATGGTAGCAAAAACTCGAAGGATGAGACCTTCTCAAGTGGCAAAGTGTGTGCCCAAAAAGTATAGCGGATTGAAGGATTCATATGCACATGGTTCCATGTTTAAGCAAGGCTTAAGAGCGGAACAAGTCGTGGATTTCCATTTACAGTATGAAGGATTTAGGTTGACATTGGAAGGAACGGCATTGACTTGGTTCAAGACATTAAACAATAGAGATTTCTTGAATATTGATCAACTCTTGTGAGAGTTTATCGTAGAATTCTCTAAGAGGCGATCACGCACACCACGGTTTTTGAATCTATGCTTTTAAGCAAAAGGAGAATGAAAAGGTGGAGGAAGCTTTGCTTTGCTTCAAAAAATACATTGAAAGATGTCCAAGTGAGAGTTATTACAAGACAATTTCTTATCAGTTCTCTTTATAGAGGGCTTGAGAAATGAGACTCTCAAAGAGGACTTGCACTTGAAAGCATGCACAACATTTGAACAAGTCACTAAGAAAGTGTTGAATCTAGTCAACAATTGAGAGTTGTATGGGGAGGTCACCATGTATATAGACACCAACAACAACATTGCCTCTTCTACAACCAGTGAGTCAACTACAAAATGTAGTGCTCCTACTTCAATCACAGAAAACGTGGATCATGGTTGAAGAAATGATCCATAGAATGAATCAAATGTACTGACAAAATCCTAGTCTGAAACCACAACAACTATAAGAGTCAATTCTCCAAGAGTGTTGAAGTGGTGTGCTATTGAGAAAAAATGCACCAATCATGATACAAATGAGTGCTTTTATAACCAAAATGATGTGAGACAAAGGCCATAATGCAATAATTACCACCATCTACGAGGCACTAGATTGGATCCAATAATGCAACACAAGGAGGAGACAAATTGTAACCTGTGTTGGGCCAACATCCACCTTTGCCTCATGAAAATCCAACCATTATTCATTAAACATAGCCGTCTGAGCCACTCATAAGTCAACCAATGATGCCACCACCCATTTACTATGAAGAACCTGCAGAAACCCATGTGAGAGAACTAGCTTATGCCACTGAGGATAGCCCATTTTGGGCTATGCTCAACCAATGATGCCACCAACCATTTACTATGAAGAACCTGTAGAAATCCATGTGAGAGAACTCAAGGGTGTAGCTTATGCTACTGAGGATAGCTCATTTTGGGCTAGTGTTGACGAAGCTACTGAACCTTCATATGTGGATCAAACTACTAGAAACCAATTCATGATGGATGAAAATATACTTATGTTCATAGCGCACCAGAGGATATACGCCTAGGAGAGGACAAACAATACAAGCACCACCAATTGCCCAGTTGGAAGGTCCATGCTTTGAATGTGGAGGTGACCATTGGGCACGAAGTTGCCCAAACAATGGCCAATGAATAAAAATCTTTCGGTTATGTGAGGATTGTGGAAGCGATCACTTACTTCAACACTATGCTAAGAATCTTAACAACCTGGAAAAAGTGACCATCAATGTCGTTGAAATTTTACTATGCTCAAACTGATCTGAGTTAGAGGCAGATAGTTCCAGTCAAAGTGGTGCCTAGAGCTCAAGCTCAAGAAGCAGCCAAAAATCAGCGAGTGGCAGATGAGTCGAAACTTCAATTGAATTATAAAATGGGTTAGTAAGGACTCACCAAAAATCATGGAAAGCTAAACAAGGCAGAATGAAAGCAAAGAGGCTAAGGGAACATACAACCTTAGAAACGAAATTAAACCAAACAAAGGAACAACTCAAATGTGAATAGGTGGGAACGTGTTTCAAAAATTTAAGCAAAGACTTATTTCAGCTCCAATTTTGAAAACTCTTGATTGGAACAAGATCTTCCACATTCATGTAGATGTGGTGGCCTACACAATTGGATGTATCTTAGCTCAACCTGGACATAACAATATGGAATTTTCAATTTGTTACTCCAGTAGACAACTAAATAGTGTAGAGAAAAATTACATGACCACAGAAAGAGAAGGCTTGGGAATAATCTATTCAATCAAAAAGTTTAGACATTACCTTCTTGAAAAAAAAACTTTATTCTTTATGGATCATCAGACATTGCTATACTTAATGAACAAACACAATGCGGACTGTATAGTACGATGATTCATAATATTTTTAGAGTTTTATTTCACCCTAGTGGTCAAGAAAGGGACTACTCATCAGAGGGTAGACCATTTATCATGACTGATACATGGGGAAGCACCTTTGGGGATTGATGATGACTTGCCAGATTCTTATCTTTTCAACATCTAGATGGTATCGAGGTTGAGCAAGCATGTGATACCATTGCTCACCACTGGTTCTCTACAGATTGAAAGGCATCCATCAATCATTGAGCAGTCATGCTCTTTAGTGCTAATAGCCAGACAACTATATAAGCAGGGAAATGACGAAATACTCACGCTATGTATAGAGCTAGCTGAGAAAGAATTGTACTTGAGACAAGCACACATACAAACAACAGGGTTTCACAATGCAAAAATATAGACATATTAGAGACTGATGAGACTTGGGGTGTATTGGCCTCATATGTAGAAAAGCGTCAATGAATATGTTAGTTCATGTGACACTAGTGCCATACAAAAGCCAATCAAACATGCTATACTGTTCAAGAGCACATGAGAACGCAAGTGCGGGAATTACATTATAGATTACATCAAATAGGGAGTCCTATTGGAAAACTTGAGCAGAGCCAGCCTACACTCAATCCAGAAAGAAGCAGAATACTATGTCATCATAAAAGATAACCTTTATCAAAGAGGGATAGACAAAAACTTGCAAATTTGTGCCGCAGAGCACGAATGCTTATCGATTCTTGAGCAAGCACATGCTGGACCGGAAGGAGGATACTTTTTGTTTGACAAGACTGCAAAAGAAATACTCCTTGCAAGAATTTGGTGGCCTATGTTGTACATGTATGTAGAGCATTATGTCAAACATGTGATAATTGCCAACAGACAAAAGTTCCAATGCGACAAGATAAAATTCCATTAAGACCAATGATGGGGACAAGAGCTTTTACCAAATGGAGGATAGAATTTGTTGGACCTATATCACCACCAACATATGAATGAACGCATGCTCAATACATCATAATGGACACAAATTATCTAACCAAATTTGTAGAAGCCAAAGAAACACAAAAAAACGATGCCAGAACGACAATGCAGTTCTTGTATGAGAATATTTTCCCAAGATATGGGTTTCCGATTGAGTAGTGAGTGATTGAGCCACCACTTGCAATGGAAAGAAATAAAAAAAGTGTAGACCTACCCCCAGTAGAGCTGCCAAGCACTTCTACTAAGGGCGGTTTACATGATTTTGAAGTCATAGAAGACACAATGAATGCAATGGATGAAATCAAAAGGTGGATTTCAGAGGTGCAAGATCCCTCCCATTGTGAATATATGCATTATGAGCTCAAAGTTCTGGAATCAATGGCCCTTCTGATGATCATGCAAGATGAGGTAGTCAAGACCTACGACTATGAAATGATTTCTCTTCCACTCATGAAGCAAGAAGCTCTCATGTGAAAAAAAGAAGATACTACCCACTCTCAAGCCAAATCACAATAAGGGGGACTATAAAAATGTACCTGTGATAGTGGACCAGGTACTTCCAATTCTTGAGAATCAACCCGAGACATTTTACAAAAATTCACCACAACATCTTAGAATCGACCCTACTTTCTGTCCTATCAATAGATGACGATCTTAGGATAGCTTCTACGATTGGCACAGCAAAAGGCTGATAGTATTGAATTATCCTGTCTTATCTAAGCCAGCCAACAACTTTCCACTATCAAAAAGATATATGGTGAATACCTTACAAGGGGTCATCGCAAAGATGAGGGGTGTAACAGATTTGACATATCAGATGCTGGTTAGGATTGCCAAAATGCCAATAGCTTGCATCACAGTCTTTGAGGACATCAAGGCAGTAGAACACCCATGGCAGGTGTTTCTAGCGGGCACAAGAGTCTTATGATGGAACTTGAAAACATTAATTCCAAGCCAAAATGTGATCATGGGGTTGTATGACCGTGTCATGTTTTTGCCCTCCCAGTACCTGTAAACATTCGAGGAGGTGTTCATGATCGAGCTCTTTGAAATCAAATCTACCATCTTCAACCCCATGACCAAAGATTTGCCTGCTTGACATGTCACCTACCAAAGCACACTAATGAACAATCCTTTCAAAGGATTATCAATCCAAGCAGAGATCAACAGTTGAGTAGAGAAGTTCTTTCCCCCTTTTCAACGTGATGAAGAAAAGATGGATTGGGCGGCTTTGGAAGCAGCATTTTGGAGCATGTACAAAGTTTGGATGGTAATTTCTAAGCATTCAAGTGGAAATTTGAAGCTTTTTGGGACAACTTATCAAGTTAACTGTTGGAGAAAATGTCAATTTTTTAAAGTTGAGCGAGTCTATGGATTTCCTACATGAGGATGTTTGAGATAAAGTAGAAGTGGATGGACATGTGACATATGCAAAAGTAGTGGTTTCTTCACGAGGTTAGACTTATAAGATTTTAAGGAGGCATCAAGCTATAGGGTTTGTCAAGTTTGATGGTACCAAGGACAATTGATGCAATGGAAAGAGAGGCAAAGACAATGCAAGAGATTCTACCTAGGCGAGAGGAGTCAAGGGTTCTTTGGTTGCATGGAAATAGGGTTACTCCTATGCACACAATGTTGGTTAGATATATTCTAGCTATTGATCAGGTGCAAGTGGCTCCAAAGGAGGTGGAAGATGCATGGTCAAACTCGGGTATGGTTGGTCAATCTCCATTAGTTTGCTCTAGAAATCAGAAAGTGAGGTTGAAGTGGTGGAGATAGACAAAATTTTGGAACTTGAGACAGAAGAGGAGGTGTAAATAGGCTATTGCAATTCTCTAGATGCAGATATAGCTTGGGAAATGGGTTCTTTTTGTTTAAGGTATGAAGAGTATGATCTCTAGCATGTTGGGAAACATGTGATGGATGTGTGTGAAGAATAGGGGACATCACAAGTAAGTTGGATGAAAATCAAGTAGAGGCATCCAAACCTACAGACGAGGATATGCAGGTAAAGATGGTACCTTATGGCTACGGTGAAGTGGACCCATGTTCAAATTTGGTGGAGAGGGATAGTGATGAAGCTGGCCCACAATAAGTATACATGCTCTTACGAAAAGGGAGATTCTGTCGATGTTATGCTCTAGGGTAATTTGATATTGAATGATTTTCTTTATTCCTTATGGATGTGGTAGTAGGGCATGTGCTTGAAGAGCAAGAAGGTGAAGCTGACATGCAAGTAGTGATGGTTGAGCCGTTTGACCCATGTTTTGTGAAAGGGCTTGATGATGCTAGGATTGAGGGTGTTACAAGTATGGAGGTAAGCATGAATCTGGTGATGGAAAGGAAGTGAATGATGGAGGATTGGCTAGGGCAGAAATTCTATTCCATGGTGCATGAAGGGAAGTACGAGGTTGTGGCCCATTTTAAGCTTTTCAAAAGTGTACGTGCTTCATCATTGAAAGGTTATTCTTGTGAACGCAGTTTTGTACTGGATTATGAATCGGCTACAAGGTTCTCTTGAAGAGGACTTACTTTACATGGTTGGGAGGGAGGGTTAGGCATGTATGTGAAGCAGTATGGTTGGTGATATATTTGAAGTAGGTTGGATGTAGGATGATGCTTAGAAGGATGAAGGTATGCTATGGGAATTTTATATGCATGGTTGGCTATGTGCTCATGTGCAACATTATTGGAGGTTGTCATAGATGGAAAATTGTGCTCAATGCTAGGTATTTGATCCAAGTGGTTTGGCTAAGTAGGGAGTTGGGAAATCCGCTTCAGAAGAGTTAGCAGGAAGCATGAATAAGACTCTATACATATGGTAGTGGTTTTTGTGTTGCTCACAATGTTTTTTTAGCTTTGCAATTTTGGAGTTCAATAAGCATGCTTTTGGTTGAACATAAATGTTCAACAAGGGGGTTGGGAAAGGTTGATGTAGTTGAAGTTGGTCGACGCTCTTAAGAGGGAAAAAGATCTCTGTGTGTCTACATGTGCATGCCAAGAGGTAAATCAAGTATGAAGGGAAAGGGTAAACAGGTGGTTGCAGATATGTAGGCTTTATGTGGTTATACAAGCAAAGGTTCTCTACTAGGGTTCCTATCAAAGGTGGATTATTATAGGGTTCAAAGTGCTATAGTGGAAGTGCCATGTGGTCCTCAAAGCGTTCTCCAAGTTGGTCCAGATGGTTCCTCAATCAGAGCTACATGGTGCAAGATATTGCAGTCTAAATGTGGAGGTGGTTTGCATATTCTCACGGGCTGGACAGGGACAATTGGATGATCCAAGTAGAGGTGAGTAGATATAAATAAAGTGCTTGATTTATGGAGCAAGTAGGCCTTTTCTAATTGACAATTGGAGTTCAAAATGCCAAGTTAAGGAAAATTGAATTTATGGCCAGTTGTGTGCCAGTTTGGTCGCCTTATTAAGCGTGCCATCAAGAGACGTTTTGAGCTTTTTAGGCTTTGCAAAGGTGGTATCCATTGTATGAAGACCATTGGAAGTGACAATGCTTCAATCAAAGTTATGAACGTGGAGATATGCTCAATTGAAGTTGGTAGTTAACAGAGGTAGAGGGGAATCTAGTATTTTTTTGGCATTTGGGCTCGTTGTTAAAGGGAAATGGAGAGTCAAAGTGAAGAGTAGAGGTGGAGACCCAAATATGGGGACCTAATCTTCCAATGGGTTTTTGCAGAGCTTGCATCTGGCAAGTGAGCAGAGAACCAAAGGTGGCTGAAGTTGGTGCCAAAAAATGATTTTTTGGGAGCTTTGTTAGGGGACACTTTGTAATTCAAGGGGTGCAGCTACATGTTTCTGCCATGTGATGTGAGCTTAATCCCATATGGGGAGAACAGGACAAGTATTTAAAGCTATATACACTGGGTTGAAACCCGTCTATAGGCATGAAGAGAAGGGAGAGAGGGATGGCACTCTCCTCATCCCCCTCGCAGACGCATCTGCAGGTGGAGCTGTTAGTGCTGTTGGGCGTTGTCTTGGCACTTCGTTGGCGGTTCTCAACCATATTGTGGTGCATGTTGGTGGTGACGATGGTGGCCCATAGAGGTGCTTTCCCTTCCAATGGTGTCGATCACCACTGCTATAAATAGAGAGCCATCCCAAATGGAGTGATGAGAGTTCTCATGCGTGCATGGAAAAGATGGTTTGAACAAGTGCCTAGAGGAGAGTAAAGTTGCTAAAATTGGGAAATCCACTCCTATAAGAGGCCCCCTTTTGTCATTTTTAGGGGCTTTTTATTTGGAAATCTATAGGAAGCCAAGAGGATGGGTTTTTGGCAGAGGTGTGTACCTGCAAAGTTAAGGGAGAGGGTTTTTAAAGCCAAGAGGGAGGTTTTTGCCCGTCTTTGTGAAGGAGATGGCCATAGTGGGGCCTAGAGAATCATGTATGAAGTTGAATATGCTTTTTTTGAATGATATTGAAGCTATCATTGCTAGTTTGTGGTACCGTCTTCACCCTTCCGCCCTTTCTTTTTTGCTCATCTCTTGAGTGTGTGGTGTCAGTTGAGTGCATGTGGGTGCCTCCCAGACCGTCAATATGTATAATATATACATACATACATACACACACACACATACATACATACATACATACATATATATATATATATATATATATATATATATATATATATATATATATATATATATATATATATATATATATATATATATATATATATATATATATATATATATATATATATATATATATATATATATATAGATAGATAGAGAGAGAGAGAGAGAGAGAGAGAGAGAGAGAGAGAGAGAGGTGTTTTTGTGTTGTGAGTGCACTAGACTGGGCCAAATTAGGGTGTGTATTGTGTGATGGTTGTGCAGAGGGTGTGTGCATTAGTGTGAACATTGCTAATGGAAGTGTGTTCTTCTAAAGGTGTTTTCGAGAGGAATGGGGTGTTGTGAGTACCCATGGCTTTAGAGGTTCCTTTTCCCCCTCTCCAACGTGCATCCATTTACCAAAATGTTAATCGACTCCATAATCTCCTGGCAAATAAAAAGGTTCTCGTAGACCCCATAATCTTCCTAATGAAGGATTTAAGCAGCAATGGGGTATTGACTTTGATGAGATCTTTTGTCACGATGACTACTCTACAGTGTGTACTTGCATTGGTTGCTAAAGAGGACATGGCACTTAACCAAATGGATGCCAAGATAGTGTTCTTACATGGTGATCTTCAAGTAGAAGTTCATATGCTGCATCCACAAGATTTTGTTGAGAAGGGCAAAGAAGACATTGGAAAAGACCCTTTGCAATTTAAAATACTCCTCAAGGGAGAGTTATCATGAATTCTACTTGCTTATGCTCTCTCAAGGCTACACACATAGTGATATGGACAATTGCCTCTACACTAAGCGAGCTAAACATGGTTGTTTGTTGATTTTGTTCCTTTATGTGGATGATATGCTAATTGCCAAAAAAGTAGTGATGAGTTTATAGCCTTGAAGTCACAATTACAAGAGAACTTGGAAATGAAATACTAGGGAGAGGAAAGCCATATCCTTGGCATGTGCATTAGGTGAGATAGATGCAAGAAGATGTCTTTCTATCTAAGTCCAAGTACATTGATAAAAGTGCTCAAGAGTTTCAATATGGAGAGGGGGAAGGCATCGAGTACTCCATTGCCTCCATGTGTGAATCTTTAGGATTGCCCTAAGTTTGAATCAAAAAATGCTAAAATGAAAAAAGTGCCTTACTCATCTGCAACTAGGATTTTGATATATGCTATGATTGCTACACACCTTGAATTGCTTTTGGAGTAGGAGTAATTAGCAGATATCTATCAAATCCAAGAAAGAAACATTTGGAGGCAATGAAAGGGGCTATGAGATACTTGAATGATACAAAAGACATGTGACTTTGCTTTGGAAGAAAGGAAGCATGCATAATGGGTTACATGGGCGTAGATTATGCAAGAAACTTGGACAAGAGAAGGTCCACATAATGTTATTTCTCTGAACTCATTGGAGGTGTAATTTCATGGCAATCTCATTTGCAAGATTGCATTACCTTGTCCACTACTGACACCGAACATGTTGCAGCTTTGGAAGCTTGTAAAGAAGCTATATGGTTTGGTCGTGTAGTAGGAGAGACTTGGGAGTCAGTGTTGAGATGCTTGCGTTACATTTTGATAGCCGATGTCCTATACAATTGTCAAAGAACCCAAGGTTTTATGCAAAGACAAATCTATGGTCTTGAACTATCACTTCATTTATGAGGTAAATAAATTGTAGTTCCTTGCCAAGGTTCACATCAGTGAGAATCCTACTAATCTTCTAACAAAGGGCTTACCTTCGAAGCAGTTTGCACATTGTTAGGCGCTCATGTGCATTGACAATAAGAGGATATAAGCTTGTTGTTTACATTTGGCAATGACAAACTATGATGTATCCATGCTAGTACAAATTGTGCAAGGCACGTATGGCACGACTCAAACTATTGAGACCTTCATTGAGCCAAGGGCTTATCATAGCCAAGGGCTTGTCTATCTGTTTTTATGATATGAATGCATGGAATTCTCAAGATGGTGGGATTCCTTCCATTGACTTGTTGTTTACACTTTTGCTATACCATCAGCTAGTTTATTAAAAAAGAGTTGAGTCTTGTATGCTTGCTTGTGATTGCTGTATTTGTCCATAGGGGTGCACATTGGCTCTATGCACAAGGTGCAACCAATGCAAATGATGATTTCTATGGTTGGAAAGTAAGCATGGCCTAGCTATCAAGCAACTAATTCATGGGATGACATGAACAGACTGAGAAAGCCTCAAAGCCGGTAATCTCTTGTTTGAACACCCAAGAAAATCTTGTATGACTATCTTCTTTGAGGTGTTAGGAATGTTTTTCTTCTATTTATGGAGAGATATGATTTTTTCAAGATCAAATTGTGAATAAGATTCCAACTAGAGAAGATCTACTGCCTACTTGAAGCATTGATTGGGTCTCTAGGAGTGGTTTTTTTAGGGGTATGACCCAACTAATACAAAATCACTCCATATATGTTAATGGTCATTGATTTGCGTCATACATGCCTTGCACAATTTGTATAGCATCATATCTCTCCATGAATAGAAGAGAAAAATTTCTAGCACCTCAAAGAAGATAGTCACACAATATTTTCTTGGGTGTTCAAACAAGAGATTACGTGCTTTGAAGCTTTCTCAGTCTATTCATGTCATCCCATGAATTAGTTGCGTGATAGCTAGGCCATGCTTACTTGCCACCCATAGAAAGCATCATTTGTATTGGTTGCACCTGTGCATAGAGCCAATGTGCATCCCTATGGACAAATACAACGATCACAAGCAAGCATAACTCTTTCTGAATAGACTAGCTGATGGTATAGCAAAAGTGTAAATAAGAAGTCAATGGAAATAATCCCACCAAGTTGAGAATGCCATGCATTCATATCATAAAAACAGAGTGACAAGCCCTTGGCTTCAATGAAGGTCTCAACAATTTGAGTCATGCCGTACGTTCGTTGCACAATTTGTACTAGCATGGATCCATCACAGTTTTTTGTTTCCAAACGTAAATTTCAAGCTGCTTATATCCTCTTATTGTCAATTCCCATGAGTGATTAACAATGTGAAAACTTCTCTGAAGGTAAGCCGTTTGTTAGAAGATTAGTAGGATTCTCACTGATGTGAACCTTGGCAAGAAAATACAATTTCTTGTTGTCAAGCACCTCACAAATGAAGTGATAGTTCAAGACCATAGCTTTGTCTTTGGATGAAACCTTGGGTTCTTTTCCAATTGTATAGTAGATTGGCTATAAGAATGTAACGCAATCATCTCAACGCTGATTCCCAAGTCTCTCCTACTAGACGACCAAACTATATAGCTTCCTTACAAGCTTCCAAAATTGCAACATATTCAGCATTAGTAGTAGATAAGGTAATGCAATCTTGCAAATGATGTTTCCATGAAATTGCACCTGTAATGAGTTCAAAGACATAACGTAAAGTGCACCTTCTCTTGTCCAAATTTCTTGCATAATCTACATCCATGTAAACCATCATGCATGTTTCCTTTCTTCCAAAGAAAATTCACATGTATTTTGTACCTCGTAAACCCTTTCATTACCTCCAAATGTTTCTTTCTTGAATTTGATAGATATCTGCTAATCACTCCCACTCCAAAAGAAATTTCAAGGCATGTAGCAATCATATCATATATCAAAATCCTAGCGGCATATTAGTAAGGAACTTTGACAATTTTAGCCTGTTTTTGATACAAACTTAGTGCAATCCTAAAGATTCACACATGGAGGCAATGGAGTACAGATTGAAACTCTTGAGCACTTTATCAATGTGCTTGGACTGAGATAGAAAGACATCTTCTTGCATCGATCTCACCTAATGCACATGTTAATGATATGGATTTCCTTAGCCTTCTATTTCATTTCCAAGTTCTCTTGTAATTTTGACTTCAAGGCTGTAAGCTCATCACTGCTTTTTTGGCAATTAGAATATCATCCACATAAAGGAACAAAATCAACAAACTACCATGTCTAGCTTGCTTAGTGTAGAGCAATTGTCCATATTACTCTTTTTGTAGCCTTGAGAGAGCATAAACAAGTAGAATTCATGATAATGCTCCCTTGATGACCGTAAGGGTCTTTTCTAATTGAGACACCAAGGCTTCTTTTCTCTTCTCAACAAAATCTTGTGGATGCAACATATGAACTTCTTCTTGAAGATCACCATGTAAGAACACTATCTTGGAATCCATTTGGCCAAGTTCCATGTCCTCTTTTAGCAACCAATGCAAGTACACATTGTAGAGTAGTCATCGTGACAAATGGAGAAAGATCTCATCAAAGTTAATACCCCATTCCTGCTTAAATCCTTCATTAGGAAGATTATGGGGTCTAGAAGGGCCTCTTTATTTGCCAGGAGATTATGGAGGTGATTAACTTTTGGTAAATGGATGCACGTTGGAAAGGGGAAAATGAGAAAACCACCAACACACAATCTGAATGCCTCTCTATAGCCCAACGATTTCACAGCACCCCTATCCCCTAGTAAACACACACCTAGCTAGACTCCCGATATGCAAATAATCAATGTCCAAGCCCTTACCCAACCATCCCAGACTATACACACTTGATCACAAAACACATCATGATGGCTACTGCTTCTAACCCCTCAAAGAAACATATAACATCATATAGGTGATCAAAGATATGCTAACATGTACGGATGCTTTTCTGACCATTAGCAGAGTTTTCTTACAAGTTTACACCCTTATGACACACACTGCGTCCACAAAGAGATACCCCTAGCTACACCCAACGTCCCTCAGAAGCACACGTATAACCGATAACATTAGGTAAGAGAGCGGGAGAGAAAATACGATATATATTGATTACTCAAACAACGAGAATATGGGGGCTCAAGCTGTTTCGATTGGCAAAACATGTACAATGATGGACCTCTCTGAGAAAACTCCCTCCTTGGTGAAGCATCCGATGAATTTATAGGGCTAAAGGAATGGGATAGCATAGGCGGCTCCCCTCGTCCTTCTTATGCAAGTGGCGGCCACACCCTTCGCCTTCTTGGCGGCTTTGTACTACCCTCCAACCTTGTACTTCTCTGCCTTGTTTATAACCAGGCCCTTGGCAGCCCTTCTCCTTGGCACTACAAGGTAACGCCCCCTTTTGCAGTTCTTAGAAAGCTCCCCTAACCCCTCGTACCTGAGGTCCTCAGCCCTCCTCCTCCTTACTCGGCCAACCTCTTGTTCATGCCATATAATTAGTCATCCTCTTGAACTGACCTGGGTCAGTACCACCCTTCTGACGCCCTGCAACCAATATACCTAGGTGATCCTTCAACACCTAGTGCTCCTCCTTAGCCTTCCAAAAGCAGCCCACGCGTCCTTTACTCCAGACCCGCTCCTTCCCTAGAGAGCTCAGTGCTCCTCTGCATGGACTGTGACTGATGCCAACAATAGCCTTCCCCGGTCCTCCTTGCTTTGGCCACTAGCAATATCGCTAGTGGTCACCCTCTCTGCCCCCAAATTGGCCTCACCATCTCCTTTTATCAACTGCCGCTCTCCCATGCATGAAAACCCCCAGATGGCGCTCCATCGTTCTCATCACTGGCACCTCTCTCGTGATCTGCAACTGGCCGCTCTCCCCCTCCTGAACTGCAACTCGTTTTTTTTAGCATGGCAATTTTCCCGTGAGCAAAGCAAGCCGCGATCGAGTAATGGTGCTTAGCTCCGCATACCTTAGCACGGGGGTTGAGGCTCTTGTGCTAGGGCCATCATGGCCACAAATAAATATAAGCCGCTCCCCAAAGTCAATCCTCTGATGTCGAGATCTCCACCGGGTGCCACCATTACTTTCAATTGGCCGATATGTGCCTTCTTTAAGCTCTCTGACCGATTGAGTTAGAAAAGCATCTTTGACGTGCCAAACGCCACATATTGCATAAACATCACTGTGAGACCTGCCCCAAAATGCATCTGAGTCTTGCCAAAGTCCGATACCATCAACGTGCTTGATGCCATATTCTTGTAGTTGACACTTTCACAGGTCGACACAGTTTGGGTGCACCATCATTGCCCACCCCCTCGTTGAGCATTCATGCTCAACCACAACATTATTTAGATAAAAGAAGACTGCATATGATAGAATGATGTAAAATAGGTAATATAGTGGCTATATAGATAGGATGGAGATAGATAGAAAATTTTCTGCTAATGCATCACCCTTCAAGGTCAAATAGAAAGCTCGAAGCTTCCCCAAGCATGGCATAGAGTCCACCTAGATAAAAAACAAAACATTGGCCGTGGCCATCAACCTGTAAAGCATGCACATTAAAGCCCCTCTTTGCACTTGTAGGCCAATAGACACGCCACCCTTCCAACTCTTCATAGCTTGGAGCTTTGTCACCCTGTATCCACAAGCCTTCTTGCCAACCATAAGAATACTTTTGATCACTTGAAGCACTGGTACCATAAGCAGCTATCAATTCATCTGCTACAGAACCCTCCATAGTATAGTCCACTTCAAAAAATCCTCGCAACTGATACAAAGATACCCTTAAAGCAACCTCCAATAACACATGTATCCATAGCATCACATAAAGTAGCAAAACCCTGCAGTTTGCCTCCACTTGTTGCATAGCCAAGCAAACATGTTTGCCTTGCATACCTGCATCCAAATCCTCTATAATAGGCTCTAAAATCAACTCCTCATACCCATGAGTATGGCCTGTTGAAACTTTAACATGTTCTTGGAACACCTCATCACCTGCAAGGTTGGTGTCACCTTCCTCTCTGCATGGAGCCTCACTCTTATAGACTGCACGTGTATCAGTTTCCATAGAGTCATCTGTTGGAGCTAGCTCTCCACGGCTACACACAAACTCTAAAACTACATTGTGCACCTCTACATGCTTATCAAGGCAAGGTTTCCCCACCCCCTGCATAGACAAATCAACTTGACATACCTCTGTTTCTGCTTCTAGGTTCTACAAGTCATCCTC
The DNA here is from genome assembly GCF_014529385.1 of Adiantum capillus-veneris. NCBI lineage: Eukaryota > Viridiplantae > Streptophyta > Polypodiopsida > Polypodiales > Pteridaceae > Adiantum > Adiantum capillus-veneris. Next base: position 1,950,466 of record NC_140952.1, read on the forward strand.
AAAAAACTTATCTTCAAACAAGTCGGATGCACAATCAAACCATATCTCTTCTTCCAATAGGGACTCACCTGTTGGGGTATAATGTCAGGCCAAGGGCAGGGCCAAGGGCCAGGACGGACATGCGGTCAAGGGGCGCTATATTTAGGGGCTAGGAGTCTATATATGGCAGGGTTGGGTGGAGAGTTGCATGGTCCAGTCCCCCGTGGTCTAACATTGGTATCAGAGCAGGGTGGAGAGGAGGAGGCAGCAGGGAGCTATGGAGAAGGGAAGCATGGCATTCTTTCTCCCTCTCTTCTCTCTCTCTCTCTCTCTCTCTCTCTTCTCTCTCTCTCTCTCTCTCTCTCTCTCTCTCTCTCTCTCTCTCTCTCTCTCTCTCTCTCTCTCTCTCTCTCTCTCTCTCTCTCTCTCTCTCTCTCGGGTTCGAAAACCTTCGCATGGCGAGGCATGTCTATTGCTTTGAGAGAGGAGCTTGATGGAGGCGGGGAGATGGAGCCATGCAGGAAGCATGCAAGACAGGATTTGTTGAGAAAGGAGGGCCATGGGAAGCAGCTCCTGCAGAGCCGAGAGCAATCGAAGACTCCGCGTGAAACACTCCTAGAACACATACTATTGCCGGGGTCGACGTGCACGAAAACAGTCAAGATCGGACTCATCGGGTGTGCCCCGGCATGCTATGCACATCCCGTCCCTGCTGCGAGTCCCAACAAAGCCCGTGCAGGCCAACGCAAATGAGTTTTCTCCTGCAGAGACACCTGCATCGCCGCCATGGAGTTTTTCTTCATAATTCGGATTTAGTGGGCACCCTAAATTAGGACACCCCCTCTTGATAGGGGTTGGGACCCGAAGATTTTGCGGATTGCATGTCAAGGCATGCAACCATGCATGCTCGTAGGGCATGGCATGCTTGGCATGCAACCAAGGCCATGCCATAGTTCTGCAGGGACAGAAAATTGTGGAGTGTTTTCCACTGAAGCAAGTCTCTCAATTTACCACCGATTATTCAGTAAGCGACGGAACCAACATGGTACGACCATGTCGGCACACGGATATGTAGGTACGGCTATTCACGGGATCGAGCTTTCCAATGGATTATGCTTGTGGAAAGCGGTGAACCGCTTTGCAAGCAAAAGCAATGCGAGCAAGGCTTTAGGACGGTAGTCAAAATGTTTGGCTTGGCCGATTAAGAGCAGGATCCTTCAACAGCTATGATGCCTTCATGGATTTTCGCCATGATTCCAGGCATTTTTGTTTATGTTTCGGCATTACTTTTTGCATTCTTTATACAATCATTTGCACTTTGTTTGGTTTTGTGAATTCCGAGTGGTGCAATGGTTGCCGCCAAGAGATAGGTAGAATTTATCAAGCAAGGCTTGAATGATTCTACTGCAACGCTCTTGTTCAAGGTGCATAGAACTCAGCAGGGCCGACGCACGGTTTGTGTAACACCACTGGAGCATTGAAGTTGCTCACAAAATTCCAAATTGGTTGCAAATTGGGCAAGGCCCTTGAAAGCATGAAGTGGAGTACTTATTGCACATGTGCTTCATAACTCTCGTATGCAATGGAATGAATAATCAAGGCTATCATTCATAATGCCGAGCAGCATTTATTGGCAAAGAGGCCAGACATAGTGATATGAAGCATGGCTTCTCCTGAGTACCTTGATGGAACACGCTCATCACAGATTATTTGTTGCTTCAAAGGCAGGACCAAGGGCTAGTTTTTCAGCATCTCAAGGTGACAGGCATGGCATATTACTGGATTTGTTGAGGGAAGCAAGTTGCTCGGCATGGCCGACTCCTTGTCACTGTTTTTACAAGCCAACCTAGGATGCTTGTCACACAATACTGGTTAATTTCACTTGAAATTGTTCGACAAGGTCGATTCTTTTTGTCATGCTATTTGCAGCCACTTCAGTTGGCTATTAGCACTAACAGATTTAGCTGAAGCACGGCTTCTATTTACGCATCTTGCATAATGACTCACCACGTTTGGCATATGCTATGAGCATACAAACTTGGGACGGATTTGGCAAAATGCTTGCAGATTCTTTCATTCCGTATACGACGGATGTATATGATACATGAGGGCGAATATACATATGAGACAACTCTCTCTCGCACGGCAGATTTGGCTATGAGCCACCTTTACGCGAGTTTTTCCTTAGAAATTTTATAACAACTGGTTTCAGCAACACCTACCAGGTTAGCCAAGTTCAAGTTTTTCTAGTTTTTTTTCCATGTTTACACTTTCCTTGGCAATTATTGTCATTGTGCAAAGCAAAGTGCTTTGGCAATTTTACATGAAGCACGGCTTCTCCCTTGTGCCGAGATACTGCCATTGATTTGGAATCAAGGGCTTTGGCACACAAGTTTGGGGAACTGGAAAAATAGGGAATGTCAGCTCACAAAATCCCTACCAGTTTCTTCTGTGCAAGGCACTTATGGTTTTGGTTCTCACGCTTGAGACTGTCCTAGTAGCCAAGGGCTTATGTTTTTGCACGCAAGGCATGCTAAGCAGGTGGCATGGAGTCCACCACTTCATGGATTACGCTTCCGCTGTCACACTCGCAGCTCTGTCAAGGACAGACTAAGTGATGGATTGTTGAACATGATGGTTGGTTGCTATCAACACCCAACAACACTAAAAGGAACCTAAATCTAGAACTTATTTCACAGGCAAAGTGCCAATGCTAAGTCATTTTCATACAATCACGACCCTGCAAGGCAGGTAGGTCAAAATGTGGTTGTGTTTTTCTGTTACCTCTCTCAATAAGAGAGTCATACCTGAAAACTGTGGAATGCTTATAGGATAAGCTACAAGTCAGGAATAAGATGTGTAAAAGCACACAGATTAGGCACACACTCTAGAAATTTAAGAAAAATTCCTCAGCCCAGCATGTTCTTCTTCTCTCTCTCCCTCTCTTTAAGGGAAAAATGAAAAATCTTCTAAGAAGCTTTGGATACGTGTTTTGCTCGTGAGTCAGCCTGAGCCAAGGTGCTCTAACTCTCAACTAGCACGTGGCTAAGATGCTACGCAAATAAGTATTCATTGGTTCGTCCATTGAACACTAATTTGCATAAGGGCTATGAGCCACACCGGCTAAGAGCCATTGTCAGGCCAAGGGTAAGACCCAACTATTGGCATTCTCTGGGGTGATTGTTTTCAAGATTGAACAAATCTACCCAAGGAAGTATACATCGACGTTAATGCACAAGCAAGAGTCTTGTCATTACGGATGTGAGGGTGTCATTTTTGCACTACATGTTTTCAGTGCGACACTCAAGTTGAGTTTTTGATAATCTTCAACTCACAGTAGTTGATCTCTATAAGAAAGTATAGATGCAGCAATCAGTGGTGACAGCATGGCTGTCCACACGAGCTAGGCAGTTCACTTGGGTGGATTTCCTGCTCTCTCTATAGCACTACGGAGTGTATATGGACATATTGTTTTGGGGTACGACCCGACGGGTGACTGCTACATCACCCCATAGGCATTGAGGATCACAGTTGATCTGCATTGTGGATCACAGTTTGATCTCTCTCAGTTAGACTTTCAAGGAAAGAATTCCGTAATCTACCATGTGGTAGCGGACAAACTCAACTTTTCAAGTTGATTCTAATCATTATGTACACTGTTAACTATGTTGGTTACCGTTACCTGCTAGTTGAGCAGTTTCTACAAAGGGTCTTACCAAGGGGTTTGACTACGTAGATTTTAACCAAAGGGGTTGGATTGCGAAGGCAACACCCACGGTTCCCAGTGCAATGCTGTTTGTTTTTCAGGTAGGAGATGTCTTCCTCTCCATTTAAATACTGGTAAGTGAACATTACGTTCAAACCTCCAGGTACGCATTTATTAATTTGGTGTTATTCCATTTTTGTATGCTTTGCTTGTTTTTTTTTTCAAGACGTTGTCGAGACATTTGCGGTATTGCCAGGAAAGCACCGGGCTTATGGATGTGAGAGTTTGTGAGAGAACTCAACAAAAACTATATGAAGGAGTTAAACCATAGATTCCATGAAGACTAGGGTTTGGAAAGAAGTGCAATCAAAGAAGACTCACTCTTTCTCTCTTGCATTCACACACACAAAGAAAGAACGCAAAAGAGAATGTCAAAACAATACGAAGATGAAAACATCAAGGCTATGGTCATATTGTATCATGGGTAATATGAAAGGGTTAATGGATGAGTTAATGGCATTCAATCTTGGCTGACCAAATAGGCTACGAATTGTTCTTTGGAATTGTAGTTTTGTGCTTACCATAATATATATATTTTGTCTAGTGATTGGGATTAATTGTGTGTACAAATCCTCTTGGTTCATAGCAAGATAACTACGCTTACGTCAAAAGAAAAGTTATAGTCTATGAGAGGTAGTATGATGGGATCCGGTGATAGAAGTATTTCATTGAGCCTTTCAGGGCCAAAGAGAAACACTATACGTTGTTGAAAGTGTATTTTACGGCTAATCCATACGTTAATTCTAATAGATTGTACAGAGTGAAAGCGATAGAAATGATCATCATGTGGGTTATTCATCTAGGATAGTATGTGAGAAATGTAGATATGAGAGAAGTGAAGAGATGAGAAGTTTCCCTCCCAAGCCCTATTCTTGTCCGTAGGCAATAAGGATACTGCGGGGAGAGATGTACCTGTAGAAAACAGAACCTAGAATTTGCAGAGAGGATGAATTACTAAGAATGAGAGAGATATGTTTGCTTTAGGAGATGAGATTAGATACATATATATATGTTGGATTAGAGATGAAAAAGAAAACAACAAGAAATCAAGAAAACATCAATGTAGAACACATCTTACTTGAAACCCTTCGGCACCATTATTGATGGGAGAGAGAAGAAGAGTGGATAATTCCACTTTGAATGATACACCAAGTGCAAGACCTTCTTTGATTAGAGTTGATCTTCCAAGGTTAGCTTGTTGCAAGAATGGCTAGTCTCCCTCTAGGAGAAAGTGTAGGCTTGGGCTTATGTTAATGGCTAAGTACAATTAGGCATTACTACTCACTCCCTCAAGAATTCCTCTCATCAATGGCTTGAATGCTTGAGTTCTTTCCAAGGAAGAAGAGGTCCCCTTTTATAGGTGAAGGGAACCCCCAAGGGTTTACACAAGAAGAGAGGAGCCAGTGTGAACAGGAATTGGAAAAGTTGGAAATGAGCTGTCCCTACATGATGTGGGCAGACTGGGGTCCATTATTTTGATCATATCTCCTCAACCGTGGCTCCAAATAAAAAAGTAAAAATATGGGCAAAAACTTCAGCTCATTAGCTACGATTTTCATTTTAAAATTGTTTTCCAATTCGGATTGGAACCTTGTGTAAAAAATTCATCAAAATAGGGTCCATTTATGGCAGCAAAAGTCTTCATGTGGTCTCCTTAGCGTAGACTTTCATTTAATTCCAAAGGACACCTCATGCCATATGAAAGCATGACATTGCTCCTTGACAAAGTTTTGTAATCATGCTTGCAATAATGCATTAAAATAAGTGTATCTTTGAAATCATGCCACCTAGTGTCCCACTAGGATTTGATTCTCTCCTAGTAGCTATTTAAAAAGAAATATAAGAAAAGTATAAAAAATACATAGAATATATATATATTAGAGTTTACCCTAGATATAGGATCTAGCTAGGGTGTGAGATGATAATGAAATAGTAGAAATAAAGAATCAATGCTTTTTGCCCCAAGTTAAAGAGGTGGAGCTATTGATGCTTTTCCCATAGTATTTTCTGATGGTAAAGTAAGGATATGTTACCCTTGAGAAAAATAATAGGATGAGATAGAAGGCTTATTATTATACTTAAATATGCATATGTACACTATAAAAAATATAATTATGTATCTAAAAGAATACAAAATAGATCTTGTAGCATGCGTTCCCACTATGTACGTGTCACAACACGACAACGTATAAGTACGCCTAAATGTTACAGAGCCATGTCAAGGGTATGTCGGCACAAAGTATTTTGGGCCAAGTGTCCAATCTACCTTTTTGCCTTATGCTGTTATGAACCTACTTATAGGGTTCGATTTGGCACATGTTGTCACATGGGATACAACATGGTCTAGGAACTCAAGGAGTTTGGTTTAGCCAGTGTGGAGCATGATAATGAGGGTCCCTCTCACTCGTGTCGCAGAGTGTTCGTAGTTACCTCCACACACAAGTACACCTCGTACTTGATGGATGTCACTTTTCCTGGCATCCTTACTTGAGACATATTCCACATGTGGAGAATATGAGTCTCTGGGACTGACACTGGCGCCTAATTCGAAATGATGTGTCGCGACGAAGTCCCTAGGTGCTGGTGGCATCCGTTCATTAGACCAATTGACGCACATAGTATCAGGAACAATTTCAGTGGCAAAAAATTGTCGGGTACTAAGTATAGACTTATTGTGATTACAAGTGCTGTGAAACCACCTTAACGGAGGGTTGTTTCTACATATAGCAAAGTATGCTACGTTCATGAGAATGTTTCATGGTTGGTTCCTAGGTGTGACCGGGTTGTCACATTCTATTATGGTCCAACTTTTGCTGCAAAGTATGCTACGTTCATGAGAAGGTCTCATGGTTGGTTCCTAGGTGTGACCGGGTTGTCACATTCTATTATGGTCCAACTTTGTTGCAAGATTTTCACGTAAGTATCGTGGAAAGTCTCGTTATGGAATTGCGGTTTGGATATGTTTGTGTTAAATGCATGCACACTAGGTGTTATGGGCCCTAGTGTTTAACACAAATTTATTTGGAGCGGCATGCAAATCCATGGACTTTATTCTTTTTGCACCCTTTTGCACTGCTAGTGCAATCTCTCTTGCAGATTTAGTATGAGTTTACACCCTGCCATACAAGGTGATGGCTGAGTATGGATGTTAGTGATTGGTTGATGGAACCTCCAATCTACCTTCAACCTAGTTGGTTGTTTCCATTCCATATCGAGTATATGGCTCGATACTCAATGGTTGAGTCATAGTTTGTCGTTAGTCGTGGAAGACTGTCTGTGAGTGCTAGGAAAAGTACCTCACTCTTACTGCTGTTATTCATCCCACGGGCAGCTTACAAGTATTCTATTTAGTACTAAAGGATATGCTAAGCGCATACGTTAGTAAACCGTGCTAAAGGATCTGCTAAGAGCATACGTTAGCACAATGCATTCTGAATAGGTGATTCTCTTCTTATTCTAGAATTTGCTTAGGTTAGGTTTTCAACTTTGAACACTTGTTGTGGTGGGGTTGGATACCGATAGTTTCATAAGTCAAGGACTTAGTAGGTGTGCTCACAGAGTATGTTGGCATGTAACCTTTGTTAGGGGTGAACATGTGGTTCTGTGTGTTCCAAAATGTTCAGAAGTCTGACATGAGGACACTCCCTATTCGATCTTTCAGTACCTATGAGCTTTTCAAGATACTCACATGAGTTATCATGAGTTACCATTTAGATACGGGTGGTTGCAAAAGGACAAAAATGTTGAAAATCAAGATGTTGCTCTTGGTTTCATTGAACCTCCTCATTGCACCAGGTATCGGTCATATGGACAATTGGCCCGTGTAGAGGATGCCAATAAGGAAAACATCAGTGTTCTTACGAAGATACTACCACTTGTGTTTTCGAGGACAAAAACGCTTCTCCAAGGGGGGAGTAATGTCAGGCCAAGGGCAGGGCCAAGGGCTAGAACGGACATGCGGTCAAGGGGCGCTATATTTAGGGGCTAGGAGTCTATATATGGCACGGTTGGGTGGAGAGTTGCATGGTCCAGTCCCCCGCGGTCTAACATATAAATCCCAATGTGGTCGCCCAGGTAAGTGGGCGGGCCGCTAGGTATGTACACATATTCTTTTGTAAAAACCTAATATGAACTCACTATGCTCTACACATTACAGTAGAGTGAGTTCACCATATCATCGTGCTCTTCTTCTCGCACTCTCTCTCGCGTCGCACTTCTGCTCGTACTCCTTCAACTGGTATGAGAGCTCAGATCGAGGCTCGGGGCAGTATTTGCAGGTAGCCAGAGTCACCTGCTCCGATTGGAGTGAGATTCGACAGGCGAAGACATGGCCCAAATTCCTGTGGGAGAATCCAAAGGGCTTGGTGTTCTCAGAATTTCATTCTGAGGTCAACTCGGCCACCGTTCGGCTTCGACAAAGTTCTGCGCAGGCCATTTTTGACTACGTGGTCTTGGCGGGTGCAGATCGGACTCTACAAATTTGGGGTTTTCGGCCTACGACTCTGCAGGTGCTGAGGATATTGGCACTCCCAGAGTGTTGATTTGTGGTTGTCTACACATCGAAGGACGGCTCACAGCTCTTGGAGGCGTGTCACATACGACACGGGCGCATCTACACACAGACTGTAGGCGACATCTACTAGTTCATCAGGTAGCTTGTGTTTGCTGCTTGATATTCCAGATTTCATCCTGACATTGCAGGTACTTCCACATGGGATGTATTGTCAGAGATGATGTATGTCTATTGAAGGTTTGCTGGCTGTGAGTCACGCAGCAAACAACCGCCGCAGCGGTTACAACATACAGTGGAAAATTTGTGGATGTATGACTTTGTGGGAAGTCTATGTATTGTCAGATTTACTGCAGCCTTTGTTGAGGGTCGAGTGAGGTTTTATTGAGCTGGGGGATTCTCGAATGTTGAGATCCTTTCGGTGATATAGGTCTTGGAGCGATCCCTCGAGCACCCTTAGATAGGCAGCTAGGATGTATTGACTGTGAGTTAGACAGTTGGGATTGCATCTTTGCTTTACTTCCGTTGAGGCATTGTCACAGTCTATGCTTATAGGACAGTGACAGGACAGTGAGAGACAGTACAGGTGCTGGACAGGTTTACCCACAGCTTACAGTGTTAGAGAGATAGTGGTTTTTTGAGCTGTTTTTTGGTCTGTTTTTTAGTACACCAGAGCCATTTTACAAAGGAGACTTTGCCGAAATTTCTGCAGAATCTGAAGCTTTCTTGGTTCATTTGACAGGTTGATATTGGTTCAGAGGTTAGTTTACAGGGGAAACTCTACCGAATTTCTCCCAGGAAAGTAAACTACTGTGAAGCGTAGCTATGGATGGATCACAGGACACTGCTCTTTACAATATCAAGAAACTGGATGGAACCAATTTCCCATTGTGGAAGAAGCAGATTTGGCACGTGTTGGTACAAAAGAAGCAGATAAAACTTATAAAGCTCAAGGGGATAAAACCAGAAGATATGGACGAAGATGAATGGAGCGAAATGGATGAATTGGCACTTTCTACCATTATGCTGACTTTGGCAGAAAGCGTTTACTTCAATGTAGCAGACGAGATGTCGGCTTATCAAGCATGGTTAAAGCTGAGTGATCTTTATGAGAAGCAGAGTGGAGCTTCACAGGTATACTGGCTTAAGAAGCTTGTTGACTTGAAGATGAAAGAAGGGACACCTATGTCCAATCATCTGAATGAATTCAACACAATCTATAGTCAGTTGTCAGCTCAAGGTGTCAAGTTTGATGAACCTGTTAGAGTTATGTTCCTGTTGATCACATTGCCGGAAATTTGGGACACTTTTCGCACAGCTTTGAGTAATTCTACACCTCCAGATGGTTTGAACATAGCAGGTGTAGAAGGAAGTCTGCTTACTGAAGAAATCAATAGAAAGACAATGGAAAAAGGCAAAGGAACAGCCTTAGTTGTCAGGGGAAGGACCAAAGAAAAGTACAAAGGTGGAAAGATGAATCAGTCTCGTAGCAAGTCCCGCAATGCTAAAGGCAAGAGTGACATAGAATGCTACCATTGTGGCAAGAAGGGTCACATGAAAAGAGACTGTAGAGAATGGAAAGCAGAAAAAGGCAAAGAGAAAGCTGAAGACCATGGTGAGAAGAACAAGTCCTCAGTGAAGATTCAAGAAATAAATGTGACAAACACTGTTGCAGAGGATGACAGTCTAGTGTCAGGAGACATCTCCTTCTTGAAGAATACAATGGACTCAGCTCTTCTTACAACATCTGATGGAAATGCAATGAGTGACTGGATTATAGACTCAGGGGCATCACTTCATGTGTCTCCAAACAAGGAGTGGTTTACCTCTTATGTGACCACTAAAGATCATGTTCGGCTAGGCAATGGGCAGACATGTGAGATCTTAGGTGTTGGAGATGTTCAATTGAAGTTTCAGAATGGCTCTTCTTTCACGCTGAAGAATGTGAGACATGTTCCCGCAATTACAAAGAGCTTGATCAGCACAGGTTTACTTGATGATGCTGGCTACGTCACCACTTTTGGACACAACATGTGGAAGATATCCAAGGGTTCTATGACAGTAGCACATGGAGTAAAGTCTGGAGGACTTTACATGATTTATGTATCAAATGTCTCTAAAAATATAATCAATGTAACCGAGCAGCCGAACGTTTCTTTGTGGCATAGCCGGTTACGACATATGTCCAAGAAGGAAATGGAAATTTTGTCTCGTTCTGGTTATTTGCCTGGCTAAGATTCCATATGCGTCTGCAGTGGGTAGTTTAATGTATGCAATGATTGCTACTCGCCCAGACATTGCATTTGCAGTGGGAGTAGTAAGTCGATACATGTCAAACCCAAGCAAGAAACATTGGGAGGCAGTGAAAGGAATATTGAGATACCTGAAAGCTACAAAGAGTATGCGCATATGCTATGGGAGTCAGGAGCTAAGTGTAAAGGGTTTTACAGACTCAGATTATGCAGGTGACTTAGACAACCGAAGGTCTACATGAGGGTATGTCTTTACATTGGCTGGTGGAGCAGTATCATGGCATTCTAGATTACAAGATTGTGTTACTCAGTCTACTACAGAGGCCAAATATGTTGCAGTATCAGAGACATGCAAAGAATCAATTTGGCTTAATCGACTAGTAACAAATTTGGGAATCAAAGAAGAGATGCCTGTGTTATATTGTGATAGTCAAAGTGCTATACAATTGGCTCGCAATCCAGTTTATCACTCAAAGACAAAGCATGTGGATGCGAAGTATCATTTCATCAGGGAAATGCTCGAGGATAAGCAAATTCAGCTTGTCAAAGTTCACACCACAAAAAATCCTGCTGATTAACTTACAAAAGGACTTCCCTCAGAGAGCTTTGCGCATTTTCGCAAGCAGTTAGGTGTAGGGTAGTACATCACTTCTCTACATCTCTTGTATATTAGCTTGTATAGTAGCTTCTCTCACACTCAAAGTACCACATTGGACTTTAAGTGGGAGGTTGTTGGGGTATAAAGCCCAATGTGGTCGCCCAGGTAAGTGGGCGGGCCGCCAGGTATGTACACATATTCTTTTGTAAAAACCTAATAAGAACTCACTATGCTCTACACATTACAGTAGAGCGACTTCACCATATCGTCGTGCTCTTCTTCTTGCACTCTCTCTCGCGTCGCACTTCCGCTCGTACTCCTTCATCACCATCACGAGACACAAGAGAAGGCTGCTCGACTGGCCGGTTCATACAAAGCATCTCCACACTTGCATTATGCTTCTCCTTGACCTTCAACTGGCTAACAGACAACTTGTATACATCATTCATCACTTCATCCACATGAAAAACATCATAAGTCTCATACCTAGAAGAGATGGATTCTGTCTCCCACATGCTATCTGTGTCCAAACTGCTGCTGGAGCTTTGAGAGCTTTTGGACTCCTTTTCTAAATTTGTCGGTACTTGCACCTCTTCTACCTTTCTCGTTGCTGGTTCTAGAATCAATACTTCTTCTTCAAGGCCTTTTATCACCTTGTCCTCTTGAGCAAGCAAACTAGGTGGCACTCTGAATATGTCCCTCTGTATCTTTTGAGACCTGATTGGCACTTGTTCTACCTTTTCTAGCCTGGTATCAATTTCGCATGCTTTAATCAAATTTATATCAAGAAAAGGAGCTTTTACCTCTTGATGCTCATCAATCTGCTTGGGCCTAGGTCCACTGGCTGTCGTAATTGTAGATTGTAACAATCCCGACTCTATTTTGTTCTTCATCTTTTGGCTCTTTGCTCTGGCAACTTTGATAGCTTCATCAAAGGTCCTTGACACTTCATAATCCACTCTCTCACTTACATACGGATGCAAGCAAGATAGAAACCTTTCCAGCTTAAAATATCCCGCATTGGTTGCTTGGGTAGCAGCCGTAAAATCCCCCCAATAAGATTCAAATCTATCAACAAAGGTATTGAAATTTGCACTTACGTCGTGCTGCAAGGCTTTGATCTTTGCACCTGCTTCCAAAACTGACACCACCTTTCGATACCTTTGTAAAAATTGCTCGTGAAATCCGATCCAATTCTGTTTGTGTGCATCTTCTAAGCCATCGAACCAAGCTTTTGCTTTACCTCGTAGCACCAAAGATAGAGTTTGGAGCTTTGCTTCATCACCTGGCATCCGCAATACTATCAGCATAAATAACTCAAAATCGGCAATCCAGTCGTCTGCATCTTCATCTCCTTTGAACACCAGACCAAATTCCTACTTCATCTTGATTCACGGCCACTTGGTTAAGAAGCAATCAGTGGGTCCTCAGTGGGGGCAAATATGGAAAGGGGGAAATGAGAAAACCACCAGCACACAATCTGAATGCCTCTCTATAGCCCAACGATTTCACAACACCCCTATCCCCTAGTAAACACACACCTAGACTCCCGATCTGCAAACAATCAATGTCCAAGCCCTTACCCAACCATCCTAGACTATACACACTCGATCACAAAGCACATCAGGATGGCTACTGCTTCTAACCCCTCAGAGCAACATATAGCAGCATATAGGTGATCAAAGATATGCTAACATGTACAGATGCTTTTATAACCATTAGCATACATGAGTTTGCTTACGAGTTTACACCCTTATGACACACACTACATCCACATAGAGATACCCCTAGCTACACCCAACGTCCCTCAGAAGAACACGTATAACCGATAACATTAGGTAAGAGAGCGGGAGAGAAAATACGATATATATTGATTACTCAAACAACGAGCATATAAGGGCTCAAGCTGTTTTGATTAACAAAACATGTACAACGATGGACCTCTCTGAGAAAACTCCCTCCTTGGTGAAGCATGCAATGAATTTATAGGGCTAAAGGAATGGGATAGCATAGCCAGCTCCCCTCGTCCTTCTTATGCAAGTGGCGGCCACACCCTTCGCCGTCTTGGCGGATTTGTACCACCCTCCAGCCTTGTACTTCTCTGCCTTGTTTATAACCAGGCCCTTGGCGGCCCTTCTCCCTGGAACTACAAGGTAACGCCCCCCTTTTGCAGTTCTTAAAAAGCTCTCCTAACCCCTCATACCTAAGGTCCTCAGCCCTCCTCCTCCTTGGTGAAGCATGCAATGAATTTATAGGGCTAAAGGAATGGGATAGCATAGCCAGCTCCCCTCGTCCTTCTTATGCAAGTGGCGGCCACACCCTTCGTCGTCTTGGCGGATTTGTACCACCCTCCAGCCTTGTACTTCTCTGCCTTGTTTATAACCAGGCCCTTGGCGGCCCTTCTCCCTGGCACTACAAGGTAACGCCCCCTTTTGCAGTTCTTAAAAAGCTCTCCTAACCCCTCATACCTGAGGTCCTCAGCCCTCCTCCTCCTTACTCGGCCAACCTCCTATTCACGCCATATAATTAGTCACCCTCTTGAACTGACCCGGGTCAGTACCACCCTCTGACGGCCCTGCAACCAATATACCTCGGCGATCCTTCAACACCTAGTGCTCCTCCTTAGCCTTCCAAAGGCAGCCCACGCGTCCTTTACTCCAGACCCGCTCCTTCCCTATAGAGCTCAGTGCTCCTCTGCATGGACCGTGACAAACCCGGCATCACCCTCCTCGAGCACGCAGCCTCGCCCTCTCTAAAGCTCCCCTCTGTGCTGCCAACAATAGCCGTCCCCAGTCCTCCTTGCTTTGGGCCACTAGCGATATCGCTAGTGGTCACCCTCTCTGCCCCCGGTTTGGCCTCACCACCTCGTTTTATCAACTACCACTCTCCCGTGCATGAAATACCCTAGATGGCGCTCCACGCTTGGCACCTCTCTCGTCGGCAACTGGCGGCTCTCCCCCTCCTGAACTGTAGCTCGTTTTTTTAGCATGGCTATTTTTAAGGAAATATTTTTTTGACTTATGGCCTGGACAATGTTCCCGTGAGCAAAGCAAGCCGCGACCGAGTAATCGTGCTTAGCTCTGCATACCTTAGCACGGGGATTTAGGCTCTTGTGCCAGGGCCATCATTACCACAATTAAATATAAACCGCTCCCCGAAGTCGATTCTCTGATGTCGAGATCTCCGCCGGGTGCCACCATTACTTTCAATTGGCCGGATATGTGCCTTCTTTAAGCTCTCCGACCAATTGAGATAGAAAAGCATCTTTGATGTGCTAAACGCCACATATTGCATACACATCACTTTGAGACTTGCCCCAAAATGCATCTGAGTCCTGCCAAAGTCCGATACCATCAACCTGCTTGATGCCATATTCTTGCAGCTGACACTTTCACAGGTCGACACAGTTTGGGTGCACCAATGTTGGAAAGTGGACAAAGGAACACACTAAAAAAGAAACTAAAAATACCTCTCTAAAGCCCAGGGTACTCACAACACCCCATTCCTCTCGGAAACACCTTCAAAACAACACATTTCCACTAGCAAGTCGATGCTTGCACACACACCAATGCACACACCCTTTTCACAACCATCACACAATTCACTTGCTAATTTGGCCCATTCTAATGCTTCTACAACACAAAACCTCTCTCTCTCTCTCTCTCTCTCTCTCTCTCTCTCTCTCTATATATATATATATATATATATATATATATATATATATATATATATATATATATATATATATATATATATATATATATATATATATATATATATATATATATTATATACACATCGACGGTCTAGGAGGCACCAAAAGCATTTATGTTCAACCAAAAGCATGCTTATTGAACTCCAAAATTGCAAAATTAAAAAAACACTGTGAGAAACACAAAAACCCTACCATATGTATAGAGTCTTATTCTTGCTTCCTGCTAGCTCTTCTCAAGCGGGTTTCCCAACTCCCTACTTAGCCAAACCATTCGGATCAAATACCTAGCATTGAGTACGTTTATCCAGCTATGACAACCTTCAATAATGCTACACCTGAGCACATATCCAACCATGCATATAGATGCCCATAGCATACCTTCACTCTTCCAAGCATCATCCTACATCCAACCTACTTCAAATAGAGCACCACCATGTACACCATCCTACTTCACAGACATTCCTGACCCTCCCTCCCAACCATGTAAAGTAGTGTCCTCTTCAAGAGAACCTTGTAGCTGATATATAATCCATTGCACAACTACATTCACAAGAATACTCTTTCAATGATGAAGCACGTACCCCTTTAAAAAGCTTAAAATGGGCCACAACTAGGACTTCCCTTCAGGCACCATGGAATAGAATTGCTACCCCCCTGGCCAATCCTCCACCATAGGCTTCGTTGTTGCTATCACCAGCTTCATGCTTACCTCCATATCTGTAACACCCTCAATCCACAAAAAGTGGGTCAAATGGCTCAACCATCACTCCTTGCATGTCAAATTCACCTTCTTTCTCTTCAAGCACTTGCCCTACTGCCACATCCTTAGTTAAGGAAGAAAGAAAGTCATTCCATATCGAATTACCTTGGAGTGTAACATCGAGAGAATCTCCCTCTTCATAAGAGCATGTGTGCTCATTGTGCCCAACTTCATCACTATCCATCTCCACCAAATTTGAACATGGGTCCACTCCACCTTAGCCATAAGGTACAACCTTTACCTACATATCCTCGTGTGTAGGTTTGGATCCCTCTACTTGATTTCCATCCAACTTACTTGTGATCTCCCCTATTCTTCACACACATCCATCACATGTTTCCGAACATGCTAGAGATCATACTCTTCATACCTTAAATAGAAAGAACCCATTTCCCAAGTTATATCCACATCTAGAGAATTGTGATAGCCTATTTACACCTCCTCTTCTCTCTCGAGTTTCAGAATTTTGTCTATCTCCACCACTTCAACCTCACCTACAAACCTCACTTCTTGATTTCTAGAACAAACTAATGGAGATTGACCAACCATACCTGAGTTTGACCATGCATCTTCCACCTCCTTTGGAGCCACTTGCACTTCATCAATAGCTAGAACATATCTAATGAGCATCGTGTGCATAGGAATAACCCTATCTCTCTGCAACCAAAGAACACTTGGCTCCTCTCGCTTAGGTAGAATCTCTTGCATTGGCTTTGCCTTTTCTTTCCATTACATCAATTGTCCTTAGCACCATCTAACTTGATAAACCCTACTTAGCTTGACGCCTCTTTAAAATATTCTTAGTCTGACCTCGTGCAAAAACCACCACTTTTGCATACGTCACATGTCCATCCACTTCTACTTTATCTCAAACATCCTCATGTAGGAAATCCATTGACTTGCTCAACTTTTAAAAAAAATGACATGTTCTCCAGTAGTTACCTTGATAAGCTATCCCAAAGAGCTTCAAATTTCCACTCAAATGCTTAGAAATTACTATCCAAGCTTTGCCTCAAACTTTTCAACTTTCACTTTACCTCATTCCATGGTGTACTGGGCATATACATGCTCCAAAATGCTACTTCCAAAGCTGCCAAATGCAGATTTTCTTCATCATGTTGAAAAGGGGGAAAGGGGAACACACTCGAAACACAACAAACACGCCTCTCTATAGCCCGGGATATACACAACACCCCAATCCACTAGAGTTCACCTTCAAACTCGACACGATCTGCAAGCAAACCATCGTTTTCATTGAAGCATACACACAAACTCGTTGCACCAACACAAATAGGCCCAATCATCCCGCACTATTCAATTCATAGCCTGCGTTGCATTTATACGCCCGTATAACAAAAATTATACGTATAAAACGTCAATATACGCCGTATTTTCGAATAATTACCGAATAACCGTATAAAACCGTTTTTGATCGAGATATTTTTCGATCGAAAACTATTTCGATCGAAAAATATCTCGATCGAAAAACTGTATATATATACAATCGTCGCCGTATTCGATCGAAAAGCATTATGGACTTTTTTGGAGTTTGGAGAGCTTGAAGCTTCTGAGAGTTTGGCAGATAGCGAAAGCGTCTTCGGTTTACAGCGGTTTTCAGGTATATTTTTCAAATTTTCAATAAATACTAACTTTTTTTTTGTGTTGTGCTAGACTTGTGTGGTGCAGTAGTTTCGGCTCTCACCACAAAGTTGGCTTGCAGGTCGTAGGCCACTTCGTGGTGTGTAGCCACATGGCTCACTCCAGAGGTGTGTAGAATATAGTTTCCTTTCCCGTGGTGTGTAGTTATATAACTCACTCCAGGGAAGGCTTAGGGTAAATTTAGATTCTCACTCGTATGGTGTAGTAGTATATCTCTCACCATAGAGATGAGCTAGGATTAGAGGTCGACTCGTGGAGTGTAGTAGGCATGATGCTACACCTCTCACTTCAGAGTGGCCTATAAAATTTACAATCTTCAAGTAAATCATTATTGATTATTCTACATAGAAGCACAAAGATTAACGTTCGTCATCTTAAGAGTGTAGAGATGCATACTTTATGCCCTCTTCATCTTAATGCGACTTTCGTTATTTTTGTGCTTCTATTTCTGTAGTAACATCATTGTTCATCAGCAGATGACTTGGTGTTACTCTGAACGTAGATATATACAACAATTGATTTACATTTGAGATTGTTAAGCTGTTTGCTGATGGTTGCGTTGTGTGTTCCACACACTCCATTAGAAATAGCTTATAAAATTTACAATTTTAGATTAAGTTTTTATGTCATATGTGTTACATAGAAACACAAGCATTACCACTCGTTATATTAAGAGTGAAGAGATGCATATTTTCATGTCCTCTTTATCTTAATGTGACATACTGGCTACTCGTGTGTTTCATATTCCAAAAGAACATCATTTTTCAT
Organism: Adiantum capillus-veneris; assembly: GCF_014529385.1. Classification (NCBI taxonomy): domain Eukaryota; kingdom Viridiplantae; phylum Streptophyta; class Polypodiopsida; order Polypodiales; family Pteridaceae; genus Adiantum; species Adiantum capillus-veneris. Next base: position 1,968,473 of record NC_140952.1, read on the forward strand.
CATTAAATGACTTGGTGTTGTTTTGGACGTAAACACATACGATAGGTAACTTACATCTGCAATTGTTAATTTATCCGCTGATAGTTGTGTTGTGAGTTCCACATACTTTATCAGGGATTAGATTGATAAAAACTATCAATCTATTTTACAACAGCATCCAGGACTTGTACTGAGAATATCTCACACTAGCTGAGCTGTTCACATGTACGATTTTCCAACCCGTTAGATGTAATTTCTTTCATCATCTCACACTTCTACACATAGCAGGGTCCAGTTCTTGTGCTGGGAGCATCTCACACTCCTGGCATGTTTCTCTCTCTCTCTCTCTCTCTCTCTCTACTTTAATTTTCATGGTCGATTCGCACAATGTTTTTTGTAATCATAAGATTTTCTCTTTAATTTGCAATAATTTAATATTGTTTAATAAATTTGAATCATCATTTAATATATATAGGGTTAACACTCATTATATAATAACTATGTTACTATGGTGTACAATCTTTTCGTAAGATTCTTAATTTATAATTTTGTCATACAGATATGGCAGACACGAAGCTAGCGAAACATCAACGAAAGTTCGTCTCCGAAGTGATTGTGAGACACTTCCATTACACGTCAGAGGAAGAGATTAGGCGTTGTTTAAACCCTGTCACTCCGGAGCATTTTTATTAGCTTACAGAGACTCTAACCAAGTCTGTGTTTGAGCAGCTCCATGCACAGTTTGCACCAGCTATTTTTGACATAGCCCTCCTGACATTGGGTGCTTTAGTAAACATGGTCAAACAAACCATTGGACAGATCATGAAAACCTTTCAAGAACTGAAAAATCCTGCAATTACTTCCTTGCCAAACATAGCTGAGCGCATACATCTTGTGCAACAGCTTTACACGGAGTTCAAGAGCAAGGAAAAGTTAGAAAGAGCAGCAAAGCGTGCAAGAGTGGAAGCCAGCACTTCTAAAGTTGCTGTTGAACCAGAAATCATTCTTAGAACAGAGCCTGCAACGTCATCCGTTGCTACATTAGACCTCTCTCAGCTACCACCTATTTTACACTTTTTACCCGACACAGCCGTCTTCAATATCCAAGCTCCACAGCTGGGAGAGGGAAGATGGGCACATGTGAAGCGTGTGGGTGTCACACATCCCGCTTTCAAAGATCAAGTGTATGCTGCAAAAGTGTTCAAAGTACACTTACATGGGCCCACCATGGAGCAACAGGTCAAAGACAAAGCAACAATTTTGAATATTTCACATCGAGGTATTATCTACCCTCTTGCCATGGTGCGCCACGTGGAGCGACCAATGCTCATTTCACGATTTTGGAATGGCGGCCATGTGGAGCAATGGATCAAAGAATGCACTGCAGACGACAGCCATCCTGTCATTCGCGATTACGTACTCGATCACTGCAGGAATAGTAGAGCTATTCCATGAGAATATTTTGCAGATCATCAATGCTCTCCTCCAAACTCTGAAGTATATACATACGCATAACTACCTCCACAATGATCTACACTCTCAGAATATGATGCTGCATTTTGGCGAAAAAGGTGTTTACGCCGGCATTGTGGATTAGGGTTCATACACCAAAACAAATACGACATCCGGTTTTCCTCCTCTACGCGATATGCAGATAGAAACTAGAAAACAAAATGAGAGAGATTATCCATGGGCAGCCCTCGAATGTATATCTAGTAATCCTCCATCCTGGACCAAAGCTATGGATATTTATTCCATGTGTCATACATGTAAACGCATTTTGAAGTGCTTACCAGAGCCCCAAGAACAAAGCAAGAGACATTTTTTGAGTAATGTACTTGCTCATCTTGAAACCGGCAAGCGCCAAAACCCCAAAACCCGGCCTAATGCTTTTGATCTCTCCTTATGTTTAAATGGTGCCCATAGAGTGGGTTACAACATTGTAATGACATCTGGCTTACGACCAGCTGATGGTTAATGAAAACACAGTCTCATGATTTCATCATTGTTTTACTTTTGGTGTCAGATTTAATTGTATGTTTAATTGAACAAAATATCTATGTTTGTCATTCGATATACTGTCCAATGTCAAATTAATTGAATGGGTATTTAAAAGTAATGACATGTTCACGTGATATGCAGATATGGAAGAAGAACTCAACCACGCTGAAGCTCAGGCAATTTTTAAAGAAGAACAAGGTAGATGTGGACAAGCAGATCTTTGTACTATTGCCAACATTGAAGAAGATGAATCTGAGCTGCAGGGCGAACCATTAACCCTTAAAGAGTGCAAAAATCTGTGCCCTTATCACTTTGTACGCCATCAACTATTTCAAATAGGTGGCAATACAAAAGATACAGCTCCGTTAAAGCTCTCTAATTTGCAACATAAAGGACTGGCACGTGTATTGCTACAAAGGTTTATACGACAAGAGAGATGCCTACCAAACAACAACCAAGTAGCAATTTACTTTATCCAGCAATGCTATGTTTGATATGTTTTGTTGAAGAGAGTGGATTGGTCAGATCGTCCAGGCACCACTGGCGTTGGACGTGGACGCATTGTAGAAAAGGTGGCAGCACGCAATGCAAATAATCCAATGCCTCCTTGCAAGCGTCCTATTGTTTTACTTCTTGAAGAGTCAGAAACAGTGACTGAATTAGCCAGCCAAGGACAAGACCTTGCCAGCCAAGGAGAAACACCGGACATGCTTCGTGGTCGTATTCTTGAGCTTGAAATAGAGTTAAGTGATGCACAAGCAAAGCTTCAACGATATGAATCATTGTATGGACCTTTGCCAGATGATACTACCACTTCACATAAAGATGTTGCTCAACCATCCCCTGAGCTAGGAATTACAGATTTACCATAGAAGAACTTATAGAAAATCTATCAAACTCATAAGTCACTTAGAAGCTTTTTGTAATCTCAAAATTATATCAAACTCTTTTCGATTGAGTAATTTCCCAGAACCTTGTTGTAATTTCAAACCTACATCGACTTTATGTTATTTTTATTCGACAAGATATTATCGGCAGTTTATATTTGAGTGTGAGTGAAAATGTGCATCTGAGAGAGAGAGAGAGAGAGAGAGAGAGAGAGAGAGAGAGAGAGAGAGAGAGAGAGAGAGAGAGAGAGAGAGAGAGAGAGAGAGGTTTTGATGTGAACGACAACAAGATAACACTTTCTTTCATCATATACAAAAACTTGTTGAGTAATTATTACAATGGTACTCTCACAAATCATCTCCATCTTCAAAAACTGCAACCATATCATCTACTTCGTCCATATCTGAGCATTCTGAAACTATCTCCCATTCCATATCATCATCATCATCAACTTCTGCAGAAATAGCTTCATGCGTTTGGAAGACTCCATATTTCTTTTGAGCGGCTCTAATTGCAATGTTTTGAGGTTTATAAATAAGTCTTATATTGCAAAAAACATACACCAAATCAGCAGCCCGTTTAGTATGCAGTCTGTTTCGCTTTTTAGTGTGCACAAAGTCGAATGCTGACCAGTTTCGCTCACAACTTCCACTTGATGCAGCTACTGATAAAACTCTAACTACAATGTGTTGCAACTCCACTTTCTCTCCACCATACTCCTTCCACCATAAAGGTGCACTTGTTTTGCCAATGGCATCTATATGCCACGGATCCTGAAACATACCAGTTCTGTTGGCATAATCTACTCGCTGATGAAAACGTATTTTTTCATCTTCGTGCCCTAAGAGTTGGGAGCACATTGTTTTGAAGTCGGACATAACTTCTTTGTTGGCAGATTGCTGATACATTTGAAACTTAGGATCCAATACAAAAGCCGCACCATGCAATGGCGTATGCAACTGCACCCAACGCTTGTTAACAATTGTAATCATGGTAGCTTTATCCTTTGCACCAAAACTGACATTTTCTCTTAGCTTGCGTATAGCCTCTGACATATACCAGTAGACCCGACCAAAAATAAAAGAATATGTGTCAATTGCTTTCAAAAGATCTACAAATGGCTTTGACACCGTTACTATTCTTTCTACATTACGCCAAAAGACTGGTGAGTTTACTATTTGGGCACATCGACCAGGTGCTTCCTGATAACTTGGATACTTGCTGAGCCATCCATCCCATCTTCTGTCTACTAAGGTTTCCATCAATGCAAGCCTCAACTCTTGCAAAGCAGCAAGAACATAGTATGCCGTAGCAAACCTTGTCGCGCAAAATATTTGCAAAGCTTTATTTGGTGACTTGGTTTGAAAAAGAGCATACGAAAATTGATGCTCTCTAATGAATTTCACCACATGATTTGCATCCAATAAAGTTTGCTTCACACATGCCATTTTACCAATATCTTTTAAAAGAAAATTTAAAGTGTGAGCTGCACATGGTACCCAAGAAATCTTTGAATACGTGACTTGAATAGCTCTTCCTGCTCCTTTGTAGTTGGCCGCATTATCTGTGACAATAGCAGTCACATTCTTTGGTCCACCTGCCTTTGCAATTGCACGCTCATACACCCCTGCTAGGTAGGTGATAGTCTTCTCTTTCAATGAGCTGTCAATTGCTTCCACGAACATAGCCCCTCTAGGGTTAATAAGCATTACATTGATTAAAGGTTTTTTCGGACAGTTAGTCCATCCATCCAATGCTATGGTGCATCCATATGCTGGAACAAACTCTAGAACTGTGCGTTTGAGAATGGCTTCAGTACTATCTTTGACTTTATCAAGATATTCAGTTCGCATCTTGTTATAGTTAGGAAGCACAAATCCTTTTTTGGCTGTACTCATCAAAGCATCTTGAAATATTGGATTGCGCATAGCATTGAACGATATGCCACACACAAAAAATGCTTGTGTCCATTTTAAATGCAACTCAAGCAACCATTGTTTACCTAATGCTTCAGGCATTGTCTATCCATTGGATGACGCTCTGCCGGATTTGCTTGTGCTAGGAACTCCTCCTGATGTAGAAGCATGCCCATGAAGAGGGTTCAATTGAGAACTTTGTTTGTTTACTTGAGTGGTACACACCTCTTCTGTTGCCTCATTGCATCCAGATGGTTCAATATTTGCATGAATATCTTTAGAAACATCACCTTTATGTTTAGCTGCAAGAATCAACTTTACTTTGCGAGAATACATGGCAAATTTTTCATGAATATCTTTTGGTGGTGCCCCGCACTTTTCAACATTGCCAGGGACTTTAAATAAATGCTCTTTAATTCTGGTTGCATTACCACTAAACTCGTGGCCACAAGATTTACATTTAAGTCGAGATGTATTTCTCCCAACTTTCAACTCATGCACATAACTCCACTCTTGTCCTTTCACCATGATGCACAAAAGTAATTTGCTAGTAAAAACAAAGTCAATGATCATTTTCATAATCAAAATCAATTAAAACATTAAATTAATTTAACTAACAATGATTGAACGAAATTAAAATAATTAAAAACAATGATTGAACAAAAATACAATAATAAAAAACAATACCATTGGATTACATATAAATTGCATCAATTTATCTAAAGTGCAAGCTTGTAGCTTTAACACATTATGATAATCAATAATTACAATTAAATCAAGTATTAAAATGATTATCATTATAAATTGCTATACATACAAGAGCTATAAGTGACATTTTTAAATGTCAAAACGATAATCACTTACAATACTTGATAATTATCGTATCTATGTAAAGTGCGAACAAAAAGTTCTTTCACTTTACCATAGATTTTTAAGCAATTATCTATCTACAATGCGAGCATGTGTATGCTCTCACACAGTACGGTATTGCAGTCCAAATAAAGATAAGAGAATATCAATATTTTTGGACATGTTTTTCCTAAATTTTTACTCTAGTGAGAGCATAGCAGTGTGAATAGCTCTACACAAAACGTAAAAATATAATTTTGTTTCATTATATTCATTTTGAAGTGAGAAAAAATCTCTACACATCAAAATCGAACTTTAAATTACATAAAATTAATTTTTATGTAATTATATCTCATGTGAGAGTACACTCTACACACACTGATAATATCTTACTTTTTTTTAGTAGTCACTTTCAAGTGTCAATTAATTGAACACATTGACAAGTGATTTTTATAATTATAGTTTGTATCAGGTGAGAGATTAAACTCTTCACAAAATACAAACTTTCAACTATTTACTAAGTTTCTGAAAACAAATTCATATATTTGAATCACAAAACTTAAAATTCTATTGAATTTTAATTTTTATTAAATTCAAATTGTTTTATTTTTTTACAAATTACTTTTTTTGATCGTTTGGTGAGAGTACTCACATGGAAAACACTGATTGTGAAAGCTGGTGTGAGGCCTGTCGTGTGCTGCTATATATACTAACATATTCGATCGTTATAACTTTTGATCGAAAATAATTTCATTCGAAAATAATTTCGATCAAAAAATTAAGAAGTTATACGATTAGCCGTTTATGCTGATGTGGCAACGTATAATACGGCCATATAATTTAGATAAACGAATAATACGCCCATTATTCGCGTATTATACATCTCCCGAATAACGAATAATGCAACTTAGTTCATAGACTTCCACCATATATACCATGGAGTTCATACTTTTGCACCCGCATGTAGGTTTATCAAGCACTGCCACATGGCATCCTCAGAAGCACTGGCCCTGAAAACCTCCTCAACCTTATAAAATTTCCCCAAAAAAAACCTATTTGTCTCAGCTCTGATACTCTGCCACCATTCACTGCTCAGGGGTCCAGTCAGACAAACCCTGCTCCTCTCGCATAGGTAGAATCTCTTGCTTCATCTTTGACTTTCTATCCAATTAGAAGTGTAGTCGGATACCCATGAATAGGGTCCCTTACTTCATTTTGCAGGCGATTCAATTTGGAGTCTAGTTCTACTCTTTAAACTCATTAAGAAACTACTTTGAGCATCATTTAGCTGTCTCATGGTTGTATATCTGATGCCAGTTGTATAGTTTTAGTAACTGGATATATCTCATTTCTAGTTCCAATTTCACATATTCTATGTCTAGTTCACTATTTGTCTGATTCTATATTATTCAAAGTCTTAATTTGAAGTATGTCTGTCAGATCTGATTTGACTAACTCTAACTGTAATGGGTTAGGGGCATCATTTTAACTTTTTCCTTTCTTTATATTGACACATTCGATGGGTTAGCAAGACTCACTCTTTCACACAACCTGCCAGACCATGGCTCCTCACCATAACTTATACTAGGTGACCCTTGCGGTCCACTCAAAACTTTTGACTAATTGCTTGTATTTTCTATAGCCACATTCTTTATTACATCAACCCCTAAATCATCTCTTACATTAGTATACCAATTTGTAATTTTATCAAAAACATCTTTGCTCACCCTCACTTTACCTGTGACAAGATTATAGCATTTATATCCGTTTTGCTCAAGGAAATAACCAATCAACACACATTTTTCAGCCTTTGGGTCAAGCGTGCTTCTCAACTGATATGGCACATGCACATAAGCAATACAACCAAACAGTTTAAAATCTAATAGATCAAGTTTTTTACTACTAAACTTCTCTTTAGTAGGGATCATGCTTATAATGTAAACATCTATACCAACATCCTTAGCACAATAACAAAAGTTATTCTCATTCATCATAGCTCTAGAAACTTCTATTATATGCATGTTCTTCTTCTTTGCAACACCATTTGATGTGGAATATAGTTGCATGAAAACTGCCTCTAAACTAATGAACTCATTCGAGAAGAATTCCCTCTAAATTCCATGTTTTTTGGAAAACTACTGAACTCATTGGAGAAGAATTCTCCCCCTACATCTAATCTCAAGTAATTTACATGTTTCCCAATCTATTTTTTAACCATATCTATTTTTTAACTCATTTGAGAAGAATTCTCCCCCTACATCTAATCTCAAGTAATTTACATGTTTCCCAATCTCAAGTAATTTACATGTTTCCCAATCTATTTTTTAACCATATCTTTGAAATTATGAAAGTGCATAAACACCTAGCACTTTTCTTCTTCATGAAATAGAGAAATGCCTTCCTTGTATGGTTATTAATGAGCTCACATAGTACCTACATTCACTCATAGATGCAGTCTTCGTTGGGGACCCCATACATTTGTATATACTAATTCCAATACATGTTTTCTTACATGCTTATCATGAGGAAAGGGTATTTTTTCCTTCTTTCAAAACTGAAGCTCCACAAATTTTTCATCTCCTTAGCTTGAATTGTCTTCAACCTTTGTAGGTTTACATGACCAATTCACTTGTGTCAGACTTCTATATCCACAAAAACTCTTGCACCTTGTGCAAGCATGACCACATTTACTTTGTGCACATTAACATCTAAAGTAAGCATTGAAAATCCCAGTTTCTTTTTCTAAACAACCAAATTTACATTCATCTTGTACTCTTCAACATAGAGAGGATCATAATTAAACCTAACTTGCAAAACATGCTCAACCATCTACCGAGCAGAAACCAAATTCTTTGTAATATTAGGTGCATGTAGTGTATCATCCCCAATCTATACATAACCTGGACTCTACAAAGTCTGTATTTCCCTGAACATCTCAACATGACTGGTCATGTGATTTGTTGCACTTGAATCTACATAACAGACCTTATCATCATACATTTCAACATTTGCAGACATACTATTTAACATGTGTTATACTAAAAATAGACTCTCAATCTCCTTTGCATTTGTGCTTGTGGTTGCACAATTATTTTGATGTCTCTTGTTTGAACATACACGTTCAAAGTGACCATGACTCCCATAATTCTAGCATACAACATTTCCATGTTGACTTATATGGTTAGGCTACACATTTCCACGACCTCTCGAGCTCCCTCTGTCGTAAAATGTTTCTCCATTGCCTGTTTTCCATCTCTAAAATTATTTTTTTTGTTGTGCTTGGTGGTTGCTTCTTCTTTGATCATCTCCATGGCATGTACTGGGTTCTCTTCCTCATTGCTCTATTGTTGAAGAGGACTTGTTCATAATTATTTCTACCTTGCATAGATGACTCTTCCTCAAGTTCCTTCTCTTTCACAATCCGCAAAGAGACTAAATCTATAAATGCAAAAATATCCTCTCGAGATATAGATCTGAAACTATTTGTATACTAGACCAAAACCTCGCAAACATACTTCCACCTTGTCATCATCATAAAATCTAGCACCAATTGATGCAAGGGATTCACATACGTTCTTTATCTTCAATGAATAGTCATTGTTAGACAAGTTTTTCTTCTCAGTTGTATTCAACACAGCCTTCAACTACAACTTTCTTGCTTTTGTATTGGTCACATCCAACAACAACAAGGTGTTCCAAGCTTCCTTAGGGGTATGAACATCTTGTATGTGTCCAATCATAGTGTCATGCACACTCACAAAAGTCCAATGACCTTCCAAAATCCTTAGTTCCAATTTGTAAAGTCTTTTATCTACACGACAATTGTACCTTGCTTTGGTAAGACTGGTGCTTTCTCGTGCTCTCCACCAATGTACTCTCAATACCCTTTAACCATAAGGAAATTTTTCATTCTAAAATTCCAATCAAGGAATTTGTTATTGTCTAGCTTCTCGCTGACAATATAGTTAAGTGCATCATTGCTCGATGACATACTTGTAGAACTTTTTCACTACTCTGCACTATCTTTGAGTAGCTTGCTAAAGTAAGTAAGTTGGGTGGCTTAATATGCATCAAATCTAGGCAAGAAGGGGTTCATGTTGTAGGCGGGAAAATAATGGTCATGTGCTACTCTTTTCAAAAGAGGTGGTGCGCACTGGAGGCATCTCTTGTACAAGGAACCATTCCCACCACACTGTGGTGCTAAAGCGAGTAAAGGACTGATTCCCACCTGCAACAAAGGTCTTCAAACACAACTTTTTCTTCTTCATAAGTGATTCAAGGGAAAAAATCTCTCTCCCTTCCAAATTTCACTTAAAGTGAAACTTTTGCATCCTAGAACAACACACTTTGCAATGTATACATAGATAATCATATTTTGGAATGGTGCATTAGTGCGCTCTTGTAAAGAGGGAGACATTGACCTTGGAGAGTCTCCAAGTGTTAACACCCTTCTCTCTATGAAGAAAATCTAATGACAAAGGATTTCACACGTGGCACACAAAGTTGAGGACAATACATGCACAAGATAAATCCAAAGATGAGCACGCCTTATGTTTAATTATCTTGCACAATCATAGTCTATGTGGCACATAGTCATGTGATTTTCATGAGAGTAAGATGAGGTATATATGGTTCCAAATGAAGTGTATAAGATGCCAACAGAGCTCCCTAGCTTCCCCTCTTTGTAAAGATTGATTTTGGGGGTATTCTTGGATCCACCTGCCTTATACTACCTACTATAGATACTCTTGCTACTTCTAATTTTGAGAGTGCTAGGAAACTTTTGCATGCTATTCTCCAATCTATCTTTAGGAGCCTCTAAACTATGCAAGCCTGACTTTGCCTAAAGTCGTACCCTCTCTAGCCCTACCCTTGTTTTGACATTACTCCTCCTTAGAAGAAGAGTTTTGGTCCTCGAAAACATCAATGAAACAATTCTTTGTAAGTATTAGGAAAAATATGAACCCTCTAGGGGCCCTTTGTTGGGATTAAAGTTAATTAGAGGCCAGTCAATAGGAAGAGGGTGGTGGGGACACACTCTATACCCTCAAAAAAGTAGGGGGACAAGGTAGCCTTATATCTCTATGGCCTCTTACCTAGTGAGAAGGTAAGTGGCTAGGGGAAAGGGTGGGGAAGGGGAGGGGGGGGGGGCGGGGGCGGGGATGTGGGGGGGTTGGTGGGGGAACCACTTTGACCTCTTTTGCCCCACTTCTTGTCCTGGATTTAGAAATTGACTAAAAATTTCAACTTTTCTCTCCTTAAAAGGCTCCCAACCTATTTCATGGTCAAAAAAACATTTTTGACCTCCAAAAGTAAAAAACGTGCACTAAAAAACCAAAAAAATCATTTAAAAAAATAATCAAAACGTTATTTTCCACCCTGTAAAGTCTTTCTAAACCTATTCTATAGCTAAAAAGTGATTCTCTCTCTCTACAAACCCTTTTTCAAGCTCTCCATTGCTGCAACAACCACATGCACCACCTATAGTCCAACATTGCCTCTTTGCTAGCTTTCTCCCACGTCCATTGTGGCACCAAAAAGGCTTCTCTCCCATCTCTTCCCCTTGTCCATGTAGACATGTAGTAGTGTTATTGTGTATACGCGCTTCACCAGGGGCACTTTTCTCCCATTGGGTTTTTCCCCTTGGACATGTGGTGTGAAAGGACACCTTATCTCTTAGGGTTTCATATAAGCTTTGTAGCTCTGAGTTTGTATATACTCTATTATTCTAATACACAGAGAGAGACTACAGAGATCTCGTACACAAGCTCTGTGTCTTCTCCTTCTCCATCTTCTTCCTACTCTGAGTTGCTGTCTTCCTTCTGTTTCCTGTTTCATCATCTTCAACAATTGGTATCAGAGCTTGGTGATTTCCAGAGCCTCTACTTGCGTTTTCGCGTCCACGCGCGCAATCACAGTTTTCAGGCAGTTTTCGGAAAATTTGCTCGTGGGAGCATCCTCGATGTTCCGGGAGTATTCTGAAGAGGTGACCTGTGGTTCTAACCCCCTTTCGAAGCCGTTCGAGCCCTCAGAATTTTGTTCTGAGCAGCGTAGCGGAAGTTACTTTTCGGAGGCATTTAGATCAAGAGGGTGTGTTTTTTGACAGATATTCTTCAGGTAAACAGTTCTTTTGGGAAGCAGCTTGTCTTAGCTTTGTGTTGAGATTTTGTGTAGAGTTTTGCTTGCATTGGAGAGGAGATTTGTGAATCTCTTGGAGGTTCTTTTGCTCTCTTGTGTGCATCCACAGTATGGCTCAATCTACGGAGAAAGAGATTTTTGGTGCGTTTACATCCGAAGACAAATTGGATGGTACCAACTATTCTCTTTGGCCTTTTATAGCCAAAAATGTTTTGGCTGGTAAAGGATTGTGGGATTATGTATCTGGAGATGAAGTTCGTCCAGGTAGCATTGCACCTGCCACGCCTGGTCGTGGTGCAGCTGTTGGTGCAGGACCCTCACAAGTCACTCCAGAGCAAAAGAGATGGGATACTAAAGATGCACAGGCTATGGCTGTGATTGCCTTAACCATAAAGAGGACAATCACACCACATATCAGATCTTGCAGAACTTCTGAGGATGCTTGGAACACTCTGCAAGCTATGTTTGGAGGAAGAAATGCTGGCAGAATAGAGTTTCTGAAGAAACAACTTGACAAAATACAGATGGAAGAAGGTGATGATATTGTCGAGCATCTTACAAAAATCAGGGATCTTAAAGAGCAATTGCTTAGCATTGATGAAGTGATTCCAGAGAAGGACTTGGTTTCCACAACACTCAATTCACTACCACCATCTTATCTGACTTTTCAGACTTCTTTGACTCTGTCTTTGCGAGCTAATCATGAGCCTCTTCATTTTGAAGAGTTAGTGGCTTTGCTATTGCAGGAGGATCAATCACGTAAGAACAAGTCTTTACAGGTGGATGGTATGGATCATGCTCTTGTTGTACAGAACAAAAACTAGGGTAAAGAGAGTGCTCAGTACTCCAAGTCTAGTGCAGGACAATCTTCAGAGAAGTCTAAAGGTGATTCCGACAAGTCCAAGAAGAAAGGTAAATGTCACTTCTGCAAGAAACCTGGTCACTACATTAGTGAGTGTAAAAAGCGAATTGCTAAAGAAAAGAAGAAAGAGTCAAGTTTGGTTGTTTCAGCTTCTGGTGATTCTTCTACAGCTAAAGAAGAGTCTGCAAACTTTGTGCAGGATTCTTATGCTTTCGTAGTATGTTCAGATTTTTCTGCTTACAGTGTTGACAAGACACAAATGATTTGGTACTTTGATAGTGGTGCATCCATGCATATTACTTCAAGGAAGGATTTGTTTTGTTCATTGGATGCAGCTCCAGCAGGAAAGAAGGTGACATGTGCAAATAATGCTTCTTATCCAATCAAAGGCGTTGGTAAGATTTTGATTACCATTTCAGATGGTTCAGATTTATGCTTGCCAGATGTCTTATATGTTCCAGGGATCAAGAAGAATTTGTTTTCTGTATCCTCTCTTGCAAAAAATGGTCTTCGGGTCATTTTTGAGGATGCCAGATGTGTTGTACGAGATCGAGAGAATGGTTATTCACTTATCACTACAGGTACGCTGGAAAATGGACTATTTGTGCTAGATCGTTATGAAAAGCAGATTCAGGTATGTATTGCAGAAACAAAGACTCAGGCCATGCAGGATGCTGAGTTGTGGCATGCTAGATTTGGGCATGTTAGTTATGGCAGTTTGATGACTTTACAACGTCATAATATGGTGCATGATTTGTCTTTATTGGAGATGTATGTGAAGGTTGCGTTCTTGGAAAGATGCACAGATTTTCATTTTTGCAGGATGGTTCAGTTAGAGCGACACGAAAGTTGCAGCTTGTACACAGTGATGTATGTGGTCCTACAAGGACGCCATCTTTGGGAAACAGCCTTTATTTTGTGACCTTCATTGATGACTTTTCCAGGTTTTGTTGGGTGTATCCACTCAAAGCAAAGTCAGACGTGTTTGTAGTTTTTCAAAATTATGTCGCCATGGTTGAAAATGAAACAGGTTGCAAAGTACAGACTCTTCATACCGATCGAGGAGGTGAATACATGTCAGGTGCATTTAAGGATTTTTTGGAAAAGAAAGGCATTAAACACCAATGCACTATGCCATACACACCACAACAGAATGGTGTTGCAGAAAGGAAGAACAGGTCTTTAATGGAGACGGCTAGATGTATGCTCAAGGCTAAGAGTTTGCCTCATAAGCTATGGATGGAGGCAGTTTCTTGTGCAGCACATGTTTTGAACAGGTGTCCTACTCGTGCCTTGAAGACCATTACTCCATATGAAGCTTGGTATGACAGAAAACCTTCAGTCAGTTATCTTCGTGTTTTTGGTTGTCTTGCTTATGCTCACATCCCTCACCAGTTACGTGGGAAACTTGATGATAAGGCAATCAAATGTATATTTTTGGGGTACATTAGTGGAAGTAAAGGTTATAGACTTTACAATCCTGCTACAAACAAGATTTTTGAAAGTCGTGATGTAATTTTTGCAGAAACTAGTGCTCAACCTATGGTTGCTTTTGATGTACCTCATATGCAGACACATGATGTATTTGAAGGTTTGCTTCCTTCTTTTGTGGAGAATCAAGAATCACAACAGGTTGATAATCTTGATCAATCTTTTGATCAGCATGTGACACCTCATGATGTAGAGGAAATTGTGCGTGAAGAGCAAGAAGTTCTCAGCGAAGAAAGAACCTTGCCTAAATGGGTTCAAAAAACTTTGCAGAATAGCAAGTTGGATGCACCGTTGCCACGAAAAACACGTGCTGGTACTACTTTTGGTAGAGAGCAAGTAGATTTGGCTTGCTTTAGCACTCTTTGTGATGCAGATGAGCCTGATTCATTTGAACAAGCTTTAGAGTGTGTTCAGTGGAAAGATGCTATGCATCAAGAAATTGATTCTATTCATAAGAATCATACATGGGATCTAGTGGACTTGCCTACAGGTAAAAAGCCTATTGGTACAAAGTGGGTTTTTAAGGTAAAAAGGAAACAAGATGGTAGTGTTGACAGGTACAAAGAAAGGCTTGTGGCAAAAGGCTATGCGCAACAGAAAGGCATAGATTATGTTGAAACCTTTGCTCCTACTTCTCATGCGTCCACAGTTAGATCACTAGTTGCAATTGTTGCTCATCATGGTTGGAAAGTGCATCAGTTGGATATCAAAACTTCTTTTTTGAATGGTGATTTGCAGGAAGAAGTTTATGTAAGTCAACCAAGTGGTTTTGTTGTAAAAGGTCAAGAGCAAAAGGTATGTAGATTGCGTAAAGCTTTGTATGGTCTCAAACAGGCTCCAAGAGCATGGTATGAGAAGATACATACTTATTTGATTGTCCAGGGATTTCAGAATAGTCCAACAGAAAGTACTTTGTATGTCAAAAAGAGAGATGGAGTTCTCATTATGCTAACACTTTATGTGGATAATATGCTTCTTACAGGCAATAGTGCAGATGAAATTGAAGCGTTTAAAGATGCTTTGAGAAAAACCTTTGAGATGTCTGATCTTGGTTTGCTACATTATTACTTGGGTATTCAGTTTGTGCAATCAGAGGATGGCATATACATGTTGCAGGCAAAATATTTGCATAAAATTTTGGACAAGTTTGGTATGCAAAATTGTAAACCAATCTCTACACCCGTAGAAACTGGATCAAAGTTGAGCATGC
Organism: Adiantum capillus-veneris; assembly: GCF_014529385.1. NCBI lineage: Eukaryota > Viridiplantae > Streptophyta > Polypodiopsida > Polypodiales > Pteridaceae > Adiantum > Adiantum capillus-veneris. The sequence goes on from NC_140952.1 coordinate 1,983,807, forward strand.
ACGATGCTGGAGAACCTTTTGATGTACATACTTATGCAGCAGCGACTGGTTGCTTGATATATTTGGCAGGCAACACTCGTCCAGACATTCAATTTGGGGTTTCACAAGCAAGCAGATTTATGCACAGCCCAGGTATGCATCATTGGCAGGCTGTGAAGCGCATACTTCGTTACCTTTCAGGTACCCCTAATCTTGCCATGTTCTTTCCAAGGGGGGATATGTATGGAAAGCACAATTCTATGCAGCTTCTTGGTTACAGCGATTCAGATTGGGCTGGTGATTTTGACACACGACATTCCACAAGTGGCAATTGTTTTTTCTTGGGAAATGCATGTATATCTTGGCTAAGCAAGAAGCAACCCACAGTGGCTACATCAACTTGTGAAGCTGAGTACAGGGCAGCTTTCACGGCAACAGTTGATTGTGTATGGATACGCAGGTTATTGGCAGATCTTTGTGAGTGTCAACAGGCACCCACTACCATTTTCACTGACAGTCAGAGTGCTATGGCAGTTGCAAGGAATCCAGTATTTCATGCAAGAACAAAGTACATAGAGGTTCACTACCACTATGTCAGGGAAAGGCTACATGCAGGGGAGATCACACTAACTTATTGTCCTACACAGGATAACATTGCAGATCTATTTACGAAGGCGTTATCACAAGAAAAGTTTGAAGCTTTCCAAAAAGCTTTGGGCTTACTCTCATACACATGATGATCTGCTACCTTGTACGGATTCACACTATCACTACAGGGGGGATTTGTAGACATGTAGTAGTGCTAGTGTGTATACGTGCTTCACCAGGGGCATTTTTCTCTCACTGGGTTTTTCCCCTTGGACATCTGGTGTGAAAGGACACCTTATCTCTTAGGGTTTCATATAAGCTTTGTAGCTCTGAGTTTGTATATACTCTATTATTCTAATACAGAGAGAGAGACTACAGAGATCTCGTACACAAGCTCTGTGTCTTCTCCTTCTCCATCTTCTTCCTACTCTGAGTTGCTGTCTTCCTTCTGTTTCCTGTTTCATCATCTTCAACAGTCCACCACATATTTTCACACCAAGTTATCTCCTCTCCCTTCTCTCACCTACATTACAACATGAAACAAAATTGTCCTCCTTCTACTTTCATTCACTCAGTACACTACATGGAAACATCTACTCCCAAAGGTGCCAAAAGTATGAGCTCACGTGACTTGCATACCACAACAACAGGAGGTGTGAAGGGTGAGTGGGCATTGCAAGGGTTCACCTCCAGCATAAAGATAGAATGGTATTTAAACTACCCTTGTAGAGCTGACATTCAAAGCTTAACATCATCTCCATCTTTAATTTTATCATGCTAGAGACAACCAACCTCTATATGGCTTTCAATGTCTAGGGCTTCACACCTCATAACATTGGGGTGTGCTATTTTGTTGATGGCTTTGGTGTGCCATCTAGGGTTGTATAGCATGTGATTGAGTCATAATGCAAGTAAATTATGTTATCTATGAAGAGTTATCAAAGATTCTCCTTTTAATATCTTCTTTGTATATTATTAGAATGAATCATTTTGTAATTTATAACTTTGTGCTCACAAAATCTGGTGTTTACTTACATAGTCGACTTGTTTTGAGATGACATGGACAAACAACCATGTGCATAGATGGAACAAACTCTTGAGGGATTCACCATGGAAAACTTATCGCACCACGAAAGTGTAGGGGATGGTTTTTTTAACAAGTTACATAAGTGTATAAGTTAGGGGCAGGCCCCTAATGATTTATCTCTCAAGCTTAAAAATAAGGGAGGGGGATATCATATTTATGGGGTGTGGGGGGGGGAGGCTGATCCGGGCTGATTACTTATAATGATTGATAACCGATGTGCACTAGAACTCAAATGGATTTTGGGAAATTCTTTTATCAGGTCACACATCAAATTTTGCATCAAGACGATCATAGATAAGGGTTGATTTACACCAGCTTTGGATGGGTTATAATTGGATGAGTAGCCAGAGTGTAGGCTAATTGGGCACACATTTTGAAAGTCAAACTAAGACACATTGAGGGTATATCCAGTTATCAACATAAGTGGTTCCTTAGTACATTGCCAGTCACTATGCTAGACACTCTTTGACTAGTTTTTACTTATTCAGATCGTGTAAGACCTAAATTTTAATGTAAGAGAGGGGCATGATAGTTTTATTTATTGATTGTCATGTAGAAAAGGGGGTCATATTCCCTAATATGAGTCTATTCTTGGTCTCCCGAAGAACCTTTCGCTACAATGTTAAAAGATTTTGATAAGAATATTAAGATTTGTGTAGAATTTTGAACCAATAGGTACTCTCTAGGAGCTCTTAGAAAAGCCCTCCATAAAGTACTATCATCTTCCCTAGAGTCATAGACACATAAATATTCAAGTGTATATGAATCTCTAGATGAGGAAGACAAATACATGTAAGAGAAGCATGTCAACAACAACATTGTCTTCCTTTGTAATTATTTTCATGAGGTTGGATTCCTTAATAAATGCTTTTATTTATACTCATTTGGGTGCAATGTATATATATATATATATATATATATATATATACATATATATATATATATATATATATATATATATATATATATATATATATATATATATATATATATATATATATTAAATGGTGTCATATTGAGTGAGAGTATTTAATTTAGATTACTTGAGTTTTATATAGATTTGAGAAACATTGTTGATTTGCCTCTAAAATGTCTCAAGTCTCAAGTCTTAATCACTCCACCATGAAGAAATTCAAGAAATATTTTAATTTTACTTTAATCATTAGTGGTTATTCTTATTAAAGTGGATCATAACCTTTGTCAAGATGTTCTCATTTGGGGTTTTTGAATATATCCTGCTTCATTAGCAACATTTCAGAAGTTGAGAAAGCCAAATTCTTGATTTCCAACATGCTATTGTTTCCATACTAGTATGCCTATGCCAAGCTTGACTTATAGAAAGGACAACTTTAGATGGAGGTGTCGATGTATAGCCGTGATTGATAAATAAATAATCAACTTTATTGATTGAGGTTCATCATACATATATTGTAAAGCCATTGTGTTTCCACCTTTTTTAGTAGTGTTGACAAGTGTTTGGTATCAAATCTTCTTAATATCCGTATTCATTGGCTTTTGGTAGCTATTTCTTTGGTATTGCTAAAGATGATACCAATAGCTATTACGTTGTGAACTTAACTGTTAAATTGTGGATTTGACATCTACTATGTAGCTCATTTGGATAAAGAAAGTGTAAACATAAATTATAGATGCATACATTGTTAACATATAAGATATGTACCACTCGTGCCTATGTAAAATGCTAACTAAGAAACCTTTGGTTGGATACTATAGCAATAGAAGTCATATGTGGTTTCAAATACCAAATAAATGCCTTTACCAAAACATTCCCAAGAACAAGGGGTGGACACAAGGAAGTAAAAAATGGCTCCTTGTTTGGTCAATTTCTAGTGGTTAATGTTAAGTGCACAGGATTTGTGAGGCCTTTGAACACCTCTATCTCATCAAACACTACACCTCTATCTAATGGTCATGCATTAAAAAAAGGCCATGTTTGCCATTTTAAGGCCCCGTGGACCCTTTGTTAGGTTTCCAAGCCCTAAATCAATGTCAAGCCCACATGGGAACATGCCCCTATAGCATGCAGTTGCACTTTTAGTCTTGCATGGAAGTTGCATGGAAGCCTCTTTTTTCTATATATTGTAAGCTTTTACAAAAGAATTCAATTAACAATAGCAAGCGTGCAATTTTTTGTTATGCTATCGAGTTCTCTCTTTCTCCTCTTTCTTTCTCGTCTTGCTGCACCTGCACACAATGGTTCCCCAAAGGCTGCATCTCTAGCCCTGTTCCTAGCACATGGTATCAGAGCTTTGGGGTGAGCTTCGAAGCTCGATGCATCTCGCGGGAGCAGCTGCTTATGCAGGGGCACAAGGGGTGGACAACCTGCATGGAATCGCGCAGTCTATGCATCAACAAGGTCTCTCTGGCTAGTTGAGGAGTTTTCGACATACTACCAACTGCTAACACATGCACCATCGCTCGCAGTGAACTCCCTGGCTATCGGCGCAGTCGTTGCAGAGCTTGCCATCGTTTTTGGTTTGTGCTCACACTGGTTTTTTGATAAAAGATGTCCTAGAAATTTTAACCCTTTAAAGCAAGAAGGTGTTCACACCCCGCTGCTCGTCGATTAGCAAGTGCTCTTGGAAGCTATCTGTCAAGCTTAACAAATTATAAATTTCTAGATTGGCATCATATTGGCGAGTTGTTGCTCAAAATTTACAAGCTACAACATTAAAATAAAAGGATATCTTAAAAGTGACTCTTAATTTTGACAAGCAAAGGTGTGGCAAATTGCTACCTGTTCAAAAACATCTTGAAATGCTTTAATTGGCTTGGCAACGGTAATTGGACCCAACCTAAGGCGCTTCAATATGGCATCAAAAGTGGATAAGTTTAACGGATCTGACTTCCACACCTGGAAAATCAAAGTAAAGGGATATCTAATGCGCAAGAATTTGTGGAGCATCGTCAAGCCGCTGTCAGCCAACGAATCAAGCACATCCGCTGCAGTTACCACAGTATTATCCACCGAGCAACAACGCAAGGACGAGCAAGCATTAGGTATAATTTTGACATCTCTCGAAGATGATTTTATTCATTATTTAGATGACATGCAATCTGCCAGCGCTGCCTGGATACAGCTAGAGAAGGTTTTTGGTGCTAAGGCTAAATATTCAATGATGAGTCTAAAGATGGAGTTGTATTCTCTTGCTATGTGTGCTGATGAAAATATTACTTATTTAGTTAACCGGCTGAAGAGTATTAAAACTAAACTTGTTTATGTCGAAGCCCCAGTACCAGAAGAAGATCTCATAGCTGTTCTACTAAAGAGTTTGCCTGATAAATTTCATCAGATTATTACTGTTTTAAAGGAGAAAGATCCGATGCCCTCCTTGTATGGTATCATCAATTCATTGCAAGAAGAAGAACGAAGGGAACCTAGTACCAATTCTATTATTTTTCCCAGTGCATATACAGTCTCCAATGCAGTATTTCCCATTAGTTCTTCTGATACTTCCAGTGCATATGCAATCACTAAATGTGCTTCTACCTCAGCTTCATCTCGACCATTCAGTGGAACCAGATCTTGTGCCATTTGTGGGCGCAACAATCATCAGACAAAATACTGTTTTAAGAAGAATCCTTGTGTTCACTGTGGTAAAACAAATCATCCGTCAAACAGATGCTTTCAAAAGGGTAAAAATCAAATTCATATGACTGAGAGAGACACCATGCCTGATATATATTTTGTTGATAATGATGTTCTTTAGTTAAACTTTTTCATGTTTTAGCGAATATAAATTGTACGGGCTCTAGACACTGCCACACATGAGTGGTAAGACCTCCCATATTATCAGTTTTTGTTTTCAAGTCCCAATTTTTGTTATCACTTCTCATGAAGTTACTAGGTACACCTTAAACCCAAGGTTTGGCAGTGAACCAAAAACTCCATTTTTGGTAGCTAATGTTCAAGGGGGGGTTACTGATCTTGCACCAGGTTATGGATACAACAGAAATCCTTGGTTGTGAGAGAACCTAAAACTCACGGTTGCCGAGTATACCAAAAACTTGAGCTATCATGAGAGGGTCTGTTTAGTTCAGGCTTGAGGGGAGGATTGTTAGGTTTCCAAGACCTAGATCAGTGTCGAGCCCACATGGAATAGATCAGTGTCGAGCCCACATGGGAACATGCCCCTATAGCATGCAGTTGCAGTTTTAGTCTTGCATGGCAGTTGCATGGAAGCCTCTTTTTCTACATATTGTAAGCTTTTACAAAAGAATTCAATTAACAATATCAAGCTTGCAATTTTTTGTTATGCTATCGAGTTCTCTCTTTCTCCTCTTTCTTTCTCGTCTTGCTGCACTTGCACGCCATGGTTCCCCAAAGGCTGCATCTCTAGCCCTGTTCCTAGCACCCTCAACAAGAGGGGCCATAAGGGCGCGCAAAATGGCCAAACAGGAGTCCATGTTTGGCCATTTCGCGCGCCCTTATGGCCCCTCTTGTTGAGGGTGGTCCCTGTTTGGGCATTTGGCACGTTCTTGTGGCCCCTCTTGTTGAGGGTCCTTGGGGCCTTAAAATAGCAAATACAAGCACATTTCAATTGTTGAACTTTTAACAATAGCTTGTAGCTCCCAATCAGTTCCGAATCTGTCTAGGCTTGTCTCACATGAATTTGTTCACCTCGTCGCGCTCTTCAATCATTGTGTGATGCTAAAAAGCCATATCTTGCTTGGATTCTCCAAAAATCAACGTGCAAGTTGGCAATTTCTAAAAAATGATGTAAAACAAATATTTCTTACTTTTTTCTTAATTTACGGGCTCCAACAAGCATCAAAACCATGGAATCTGAAAATACTCAAAGAACCAATGTTTTCCCTTGTGTTAAGGCTGTATTCCTACATATAAAACTTTCCCAGAATCTCACCCTAAGACCTTCAAAAGTGGCTTCCAAGGAGTGCCCTCGGTCAAAATTTGAAACTGAAGGAAAACAATCAGAATGCTCCTAAACTGTGTACAAACCTTAAACCAACCAAAATTTCATTCAAACAAAAGTTATTGCTGAAAATAGGCGCCCTTTGGACTCCCCAGAACGATAGAAATCAAAGGGTTCACCGAGAAATACGGTGCCATAAGTGCATGTTAGGAATCTCACCGAAGGTTCTTCCTTAAAGATCTCTTTTACTTTATCATGTCTTCTCATGTACAATCTTACAAAAAAAATAAAATTTGACACTTTAAATACAAATCTTATTTAACTTATTAAACAATCTCAAAATATGATGGTAGACCTAGAGTGCTCTTATACATAAAATAAAAATAAAAAAATTTAAATTTCTTCTCATTGACTTTGATTAACATACATCCACATGAACAACTTATAAGGGGTAGTGTAGTCACAGTTGTCATAGTTCTTGCATCCATTCCATGACATGGTATGCTCGTGGGGTGACCTATCACATAAAAATATCTTTGGTGGAGGTGTCCTCATTTTAGGAAAGGGTGTGTTGTTGATGGAAAGCCGTTGTATTGTCCTACTAGGGATCTCTTCATGTTAGCATAATGTTTCTTGGTGTAGTGGGAGCCACATTGCTTGAGGAGAGCTTTGCGCAACAGTAAAGATTCATGTTATACCAGTTCCTTGAGCCATTGTTGCAAACACCACCACTCAATTAGCATAGTAAGAGGTCAGCTTGTACCATGATGCGTTAGAGATTTGTTCTTCAAACAAAAACATGTATGAATTCACATTTGTAAGCTGTATAATAAAGACACTTGTTAAGTACATGTCGTACAAATTTGCAAGTATTTTCATCCAACTGGGAATAAACAATCCTAAAATATACATTATGATGAGATTACCCACCTCTAATAAGTATGGATTTGAAGCACCTACTTGCAAGATGTAACAAAGAATGTTGTTTTAGAGAAAAAGTGGTGACACTTAACCTCTCTAACCTTCGACCTTTCACTATTTGATACTCATTCATGATTTCAGCACAAAAGCAACCTTTGTGCCAAGCACTGCAAAACAAGTAGAGACAAGACCTTAGACTTCAAAGTCTATGAGAAGATGAACACAACCAAAAGTAAGAAGTATATTGTTGCCTTGCACCAAGGGGTGTTTCTTTCAAATACATGATGGTGTCAACAAGCTTCATAATGTGGGCATCCTTTTCCTGCATTTTTTGTTGGAGAGTTTCAAACTCCCTCTTCGAAGAGGTAATACTTTGCTATAATGCCATTGATTTGCACTAAAGAGATTAATATTTGTGCATCCAGATCATAAGGGTACAAATGGCCATCCACCCAAATATCGACATTCTTCTCACGGGTGGCACGATGTTCCTATGATGACCTCAGCTCACCCTCACCTGTGGCCTTCGGTGCAAACTCTGTGCACAAGCGAATATTTACGCTTTTGGTGTGCGGAGAACGTGGTGGTGGGAGCACATGATTTGTGATGTCCGTGAGCACCATGCCTGAAGAAGCAAAGGAGGAAAAGAGAGGGTGGAAGGGAGAGGGAGAGAGACGGGAGGAGAGAAGGGGTAGGGAGGGAAAGGAGAGGGAGAGAGAGGGGAGGAGGAGGAGAGAAGAGGACAGGGAGGGAGAGGAGGGAGAAAGAGAGAACAAAGTTTTTTTTTTTGGAAAGATTTTTGAAAAAGTGGACTTTCACTGCTTGCAAATAAAAAAAAGGTCAAAAAATGGTTTTTTGATATGCATATATATTGGGGGGAGTTTTAAGTAAAAAATAAGTAAAAAAGATTTTAAAAAAAAGTCAATTCTTGACCCTTAGTGACACACTTTTGTTGATGTGGCCACACTCCTTTACTCCCTTCACTTTCAAAAACCTAAAGAGAGAAAGTGACCTATTAGGTCCACATCCTAGATGTGCCTTTAAAAAAGGCTAGAAAGCCTATTCAAAATCAACCTCTTGAATGCCCTTGTCCCCTTAACCCTACACAACATTAGCCTTGATCCCTATAAATTAAGATTCCTTACAAGGCCATGCAGAGTCCATATTTTTCCCAATGGAATATTAATGTTTCCCTCTCTGAATTTGCATTGAGATAAGTGGTCTACTTAATAATTGCCAAATCTGGTACTCGTGTGTAACCAAAGGAAACCTCTACTTAGATTTCTCTACTCACATTTCATACTGGTAGAGGAGTCTACTTCAAACGGAACTCTCTAACTGAGCAAAGCTTATTGCTTTCACTGGTTAATTAATTGCACAGTCTATCTCGAGCGAAGCACTCTAACTAAGCAAAATTAATTTCTCGCATTTTCCTACTAATATTAGAGCTTATTTTAAGTGAAACATTATAATAAAGAAAAACTTATTTCTCACTCTTCTCAACTACTAGTAGAGCTTATCTCAATGAAAATGCTCTAATTGGGAAAAACTTATTGCTCTCTCTTCTCAAGCAATTTCTTCCAAAAAGTGGAACACTTCTTACTAATGCAAATTAGTCAAGCAACTAATGTGGATTTCGATGTGCCTTGTGTTTAAGTCCGAAGTGTCTCTCATAGACGTTGGATGGGGTGAAGGAGAACACACCCATCACACAAATAGCAAGCCTCTCCTCTATAGCCCAGGATAACCATTGCACCCCGATCCACTAGAGTTCACCTTTGAAACTCGACAATTCGTCTACAAATCTTACACACAAACATGCACACACAACCTTTACACCAATCTAGCCTGCTGTCAACTCTCACACAACACAAACCACTCTCTCTTTCTCTCCCACTCACACCACATGTCCGGAGAGGCACACACTTCTCAAACCGGCACCACACAATAAGGATAGAGCAAAGATGAGAAGGGGGAAATAGGGGAAAGAGATGACACCAAACTTGGCTATGACTTCCTTCAATTAACGACAAAAAAAGTTACTACAACTCCAAGGATTCCCTGCTATCCCATGGCTTAGTCGTCTCCAATACGACAAGCAACAAGGGGTTTAGAAGATCACTGATGCCACCTCGGAATGGTTCCCCTCTTGAGAATGCAAGCAAGAGAGTCCTCACCGGCTCGAAAAGGCCTCAAGAACTCCTCTGCATGGCCGCCGGAGGCTTCCTTCTCAAGCCCTACACCCAAAAAAAACTCCACCTCCAGTGCTCGGGGAGCCCCTCCTCCTTCTTCTCCCTCCTCCAAAAACAACTCCTCCTCTATGCAAATAGTCGACCTCCTTCTGGCGTGTGGGAGTCTTATTTTACTCTTTGTTCACCTCCTCCATTTTTAGACCACTCCTTTTTGCATGTGATGCATCCCCCCTGGACCTGCCTTGAGCCCCACAGTGCCCGTCAAAACTCCCTTCTTCAAGCAGGGCATCGACAGCATCGTCAGTGCTCTCGACTTCTCTCTCAAAAAAGGTTTGGCCCGATTGGGCGGGCGAACATACCCCAGCGGGGTGCCATGTCATCAATTTTTTGCTTGCCAACGATGCCTCCACAACCGCCTATGGATGTTGGTACATGGTCAAAACCTCCCCCCATCACCTCGCTCGGTCTCGCGAGCAGCGCCAGAGGCGCCACCCGATGGGTCGCCATAGCCCACGAGCCCCCAAGCTCCATACTCTCCTCACTGTCCAAGAATGGGGTGCCCACACAGGATATATCTCTTGCCCCCAATTCCCTTGCCCATGCATGTGGGATTTTCCCCTTCCTCTTCTGCCACGTGGCACTTGTAGCCCGCTTCACCCCTTGGGGGCTTCCAAACCCACCAAAAAACAATTCAAAAAACCCTCTTTCCTTCCGACTTCAAGGCCTTGCAGGTTATTTCTCGCAACTCCAAATCCCAAGCTAGTGAATCCTTATGCGAGCCGCCATCCTCCGCTTGAGCATGTGTAGACCTCACCATCTTTTGACTTTCCCGGGCACTCCAACAAAGCACGCCAAAACTGAAAAAAAGCATCTAGCGTCAATTCACCGCAATCGCATTCCACTTTCAAACTATTGTAACTTGCAGACTTGGACTCCATTTGATGCATTGTAACTTCCTGTAGCCTTCACTTGCCACATAGAACACCTACATCCCTAGTCGAGCCCCAAAACCATCACATGGCACATCTCCCGAGGCGGCCAACCCAACACAGACCTAGCCCCTGCAAACCTTCATGTGGGGATAACTTGGTATTAGTAGCTCTGATGGACGATCTGAAAAGACCAACACGCTCCATAAATCAAGCACTACATGCCCATAGCTCCAAACTGGCTCACTTCACATGGCATCATCTGGCCTATCCGTCTCAGATCTGCAACCACCTCCAACTTCAAAGCCCCGTATCTTGGACACTATGGTTCCATTTGACAAGCCGTCTGGACTTGTTCCTTCAGTACTTGAAGCTCTACATATTTGGGCCAAAAAATAGAACTTTTATCACCCTTCATCTGCCACCCTGTCAGGCCCTATCTAGAGCCTTTTTATCCTAGAAAACCACATAAAGCATACATCTCTGCTGTCACTTGCCTTCTCAAGCTTTTCCCATCTGCCCTAGCTCTCTGCTATGCATCTATAAGCATACACATCAATGTTTGTGCCCTTTGTTAGGAACAACACACTTTGGCTGCACCATCATTGCCCAACCCTGTTGTTGAACATTCATGCTCTACCAAGAATCATCTTTATTCTTCTACCAACTGCAAAAAAAACTGGCAAACACTATCCAAAACTGTGAGCGAATAAAAAACCTACTGTATGTGCAAAGTCTTATTTGTGGCTAGTGCAAGCCCAGTTCAGGCTGGTTGCCCAACCCCTTCTATCAAAACTTGATGCACTACTGGCACCAACTCCCTATCAAAATATGACTTGAGACGCACACCATTCACATTGTTCTTGAGAAGACGATCATTCATCCGCATCAACAAATAAGTATCATTAGGAAAGGCTTGATGGACTTTGTAAGGCCCTATCCACCTCTTCTTAAACTTCTTATGGGAGGTAAAATCCAGATAGCTCTCATATTTCATCACCAAATCCCCCTTCTCTATTTGCTTCTCTGGCAAGTGGTGGTTGAAATTTGCTACTCTTTTCTCCCGCTGCTTCACATCGAAATCCGCTGCCGCTTCACGGTCCATCTTCTAGGCTTCAAGATTGTTTATCTTATCCTGCAAAACATCTTGGAAAACTTGTTAATCCGCTACATACCTTTTAGTGCACCTAGCTGCACATGAACGGGCAGCACTGCTTCCTTGCCATAGACTAACTCATAGGGAGTAAAGTTGGTAGCCACCTTGTAAGAGGTCCTGTATGCCCACAAAAACTTATCAAGGTTAGCTTCCCACTCTTCGACTGCTTATATATGTACTTTGTGAGCATTTTGACTATCTGTCCATTTGCACTCTCAAACAAACTGTTGCACTGAGGATGGTATGGAGATGAAAATCTATGCTGAATCCCCAACTTTTCCACTAGTGCACTCACTAGCTTGCTTCTAAAACCTTGACCACGATCAGAAATGAGCACTCAAGGCACTCCAAAGCGGCAACATATGCAATCAAAAACAAACTGAGCAACTGTATGGGCATTTACCTCCTTTACTGCTTTTGCTGCAACCCACCTGGTAAGATAATCAATGGCCACCACAATGTACTTCTTACCACCTGCAGACTTGGGCAATGGACGGATGGCATCCAATCCCCACTTTTCAAACGCATCCTGAGCCATGATAGCCCCTTGAGGTTCAACTACTAGTCTCTTTTTACCAATCATTTGGCACGGATGGCATTGTTGCACCCGTAGTGCACATCTCGCACAATTGAAGGCCTCCAAAAACCACCTCTTAAAATGCAAAACAAAACCTGATCCTTTCCTTGATGACTGCTTTCCTCATGACACTATTCCAATATCATGCCCATCTCCTCTTTGTAAAGAACTCTTCTCAACGCTCCGTCTCTTCCGTAGGTCATCAGATCTTCTCCCACCAGAGTGAACTTCTATGCCTTTTGAACAACCCTTCTCTTCTGCAACTTTGACAACCCCTCCAAACACTACCCTGTACTAAAAAAGTATCAACCTCCTTGAGTGTTTCCCTTCGTGGATAAGTAGCTAGTGCCACATATAGCCTTGATACTTGAGTATGAACTCCACTGCTACCTCTAACCGATCCGCCTCTTGATTCGGTTATCTCTTGACATGCTTGAACTGCACTCCTTCAAAGAACTTTAACAGCTTCTTTATGGAAACCAATTTTTGAGAGAATCTCTTTTGACCTGCCACTACCCCAAATGTTGCTTTATAACTAAGAGGGCATCACCCTTAACTACCAACCTGAAGATGCCAAACTCGACACATGGCTTGAGCCCCAAGTGAAGTGTCAAGTATTCTGCTTCATTATTCGTGTGAACACCCTCTAAATCATAGGGCTTGCAAAAAATTTCCGCACCATGGGGATCCTGAATGACCACACCACCTCCTGTCTTTTGTACGACTCTTCTATAAGCGCCATCAAACCACATGGTAAAAGATTCCTTCAGATCTGGCATCCTCTTTCACCACCCTCGGGTAGATGGGTAAGTCCGCATCCTTGTTGACCAAGATATTCGCCAAATGAGACCTATTTGTATGATCAATTTTAAATTCCAACGCAATTCTAGTACCCACTTCCTTATTCTTCTCCCTGGCTGTAGATGAAGCACCACTTTAGGCAACAAATTGTTAGATGTGAGCACATAAAACTTTCGCATGATTAAATGCACTTTGAACTTGCGTTAGGCAAAGACTAAGGTCATCACCCACTGTTCAATCTCCGTATATGATCTCTCCCCTGGGCTAATCACTCTACTAACAATATAGATTGGTTTGTAGCACTTACCTACCTTTTGCATCAATACCGCACCTATAGCAACCATACCTACATTCATGGCCACATAAAAAGCATCCCCATTGTTAGGAGGACACACCGTAGGCAACTGACTCAATATCTCCTTCACCTTATCAAAGGATTTGTGAATCTTCAGTTCATCGGAAACCATGAACCTGCTGGCTCAAATTTTGAAGGGGGTACACATATTGGGATAGCATCTAGAAGAACCTAGCCAAATACTTGAGTCTGTGCACAAAAGAAGCCAAACCTGTCGCATCGGTGGGAGGCTCCATCAAAACTAAAGCCTTCACTTTTTTAGGATCCACTTCAATACCATTGTGTAAGACCACCTGACCCAAAAGATGAGCCCGCGGCTATGCCAGTTTGCACTTCTTTGGGTTCAATTGCCCTCCTTCTTCAACAACTAGTCTTTGGAAACACAACTTCAACTTGGACAAGTGCTCTACCCTAGAACTGTAGCAACCAATATCATCCATAAAAGCCCTGATAAACTTACCCATATATGGCCCGAATACCCTATTCATCCAATCTCAAAACGTCGCATATGCATTCACCAATCCAAAAGGCATCCGACCAAAGAGCACTCCAGTAAAGGTTCGGTGAGTCCTGAATAGCTTCTCCATCAAGCGTTTAAATGTGTCTGGTGCATTGGTCAAGCCAAAAGGCATTACAATGTATTCGTAAAGACCAAACGTAGTGCGAAATTCGGTACAATGTCTTGATCAACTATCTTTATTTGATGGTAGCCACTTTTTAGGTCAATCGTACTGAAGTAGGTCGACCCTTGTAGCTTATCAAATAGGTCTTCTACCCGTGGTATGGGAAACCTATTCTTGATAGTGATCCTATTTAGTGATCTATAGTCAACACACATACGATATGTGCCGTCTTTCTTTTGCACTAATAACACGCGTGAAAAAAATGGAGATGAGCTCGGCCTAACCATGCCCTTCTCAACTAATTCATGTACTTGCTGCATAATCTCCTCTTGTTGAGCTTGGGAAACTCTATAAGGAGGTTTATTAGGCGTTAAACTTCCTAGAAGAAGTTCAATTGCATGGTCATCATTACCTTGTTTAGGAGGTAGTTCACAAGGGATTCTGTCAATAAAAACATCTTGAAATCCCTTGAGAAAATTGGATAACTCTAATTCCTTGTGACTGTTTATATTTTCTTTTGCTAAAGCATTAGGTTTATTTTGAGAATCTTTAACAAAAATCATGTACACGGAAATAGAGCTCTTTATTGACTTATTGAAAGCTTGCGTATGTACAATGGGTATGGTGTTACCCAACTCCTTAGCATCTATGCACATATCTTTTTCTTTGAACCTAAAGTAGATTGCCTTTCAGGGGATTTAACATTGGCAGCCATGCGATCAAACCATGGTGCCCCTAGGATTACATCCTCATGCTTGAGAGGAGAGATAAAGAAGTCCTCCTTGTCCACATAGATTTGGACATGGAGCCTCAATTTCCTAATTAAGGGAGTGACTGAGGCTTCTTGCCCCCTGAAAGCACCATCGACGGGTAGGACATATCCCATCTCATAGGCTTGGATGCCTAGCTTGGTGGCCAACTCTGTGGAATGAAATTGTGAGTAGAACCAAGGTCAAAGAGAATAAAAGAATCATGTTCTCTTACCTTTCCCCAAGTATGGCATAGAGGAGATCCTTTGTGGTGAGCATCCTCTTCTTGGATTTCAACCAAGGTAGCTCTAGGAGGCTCATTTCCTGTATTCTTGTGGGGACAAGCACGATATGCATGCCCTTGCTCCCCGCACTTGAAACATTGGTTATCTTTATGATAATGATCAAGATCTTCAGGAGAGAGTTTATTTTTGCCTTTATAAAATCCCTTTTCCTTAGCTTTGTTGTTATCGGCGTTGCTTTTAGGAGACTTTTGGACATTGTCCTTCCTCCTGGGCCTGTTATTATGATCCTTCTTCTCTGTGGGCTTAATATTTCTCTTAGCCCCTTGTTGGAAACTGATTCGTGAAGCCACCATAGTATGGTGTATGACCGCATATATGGTGAGTGGCCTTTGGGAGTTGACATACTCCACCATATCTTCAGTTAAACCCGCAAAAAATTGTTGTTTTTGCTCTCCAAAATCCATCCTTTTGAAGACAGTGTCTTTGAGATGTAAGTCCCAAAACTTTTCTACATATTTGTGAATAGATTTGTAGGGAGAGAGCTTCAAGCTTCGCCATTCGGTGAGTACGTTGTCTTTGGCATCGGTAGCCAAAAATTGCTTCATGATGGAAGCTCTTAAAGCTTTCCATGTTCGTGGAGCTTCACCGTTTTCTCGTAGGCTAGAGCACCATTGCCTGACGGACTTTTGAAAATGCATAGCTACATGGTGTAGCTTAGAGGACTCCGTGAAGCCCTCATATCCAAAATGCATAGCTACATGGTGTAACTTAGAGGACTCCGTGAAGCCCTCATCTCCAAACGCCGCATCGAATTATTGGATGAAGGCCAAGACTTTGTTCGTAGCACCAAAGGTGCCATCGTAGGTAAGGAAATAGATGTTCTTTCCTCCCTATTTGAACTTTTTGAGCTTGGACAACCTCTTCCACGCGGCATAGGATTTCCTATGGCCTCTTCTTTTAGGTGGTTCAAAAGCTACACCATCACTTTCTTCAAAAGAGGAAGAATTTGAGGAGGATGGAGAACAGGGTGACCTCTTTCTCGCCTTTTTCTTCCCTTGTTCCTCCTTGTCTGCACCATCACTTTCTTCATAAGAGGAAGAGGATGAAGAAGACGGAGAAGAGGGTGATCTCTTTCTCGCCTTTTTCTTCTCTTGTTTTCTCTCGTCCGTCTTTGAATTATGGTGTGGAGAAGTATGTGATGGTCTTCTGCGTTTAGGATATGCAATGTTGTATTCTGTGGTCCATCAAGAGGCGATAACATAGGGACTGTCGCTGAGTGGTAGGACTGAGAGTTTGTTTCTGTGTCGTGATACTCCTAGTTCCCCAATCGATAGTACACTTTGTTGCAGACATCCACTTATGTCCCAGGTTTATGTTTCCCTCCATAGTACGCGCAAGCATGACCAAAAAGCTTTGAGCCATGGCTTTGTTGTCATAACTGACACGAGTGTGCAAGATTCCAAGGAAAATAGTTTTATTCTTGTTAATACCCTTGACTTGGATGGTACTCTTGGATAAAGGCGGATTTCCTAACTGACACCACACTCCATAGGATAACAGATTATGTTTAGCTCTTGTGTCCAATAAAGCGTTATATAGCACTTTCCCATAGGTTCTCTTCTCTACCTCATAGTTGAGGATGACTATGATTTCAAGAGAGAGGTAATGTCATAATAACTAATATCTAATTCTCCTAAATGATTTTCTCATGTTAAACTGATCATTTAATATGGGGAAGTATTGGGGGAGAAAAAGCTAGAATATTGGTTAGGCTAGCAGATCGATCACAGTAGGGATCCAAAGGGGGGCCAACTGCAAAAGAGAAATGTGCATCAATGGGCTTCAAAGACCCTAAGCTTCAGCCCATTAAGACTTCCAAAATGCTAAGGTTCAAAAATTCATAGGTAATGTCTAATGTCCGAAGTGTGGGGGATTTTGGGTGGTCATGGGGAAGACCAAAAAGTCTTCCCACATCCCTAGGTAGGAGGGGGCGAGCCTTTCTTGTAAGGGATGAGAGAGAAACACATACACACTCTTCCAAGCTCCCTTTACACAAAGGGAATAGTGGACACATGTCAGCTTCCTACCCCACTTGCCCCAAGGTGCATTCAAATCCTATTGGATGGCCATAGAGGTGGACCAATGAGAATTAGGCTAGAGTAAATTTAGTTTAATTTATTTAAAAAACACTTGATAAAAGAAGCAATAGAAATTAAGCTCTCTAGAAGACTATTGGACAGTCTCCCAAGGGGTCCAATGAGCAGTCCAGCTGCCCAATTGCTTGCCTGATTCCCATTGGGCCAGAAGACCAAGAGGTCCAATGAGAGATCAGTTGATTTATTTAAATACCTAAAGCTCTCACCAAAGGGGAAACGGGGACACATTTCACAAGGCTATCACTTATGCTTCTTAATTGTCATTGGCTAAGCTTTGTAGGGGCCAATAGGATGCCGGCATGAGTAATTAGCATGAGGGGTCGACCAAGAGAGAGAGGGGGCTGATTTTTGCAAGGCATTATCACACACATTCACACATGCTCATGTGTGAAGAAAAGAAGACTATCTCCTTCTCAAGCTTTAATGGAAAGCTCATCATCTATTCCAAGCTTGTGAGAAGGAAGGCCTACACCAACAACTCTTGACTTTGTGATGCAAATCCAACCAAGAGCCAACCTCCAATGCATGCTCATCTCCTCTACCATGCTAATTACTAAGCTATGCTAAGCTATTAAGAGTGATTATGTGAGGAGACATACTTCTTTCTCGTAAGAATACTCCGTCCTCCTCTCGATCTACTCTTATATCCCGCTAGCTCTCACCATCGTCAAAGGTGTGTTAGGTCTTGGGTTTGAGACCGTGAGGGAATTAATGTTGTGTTTTCAAGAGTGATCTTGGTGCTTGAATCTTCCATCTTCATTGCACCAACAAGTTATTGAAGGAACACAAAGTATTGTATTGTACAATGTCTACCTTGATGGGGGAAACCTATAATACAAAGGCTTTTGGAGGGGGGACCGGCTCTATGAAAATCCGGTCCTCAACTGTTGTCAATAGATTAATTTCTCTCTCTTTTTGAAGTATTGTGCATGCATATCTAACTAGGTGTTATGCTTTTGTTGCTCTCTCCATCCAAGCACTCTTGCTATGCTCATTAGGAATCTATTCTTAATGAAATGCTCACTATGTCTATGTTATTTTCTGCTACACATGAGTTACTAGACCATTAAATGTTACATTGGTATCTAATTCTCCTAAATGATTTTCTCATGTTAAACTGATTTTTTAATATGGGGAAGTACCAGGGGAGAAAAAGCTAGGATATTGGTTAGGCTGGCAGACCAGTCACAATAGGAATCCAAAGGAGGGAAAATAGGGATCCAAAAGGGGGGGGGGGGGGGGGGCATCTGCAAAAGATCAATGTGCATCAATGGGCTTCAAAGACCCTAAGGTTCAACCCATTAAGACTTCCAAAATGCTAAGGTTCCAAAATTCAAAGGTAATCTCCAATGGTCAAACTTTAGGAAAATTGGATGCTTGTGGGAAGACTCAAAAGTCTTCCCACATCCCTATCTAGGAGGGGGCGAGCCTTATATAAAGGGGACGAGAGAGAAACACAACACACACTCTTGCAAGCTCCCTTTACACAAAGGGCATAGTGGACACATGTCAGCTCCCTACGCCAGTTGCCCCCAAGGTGCATTCAAATCCTATTGGATGGCCATAGAGGTGGACCAATGAGAATTAGGATAGATTAAATTTAGTTTAATTCATTTAAAAACACTTGATAAAAGAACCAATAGAAAATAAGATCTCTAGAAGACTATTGGATAGTCTCCCAAGGGGTCCAATAAGCATTCAGCTGCCCAATGGCTTGCCTGATTCCTATTGTCTAGAAGACCAAGAGGTCCAATGAGAGATTAGTTGATTTATTTAAATACCTAAAGCTCTCACTAAAGGGAAAAGGGAGACACATGTCACAAGTCTATCACTTATGCTTCTTAATTGTCATTGGCTAAGCTTTACAGGGGCCAATAGGATACCAGCATGAGTAATTAGCAAGAGGGGTCGACCAAGAGAGAGAGAGGGGGGGCTGATTTTTGCAAGGCATTATCACACACACACACACACACTCACACAAGCTCATGTGTGAAGTAAAGAAGACTATCTCCTTCTCAAGCTATAATGGAAAGCTCATCATCTCTGGGTTCGAGCTATATTAGATTACAATAAATTGATGGGTCTATTAGACAACTGTATTAAGGGTTTTTGAATGCTTGTTTTGTAGTTAGCAATGGCTCCTAAAGTGACATTTGAATTCTTTAGCAAGGGAGACAAAGTTTTGGCCATAGTGTTCAACAATATGGAGACACAATTACCAAGGGAGGCAAGAGAACTCTTCTACCTTGAGATCATAACCAAAGTCTTCAAAGTATCAAAGACCAAGACTTGTTGTAAGAGCATTGATCGTAGCTACCTTACTCATAATCAAGAAGCTTTCCGTCAATTCTTTACGTACATTGATAATAACCCAAGGTATTGGTTTGCTAACTTAGGGCTACTCCAACTTAGCATGTGGCAAGGCCTAGGGGACATGTACTGTTACCTAGCAATGGATACATAGATGCTTAAGATTACTCAAGTTGGCAAGAAATTTGAAGTACTTGCCACTATCATAGGGAAGGAAATACTAGAAGAAAACTATAGACCCTAGTGTTGAGTGAGAGGTCTAAGGGAATTAATGAGAGTAAAGAGATTATTTAAATAGCTAGCTCCATGATGTGCATAGTATTTTAAGCATCCATAAAAATCAAATTTTGATGAATAAAGGGTGTAGAGTCAATTTTTTTATCCATGTATACTAAGTCTTCTCTCTCTTTGTCTTGTTTTAAAAGGATCTCCTTAAACCTCTAGATGAGCTTCCAAGTGACAAGCAATATTGAGGTGCAAATATATATTCTTTATGTTAACCTGTGCACATCTTTAGAAGTATGTAATCGAGACATCATTCTTGCTCAGAAAGCGCTCATGCTCAACCAAAGGGATGGATTTTGCAAGAAGGTTATATTCAAAGTTTAGAGGAAGTTAAACACAAAGAATTGATTCTACTACGTACCACAAGATTGGTTGAGCAACATATGACCCTATTATTAGATATAATCCTCACAATATTGTTATCACTTTTGAGGAGTATGAGAGACCTAGATATGTTTGGGACTTTGATCAAGTCTATCCTAACCCAAGTGAGTACTTCTATAGAGAAGATGTAAATGAGTTTCATACTTCAGCTTGGGAATTTCACTAAGCTATTGAAAAGCTACAAGAAAAATGAGATAGTTTATACTCATAAAGGCTAACTCAGTAGAGAAGCACTCAAAAACACCTGACTAGGGTTGCTTACCAAATTGATGATGTGTTTCCTAAAGAAATTTCAGAGATATCACCCAAGCATGATTCAATTGATCATGCAATTGAGCGTATTCAAGGAGCTCAACCAATTGCTCATAGGACATGCAAAGCACCCCCATGGTGAGATAAACGTAGTCTTTAATTGGTCCTGCAACACGATACCAATCTGAAAGTAACCTAAAAAACCATCCATAATAGAATATCGCTCATGTTCTACAACTTGGTTCAAAATCTCATCCTGAAACGGCAAAGGGTACTGGTTCCGCTTGGTAGCAACATTCAATGGTTTATAGTCTACACAAACTCTCTACTTCTAGTTCTTCTTTGGGGTAATGACAACAGGGGAAACCGACTCGGCCTCTTTCACGAGATAGATAATACGTGCCTCCAACAGCTTGTTGATCTCCTGCCACAAAGCCTCCTTTTGAATGTCTCCCAGCCTTCTCAGTTTCTGTGCCTTTGGCTTGCGTCCGGGCTTAAGAAGAATTCGATGCTCCACTCCTTTGGCTCCCCGCAAATCCTTGTACTCCGTGGCGAACAAGTTAGGATACGATGCACATAGCTTTCCTTTTCTTGATTGGTCAGGTCCTTTCCCAACATATTCACTACTTCACCAGCTTCCAGACCACAAATCAAAGCTTGCATACCTTTAAAGGGTTTAGTAGAATCAACCGTGACTCCAAATAGGTGCGTGTCCAGCTATAGCAGGTCTTCATCACTCTCTTCCTCCACACTACTCGAGCCTTCATCATAAGTCGATTTCGTCTCATACTCGTAGCTTGTTGTGGAGACCATCCTCGGCCCTTGGGTGAAAGCGGCTTTCTCTAGTCTTCAAGTCAAGCACAATTTGCCCACCATTCTCCAATCCGGCAAGGTAAAAACCCCCATTCCCCAATCCTGTTTGGGCCCGATTGCCAACAACCACGACCTCCCTGGTATGATTGGATACGCATTTGCACTTGCTTTCATAACAAAGAAGTCAATGAGGTATTCAATACCCATAACTTTTACCTTCACATCTTGGGCCACTCCCAAACATCGAGCTTTGGCATGGTTGGCCATTCTCATTCAAACATTTGACCTGGCCATAGACTTGATGCCTATATCTTTCATAGAAGATTTCGTTATCACGTAGACTTGGGCACCACCATCAATATAGGCTTGCACCTGTTTGTTCCTTTCCACCAAAAACTCCACCATTGGAAGCACATCCATGGGACTTCCCACCCTCAAGGCCAGATTCTGCACTGCATGTGCATCACCACTTGCACGCGGTAACCTTGTACTAACACTGGTCGACCGTTGTCTCCTCAATCTGAGCTTCAATGCAAGGAACTGTCCAAAAGTGATATTAGCTGTTTGCTTTTGAACATCACTCACCAGATCATATTCTGGGTGACCTCGTCCAAGTTGAAAATTTGTCTGTTTGATCTTCCGTCGCCGTCTACATCTACATCTACTTGGCTTAGGCTGTTCTTTCTTCTCATCCACTTTCTCTTTCCTTTCCTAGCTCTGGCTTCCCGCTTCGTTTCGATCTCCCTTGCACCTCTTGCTCTTTTATTGGCCATAACATCAACCTCTTGCAGATCAACCCCTATAATGTTCACTCTTTGCACTTCATCATTACCTGGCGGAACCGATGGTGCCTAAATTTCAATAGCTTGCTGTTTCCTTTGACCATTAAACTGTGTTTGTCCTCTGCCTCGACCAAATAGAGGGTACATGCCACCTCTTTCTCTTGGCGGATGAGGGCAATCTGGAGCATAATGGCCCTCTTCTCCGCAATTATAACACCTACCAGGTAGCTGCCTGCCCTGTCTCTTTCTACTTTTGGCTGTCCTCTGTCCATCACACTCAAGTGTAATTCTTGCATTTGCTCACTCAAATCTTGGACAGTACGTACCCACTATTGAGGAATTGTTGCCGCCCCTCGGTTCCCTTGGTTGTCCGCTTGAGCTTCCTCCCTTGGAGTTGGAGCAGGGTTCGTGACCATCAACTCGTACCCCAATGCGCTTTGCTCGATTTTCTTTTTGAATTTCTTGTTTTTGGCTGCAATAGCAACAGCCCCATTGCAATTTTCCGGGCTTTCAAAATCCCCCTTTTCTTGAACCTTGGGATGCAAACATGCCATGAACTTCTCTAACTTGAAGTACTCACCGCCACCTGCAAATTGCATGGCAACTGCAAAATCCCTCCAATGCTCTTCAAAACAGGCAAGAAAAACCCTAAATTCTTCGTTCACGTCTTACTTCAAATTCTTCAATTTTGCATCTAAATCAACAGGAGATACCTCTTTTCGAAAGTCCTGCAAAAACCGAGTCCACAATGCTAAACACATAAATCTCGACTCCCCCTCCAAAGCATAGAACCAAGTTTTTCCCTTCCTTGCATCAGCAGTGGAACCGTCTGCATCTTGTTATCCTCCGTAGACATATGCAATGACAACATATATAACTCAAAGTCGGCCATCCACTCCTTCTCCGATGAAAATCGGACCATACCCTCTTGCTGCCATCTTTCCTTAACTTCTTTGATCAAATCCAAAGAGCAATCAGATGCTCCTCCGTGGGGGCACCAGAAGATGGATGGGGGGCAAGGGGAACACACCCGGCACACAAATAGCAAGCCTCTCTATAGCCCATGATAACCACTGCACCCCGATCCACTAGAGTTCACCTTCGGAACTTGACAACTCGTCTACAAATCTTGCACACGACCGTGCACACACAATCTTTACACCAACCTAGCTTGTTGTCAACTCTCACACAACACAAACCACTCTCTCTTTCTCTCCCACTCACACCACAGGTCTGGAGGAGCACACACTTCTCAAACTGGCACCACATAGTAAGGATAGAGCAAAGACGAGAAGGAAAAATAGGGGAAAGAGATGATACCAAACTCGGCTATGGCTTCCTTTAATTAACGACAAAAAAAATTACTACAACTCCAAGAATTCCCTGCTATCACACGGCTTAGTCGTCTCCAATACGACGAGCAACAAGGGGTTTAAAAGATCAATGATGCTGCCTCGAAATGGTTCCCCTCTTGAGAACGCAAGGAAGAGAGTCTTCGTCGGCTGGGAGAGGCCTCGAGAACTCCTCTGCACGACGGTCGGAGGCTTCCTTCTCAAGCCCTACACCCAAAAAAAACTCCACCTCCAGTGCTCGGGGAGCCCCTCCTCCTTCTCCCTCCTGCAAAAACAACTCCTCCTCTATGCAAAAAGTCGACCTCCTCCTGGCGTGTGGGAGTCTTCTTTACTCTTCGTTCACCTCGTCTATTTGTAGACCGCTCCTTTTTGTATGTGATGCATCCCCCGTAGACATGCCTTGAGCCCCACATTACCCGTGAGAACTCCCTCATTCAAGCGGCGCACCGACGGCGCCGTCGGTGCTCTTGACTTCTCTCTCAAAAAACGTTTGGCCCGGTTGGACGGGTGAACCACGGGTGAACATACCCTAGCAAGGCACCTGCGCACCAACGGCGTCTCCACAACCACCTACGAATGCCGGTGCATGGCCAAAACCTCACCTCGCTCGACCGAGAGCAACACCACAGGCGCCACCTGGCGGGTCTCCATAGCCCACGAGCCCCCAAGCTCCATACTCTCCTCGTAGTCCAAGAATGGGGTGCCCACATGGGATATATCTCCTGCCCCCAATGCCCTTGCCCACGCATGTGGGATTTTCCCCTTCCTCTTCTGCCACGTGGCACTTACAGCCCGCTTCACTCCTTGGGGGCTCCCAAACCCACCAAAAAACAATTCAAAAAAC
The DNA here is from genome assembly GCF_014529385.1 of Adiantum capillus-veneris. Classification (NCBI taxonomy): domain Eukaryota; kingdom Viridiplantae; phylum Streptophyta; class Polypodiopsida; order Polypodiales; family Pteridaceae; genus Adiantum; species Adiantum capillus-veneris. The sequence continues at coordinate 2,008,082 of NC_140952.1, forward strand.
CCTCTTTCTTTCCGAGTTCAAGGCCTTGCAAGTTACTGCTCACAACTCCAATTCCCGAGCTAGTGAATCCTTATGCGAGCTGCCCTCCTCGGCTTGAGCATGTGCAGACCTCGCCATCTTTTGACTTTCCCGGGCGCTCCAACGAAGCATGCCAAAACTGAAAAAAGCATCTGATGTCACTTCATCGCAATCGCATTCCACTTTCAAACTAATATAACTTGTAGACTCGGACTCCATTTGATGCATTGTAACTTCCTCTAACCTTCACTTGCCGCATAGAACACCTACAATCCCTAGCCGAGCCCCAAAACCATCACATGGCTCATCTCCCGAGGCAGCGAACTCAACACAAAGTCCTGCCCCCTACAAAACTTCATCTGGCTATAACTTGGTATCTGTAGCTCCGATGGACGATCTGAAAAGACCGACACACTCCATAAATCAAGCACTACATGCTCGTAGCTCCAAACTGGCTCACACCACCTGGTATCATCTGACCTATCCATCTGAGATCTGCAACCACCTCCAACTTCAAAACCTCGTATCTTGCACACTAAGGCACCATTTGACGAGCCGTTTGGACCTGTTCCACTTCAAGCTCTACATGTCTGGGCCAAAAAACAGAACTTTGATCACCCTTCATCTGCCACCCTATCAAGAGCCTTTCTAGCATAGAAAACCACATAAAGCATACATCTCCGCTATCACTTGCCTGCTCAGGCTCTTTCCATCTACCCTAGCTCTCTGCTATGCATCTATAAGCATACACATCATTGCTTGTGCCCTCTGTCAGGACCGACACAACGATTGCACTAACATAACAGGATCCTTAAACTTCTTCACTCCACACATTGATGATGTTTTAGTGGGGCCAATTATGGCTGCATAAGAGCTGCACTTTCATCCATGCTTAAAATTGTGTGCCCTAACGATTACTCTATCTAAATAACCTCAAAACCTCACTTGTAGTATCCCAAGATGAATCCTGGTTTTCACATCTCCCAAGGCATTACACTCATACTACTGCACATTGCATCTAGTTTGACTAGCACAAGGTGGTCGGAAATGAGACCAAGCTATCATTGAACACTCTTAGTGTTTCAATAATATAATGCTAACCAGAAATCTCAAAGTTACCAACGCCATTCGTACTTGCTCATAGCCAAACAGGTATCGTATATTTTGAAAAACGACGCTAAAAACTGAATTAGAAGCTACCATTGAACAACACTCTTAGTGTTTTAATAATATAATGCTAACCAAAAAGCTCAAATTTAGCAATGCCATTCGTACTAGCTCATAGCCAGACAAGTATCATATATTTCAATGTTACATGTCCAGTCGACACCTTTAGACTGACTAACTAGCTGGGTGTAGGTTCCATCTCAACACAATTAAACAACTCACCACCTTGGCTGTCGATTTCCTACACCAGCTTCTTCAAGCAAAACCCTTGAGGGTTCACATCTCAGCATATCAAAATACCCAACTATACGTGAGATCCACCACAAAGAGCAACCTGCCTTTGCGCATTACGCCACCTCACAAACTGACATTGCAAACCCGCATGACAATCAACAGAGTCAAATGTGAGCTTGATGATGCTCACAGAGATCTATCAGACTGTAAACAAAACATTTAAGATCCACTTGTGACAACTTCATTCTGTTTGGCGACGAGCAAACCAAAATACTCCCAGTATTTCCTTGCTACAGTCTCACCCACCAATGACATGTAAAAGGTTGCTCTTAAGTGGCCAGTATTTAAATCGAAAAGCAAGAGAAAAGTAACATTCTGAACAACGCGAAAAGCCCTGCATATCCATACTTCACAATATACAAAGTCAGAGCAAAGATGCAGTACCATAGCGGTACAACCCACATTTAGGGCCTTTTCCCTTATGTACATGGGCAGCCAGA